>NC_058083.1:86568787-87168787 GCF_014858855.1 Bufo gargarizans
AAATACAGACATGCGGAAACTGACTGCACACGTAACTTCCTTTTTTTTTTTTGCAGAACCATTGAAATGACTGCTTCTGTATACGGTCCGGAAAAAAAACGGAATGGACACGGAAAGAGAATACGTTCATGTGTATAGGGTACATTCACACAACTGCAGTGTTTCGCGGTCCACAAATTGCGGATCCGCAAAACACGGATACAGGCCATGGGCATCCCGCACAGGGCCGGCACTATATAGAAAATGCCTATTCTTGTCCGCAATTGCTCTATATTTTTTGCGAAGCCGCGGAATGGAACTATGGATGCGGACAGCACACGGTGTGCTGTCCATATCTTTTGCAGCCCCATTGAAATGAATGGGTCCTCCTCACCTCTTCTGCAAAATGGCAGAACGGATACAGAGCCATTCATATGGTCGTGTGAATGTAGCCTTAGATTTATAGAACATAAATATATTTAATTATTAATATTTCTAAAAGATTTTTATTTATTTTTTTTATTTTTTTTGCTGAAGTTAGCATTGGTATCTTTTATTCCGACTTCAGCCAAAAATAGCCCCGGCTTCAACTGCACAGCCCTTGCACAAACAAGCATAAAAAGTGGCAAAAGCCCTATATTGTGACTTTTTGTAGCCAGAATTCTGTAGTGTAGGGCGTGATAGATTCCCGCATGAAGTCTTGTGCGGCCTCAGTTGTTCATCCCCTACTGTACTTTTACAGATGAATAGATGAGATATCTACTATGATGCTGACCTCACTGTCACATTGTCTTCCACCGTTATGAAATCTGTTTTAAAGGGTAACTGTCATGCTTTCATCAAAAAATCTATTTTAGTATATGTTACTGCAGCAGCATTATTCATAAAGCAATCTTTAGTCTCTTCACATACCACTGTTTTCCTTGAGTTTTCCTTGGAGCGAGTTGTTGCTGGATGGAAGAAGCGCAGCAGCAGAGTCAGATGAAGCAGAGCTGAACTGTTAGTACAGCAGAGCTGAATAGCTCAGGTGCAGCAGGTGTAACAAGCTGAACAGCAGACAGAGGCGTGGTTGACAATCCGAATCATACACTTCAGGGCAGCGAGGTACAGGAGGATCAGGCAGAGACAAGGTCAGGATACAGGCTAAGGTCAGAAGCAGGATAACAACACAGGAACCCCGAGCTGGAACCTTCGTTGTAGAAAGCTACAATATTGCTCAGGCATCACAGGAAGGGGGAAGCACCCTTATAAAGGTGGTGCCTTGCGGGATTGGAGAGAAGGCGGAATCAGGGGCGTGCACGAACCCTTAAAGAAACAGGATGCGTGCGGCTCCTACAAGGTGCAACTGAAGCTGTCGGCGCCTGCGACAGTGCAGGAAAGCAGGTCCGGAGCCTGCAGCGGAGAGGAGCAGCCTTGTGTGCAGTTCGATTGAGGTACATAGCAGGATGTGCTGCACGCTGGCGGCTGCCAACTGCTATTGTTACAGTATCCCCCCTCTCACGCCCTTTCTTCTTGGTCCTGATGTGCTGAAAAAAATCTTTTGAGAAGATTCGGAGCATGTACATTTTCCTCCAGCTCCCAGGAACGTTCCTCGGGACCAAATTTCTTCCAGTCTACAAGGAAGTACCTCTTGCCACAAACTACCTTGAAATCGAGGATGTTCTGTACTTCAAATTCAGATTCTTCATTACCAGAAGTAGTGGTGGAGGGGGGTCTGGAAAAGAAGTTGAGGATCAATGGTTTCAGGAGAGATACATGGAAGGAGTTTGGAATCCAGGTGGTAGGAGGCAACCGGAGTTTGTAGGCAACAGGGTTGATGCGCTCTAGGATCTCAAACAGGCCCAGAAACCGGGGAGCAAATTTGTAACAGGGTACCTTCATGCGATGTTCCGGGAGGAAAGCCAGACTTTGTTGCCAGGAGAGAACTGAGGAGGTGGTCTACGTCTGGTATCTGCATTCTTCTTTATACGGGTAACTGCCTGACAGACAGAGTCCTTAGTCTGTCTCCAGATGCTGAGGAAGTCTCTGAACAAAGAATTAGCAGCTGGTACCTCAGAAGATGCAGACAGGGGTAAAGGAGCACGGGGATGAAGTCCATACACTATTTAGAAAGGAGAAGAGCCCGTAGATTCTCCGGAATGGCTGTTGTAAGAGAATTCTGCCCAAGGCAGGAGCCGAACCCAGTCATCATGCTGAGCAGAGACAAAGTGATGTAGGTAGTTTTCCAAGATTCCTCGTTAATTCGTTCAACTTGCCCATTAGACTGAGGATGGTAAACAGAAGAGAAATCCAACTTGACCTCAAGTAGCCCACAGAGCGCTCGCTAGAATTTGTAAGTGAATTGTACCCCGCGATCAGACACAATGTGCAGAGGTAGACCATGAAGGCGGAAGATGTGTTCTATAAACAGACAGGCCAATCGATTTGCAGAAGGCAATTCAGGCAGCGGAATAAAATGTGCCATCTTGGAAAATCTGTCTACCACTACCCAGATTACGGAACAGCCAGCAGAGGACGGTAGATCTGTGATAAAGTCCATAGCGATGTGCTGCCAGGGGACTTCAGGAATGGGTAACGGTAGTAGCAAGCCCGTGGGTTTGGTTTGGGAAGCCTTTTTGTGGGCACAGGAAGTACAGGCAGACACAAACTCTCGGACATCTTTGGGTAGGGTCGGCCACCAATAGTGACGGGACAGCAAATCAAGGTTCTTACGCACCCCAGGGTGACCAGAATACTTGGAGCAATGTCCCCAAGATAGAATTTTCCTCCTCTTGGCCTGCGTAACAAAGATCTTCCCCAGAGGAATATCTCTCACATGTACTGGCGCTACAGAAACCAGACAAGACAGTTCTATGATATGTTGAGGTTCTTCAATCTGATCCGCTGGGTCGAAAGAACGGCAAAGTGCATCAGCCTTTACATTTTTATCAGCCGGTCGGAAATGCTGATAAAAATTGAATCTGGCAAAGAAAAGTGCCCATCGAGCCTCACATGGATTTAGATGCTGTGCAGACTGTAGATATGTCAGATTCTTGTGGTCAGTGTATATCACCACAGGATGCAGAGCCCCCTCCAGAAGGTATCTCCTTTCTTCCAAGGCCATATTGATAGCCAGCAGCTCTCTATCGCCAGTGGAATAATTTATTTCCGCAGAATAGTGCTTGGAGAAGAAAACACACAAGACAAATTTCCATTTGGAGTTCTTCTGTAGCAGGACGGCACCTGCTCCAATAGAGGAAGCATCCACTTCAAGGAAGAACTGTTTTGAGGTATCTGGATGACAGAGAACCTGAGAAGTGGCAAAGCAGTCTTTGAGATGCAGGAAAGCAGACCCAACTTCAGGGGTCCATTTCTTTGCATCCACCCCTTTCTTTGTCAGAGCAGAAATAGGAGCTGTGAGGGAAGAGAAGTTTGGGATGAACTGTCTATAGAAGTTGGAAAACCCCAGGAACATTTGAATAGCACAGAGCCCTTGAGGACGGGCCAGTTCAGGACGGCTGAGACCTTGTCGGGGTCCATTTGCAGACCAGTGCAGGAAACAATGTATCCCAGGAAGGGTAAGGTGGACTGCTCAAAGACACATTTTTCAAGCTTAGCATAGAGACCATTCTTAATTGCTGCAAAACTAGGCGCACTTGCTTCCGGTGAGTGGTCAAGTTGGGGGAATAGATGAGAATATCATCGAGATACACCACTACACAGTTGTACAACAGGTCCCGGGAGATATCGTTCACAAATTCTTGAAAAACTGCAGGAGCGTTGCATAGCCTGAACGGCATGACCAGGTACTCCTAGTGGCCATCACGGGTATTGAACGCTGTCTTCCACTTGTCGCCTTCACGGATTCTGATCAGGTTATACGCTCCACGCAGATCCAACGTAGAAAATATCTGAGCGCCTCGGATATGGTCGAACAATTCAGAAATCAGAGGCAGAGGATACTTGTTCTTGACCGTGATCTTGTTCAGCCCACGATAATCTATGCACGGACGGAGTGATCTGTCTTTCTTGGCCACGAAGAAGAAATCAGCTCCTGACGGAGTGGTAGACTTTCAGATAAATCCTCTCTGGAGGTTTTCCTTAACATACTTGGCCATAGCCTGAGTTTCGGGCAGAGATAATGGGTAAATCCTCCCGCGAGGTGGAGAAGTCCCAGGTAAAAGATCGATCGGGCAGTCATAAGACCGATGAGGTGGTAAAGTCTCAGCCTTCTTCTTACAGAAAGCGTCCTCATATGCCACATATTGCGGAGGCAGACCAGACAGTTTCATAGGGACCGGACGTGGAGACAATGGCACTAAGGACCCCAGTGGAGAATATCTCCCGTACGCCAGTCTAATACGGGAGAATGCTGCTGTAGTCAGGGAAATCCCAGAAGCACTGGGTCTGTGGAATCTGGCAGGACATAGAAAGATATTTCTTCAGAATGTAGCACCCCAACTTAAAGTTTAACATGATCAGTAATGAACTGAATAGGTCTGGGCAGGGGTTGTCCATTTGCAATAGTTGCCATCAGAGGCTTCGCTAGACGAGTGGTGGATAACTGGCACTTGGTCACCAGGGCTTGATTAACAAAATTTCTGGCTGCGCCGGAATCCAAGAAGGCAGGTACAGATATACTGGTTTTCCCAGAGGACAAGACAACAGGAATAATAAGTTTGGGATAATTGTCTCTTTTACCTAGGGTCACTTCTCCCATAGAGCCTAGGCGCAGAAGTTCCGCCTTCTGGGGAAAGGTACGAACAACGTGATCCTTTCCGCCACAGTAGAGGCACAAGTCTTCTGCTTGTCGCTGCTGGCGCTCCTGGTCAGAGAGCTTCAGGCGTTCCACCTGCATAGGCTCTTCAGGCGGAACCGCAGCAGGAGTCTGGACAGTCCTCTGGCGGCTTGAGAGAAACATTCTCGAAATCGCACATCAATACGTGTGGCCAATGTGATCAAAGTGTCCAGAGAGACAGGAAGATCCCTTCCCGCAAGTTTGTCTTTAATACGGTCACTAAGACCCTCCCAGAATACGGCTTGTTGGGCTTCATCATTCCAGGACAGTTCTGCGGACAGGGTACAGAACTGAATGGCGAATTGTCTCACTTTCATTGCACCTTGACGCAGACGAAGGAGCGCAGAGGCTGCAGACGAGGCATGTACAGAAAACAGGAAGGTCTGGAGGTTCGCTTCGCTCCCATATATGATTAGCCCAGGCTAGAGCTTCTCCAGAGAGCAGAGATACTAAGAAAGCTACTTTCGCTCGGTCAGGCTGGAACTTGTCTCCATGTAGCTCAAAGTGGATCAGGCACTGATTCATGAATCCTCTGCAGGCTTTCGGATTGCCACTGTAGCGTGGAGGCAAAGGCAGCTGGACAGCAGTTATGCCATGGTGTGAATGCAATGTAACAGGATTTGCAGGAGTTGCTGGGACTTGTGGTATGGCAGGAGCAGGTGTAGATAAGCGCGTCCAGACGGGCGGATATTGTGTTTAGACACTGCAGCAGAAAATCTTGGAGTTCGCTCTGGCGTTGTAGATCTTGCTATAAATTTTGCACCACAGGCTTGGGCTTGCCAGCGGGGTCCATGGCCTGAGCAAACTGTAACGCTCCAACGGGTGTGGACCCGCTGTGCCACTTACCGGTTTGGCTTTTGGGCCAAACTTGGGAGCGGAATCTAAGTGTTCCCCTGGTCTTTACCCTTTATCCCGCTCCAAGATGTGGAAGCTGGTCTTAGCTGCAGGGGAGACACCAGGTCGCTACTGCAAGAGTGGTCCCGGTTAAGTGGCAGCTGGCCAAGCTGGCCAGAATGCCCCATTGCAAGCACTGGGGATACAGGCAGGTGGAGCGAGCTGTCGCTGGATGGAAGAAGCGCAGCAGCAGAGTCAGATGAAGCAGAGCTGAGTTAGTGATTAAGCAGAGCTGGAGCTGAATAGCTCAAGTGCAGCAGGTGTAACAAGCTGAACAGCAGAAAGAGGCGTGGTCGAAAATCCGAATCATACACTTCAGAGCAGCGAGGTACAGGAGGATCAGGCAGAGACAAAGTCAGGATACAGGCTATGGTCGGAAGCAGGATAACAACACAGGAACTACGAGCTGGAACCTTCGCTGTAGAAAACTACAATATTGCTCAGGCAGAAAAGCGGGTCTGGAGCCTGCAGCGGGGAGGAGGAGCTTTGTGTGCAGTTCGACTGAGGTACATAGCAGGATGTGCTGCACGCTGGCGGCTGCCAACTGCCATTGTTACATTTACAATATGAGGATCTTCTCAACATGGCTCCTCTGCCAGTTCTCTGAGGCCAAAACTGCTTTCCCTCACTTCCCATACACACTTACTGTAGCCCGCAGCTCCCTGCCAGCCAATCACATTGGATTACTGAGAGACACGCGCCCTCTGAAGCCTAATGCAGACATGGAGTGTGAAGGACCGCCCTTCTGTTTTCTGTTTACATTAAGTTGGGAGACAGACAAGCCAAAGCAACAGTCTTTAAAGGGAGCAGTGGAAAGTGACAGGGGACATTAATGAAAGCTGTTATTATAAGGTAATTACAGATCTTTTGACAATCATTGACAGACTAAAGCACCGCCCCTCTGTGTGAAGGACCGCCCCTCTGTCTTCTGTTTACATTAAGTTGGGAGACAGACAAGCCAAAGCAACAGTCTTTAAAGGGAGCAGTGGAAAGTGACAGGGGACATTAATGAAAACTGTTATTATAAGGTAATTACAGATCTTTTGACAATCATTGACAGACTAACTCAGGTAGACATGCCTAGCTCTAAGCTCTAATAAACTAGCAAAAAAAAAAAAAGACAGTTACCCTTTAAATACCCGACATCTATAGAGAATCTTAAGGTCGTGACCAGGAAAAATTACCATAATTTTGGTTAATTTGGCATCATGTGCTGATTATGGCATTACATAAAGGAGTTTTCCAGGATTTTTAAGGATTGACAGAAGGACCTGTAAATAATTACTGCTCCCTACTGCTCCAGTCCTTCATGCTGGATCCCATTCCTCAATCTTCCGGTCTCTGGCTCTCTATTTTTCCAGCCACATCATGGACATGGTCAGCTGCGCTGCTGCAGTCAGTGACTGGCCTCAGTGGTGAGATGTCACTTGGGATACATCACTGCTGAAGCCAGTAATTAGATGCGACTGCTCAGTTGAATATGTCCATGCCCTGACCAGAAGATAGGAACGCGGTGCAGATTAGAATGAATCTGTCAGTAGGAGATGCAGACTGCGGGTCTTCTGTTAATGGGTAATATTCCCGGAAAAGCCTTTTAAGCATTTATTGGAAAGCTGAAAATTATGTGACGTTTTTGTATAATGTGTACATCAGTCATCTTCTTCACACTCTGACAGTAACACTGTTTATTTTTTCCTGGCTTTTTGGGGTTTTCTTAAAAAAAACAAAAATAAAAACCTCCATGAATTTAAGTGGCCTTTTTATAGTCATCGATTTTTTTTTCCTAATGTTTTTTTTTTCCAGATTTTTTTCCCCTATAGAACTGTCTTTTTGAAGTTCCCTGAAAAGCCTGCCATACCTAGAGCATGCTGTGAATAAAAAAACAAAAATTAAAAGCCCTATGTTTGTAGGAAGTTATATAAAACTTCCTACAAACATAGGGCTTTTAATTTATATATTTTTTTTTTTTGTTAGGGGTATTCTGGTAGGTAAAAGTTATCCCCTATCCCAGCGGTAGGACCCACACCAATCATAAGAACAGGAGCCCCATATCCCCTGCAGGACCTCTGCTGCCCCCCTGAAATGACCGTAGCAGCCTGTCGCACATTGCGTGTGAGTGCTCCACTAATTTCTTTGGGATTTCTGGAGATTGGTGAGCGCTGTACTTGTCTATCTCCGTAGCTCCCTTAGAAATGAATGGAGCGGCTGCGCACATATGAGACCGACCGCTCTGGTCATTTCTGGGGAGCAGCAGGGGGTACGGGGCCCCCATCCTCATGATCAGTGGGAGGACAATCTGATAGTTATCTCTTATCCTGTGAATAGGGGATAACTATTACCAACCGGAATGCCCCTTTAACTGTTGCCCAGCATGGAAGATCTTGATGAATTATTTGTGCAAATGATTCAGATAAAATAAGTTATTGCATATTCACACGGTCACTTTAAAGGGCCATGCGACTTTTTTTTTAAACAGACTGTTAAAAACCAGCAACAATTCTACTGTGGAAAAGCCATATCCTGTCCTTCTGGTTTTGCCTTACTCCAGCTTCAGAGGGGTTAATGAAATGTAATCTGTCTAATCTTTTAAGGACGCAGTGTAAAAAAAAAAATATATAACATTTCGAGGAAACGTAGGAGGAAAAAGTTTACGCCCAACGTGGGGCTCGAACCCACGACCCTGAGATTAAGAGTCTCATGCTCTACCGACTGAGCTAGCCGGGCTTCTGGCATTCCTCACTTTCAGAATATCCTGTGTGTGTGAATGGCAGCTTCTGCAGAGAAGGGGAGGGGAGGGGTGGCTGCTGACACTTCTAGTGAAAGCAGGAAGTGAGACTTAAACAGGCAAGCATTGGTGGTTCAGTGGTAGAATTCTCGCCTGCCACGCGGGAGGCCCGGGTTCGATTCCCGGCCAATGCAGTCAGATTTTTTTATTCTTAATTAAGTTATATTTTTTAAGTTATACCTATGGCAGAAACGCTGTGTAGGATACAATCCGTGTTCTTCCAGATTCGCTTCACAGATACAACTTGCTTTGTATCAAGGTGTGGCTATGTAAACCTGCCAAACCCTGAGGTCAGGGCTGGTGTCTTCGTTCTTGACACACCTAACTGTACGATACATTTATAGGTGAAATTAAAATATCCTAGATGAGAAGAACTAGGTTAATTTACATGATGTTCCGATATTTTCACAGATACATGTATGTGTAGTTATGAGCATAGAAAGAAAAGGCTCCGGCCAGGGGTGCACCTAGACTTTCTGCAGCCTAAGGCGAAAACTGAAACGGCGCCCCTCCAATGCCAATTTCTTTACCTAGCCCCTTCCCTTCAGCCCATGGCCCTTTGGCTGCCCTCCCTCTTGCCCCTACCAGGTGCTGCCTGAGGCCATTGCCTTACCTGGCCTTATTGGTGGTGCGCCCCTGGGTGCGGCTGAAACCATGAGTTATATGATATATAGGTCCAGCCTCAGGTTACATGGCACCCTGAAGTCTTTTTAGTGCCCCCATCCCCCACACACCCACACATCCACACCACTTTATAGGGTATTAAATGCACTAGTTGCATCAATTTTAAAATGTAACTTAGGAATTTTATGGAGAAAAGAATGCTTAAAGGGTTTGTCCGGGTTCAGAACTGAACCTGGACATACCCATAATTTCACCCAGGCAGCCCCCCTGATGTTAACATTTCATGCTCCGATGCTCTCCTTTGCCCTGTGCTGGATCGCGCAGGGCAAGGGCTCCTTTATTCACAATAACAGACTGCCGGGCGGAGGCTTCCGCCCGGCAGTGTGTTCGGTGACGTCACCAGCTCTGATGGCCGGGCTTTAGTGCCGCCCTAGCCCGGAGATCCCGGTACATCACCGGAACCCCAGAAAATGCCTTTGCCCTGCGCGATTTAGTGCAGAGCAAAGGAGAGCATCGGAGCATCAACTGCTCCAATGCTCAAGTCAGGGGGGGGTGGGGGCTGCCTGGGTGAAAATGGGGATATGTCCAGGTTCAGCTCTGAACCCGGACACCCCCTTTAAAGGGGTTCCGGCACATTTATGGCATGTTGAGAGGGTATGCCTATAAATGCCCAAAGGGACAAGTCCCACCTCTGGGAGCTGCACCTATGTCAAGAACTGGGCCCTGAAATGAATGGAAAGCAAGCCGGACATTCGTGGCCACTCGTCCCTTCACGTTCTCTAGTCTCCTTCCCAGTCCGGCATGCGTGATGACATCACCGCATTGCGCCTGCTGCTGGGGAGAGCTGCGGCCGGTTGATGGAGGACGGCTCCCAGCTTCACCATAGCATTCAACTGTATCATATGTCATCAGGACCCAGATACCGTTGATATCGGTACATACTCAGGGCCGGGACAAGGTATTTTGGTGCCCTAGGCAGAATAGGCAAATGGCGCCCCATTGGAGAATAAATAAAAAACTACCTTACTTCCTAATAAAATAAATGTTAAAGCATTGTACTAAGGTCAGCATTGTACTAGGCCTCATACACACGACCGTGCCGTTTTTTGCGGTCCGCAAACTGTGGATCCGCAAAAAACGCAAGTCGCCCGTGTTGCCTTCTGCAATTTGCAGAGTGGGCGCCGGCAATATAAATGCCTATTCTTGTCCTCAAATCGCGGACAAGAATAGGACATGTTATATTTTTTTTTGCGGGGCCGCGGAACAGAGCCACGGATGCGGACAGCACACGGAGTGCTGTCCGCATCTTTTGCGGCTCCATTGAAATGAATGGGTCCGCATCCGAGCCGCCAAAACGGCGGCTCGGATGCGGACACAAACAATGGTCGTGTGCATGAGGCCAAAGACTGCAGAGTTTCTTTGGTCAGTGGCGTAGCTATAGGGAGTTATGAGTTAGCAGTCGCTTCTGCGCCTTTGGGCCCAAAGATTCCTCTGTTAAAACACCAGTATTTTAACAGTACTGCGGGGGCCTGTTAGACATTTTTCATTGGGGCAAAGCCAAATAATACAGACCTCAACTGCTGCAGAACCTCATAAGACATGCACAGTGGCGTACATAGAGAATTAAGGGCCCCATAGCAAGGATTAAACCAGCCCCCCCCCCCCCCCCCCCCCCCCCAGGAAAGGGTTTCTGCCTAAACCCCTTTCAATGACCCTTGGGCCATTTTTCCACTGCCTCATTTACTAAAAGTTGTTCCTTTAGAGCAGTGTTTCCCAACCAGTGTGCCTCCAGCTTTTGCAAAACTACAACTCCCAGCATGCCTGGACAGCCTTTGGCTGTGTGGGCATGCTGGGAGTTGTAGTTTTGCAACAGCTGGAGGCACACTGGTTGGGAAACACTGCTTTAGAGGGTAGAATCCTGACCAAGTTTTCACCCCCAGTAGAAAAGGAGATGATCCCAGCTGGGCCCCCCTTCTTGCCCTGGGCCCCATAGCAGTCGCATGGTCTGCCACTATGGTAGTTACGCCCCTGGACATGCATCAGCTGCTGCAGAGCATAACAATAGACACCTCAGCTGCTGCAGAAGCTCATAATACACCCCTCAGCTGCTGCTGAACATCAGAACGCACACCTCCGCCACTGCAGAGCATCATAATACACACCTCTGCTGCTGCAGAACATCAGAACACACACCTGAGCTGCTGCAGAGCATCATAATACACAACTTAGCTGCTGCAGAACATCAGAACACACACCTCTGTCACTGCAGAGCATCATAATACACACCTCTGCTGCTGCAGAACATCAGAACACACACCTCCGCCACTGCAGAGCATCATAATACACACCTCTGCTGCTGCAGAACATCAGAACACACACCTCTGCCACTGCAGAGCATCATAATACACCCTTCTGCTGCTGCAGAACATCAGAACACACACCTGAGCTGCTGCAGAGCATCATAATACACACCTCTGCTGCTGCAGAACATCAGAACACACACCTCCGCCACTGAAGAGCATCATAATACACCCTTCTGCTGCTGCAGAACATCAGAACACACACCTGAGCTGCGGCAGAGCATCATAATACACACCTCCGCTGCTGCAGAACATCAGAACACACACCTCCGCCACTGAAGAGCATCATAATACACCCTTCTGCTGCTGCAGAACATCAGAACACACACCTGAGCTGCTGCAGAGCATCATAATACACACCTTAGCTGCTGCAGAACATCATAATACACACCTTAGCTGCTGCAGAACATCAGAACACACACCTCAGCTGCTGCAGAGCATCGTAATACAAACCTCAGCTGCTGCAGAACATCAGAACACACACCTCATCTGCTGCAGAGCATCATAATACACACCTCCGCTGCTGCAGAACATCAGAACACACACCTCAGCTGCTGCAGAGCATCAGATACAAACCTCAGCTGCTGCAGAACATCAGAACACACCTCAGCTGCTGCAGAATATCATAATACACACTTCACCTGTAGCACATCACAACACACACCTCAGCTGCTGCAGAACATCATAACACTCACATCAGCTGCTGCATAATATAACAATAGACCCCAGCTGCTGCAGAACCTCATAATACACACCTCAGCTGCTGCAGAACCTCATAATACACACCTCAGCTGCTGCAGAACATCATAATACACACACCAGCTGCTGCAGAGCATCATAATACACACCTTAGGTGCTGAAGAACATCATAATATACACCATAGGGCGGATTCTCATCAGCCTTATAAATTCCGTTATAGGGTTCTGTTATAACGGAGGCCTTTAAGAGGCATTCTGTTTTAATCCATCCTAATACATGTCTATGGGCCCAAATAACGGTTCAGTTTTGTTCCGTTATACATAATAATAATAAAAAAGGACTTTTTTCCATCATTCATAACAGAACGAAACAGGCATTGGTAGCTATTAGTAAAATATAGCAATACAGTCCACCAGGTGGCAGCACTGTATTGGTATATTGGAAATGAAGTGTCAATCTAATGACTGCCAGTTATAGCCACCCAGGGTAACTTAAAAAAAGTAAAAAAAAAATATGTTTTTTAAAATATATAAAAAAAGATAAAAAATATAAAAGTTCAAATGTACATTATTGGTCTCGTCGCATGTAAAAATGCCTGTACTATTAAAATATTATCATTTTTATCCCATGCAGCGAATGGCGTAACGGAAAACAAAAAAATTAATTAAAAAAGGATTGCCCTACAAAAAATGAGCCCTCACACAGATCCGTACAGATACCTACAAAAAAGTTAGAGGTCAGAATATGGTGACTTCCATGATAAATGCCATTTGCTGAAGTGAGACAACCACTTTAAACTGGCAGTGTACAGCACAATTTGTCCTACAAAACTATAGATTTTAGATAGTAAAATGACCCCTAACCTCAATAAAGGGTAAAAAAAGATAGTTGCCGTGTGCGTTCTGAATTTTGCAGAAAGAACAAAATATGATCTTATGAGTACGGGACTAGTGTTGGGCGAGTATGCTCGGCTGAACACTAATTTTACCCGAGCATCACGATGCTCGGCAAATCGCTGTGTTCGGCCGAGTACTGCGTGTGCTCAAACGCGATGCTCGAGTCTCCTCCCCGCACGTTTGTTGGCTGCTACGTGCAGGTAACTCCTGTCGGATCCATCCTGCCGCTAGTTTACGTTTGCCCCCGGACTGCCGCTCCGTCCCCATTGACTATAATAGGTGCGGGGGTGGAGTTCCGGTGGCAGCATGGCAGCGCACGCCGAGAGGCAGCCGGACTAAAAGTACTGCATGCAAGGACTGGAGGGGTATATATAATACACAAAGTAAGCGGGTTATATAGGAAACAAGGGCAACAGTCAAGGAATAGAATAGAAGGGACGGAATACGGAGATAGATACAGGTGAAACTCGAAAAATTAGAATATCGTGCAAAGTTCATTTATTTCAGTAATGCAACTTAAAAGGTGAAACTAACATATGAGATAGACTCATTACATGCAAAGCGAGATATTTCAAGCCTTTATTTGTTATAATTTGGATGATTATGGATTACCGCTTATGAAACCCCAAAGTCACTATTTTGAGGTACCCTTTGCTGAGGGGGTATGGATTAATTAGCTGACTAGAGTGTGACACTTTGAGCCTTGAATGTTGAACCTTTTCACAATATTCTAATTTTAAGCTGCGCAGGGTATTGTCACAGGGCCCTTCAAAGTTGTTGTAACTCACGTCCCAGTTTAGGAATGCCAGAGTGGTGTAATGTCTCTGTATGGTAGTGGTAATAGTGTCAACGGTGTCTCCTACCTGGGTACGGCTGGACTCCTGGATCCTGGCTCACTTGCAATAAATTGAGTGTAGTGCTAGTAGGAACAATAGAGGGATTTTGAAGCAGTAATTAAGATCCAGACCCTTGGTAAAGCTCAAACTTGTCTTTACTGATTGTAACTTTCATCCAAGCAAGATACCGCTTTAGTCTTTGGTCCCAGCAGGTATTGGCAATGGTTGGCAGGAATTTGTCTTCTGCTCTATCAACCTGAAGCTTACATGAAAAGACATCTGCTTTGTAGCTCTATTCTGTGGCAGGAATTTGGCTTCTGCACGCTCTATCTTCTGCTGTTTGGGGACTGACTAGCTGAGGAGGAATATGGCGTTTCCTGGGTCTCTGGACTTTACTCACTGTTATCTTATCAGGGAATGTTTTCTTCCTGGAACTGGGGGTTGTCTGCTGTTTCTGTCTTCCAGCTGCGGCTGCAGGATTCAGGCTGGGGATTTGATCAATGTCTCAGCTGAGACAAGATCCTGGCTTTCTTCTCTATCTCAGGGAGCTACTAACATGCACACCCTACCCCTAGCAGGGGGTGGGCTACACTCCCTCTAACTTCCTTCTCTCCCCATGCTGCAGGATATGGGCACAGCCCACTTTGCTCATGGAGGATAATAACAATAATTTACATTTAACATGGTTTATAATGCACAGTTGTGAGGATATAATGTAAAATTACATCGGATGACAAGGTTAATGCTCTTAGGAGATTGTAGCGGGGTAAAAGAGTTTTTAGTAATACAACTCTGGGGTGTTACACTTGCCTTCCCTTCATACAGCTGATTGTGAGGTTAGGTCATCAATATAAAAAAGCCTGGAGAACCCCTTTAAGCACCTGAACATAAAGAAAAAGAAACTGCATCAGTCAGTGGTCCGACTGCTGCTCTGTTCCCTGTCGCTTTTGTTCCCCGCAGGATGAGGACCAGCTTGATCCAGTGTCCGATGCAGCTAATCACAGACCTTAGCAGTCACACAAGTTTGTACGCTATGTTACAGCAGTGATAAAAAGTGACTGGGAATGAAGCAGCAGTGGGAACGGGCATTTTTTTTTTATGTTCAGGGGAACAAGTCCAGACATCCATGTTAATAAGGGATATGGACGGGGTTATTTGACCAGTAAGTAAAAAAACTGATTTCATATCCCTAGTAGTGTTGAGCGAATCAAACCTGAAGTGGACTTAGATCTGAATTTCAGGGAAAATTCCATTCACCGCAAAGCTGTATTTCCTCGTGCTTCATGGTAACGAATCCATTTCCCCTGAATGGTGATACAATAAATAAATAAATCATACCTCATCCATTTGAGTGCGAAGAGCTGGCCTCTGCCATTGTGATTGAAGGTGCTGCACGAAATCCTGTGTATAGTGACATATCACTTCATCACACCAGCTGATGTGACGACATCATCATGGGCCGTGCAAGATGCATTAGATCTTCAATCAAGATGGTGGTGGCCAGCAAGTCGCGAGCAAATGGATGAGCTAGGTCTGATTTAATTTTTATTTTTTGTTATTAATATCAGATGCGGCGATCATCTATGAACACGGCATCTGAGGGGTACAATGACGGGGAGCTCCCTGTCATTGCACCCACTACTTACAAAGAGATGCGCTTTGTGTACAGGGCAAAGGGTCCCTTTAAGAAATATTTGTGAACCAGTTGCAGTGAAGCAACAAGTGGATAGAGTCCCTTTAAGAAATGGTGTTGGTGGTGGTACCCAGGTGTAGGAATGGCTGAGTGTATAGGGTGGCCTACAATGTCCCTTACTGTTTTGTATGTGTCACGGTGCTCCTACCTGGATATTCTGGACCCCAGGCGTTGTCTTCTGAAGCAGCAAATAAGGGGGGTAGTTAACTTGGGGATGAAGAATAAATTGAGTCCAGACATTGTTTTGAAGTTCAATAACAGCTTTACTTGGCATATACATTCTCCAAAATGGTTTACAGACTTTGTCTTGGTCCCAGCAGGCTTTAACATTAAACTCTGGCAGGCAATCTCATTTCTGCTACATCTGTTGCTCTCAGACTCTGCTGTACTGACAGGCTTGCTTTATAACTTAGCTTCTTCTTTGTGCTGCAACTTATTTATTTGTAGTCTGTCTCTTAATTAGACCATGGAAATCTCCTTCTGGCTCCTGAGGCTCTAAACGGTGGCCTCCATATCCAGCAGAGCTGAAGGTGCTCTGGCTGGGTTGGCTTTGCTTGTCCTGGGCATGTCCAGCAGAAACTGGTCCCCACCCTTCCTGCAGGAAGTGGGACTGGCCAACTCCTCCACAGCTTTTAATGGAAAGCTCCATTCTATGTAACTATAGCTATGCCTTGTTTGTTGCGACCTGCAGTTGCAAAATAGGAAATGCACAGTGTTTGGACCTGGAATAAATACACATGATGACATGAGGTTAACCAGTAAAGACAGTAGCCGGGTGCAGAAGTGGTAATGCCACTCTAGGGCGTTACAACTGCAGAAACTGATAATGCCCCTGAAAATACTAGTACCACACAGATAGTGTCCCCTTCAATAAATATTGGCACACAGTGTCCTAAAAAATAACTGCACCCGGCAAATAGTGTCCCTGACACTAATGGTGTAAACATAATGTCTCCCAAAAATATTTGTGCTGAGCTGATACTGTGCCAGATTGTAATGTATTAGTGCTCTCATAAGTCCCACCAATAGTTATAATTCTCTGCCAAAGTGCCATAAAAATGTGAGTCAGTAGAAAAAATGCCCCCTTATAATGTGTGCCTGCACCAAAAAATACCCCCTCATAATGTGTCCCAGTAGAAAAAAAATAGCGCCTATAATTTGTGCCAGTAGAAAAAATGTCACCTAAAATGTGGGCCAGTACAAAAAGCGCCCCTTATAATGTGTGCCAGTACAAAAAATGTCCCCTTCTGTGTTACAGGACAAAAATGCCCCCTTATAACATAAGATACCCATTTTTAGTGCCCCCCAGTTAAACCAATGTGCCCATAGTGGAATAATGACCCTCCCAGGGCCCAACTGCCAAGGAGAGACAACAAACTCAAATACTTACCTCCACGCTACTGTCAAAATGCAGTGCAGGACACTGACCTTTTCCAATCTGTGACCTGAGCTGTTTACTGCCTGGCTAAGGCGCTATGATGATGATGACATCATTGTGCCACTTGCACTGGCCTTTGATAGGCTTCAGGCCTAGTAGATGTATTTTATCAGAGTTAACGGTGATACAGTTGAATATGGAGAGGATAGTAAACAAAAGAAAGTTATTACATTTCAATCATGTGAACATCACTTATAATGCCATCAAGACGACCTGGACAAATAATGATAAATTATAACTTACAGATATTACCTGGATATACTATACTAGTCAACTACTTGTGAGCTACAAGCCTCCTAGGCTATGTGCTGGTGTAAGAAACTAGCCCATGTGTTCACAATATCTTAGGCTAAGGGTGGCTAGACAGACTATAGTCTCTTTCACAAGAGCAATATGGATTGTGTCTGTTCAGGGAAAAACTCTGCCATCTCCCTACGTACCCGGATCTGGACCTCGCCATTCAGTTCCTCCTCCTTCAATGATGACCCTAAGCAGTGACGGGGGTTCATAAATCAATGCACCCTTCATTTTGAACTCTTGCCTCACCAATTTTCCCCCGACTGAGCTAAAATGACTTTTCTTATGTCACACCTTACTGGGGAGGCACTGGTCTGGACCCAGTCATAATGGATCTACAGGCCTTCCTAGAAGCCTTCCGCAGGGTGGTTCGACGAGCCAGGATGCACCACCTCAGCTGCATCCTCTATACTGCGGTTGTGTCAAGGGAGACAATCCATGGGCCAATATGCAGTCCAGTTCCGTACGCTGACCTCTGAACTAGGCTGGAATAATGAGGCACTTGTGGCTACCTTTTGGGAAGGTCCCTGTGGGAAAATTAAGGACGAGCTACCTGGACGGGATCTTCCTTCTACCTTGGATGACCTCGTCTCCCTGGCTACTCAAATTGATTTGTGGTTCCAGGAATGTGCCAGAGTGGTGGCATGTGAGAGGAGACCTTTTCGCCTGGCATCTTCCCTTCAACGAGATCCTATTGCTTAGCTTTCCATGTTGTCTGCAGCTCCAGAGCCCATGCAGGTCGACTGAGTCAGGCTGACTTTGTTTCTATTGTCGTGGTTCTGATAATTTTCTCTGTGCTTGTTCCCTGAAGCCGAGAAACTCCCGAGCCTAGGGTCTGTTGGAGAGGCGACTCTAGGTGAACATAATTCCTCTCTACCCCTGACTCTGCCAGCAACTTTGTAGTTCGGAGATAATTGATTCACGTTTATTACTTTTTCTGTGTACCGGACCCTGCTTTTGGATTTATCAAATTTTGCTTGTTTGCCGCCTGCCTCTGACCTCGGACTTCGTTTACGGACTTTGCTTGATCGCTGCCTGCCCTGACTTCGGACTTCCTGACCACTTACTACCTATACGTGCTTTCACAGGTATCTCTGACCCCCTTGTCAGCTGCCAATGACTCAGGGGCTGCTCTGGAGTGGCACCTTGCAACTACCCAAGCCTAACCTCACCATCAGAGGCTCTAGTGAAGACCAAATCGTGCTTAGTCACGCCCCTCCAGAGTATAGCCGGTCAGGTGCACAGTGGGTCCACACCTTCTTGCATAACACAGAAGTATAACAATATACATCAGATAGAAATCATCAGTGAAAAACACATTCTATCCGGATCCCTTCTGTTTTTCACGCAGGCTTTATTCACTTCTAGGGAGCCAGAACATGCTGTGATTTTTCCTGAACGCAAAGATGATGCTTGACAAACAAACTCATGTAGACAGATCCATTGAAATGAATGGGTCAGAATTCAGTGCAGATGGTTTTATTCAGTCATTGTATGGCAGTTACCCAGTCACTGTATGGAGGTGTTACCCAGTGACTGTACGGCGGTGCTATTCAGTCATTGTACGCTGGTTGTCCAGTCACTGTATGGAGGCATTATCCAGTCACTGTATGGAGTCATTATCCAGTCACTGTATGGAGGCATTATCCAGTTACTTTATGGCGGCGTTATCCAGTCATGGTATGGGGCTATAATGTTACAGTGTTTGTTATCCAGTCGTGGATCCAGTATGGTGGTGTTATTTAGTCTCTGTATGTTGGTAATATGTAGTCACTAATTACTATTTGGGGGTAGGGCTAATATCTTTACAGTATATACTGTAGAATCCAGTACATGATACTGTGAAGTTCCCAATAAAGTAAATGAGCCTTGGGGAACACAGTCCTCACCCCTGACCACCAGGACTAGGCTGTGCCCTCTGCCAGCGTTCTGTACTATGGCATGCAGTACACGACAGCCTCCCTTCTCTGCCACGCCGCTCCGCTGTGTACTAGTGCTTGGCACTATTATGGCACACTAAGGCTGGGTTTACATCACAGTTTACCCTTCGTCTAATATATACAAAAACGTATATGTTAACGGATGCCTCAGACTTATACCATACAGTGGCATCCATCACCATAGAGTCCCGTTGTAACAAAAACATTTTTAAAAATTATACGTTAACGTATTCTTTTATCGGACTTTGCAGTATATAAAAATGTGGTGTTCTACACTTTGGTATCCCTTTTTTCCCAACGTATACGTCAAATGGATGGCAAAAACGTGATGTGAACCCACCCTTACATATGAACACATGTGATGCCAGGATAGTCGTGGAGGGTGGGGAGCCCATACAAAAGTTTGCTGTGGGGCCCAGTCAGTTGTAGTTATGCCCTGTTTGAGACCCATCAGGCTGTTCCGGCAAGGAACAGCCTGCCCGGATCTCTCTGCATTCCAACATTGCCAGAATCGACCACGTCCGTGCCCATTCACTATAATGGGGATTGGCGGAGATCCGGCTGCAACCCGGCAAGTATGCAGAGATAGTGTCAGGATGATGTCATCTGTTAACAAAGCTATTTTATGTCCTGCTTGTCCTATCAATATCCATGAGCTTCTGGTGACTTCTGATGTCTTCAGCTAGGAGTTCTATGGCTAATATTTTTTTTTTTTTTATGGGGTATCCCTGGCATGTTCTATTAGAAGAAGCACCATTAATGAAAAACATAGCTGCAGGAGGTGAATTCAGGGCTTTAACGCTTTAATTCTTTTTGAATCCACTCCTGGCTTTGTCTCACAAAACTGCCTGAAAAACCGACATGAAAACTACACAGATTTTCTGAATAATATCGGATTGTGAAATGACCCTTACATAACATACTATACTTCAAATGCTGCATGCCAATACGATGAGTAACCACTAGGTGGAGATATCAGCTTACTAATGAAAACATTTGAAAAACAGTTAAAAAGGGCTGTGATCACTAAGCACTGAAACTGGTCGACAACTAACATCCCTCTAAAAGCTGACTGCATTTCTCCGAAAAACCCATACATACACACAACATTAGTCTACAGATGATCAAAATGAATTTATTTAACAAATAATCACTTTAGTTGACTGATGACAGACCTCCATTGTCTGAAAAAAAGTTGGAAGTTTTTGTCCGATAGGCGAAAGTTCTTTATTTTAATTTAAAGGGGTTTCTGGGATCTTCATATTGATGGCTTATCTTCAGGAAAGATCATCAATATGAGGTCAGTGGGAGCCCAACTCCCGGCACCCACGACTGTTCGAGGAGAGCGGGGCACACAGGTGAGCGCTGCAGCCTCTTCCTAGGCCTGTGACATCACGTTCATTGGTCACTTGGCCTCCTAGGCTCATCTCAGTCCCCTTCACGTTAATGAGGCGGAACTGTGATGCTAAGCACAGCCACTATCATATGGACGGTACACTGAAAGGTAGTAGTGGCGCTCATCAGAGCTCCGGTGAGAGCTGTGTCTTCCTCAAAAAGCTGATCGGCGGGCGTTCTGGGAGTCGGACCTCTGACAATCTCATATTGACCCCAGAAGACACCTTTTAAAAAAGATTGTTGGTCCGTTGCCAGGTTTTATTGAACATATATGGCTAGTATGAATGACTAGAACAGCCAGTATGAACTAAAATGTGTATGGCTGTGTCTGCCAAATGATTGTTCACCAGATGATTGTTTGTTCAACTAATTCTATCTAATGTGTAGTCAGCTGGACAGGCTGCATAGTAATACACATAACCACTAAAGCATATATGGCTTAATTCAGTTTTAATGCCCATCACACTCTAAATAGCTTCCTTACATACGTATAAAAAATATTTTGTGGGTGCACTAATTCTGTGTAGGTAGGAAAGAAAAAACTCTAGCCATTAACAGGGTGGGGGAATTCAACCTGTCCATTCTTTTTCATTGATATCAGCAGCTGGACATCGGCCTTTCAGGATCTTACAGAATCGTAATGATTCACCAAAAAATATCATATTGACTGTGGCTATGGATTACTTCTGTCTATGGCACTGAAGTACTGTAGCATCAACCTATTACATAGCACTGTATACATATTGTAATAACTAATACAGTCCTGATTAAGTTTAGGACCATTTGAAAAATGGCAAAAAAATCTTATTTTACATTGTTGGATCTTAACAAGGTTCCAAGTAGAGCTTCAACATGCAACAAGAAGAAATGGGAGTGAGACAAAACATGTTTTGAGCATTCAATTAATTGAAAATAATGATTAAACTGAAACAGGTTGTTTTTCAGCTGATCAAAATTTTAGGACCACATGCCTTTAAAAGGCCAAATCTGTGCATAGATGTGGATTCGTTGTAATTTTCTGTCAGGTAGTCACACGTTGTGATGGCCAAGGCAAAAAAACTCTCCCTTTTTGTACGTGGTTGGGTTGTTGAACTGCATAAGCAGGGTCTCTCACAGCTCGCCATCGCTGCTGAGGGGGGATGCAGTAAGATAGTCATTTGGAATTTCTTAAATGATCCTGAGGGTTATGGAACAAAAAAGTCAAGTGGAAGAGCCAAAAGAATTTCATCAGCACTGAGCCCGAGGATCCAATTGGCTGTCCGTCAGGACACTGGACGATCATCGACCCAAATGAAGGCCCTTACTGGTGCTGACTGCAGCCCCATAACCAGCAGACGGCATCTGAGACTGAAGAGCTTTAAAAACAAAGAATGTCTTCAAAGACCTCGTCTCATTGAACGCCACAGAACTGCTCGTTTGGACTTTGCAAGAGAGCACCAAACATGGGACATTCAAAAGTGGAAAAAAGTTTTATTCTCTGATGAGAAAAAATTTAACCTTGATGGTCCTGATGGTTTCCAACGTTACTGGCATGACAAGCAGATCCCACCTGAGATATTTTCAACGCGCCACAGTGGAGGGGGCGCCATAATGGTCTGGGGTGCTTTTTCCTTCAGTAGAACAATGGAGCTTCAGGAAGTGCAGGGGCGTCAAACGGCCGCTGGCTATGTCCAGATGTTGCAGAGGTCATTCCTCATGACTGAGGGCCCTCGACTGGGTTTTTCAACAGGACAATGCTACAGTACACAATGCCCGCAGGACAAGGGACTTCTTCCAGGAGAATAACATCACTCTTTTGGCCCATCCTGTGTGTTTCCCTGATCTAAATCCAATTGAGAACCTTTGGGGATGGATGGCAAGGAAAGTTTACAAAAATGGACAGTAGATGGCCTTTGGTCTTCACCACTTGGAGAAATGTTCCCACTCACCTCATGGAAACGCTTGCATCAAGCATGCCGAAATGAATTTTTGAAGTGATAAACAATAACGGCGGAGCTACTCATTACTGATTTCATGTTTGGAGGTTGGATTTCTGTTTTGGGGGGGGGGGGGTTAGTTTTCTTTTGGAGGTGTGGTCCTAAACTTTTGATCAGCTGAAAAACAGCCTGTTTCAGTTTATTCATTGTTTTCATTAAATGCTCAAAAAATGTTTTGTCTCACTCCCATTTCTAATTGTTGCATGTTGAAGCTCTACTTGAAACCTTGCTGTCTCTGGCCTAAAATGCATGGGGCTTATGTTAGTACCTCCCATAAGTGGGTGGTCCCACATGGTTCAGGGTCTTCCAGGGGGGCATAGTCTATTTGTCTGTTACCCACTGGAGTGTTGGTAAGTATGATAGATTAATATTAGACACCAGAATGAGTGCTCTGCACTATTCAGATGTACAATGATCTGCAGTGTGTCCTCATGCAGGAAGACCACATGGGATTATAAATCCCATAGGAAAACCCAAAGTTGGTGGACTCCTACGAAACTGTGAGTAGAACCATACCTGAGTAATAAGAAACAGGACAGTATCTGTCACGGATACACAACGATTGTACAGGCACAGAATTCTTGTGCTCCATTTTTCAAATATCACAATAGGTCAATCGAGACCAATATGACTATGAATCGATAGTACATTAACTTGCTTTTTTCCGGATAGAACAAGATAAAAACAACACAAGTGAAACTGTGCATTATCTAGCTATTAGTTATAAGCAACAACTTATCTGTTTAGCAATTCACTTGTGCTATTCTATTCACAGTCTGCAGAACATCGGTGCACTGTGTGTATATTGTCCTCTCGCTGCAATCACAGATGCATACACAGTGCTGATCGATTATTATATCTTTGAACATTCATACGAGTGGTATCATCAGTGTGCATTTTATGCTTGGTTTTAACCGTCACGTTTTCTAAGTATACAAGTAGTGGTTTTATATGTATATTTAGGTTATGTCATACTTTTAGCAACAATTAAATTTGAAATTTCTATACAGTTTGTCCCCATGTGTTACTGAATGTAGGTGTGCCCTACTATATTACAATAAGCAGCAGAACAATGTTCCTCCTTGCTGTACCCGCGCTGCTGCTTTTGGCCACACCTGTTGAGAGAAATTTGTAGATGAAGAACAGGATTTCCAGGTCTCAGTGTGGTGTCAGATATGACTGTATGCGGTACTGCTGTGTCCTGAGTCTTCTGATCAGAGTATGGATACACAGCTCAGTCTTTCAGCTTGGAACTTAACATGGGACTTCGGTGAAGTGAGCAGACAATGGGAAATGTACTTCAAGTCATACTGATAGCCTTGATTTCCGGCTCCTTGGCAGGTAAGATTGTACACAGGACGACTGCATAGAACATGTATATTTCCAGCATGATGGAGCACCGTGCCATAAGGCAAAAGTAATAACTAAGTGGCTCGGGGAGCAAAACGTTGACATTTTGGGTCCATGGCCTGGAAACTCCCCAGATCTTAATCCCATTGAGAACTTGTGGTCAATCCTCAAGAGGCGGGTGGACAAACAAAACCCACTAATTCTGACAAACTCCAAGAAGTGATTATGAAAGAATGTGTTGCTATCAGTCAGGAATTGGCCCAGAAGTTGATTGAGAGCATGCCCAGTCAAATTGCAGAGGTCCTGAAAAAGGAGGGCCAACACTGCAAATACTGACTCTTTGCATAAATGTCATGTAATTGTCGATAAAAGCCTTTGAAACGTATGAAGTGCGTGTAATTATATTTCACTACATCACAGAAACAACTGAAACAAAGATCTAAAAGCAGTTTAGCAGCAAACTTTGTGAAAACTAATATTTGTGTCATTCTCCAAACTTTTGGCCACGACTGTAGATGTGAAATTAGCCTTAGGACTCTTTCACATAAGTGATACGGATTGTGTCAGGATGTGTTCAGGGAAAAAACAATGGTTTTGCCAGCAAGTTCAATCAGTTTTTTTTAATGACTGTTTTCAGTGTGTTTGTTTTTTCAGTCCGGATTGGATGCATTTTTCACACGCGTGAAATAAAACTGAAGGATAACAATCTACATCTCCTAGCAACTATCAGTAAAAAACGCTTTGTATCCGGATGCCTTCTGTTTTTCATGCAAGTTCCATTCACTTCTATGGAGCCAGAGCTGCGTGAGAGACGCACAATTCAGAACATGCTGCGATTTTTTTCTGAATGGAGAGATGATGCATGAAAAAGGTGTAGACAGACCCATTGACATAAGTGGGTCAGGATTCAGTCCGGATGTTATGCTTTCACTACACTCATTGCACCTGGACAGAAAACTCACCTGTGTGAAAGAGGTCTTAAAGGTGCATTACAGGATTTTACTGATAACCTTAGGATGGTCCATCATTGTCTGACTGGTGGAGTTAAACACCCCATATCCCCACCAATCAGATATTTGGCAGTTTTGGTAGCCAAAATCAGGAGTGGATCATAAAAGAAGAGAAAGTATAAAGAACAGATATGACTTCTCTTTTTTGAGTTCACTCCTGGCTTTGGCTTCCAAAACTGCTTCAGGAGACCTGTCCCTGTGGCTGTACCCTTTCACATAATTTTCTTTTCATTCCGTAATGTGTTGATTTAAGTTATGTACCAGTGGGAGTTTTAACAAGCTCAACAGGTTTGCACAGAGAACACAATAAGAAAATATGATTTGAATTTGGAAATAATTGCATATTTTACCTTGTGTGGAGTCATGGGATTATGGCATGCTGCTACACTGGAAACTGGTATGTGGTCAAGCAAAATAAGCCTGAGGTGAACCTGCTCACGTTTTGTTAATGTTACTTGGGACTCAAGAGCTGTCCTCTGTATGATATGGTGTTAAGGAATCCGGGAGGGCGGTGGGTGAGAGGGTTGTTTGTATTGGGGTTTATGTACCTTTATGTGTATTTGTGTGATACAGTGGAATTCGGGAGGGCGGTGGGTGAGAGGGTTGTTTGTGTTGGGGTTTATGTACCTTTATGTGTATTTGTGTGATATGGTGTAATGCAATCCGAGAGGGCGGTGGGTGAGAGGGTTGTTTGTATTAGGGTTTATGTACCTTTATGTGTATTTGTGTGATACGGTGTAATGGAATCCGGGAAGGCGGTGGGTGAGAGGGTTGTTTCTGTTAGGGTTTATGTACCTTTGTGTATTTGTGTGATACGGTGTTATGGAATTTGGGAGGGCAGTGGGTGAGATGGTTGTTTGTGTTGGGGTTTATGTACCTTTGTGTATTTGTGTGATACGGTGTTATGGAATTCGGGAGGGCGGTGGGTGAGATGGTTGTTTGTGTTGGGGTTTATGTACCTTTATGTGTATTTGTGTGATACGGTGTTATGGAATTCGGGTAGGAGGCGGGTGAGAGGGTTGTTTGTATTGGGGTTTATGTACCTTTGTGTATTTGTGTGATATGGTGTAATGGAATCCGGGAAGGGGGTGGGTGAGAGGGTTGTTTGTGTTGGGGTTTATGTACCTTTGTGTATTTGTGTGATATGGTGTTATGGGATTCGGGAGGGCGGTGGGTGAGAGGGTTGTTTGTGTTGGGGTTTATGTACCTCTATGTGTATCCGTGTTACCTAAAATCAATGAAAATCATCTGATTTGAAAAAAAGTATTATAGAATAAGGCCTCTTGCACACGATCGTTGGATGTTTTCCTGGTTCACAAAGTGCAGATCCATAAAACACAGATACCAGTGGTGTGCATTATGCATTGTGAGGAAGGAAAGGGTTGACCTCCAATAGAACAGTCCTATCCTTATAATGCGGACAATAATAGGACATGGTCTGTTTTTTTGTGGAACGGTCATATGGACATGGAATGCACACGGGATCATTTAGTTTTTTTTTTTTTTTTGTGGCCCCATTGAAGTGAATGGTTCCGCATATGAGCCGCAAAAAAACCCAAACAGGTATGGAACAGAGAATAGGAGCCATCTATACAGTGGACTATTGGACTAGCCATTTTGTGTCAAATACTGGTGAGAATTCTGGCCATATTTTCCCCAGAGGTGGACAGTACTTTCAGCAACATAAGGGGTGGTTTGGTTCCGCATCCGAGCTGCATTTTTTGCGCTCGGATGCGGATCCATTCACTTCAATGGAGCCCCAAGAGGTGCAGACAGCACTCCGTGTGCTCTCCGCATCCGTTGCTCCGTTCCGTGGCCCCGGAAAAATTATAGATCGTGTCCTATTCTTGTCCGTTTTGCAGACAAGAATAGGCATTTCTATAATGGGCTGCCCGTTCTGTTCTGCGAAAGACTAGGACGTGTCCTGCCATTTTTTACAGGGCAGTGGAACAGACATACAGATGCAGAACACATGGTGTACTGTTCGCATCTTTTGCGGCCCCATTGAAATGAAAGAGTCTGCATTGGTTGTGCAAAAAATGCGTATTGGATGCGAACTATAACTACGGTCATGTAAATGCCCCCTTACTACTTAAATATATTTTTATTATTTATTCTCACATTTAAGGAGGTTTTTTTCAGGCACCTAAGATTGATGACCTATCCTCAGGATAGGTTATTAATATCTGATTGATGGGGGGCCGACATCCCGCACCTTCTTGCTGCCCCCGGAGCTGGAATTTGCACTTTGGATGCAGGAAGTGTACTGCTCATGTCTGGTAAGTGGTCATGTCAGGTTACTGCAGTTCAGCTCTTATTCACTGCAATGGCAGCTGAGCTGCAGTAACCCGGCACGGCCACTATGCTATGAACAGAGCTGTGCTTCCTGCTCCATTTGAGAGCTAGTTTCAGTGCTGGAGGCAGCAGGGAACATCTGATCGGTGGAGATGCAGGGTGTCTGGCACTCACAGAACAGATATTAATGACCCCTCCATACGGATGTATGTCACTTCCTCCATTATTTTTCACGATTTTCTTGGATTTTCATGGTAAATATAGTGATATTTAAGAAGTAAAAAAAAAAAAGAAAAGAAAAAGAATATTTGTAAAACTAGATAGGCAATTTTTAAAAGGAGACCTACACCCGAATACACAGAGCCACTGCCTTTGCGTTTTTTTTTTTTTGTATTTTACTCCTTTATGAAATCTGAGACATGTGTGAGTTCTTTTTTTTTTGCTGTCAAATTCCACACGAATCTCAGAATGAAAAAAACTGCAGCGTGTTCCATCGGGCTCCATATGTACAGAGATGTTCCCCCCAGGAAGCATTGCTTTACCTTATATACTTAATGCACAGGACTCTCCAAGCTTCACAAGCCCTAAATCAATTTTCAAGTGTATTTTAGGGAGATTATAGATTGTGTATCAAGTCTCGCAGAATTGAGGATATTTCAGTTTCATTTTATGTAATGTAGATATTTAGGCCACGTTCTCACAGATTGGTAAATTTCAGCTAGAGAGAGGGCCTGGCATGTGCCTCCTGTGTTGCAGCCGATTCTAATATCAATTTTACAGAAACTTTTGACCTTTGTAAAGCAAAGATGTGCAGCATGCACTTAAAGGGGTTGTCCAGTATTTTTAGGATTTATGACCTATCCTGGGGATCTCCTATTAGCATCGCTGCTTCTACATTGTTTACAACACTCATGTATATAGCAGTAGCTGCGATGGGTATTGCCCTGTTCGAGTGAATGGTACTATACTGGAATACTCTCTACAACCCCTACTATACAGTCAGGTCCATAAATATTGGGACATCGACACAATTCTAACATTTTTGGCTCTATACAACACCACAAATGGATTTGAAATGAAATGAACAAGATGTGATCTAACTGCAGACTGTCAGCTTTAATTTGAGGGTATTTACATCCAAATCAGGTGAACGGTGTAGGAATTACAACAGTTTGCATATGTGCCTCCCACTTGTTAAGGGACAAAAAGTAATGGGACAGAATAATAATCATAAATCAAACTTTCACTTTTTAATACTTGGTTGCAAATCCTTTGCAGTCAATTACAGCCTGAAGTCTGGAACGCATAGACATCACCAGACGCTGGGTTTCATCCCTGGTGATGCTCTGCCAGGCCTCTACTGCAACTGTCTTCAGTCCCTGCTTGTTCTTGGGACATTTTCCTTTCAGTTTTGTCTTCAGCAAGTGAAATGCATGCTCAATCGGATTCAGGTCAGGTGATTGACTTGGCCATTACATAACATTCCACCTTTTTCCCTTAAAAAGCTCTTTGGTTGCTTTTGCAGTATGCTTTGGGTCATTGTCCATCTGCACCAATGAGTTCTGAAGCATTTGGCTGAATATGAGCAGATAATATTGCCCGAAACACTTCAGAATTCATCCTGCTGCTTTTGTCAGCAGTCACATCATCAATTAATACAAGAGAACTAGTTCCATTGGCAGCCATACATGCCCACGCCATGACACTACAACCACCATGCTTCACTGATGAAGTGGTATGCTTAGGATCATGAGCAGTTCCTTTCCTTCTCCATACTCATCTCTTCCCATCACTCTGGTACAAGTTGATCTTGGTCTCATCTGTCCATAGGATATTGTTCCAGAACTGTGAAGGCTTTTTTAGATGTCGTTTGGCAATCTCTAATCTGGCCTTCCTGTTTTTGAGGCTCACCAATGGTTTACATCTTGCGGTGAACCCTCTGTATTCACTCTGGTGAAGACTTCTCTTGATTGTTGAATTTGACACACATACACCCACCTCCTGGAGAGTGTTCTTGATCTGGCCAACTGTTGTGAAGGGTGTTTTCTTCACCAGGGAAAGAATTCTTAGGTCATCCACCACAGTTGTTTTCCGTGGTCTTCTGGGTCTTTTGGTGTTGCTGAGCTCTCCGGTGTGTTGCTTCTTTTTAAGACTGTTTTTGCTATCTCTCTGATGGGTTTGTTTTGTTTTTTTCAGCCTAATGATGGCTTGCTTCACTGATAGTGACAGCTCTTTGGATCTCATCTTGAGAGTTGACAGCAACAGATTCCAAATGCAAATAGCACACTTGAAATGAACTCTGGACCTTTTATCTGCTCATTGTAATTGGGATAATGAGGGAATAACACAAACCTGGCCATGGAACAGCTGAGAAGCGAATTGTCCCATTGCTTTTGGTTCCTTAACAAGTGGGAGGCACATATGCAAACTGTTGTAATTCCTACACCGTTCACCTGATTTGGATGTAAATATTCTCAAATTACAGCTGACAGTCTGCAGGTAAGGCACATCTTGTTCGTTTCATTTCAAATCCATTGTGGTGGTGTATAGAGCCAAAAATGCTAGAATTGTGTTGATGTCCCAATATTTATGGACCTGACTTTATGTACTACATGCTGAGCATATAGAGAAGCTGAATGGTGGAGGTGCCGAAAGTCAGACTCCAGTAAATATGGATGGTATATCCATTCCTAAGGGTAGGTCATCAATATTAAAATCCCAGAAACTCCTCTAAATCCATGCACTTTTATAGCAACCTGGGAACACAAGACAAAAATATTCTTAAAATAGTTTATAAATTTCATTAGCCCTATAGGTAAGAGTACACTTTATAAATAGGCACAAAGCAGAGATGGAGCTTTCATAATATTGCAGTGAATGCTGGTACACTGCTAAAGGCTTAGTGTTATGATTCACTACTAAAGCTGTTAAAATCCAAAAAGGGCTATGTATGGGTAGAAAACAGTTAACTGGCAGTGTGTTAGTTGATGGACAGTGGGCTGGTCCTATTTCCCCTAGTTAGTGAGTCTACTGGTGAACAAGCAAGAGAGAGGCCTAGTGTCTACTGCTGAAATGTAGACCAGAAGCCTGTGTGTGGATCCAAGGAGACACCATCCCTGTATGATTTAAAGCTGCCATTAAAGCAACTTTACTAAGAAATAACCTCTGAGGGGGTGAAGCATTAACTTTCCATAGATGGTTGAGGAACATAAGGGACAGTGCTTGGACAGAGACAGTAAAGGTAAAGCACGTGGTTTGGGTTATGGCAACCGCCACGCTACTAAGATGGACTGACCATCTGATCTAGGACTACCTCGCAGTTGGCCATTTTAGAGAAATATTGAGAGTTTGTACGCCTTTGGTCATTTGGGAAGATTGCATGGTATACCTAGAGGGATCAATGAGTATACAGCGTAAGATGGATATAGGAGGCTTTCAAAAAAGAGGAGAAAGGCACCCCCGAAACATCACAAAATAACCGTAGAATTGTGACCCACTAAAATGGCGTCATTCTTGTGTTGGAATGTGTCTGAAGAAAGAAATATTAAAATGTTATACAACCATAAAAATTTGGGAAGAAAACACTGTTTGTAGCATAAAACATAAGTTGAACTCACTTTACTGGGGGGGAAGTCTGTTGGATAAAGCTCAAGACACCTTCAGACAGACCCCCCCTGGCTGGGTTTGCTTCTAGGATGGTAGAAATGATGGCAGCCGGACATCCAACTTCTGGTCAATTTTCCTTTATTCAAAACTCACGGCACTCTCAACACGTTTCAGGGATCTGAAGCCAAGCCCCCTTCTTCAGGAGTAATACAGATCCAGTATTACTACTGCAGTAGATACTACTTATACAGCTCCATCTTCACTGTTCCTCTGTTTCTAAAAAAACAGGTAACTGGTTCTAATATATAACGGCATTAGGCTTCTTTCACACTGGCATTAGGATTGTCCGGCAGGCTGGGGAACTGTTCTGGCAGGGGAACAGCCTGCTAGATCCGTACTAACGTTTGCACGAGTGTGCTGCGGTTTTTGTCCAGCCACCTCTTGGCATGTTTACCGTGCTGTGGCCGCATTTGCAGCCCGTCCCCATTATAGTGAATAGGGCCGGGACGGACTTCCGGCAGCGCACTCGTGCAAATGTTAGTACGGATCCGGCAGGCTGTTCTGGCAGTAAATTATGACGCCATTGTGAAAGAAGCCTTAAAAGTGACTTTGAACCTCTCCTGACATGTCTGGTTTAGTTACTACTTGCATCCCCCATGTAATAACAATTCTGGAATCAATCCTTATGACTCTATGTTTTGCCATTCCTTCATTATTCCTGCTAGAAGTTATGAACGCATTACTAGCAATTTGCAATGAAGGTCCAGATGGGTTTTACCAGTAGTGGGGGTGTCTGACACTGTGCACTACCAGTAGTGCACAGTCTGACACTCGCAGCACTGATTGGATAATGTTAGACTGTTTAGGGGCACACCCCAAACTGGTAACACACATCTGGACGTTCATTACAGACTGCTAGTAATTCATTCATAACTTCTAGCAGGAATAATAAAGGAGTGACACATTGTAGAGTCATAAGAAAAGATTATTCAGAACTGTTATTACATGGGAATGTAGTTACTAAAACCAACATATCAGGAGAGGTGACAAGTTCCTTTTATAACTAGTCTCTGGCTACTTTGTATACTGTATGTTGAGTTTAAACTGAAAGCTGAAGATCTAACACTGCAAATCTGCAACAACAATGCAGTAAATGTCAGAAAATGGGATTTGTATGAAACCAGATGCAAATTTTAGTCTGTTCTGTGGAAATTTAAGGGGTTATCCAAGAGTTATGCAAGAGTTATCCAGTGGAGTGACATGTCATATGGGTGACAGGTCACCTCTGTGGCCCGTGATTAGCTGCGGCGGTTACATGGCGCCCGTCAACAGGATGTTGATGACAGAGCATTGCACAACTGCAGAGACGCCAGGGGGCCAGAACCCAGCAGCGGGGACCAGGTATGTATGAACCCCACCACGGGTCCGCCAGTCTCTGAGCTCCTTTTAGCTCTTAAACATGTAGATAAATGGTGAGTGTGGATATCTGCATTTTACCTGTAGCATGTGAACCTGCCCTAAAAGAGTTACACTTTATTAAAGGGGTATGCCTATTATCTTTCGGAACTGCTGTGAATCTGTGGGAATTTCTATGCAAAGCTTTTCCGTTTTTTTTGTACACGACCATAGCAACCTAGGAATATATTCATATGAACCATTTGAGTCTCCATTTTCTTTATTATCTTGTGCTCTCTTTTTTATATTATTATTATAGACCAAAATTTGCTTCCCGCCCCAGAAAATATCTCTATGGTGTCCACCAACCTGAAGCATTTTCTGCACTGGGATCCAGTAACGGTAGCCGGAAATATTACGTATTCGGTTCAAGCACAAGGGTAATGACTGATTTCATTCTGTTTTATTTTTTATATTTTTTATGTCTTCTGATTTATTTGTATGTTAAAGAGGACCTTTCACTAGAATAAAAAATCTAAACTAACTATACAGACATGTAGAGCGGCGCCCAGGGATCCCCCTGCCCTTACTGTTATACCTTTATTTTCATGACTTTGAAAATTGTAGATTCACACTGAAGGCATCAAAACTATGAATTAACACATGTGGAATTATATACATAACAAAAGAGTGTGAAACAACTGAAAATATGTCATATTCTAGGTTCTTCAAAGTAGCCACCTTTTGCTTTGATTACTGCTTTGCACACTCTTGGCATTCTCTTGATGAGCTTCAAGAGGTAGTCATCTGAAATGGTCTTCCAACAGTCTTGAAGGAGTTCCCAGAGATGCTTAGCACTTGTTGGCCCTTTTGCCTTCACTCTGCGGTCCAGCTCACCCCAAACCATCTCTATTGGGTTCAGGTCCGGTGACTGTGGAGGCCAGGTCATCTGGCGCAGCACCCCATCACTCTCCTTCATGGTCAAATAGCCCTTACACAGCCTGGAGGTGTGTTTGGGGTCATTTCCTGTTGAAAAATAAATGATGGTCCAACTTAACACAAAACGGATGGAATAGCATGCCGCTGCAAGATGCTGTGGTAGCCATGCTGGTTTAGTATGCCTTCAATTTTGAATAAATCCCCAACAGTGTCACCAGCAAAGCACCTCCACACCATCACACCTCCTCCTCCATGCTTCACGGTGGGAACCAGGCATGTAGAGTCCATCCGTTCACCTTTTCTGCGTCGCTCAAAGACACGGTGGTTGGAACCAAAGATCTCAAATTTGGATTCATCAGACCAAAGCACAGATTTCCACTGGTCTAATGTCCATTCCTTGTGTTCTTTAGCCCAAACAAGTCTCTTCTGCTTGTTGCCTGTCCTTAACAGTGGTTTCCTAGCAGATATTCTACCATGAAGGCCTGATTCACACAGTCTCCTCTTAACAGTTGTTCTAGAGATGTGTCTGCTGCTAGAACTCTGTGTGGCATTGACCTGGTCTCTAATCTGAGCTGCTGTTAACCTGCGATTTCTGAGGCTGGTGACTCGGATGAACTTATCCTCCACAGCAGAGGTGACTCTTGGTCTTCCTTTCCTGTAACGGTCCGCATGTGAGCCAGTTTCTTTGTAGCGCTTGATGGTTTTTGTGACTGCACTTGGGGACACTTTCAAAGTTTTCCCAATTTTTCGGACGGACTGACCTTCATTTCTTAAAGTAATGATGGCCACTCATTTTTCTTTACTTAGCTGTTTTTTTCTTGCCATAATACAAATTCTAACAGTCTATTCAGTAGGACTATCAGCTGTGTATCCACCTGACTTCTCCACAACGCAACTGATGGTCCCAACCCCATTTATAAGGCAAGAAATCCCACTTATTAAACCTGACAGGGCACACCTGTGAAGTGAAAACCATTTCAGGTGACTACCTCTTGAAGCTCATCAGAGAATGCCAAGAGTGTGCAAAGCAGTAATGAAAGCAAAGGTGGCTACTTTAAAGAACCCAGAATATGACATATTTTCAGTTGTTTCACACTTTTTTGTTATGTATATAATTCCACATGTGTTAATTCATAGTTTTGATGCCTTCAGTGTGAATCTACAATTTTCATAGTCATGAAAATAAAGAAAACTCTTTGAATGAGAAGGTGTGTCCAAACTTTTGGTCTGTACTGTATATATATTTTTTAATTTGGTGATGGTATTTTTCATTTTCTATGTCAATATCTATATTTGAACAAAAAAACATAAAATCCTGCAGTTTTCCCAGCGTCCACTAAGAATAATAATAGGTGCCACTTATTGGTCTGTACAGATCACTTTACTGCAGTTATCTCCTTATCTATACACAGAGGTGATATAAATACAGGAAGGATTAGAATGACAGATAAGACCGGATCCACCATTCACAATAGGTGATTGTCAGAGCTTATCTATTCCTTCCTTGTTCAATCATCTCTGCACAGGTCACAGCTGCCTAGATAATGCTCCCATAGATTTCACTGAGGTCTCCTCCTGACCACTGTGTCTGTGGACCATGGGGCTGCCGTAAAGCTATTTTCTTAATGCTTTGGAAATGCTGTTAAGAACAGTTCAGGCAAAATGGCCGCCCCCATAATCATATTCAGGAAATAGAATTTAAAAAAATCTTGCAGCGTTCAGGTGTCCGCTCACTGAGCGGAGCGGAGGCTGAGCGCTGGCAGACGGATGCATTCTGAGCGGATCCGCCTCCACTGAGAATGCATTAGGGCCAGAAGGCTGCGTTCAGGACCGCTTGTGAGCCCCTTCAAACGGAGCTCACGAGCGGACACCTGAACGCAGGTGTGAAAGGAGCCTTAGTAGGACATATTCCATTATCAGATTCACTTTAAATCTAAACATGTCCTACGTGTGAGCTTTATGAATTCTGATGAAGAGCAATTTTTAGTTTTTTTACTCTGGCTCCCTACGGTGAGCTCATAGACACCTTTTTGGCTATACTGTATACACGAGGAGATGCTAGATCTATATGTAAGCTGAAAAACTTATTGTAAGAAGAGAACAAATGCAGCATGGGAATAATTCTAACATGCCTTGTATTATATTTATTATGCTTTTTAGACACTTTTTAGATCACACTAGGCTGTTTTAAAAAGCGTGTAAGAAAAGGAGTCTGGCTTCAATGAGCCGAAATTGCAGCTGTTGTGAAACTACAATTCCCAGCATGCTCTATTCATTTCTTTGAGAGTTCTTAGAAGAGCAATGCAAGTATGCACGCTGGGAGTTGTAGGTTCACCATAGCTGGAGTTCCGGAAGTTGCCTTCCCCTGGTCCAGTTTCGGACTCGGGTGCCTAGGGCCCACCAGTAAAATTAATTTTGGGGGCCCACCCTATGGATACATTCAAATATTACCTGCTCACACAGCAGCAACATGCTATCAGATGATTGAATATGGCGGTCCGTGCAGCAACTTTGAGAAGGTAGGTCCTGGGGAAAAGAGGACACTGGCAGAAAAGTTATCTCAGCCCTGATCGTGTCTATAATATTTTTTTATATGAACATAGGCTGGTTGAGTTGCTGTACTTTGAATATACACTCACCTAAAGAATTATTAGGAACACCTGTTCTATTTCTCATTAATGCGATTATCTAGTCAACCAATCACATGGCAGTTGCTTCAATGCATGTAGGGTTGTGGTCCTGGTCAAGACAATCTCCTGAACTCCAAACTGAATGTCAGAATGGGAAAGAAAGGTGATTTAAGCAATTTTGAGTGTGGCATGGTTGTTGGTGCCAGACGGGCCGGTCTGAGTATTTCACAATCTGCTCAGTTACTAGGATTTTCACGCACATCCATTTCAAGGGTTTACAAAGAATGGTGTGAAAAGGCAAAAATATCCAGTATGTGGTAGTCCTGTGGGCAAAAATGCCTTGTTGATGCTAGAGGAGAATGGGCCGACTGATTCAAGCTGATAGAAGAGCAAAGTTGACTGAAATAACCACTCGTTACAACCAAGGTACGCAGCAAAGCATTTGTGAAGCCACAACACGCACAACCTTGAGGCGGATGGGCTAAAACATCAGAAGACCCCACCGGGTACCACTCATCTCCACTACAAATAGGAAAAAGAGGCTACAATTTGCACGAGCTCACCAAAATTGGACTGTTAAAGACTGGAAAAATGTTGCCTGGTCTGATGAGTCTCGATTTCTGTTGAGACATTCAAATGGTAGAGTCCAAATTTGGCGTAAACAGAATGAGAACATGTATCCATCATGCCTTGTTACCACTGTGCAGGCTGGTGGTGGTGGTGTAATGGTGTGGGGGATGTTTTCTGGCCACACTTTAGGCCCCTTAGTGCCAATTGGCCATCGTTTAAATGCCACGGGCTACCTGAGCATTGTTTCTGACCATGTCCATCCCTTCATGACCACCATGTACCCATCCTCTGATGGCTACTTCCAGCAGGATAATGCACCATGTCACAAAGCTCGAATCATTTCAAATTGGTTTCTTGAACATGACAATGAGTTCACTGTACTAAAATGGCCCCCACAATCACCAGATCTCAACCCAATAGAGCATCTTTGGGATGTGGTGGAACGGGAGCTTCGTGCCCTGGATTGGATGTGCATCCCTCAAATCTCCATCAACTGCAAGATGCTATCCTATTATATGGGCCAAAATATCTAAAGAATGCTATCAGCACCTTGTTAAATCAATGCCACGTAGAATTAAGGCAGTTTTGAAGGCAAAAGGGGGTCTAACACCGTATTAGTATGGTGTTCCTAATAATTCTTTAGGTGAGTGTATGTATGTAGTGCAGTAAGTCAACTGTGTTATGTGCAACTTGTGCAGGGGTAGGGAGACTAGGGGCCCACCGGGGGATTCACCTGTAGCCCTGTGGGCCAGTCCGAGCCTGCCCTGGTCTAAAGTCTTAGGAAACAAAACATGAAAGAGTTCAATCAGCTCACTCCAGCCAGTGCACGGCTCTGGCATCTCCAAGTAAATCCATAATAAGAATGTCCAGCACCATGGAATGTGGTGCTGGACTTTCTCTTTATGTATTTAAATCTAGGAGGAAAATGCACCAAATCTATCACACACCATGTGTGCACATTTTCTGATTGCCGAGTCTAGCGTAAGCTGTCTGAATTTTCTCTCCTTTTGTGACTCACTCCTGGTTTTGGTTTCCAAAATTGCATCAGGAAACCTGACCATGTGGCTGTTCCCCGATATGACATTATCAACACTTATTTTGTTTTGTTAGGGAATATGAAAGTATATATATGAAAGATCATTGGCATGATCCTGAGAACTGCCAGGAAATCTCTGCTCACCAATGCAATGTGACTGACGAGGTATCCGCCAGTGTCTTGTATAGATTTCGGGTTCGGTCAATACTAGACAACCAGGTATCTGCTTGGGTAGAACTTGAGCCACCATTCAACAGAAAGACAAGTAAGTGCCATTTCTAATTAAATATCTCCTATATACTGTATTACATTATTCCCACATTTATAGCCTGGTAAGTAATGACAAATATGTTTGTATTGCTATAATGTATAGAGAAGCTATAAATTCATGGAAAGTTTTCAGACCGTTTCACTTTTTTCATATTGTGTTATGGTGCGGCCTTGTGCCAAAAAAAAAAAAAAAAAAAACATTTTTCCCCCATCATTCTGCCCTTAATAACCCATAATGAGAAAGTGAAAATAGAATGTTAGAAATCTTTGCTAATTTATTGAAAAGGAAAGAACTAAAATCTTGCATTGACATAAGCATTCAGACCCTTTATTCAGACCCTGATTACAGCCTCCAGTCTTCTTGGGTAAGATGCCAAAAGGCCTGCACACTTGGACTTGAGGATTTCCTGCCATTCTACTTTGCAGATCCTCTCAAGCTCTGTCAGGTTGGATGGGGACCGTGAGTGGACAGCTATTTTCAGGTTGCTCCAGAGATGTTCGATTGTGTTCATGTCAGCGCTCTGGCTGAGCCACTGAAGGACATTCACATAGTTATCCCTAAGGCCCCTTTCACACGGGCGAGTATTCCGCGCGGGTGCGATGCGTTAGTTGAACGCATTGCACCCACACTTAATCCTGACCCATTAATTTCTATGGGGCTGTTCACATGAGCGGTGATTTTCACGCATCACTTATGCGTTGCGTGAAAATCGCAGCATGTTCTATATTCTGCGTTTTTCACGTAACGCAGACCTAATAGAAATGAATAGGGTTGCCTGAAAATCGCAAGCATCCGCAAGCAAGTGCGGATGCGGTGCAATTTTCACGCATGGGTTCTAGGTGACAGTCTATTCACTGTATTATTTTCCCTTATAACATGGTTATAAGGGAAAATAATAGCATTCTGAATATAGAATACATAGTATAATAGTACTGGAGGGGTTAAAAAAAATAAAAAAGTTAACTCACCTTCTCCTCTTGATCGCGCAGTTCCCAGTCTGTTCTTTACTAGCTGTGGGCTAAAGGACCTGTGGTGATGTCAGATCACATGCTCCATCACCATGGTGATGGACCATGTGATTGGAGCATGTGATCTGACATCACCACAGGTCATTTAGCCCACAGCTAAAGAAGAGACCGGGAACTACGCGATCAAGAGGAGAAGGTGAGTTAACTTTTTATTTATTTTTTTAACCCTTCCAGCACTATTATACTATTCATTCTGTATTCAGAATGCTATTATTTTCCCTTATAACCATGTTATAAGGGAAAATAATACAATCTTCAGAACATCAATCCCAAGCCCGAACTTCTATGAAGATGCCTGCTCCTGGCAGGGCATCGCAATACCTACTGCGCATGCGCCCGCTACGATTTGGACCGCACAGCGGCAGTGGAAAAGGACAGGGGAGGGGAGTAAACGGGCGGGCAGAGGCGCACAGAGGGCGGGGTTATGAGCCGTTTAGGAGGTGCTGCCTGGGGCTCCGAGGATTGAGAGACCGCCCTGGGCACTTGAGAGGGCTCAGAACATAATCTTATAAGTTCATTTTCGGCAAAAAGAAAAGTCCATTTTCTACCACAAAGGTACCGTTTTTATGTTCTGGCTGGATCACATAACCCAATTTTAACGGTCTAACATGCTAAAATGTGGTGACAGACTCCCTTTAAGGGAGATATATACCGTACAGCTGATGCTGCCACCCTGCTTGATTTTTTTAAATATGCCTCCTGTGCCCCGCCGTATTTCTCCCGCTCAGTATGCTAAGGTTTTTTCTCCCTGGCTGTGACTCTCTGCGCTGCGATTGGACAGCTCTACAGCCAGGGGAGAAGGAGACGCGCACAGAGAAACACCCAGTCCTCCTCCTCATTGCTCCGATGCTCAGTATTCGCATACTAAGCTGGAGAAATCCGGCGGGGCACAGGAGGCATATTTTTAAAAATCAAGCAGGGTGGCAGCATCAGCGGGGGGTACCCCGCAAGTACAGGTATATATCTCCCTTAATAAAATCGCATGAAAGGTCCCCTTCAAGTCTAGTTTGAGGTACTTCTGAATGTTTCTCCCATCTGCACACAGGATCTTTGGAGCTCAACCAGAATGACCATTGGGTTATTTTCTTGGTCACTTCTCTTACCAATGCCCTTCTGCAGCGGCCGGGTCTGCAGGGGAAACGTGTGAGGCTACGGTGGGCTGATGAGGGTAGTAGTTCATGTACTCACGGTTAGCAGAACCTCCCTGGGCCGGCGTGCAGTGATGAGGAAGACAGCACTAAATCCTCTGGAGCACTCTCAATTGCAGGAAACACCAGCCAGATGGAATTTGATGTGCCCTTAAAGGTGTAGGTGTTTATGGTGCTTTGGTGGATGGGCCCCTGTGTTCGTTGCGCCAGCAAGCAGCGTTCGGGTGTCCGCCTGGCCGTGCGGAGGCGAGCGGATCCGTTCCGACTTATAATGGAAGTCAATGGGGACGGATCCGCTTGAAGATGACACCATATGGCTCAATCTTCAAGCGGATCCGTCCCCCATTGACTTTCAATGTAAAGTCTGAACGGATCCGCTCAGGCTACTTTCACACTTAGAAAATGTTTCTAAGTTATAATGCAGACGGATCCGTTCTGAACGGAGCCACCGTCTGCATTAATACGAGCGGATCCGTTCAGAACGGATCCGCTCGAACGCTAGTGTGAAAGTAGCCTTACAGGCAAGACTTCTGTAATTATTCTAAGTCCAAACTATAGCACTCTGGTACTAAATATGCTGTTTTCTACTTATCTTGAGCTATCCAATAAGGGAGTTCTCCCTTGTGGCAGGTATCAGTCTTCTGCTACATTATGTGCAGGATGCTCTCCTAAAAAGGTTTAGGTTTTCCACTATATCCCGGAAGGCTTCTAGTGAATAAGGACAATTCTGCGCACTAATTATCCATAAGTGTCCCAGCACTTGGAAAGTTACTCTCAGGCACTTGTGCTGATGAGGTCCATAAGCTAGATTCAGCTGTAACCCTCACTAGGCTTGCTTCATATTTAGACATAGACTCACTGTCTGGTGCTTGGTTGCTGGGTTTGTCTTCTCCAGGCTTGATCAGGGCCCAGAAGAAAGGAAAACAGCTACATGTTGATTTAGGCCTGTTTCTCTCCTCCATACACTTGCTTTCCTCCTCTCACTACTCTCTCTCCTTCTACATTCTCCTCTTTCTCTCTGAGCTAGACACACCAAGCTATATATATTATGTGGTGCCAGCACCGCCTAGGGGCGAATGGGTGAAATGTCAATGCCAGACTGATAATGTGAAATACCATACATTAGATAAATACATAAATAAGCAGTGTCCCTTTCACACAAATGTGGGATGCTACACTTCTCCCCTGTTTTCTTAGTTTGGTGGGGCAGCCATCTCTAGGAAAGTCTTGGTTGTTCCAAACTTCTTCCATTTAAGAATTATGGAGGCCACTGTGCTCTTGGGAACTTACAGTGCAGCAGAAATTTTTTGTACCCTTTTCCAGATCCTGTCTCTGAGTTCTACAGGCAGTCATTTCCTCCTCATGGCTTGGTTTTTGCGCTGATATGCATTGTCAGCTGTGAGACTTTATATAGATAGGGGTGTGCCTTTCCATATAATGTCTAATCAACTGAATTTACTGCACCACAGGTGAACTTTAATCAAGAGATGATCAAGAGAAATTGGAGGCTCTCAGACCTACCTTTCAAGTGTCTGAATACTTATGTCCATGTGACATTTTTGTTTTGCCCTTTTATTAAATTTACAAAATGTTCAAAAATTCTGTTTTCACTTTTTCGTTATGGGGATTTGGGGTGCAAAATCATGCGGGAAAACTTTTTTTGTTTTTTATTTTAGCACAAGACTATGGTAGATGTGGCCAGTTCTGAAAGAATCCAAACCTTCCATAATTCCAACAAAAATCCTCTGCAAAATTGCCATCATGGATTTCAGTGCAGTAAATCCACAGTGTATTACAGTACTAGCAAAGTGCATGAGATTTTAGCAAATGTCATTCAAGCGCTGGTGAAACAATCCTCAGCCAAAAAATAACTGCAGTGCCAATATTACATTCTTAGCATGCTGCGGATGAAATCTGCAACAAATTCACATGTAACACATGTTATGCCAGAGACTTCCAGTAAAGTAAGTGGTTCCTAAGGAATAAAATCTAGAGTTCTAAAACCCATCTAGTTAAATTGATGGTACTCATGGAGTTCACTGATCTTGTGTATGGTAAGCCTGTATTTGGCCAGATTCCCATGAAATGTATATGCCTTTCGGAGTGTTACTTTAATAAGCACCTATAACCCAATAACTGATTCATGCTGGTATTTAATTGCTTCACTGACTCTGCCCAAACTTGCTTTGCCACCCTAATGAAAGAAGTTTATTTTGGATACCAGGATAAGAAATGCTTCAATAGCTGGGAAGCAAACTATCAATTACACAGATGTTGAACATCTACAGAATGTGTAAGTTCAGGGCCGGCGCTTCCATAGAGGCAAGGGGGGCAATTGCCTCTGGGCCCCCGACTCCTTAGGGGCCCCCAGCGCCGGCCCACAACTTCTATTCTATAATTCTATTTCTATTCTGTGTGGGACAACTGTGCCGGCGCTGCAGACAGTGCTAATAATAACCCCCTGCAGGAGTTCCGGGCGGTCCGGTCTGGAGGGAGTAATGTAATTAAACTGTCTGGTCTGCTCTGGAGGGGGCCACCCCGCTGCTCTGCCTGCGCTGCGCTGCCTGTCTCTTTAAGAGATTCGAGACTGGAGCGGCATGCACGGCACAGGCAGGCGCGTCTCGCGTCTGGCTGACGTTGCCACAGGCTCTGCCCCCAGAGCAGAGAACTTGAAGAAGGGGAGCAAGCGCCATTGGCAGCCAGCCACAGTCTGACTCTGTCTCTGCCAGTGCAAGGGAAGGCCCACGGCCCGCCGCCCACAGAAGACTGAAGATAGGCAGCCAGCCAAGTTCCACTTCCACAAGTACAGTCTACATCTACAGACCAGTTCTGTCTGGTAGGTTGGTTGGTTTGGTTAAACTTATTGTTAATTAAACTGGATCGGATCCATCCATTCCCAGTTTCCCAAATCCCACTCACTTAGTCCCAGTGTACTACAGGCCGGCCTTGGTTCTGTTTGGAGTCAGTTGGACTGGAGAGAGAAATGTGCATGGGGGGGGGGGGGGGGGGGGCAGTTGCTGGTACTACCAGTAACTGGCCCCCTCCCCCCACCCCAAATGCACATTTCTCCAGTCCAACTGACTCCAAACAGAACCAGGGCGGGCTAGATTGATTGATTAAACTGGATCGGGATCCATCCCAGTCTAGTAGGTTGGTTGATTAAACTGGATTGGATCCATCCCAGACACCATCTCACCCGTGCCAGTGTACTAGCCCGTCCTAGTTCTGTTTGAAGTCAGTTGTACTGGAGAAATGTGCATCTGGGGGTGGGGGGGGGGGGGCCATATTGTTTTTCGCCCCAGGGCCCCATTTCACCTAGAACTGGCCCTGTGTAAGTTAGGTCTCCTCCAGGAAGAAGAAGACTGTCTCTCTAGGTTTATCTATAGGTGGCTACACTGTAAGACAATGTGCTACCCATCAAAGAACCTTGAAACTTGACGAGGGAAATCAGCTAAACCAAAGACAACACTGTAGACAGTGCTGTTTTAGAGTTCTAGCTCCTCAGCAGCACAGAACAAGGTACTGGTTGGCTGGGTGAAATACCTTTGGCATAGCCTTTGAGAGGTACTGGTTCTCCTTAAGGAGATTTGTCTACAGAAGTATCTGATTTGGCTAATATCTCGATAAACTGTTACTTTGATAATTAGAGTATTCTAATTATAGTTGTTGACGGTTCACACCTTGATGATAATCTAATGTGTATGTAGCCCATAACACCAGAATTAAATTTCCACAGTAGAATGGAGGAAACTACTTTGGTGAGTGATGAATAGGATTTTAAGCTTTTAAAAAATAGATCTAGCTAATTTAGACTTGATAGCTAAATATATTACATATACCATGACCTGACAAATGAAAACCCTTAATAGATATAGGGGTACATTTGTCAAACTGGTGTGAAGTAGAACTGGCTTAGTTGCCAATAACAACCAATCAGATTCCTCCTTTCATTTTCCAAATGAGCTGGTTGCTATGGGCAACTAAGCCAGTTTACTTTGTACCTGCTTGATAAATGTGCCCCATATTTAGCATTTCATTATTTTTTAACTCCTTTAATTTGGTTACGTAAGAGTCCATTTACATGGACCAATCTTTCAGCCAATTTTTAAAACCAACTAAACGTTCTCGATAATCACTTCCACTGTACACTTGATTGATACACTAATTGCTTGTCCCTATAGAAGTTTTCCTATGCATCAGGTCATTGCTATCCGCAGAACAGGAATGGTGATTTTTCGTGCCTAGAAATATGATCACCCGATATGAACAACATGATCACCCGATGAACGAGCGTCTCCTCATTCATTGGGTGATTTCTGACACCTTTTACACTCCAGATTATCGGGAACGAGAGTTTATACAAAGGCACACCACCCCGTTATTCTGCCAGATCATCGGTCCATGTAAAAAGACCATAAGTCATTCATAGCAGGACCTGTAGAAGATTGATAGAAAGAAATCATATATTTGAGGGGTTTTTTACATTTCAGCTTACAATGGAAAAACTTTGAGGTGGACAAAAGCAAAGAAGAAAGCGATACTTTTAGGTTCAGAGTTAAATCTGGTCTTTCTGACCATAAGAACTAGTGTTGAGCGAATCAAAGCATCCAAAGTGGAATGGCAGCTAGGGCTTGAGGTGGACTTTCTGTTTCAGCCACATGTTACATAACATGTATTATAACAGTTTTATACCCAACCACATATTAGAAAATCCTCTAATTATTTGGCAGTGCCCTAAATGCACAGGACGATCTGCTGCCCAGAGACAATCATTTGGGGTGCTACATGAACAAGCATTTGCTCTGCTTTGCTGTTGTGGATATGATGCCCATTTGCAGCAGATCTTACTTTTTGCATTGCAAAGGGTGAAATCTTCCCCCCCCCCCAAAAGAAAAAAACGCACAAACAGTTGACATGCTGTGGATTTCTAAACCCACATCATGGCAGGTCAATCTCAATAAAGAAAAGAAGCAATGTCTCCTCACATTCACTTTGCTGGTTCTGTATTACGCTGCAAAAATCCACGCGGAAAAACCGCTGATAATCTGCACTGTGTGCAGGTACCCTTGTAGTTTTGGAGATATTGAATTTCAGAAGGCTGGATACCCTGGTGTTTCTGAATGGTCATGTGACATTGGCCTCTGACATATGTTAACCACTTCATTACCAGAGTGTTTATCTCCCTTCCTTGCCAGGCCAGTTTTTCGGTTGTAGCGATGGGCCTATCTAACTGCAAATAACTGATTAATTTCTGAGCCAGCCTACATGTTTTTCATATTATTTTTCACGTACAACTTAGACCTTTCTTTTTTTGCCATTAGATGATGGATATAATATTTTAAAAAAAATAATTAGGGAAAAACTGTGAAAATTATGAAAAATAAATATTTTTCCTTACTTATCAATTTTTTTCCTTACTATTACAAAAAAAAAACATCTCTAAAACCATTGCCGTACGGTTGTGCCCTGAAAATGGATGCTATTTATTTCATTTATCTACTGGCTGGGCTCGCTGCAAGACTTCATAAGACTGGAGCGCATTTTGGCAGCCTATTTTTCTATTGCTGGTTCTATACTGCCAGAAAAGTATTGTACAGCGCCAAAACGCAACACGCCCCTTCAAAGTGACTTTTTTTTTAATGTTATTCATCTTGAGGAAATTTGGACATTTTAAGGGCTTTTTTTTACAATTTTTTTTATTATTTTTTAAAATTATTTATTTATTTTATTATTTATTTATTTTTATTAACTTTTTTTTTTTTCCCTTTCTGCCACAGTCAAGGCAGGAAGAGGTTAATTCCCAGCCTGAAGCTGACATTTCATGTTAAAGCCAGCAGGTGGCGCTCTTACCTAACAAAAAAAGCTCCCTGCCGATTTTACAATGTAATGGTGGATGCTACAAGTGTCTATTACTGCCTGACTGCTCCCACTGGCCACAGCACACCTCCCTGTGACCACAGCCGTCTAATGGCCGCCGGCAGTTCGCTTTTATACGTCGGGTTACAGATAAGAGCCTACAGCCGCGACATATAAAGTCATGTGGCGGTAGGCAAGTGGTTAAATAACAATATAATAGATATTTGCAGCATATTTCACCTTCTGCATTGCAATCGAATCTACAAAATTCTCAGTGAGCAAATTATTTTGTCTGCTATATGTGGATAGAGTTTTAAAAACTCCATTCACGTGTACCATATTATACTGTAAATTGTCCCTCATTTTCAGCATAGGCCCACAAATGGACAAATGCCAAAAGTGTTCTTTTTCTGCAATTACAACACAGATTACCGTAAAATTTTCTACCATGTATAACAAAGGAGCACTGTCTGTATGCATATATGGCAATACTGGATGGACTGCCCCCAAATTACCGTAATCAAATGGGTGCATTATGTTCTCACTCCTCTCGGTTGTAAGTGTCTTCCTATTTGAGTAAGAATCACATAAGGTTACCATACATATTACATAACTAATGAGTAATAGGGAGGGAGGATGCCTATGAGGATGATATCTATCCGGTATTGAGTCGCCATGCCTCTGTTCATTGTGGTGAGCTCCTCACCCAATATGTTATAACGATAGATGATCTGCCAATTTTCCTTTCTGTGCTGTTTCTTTCCTTTCTTTCCCTTTACTAAATGAAATATTGCAATCACAAAGATTTTCTTCCAAGTTGAAAAATCACTGATCTTTACAAATACTTGTCCACTGTATGAGGTCCAGTGCTCAGCCCAGTCATGTGAATAACCACTTTAATCAGGCTATGTATGATGACCAGTACAAGTACAGTGTGAATGAGGCTAAATTGGAGAATTGAGCACTAAAGGTTTATTTCCTTAAAAAAAAAAAAAAAAAAAGGTTTTGGGCCCCAAAAATCTTTGCCAGAAGCCCCACATTCAAAATGTCATGTATACCACTGGTAACTTGTTATGTGGCAGAGGGTTCTTTTGGGCCTCCATCAGCACCCTGGCCTAGTTGGGACTTCTTCATCTGCACCCTTTGTGGCTGAAGACAATACAGTATAAATTCAATGAATACCTGTCCAACTGAACGACGTTAATTACATTGTTGCCGGCATTAGAAAATAAGCTGTTCTTTTACCATCTACAGCCCTGCTGATTCCTCCAAGGGTGGACCTCCAAGTCAGTGGACTTAACCTGGTAGCCAACATTGAAGACTATGGGCCGTATTTCCAGTTTTATATCTTTTATTGGCAAAAAGGGAAAAAGGATGATGTGAGTATACGGTAGATGGGCTAAGCTTAAGCACACAGGGCTGGAAAGTTATGCTGCAGATTTTCCTCGGCGTATCTACCTGAAACCAGCAGCTGCAAAATCCGCACTAGCAGAGAAAGTGTGCGGATCCGCAAAACACAGACACGGGCAATGTGCATTCCCCAATTTGTGGACCGCACATCGCCGACACTATAATAGAAAATGCCTAATCTTGTCTGCAATTGCGGACATGTTCTATTTTTTCGCGGAAACAGAAGCACAGATGCGGAAATGCGGATCCGCAAATGCGGATGCAGACAGCACATTCTGGCCCTATTGAAAATGAATGGGTCTGCACCAGTTCCGCAAAATTGCGGAACGGTTGCAGACCCATTTTGCGGACGTGTGAATGGACCCTAAATCATGTGGATTTTGCAGCAGATTTTGGTGTCTAAATACATTACAAAGGGTGAAATCCACATCAGACAATACAATCTGCACCGCATTTCAGTTTATGTGCAGAGTTCTTTGTGGATAAAACTTTTTTAAATTGCATCTACTTTGCTGCTGATTGTCCACACATAATTCTGCTGCAGCAAATCCATGGAGATTACCCAAGTATACTCATGTGTGAACGTACCCTTAGACACCACCTCACAATTTCTGAATGTTTTTCAAAATATACTGTAAAAAGCCATACGATATTTCCTTTGCAATTAACAGCACACCACCATGTTTACCTCGGAGCAGAAGTTTTATTCAGTTAGTCTACCTAAAGGTTAAGACACTTTGCAGATACATTGCTTCACTTGCCTTGCACTGAACTAGAGTTTGCCCCGTAAAGGTCATCTATCACCATAATCAACCCTATCAAACCAGCCATTATGCCTGGCAGGGCTGATTCTGCTGATGAAAGTCATACTTTTCTTTGCTCTTTGCCTGATGTGTTGCTATGTTTATGAGAAATAAGGGTTTAAAAAAAATATGCAAATGAGGGATTCAGTGCACAGAGGGCAGGGCCCTAGCACCTTAGCTCTTCCGCTCTGCTTTCCTGGACACTTTTTCCCACCTGGCTGTCTGACCCTGTCAATCAAATGAAGGGAGGAGTGTCCAGGGAAGCAAAGGGGAGGGGCTAGGGTGCACTGAGTGGCTAGAGCCAGTCCTCAGTTCACCTAAGCCTGTATTTGCATATTTGTAGACACACTTATTTCTCCTAAATACAGCAACAGATGGTGGGGTGAAAGGTATGGTTTTATTTATTATTACCCTACCAGCAACAAGTTGTATTTTGCTTTCCGTCCTGGGATGCAGAGCAAGACAGATCCGGCATTACCGCCAATGCAAGTCAATGGGGACGGATCAGTTTTCTCTGCCACAATCTGCTACAATAGAAAACGGATCCGTCCCCCATTGACTTTCAATGGAGTTAATGCCGGATTCATATTGGCAATGTTAAAGATATGTTAAAGATAATACAACTGGATCCGTTCATAACGGATGCAGATGGTTGTATTATCAGTAACGGAAGCGTTTTTGCTGGACCCTGCCGGATCCAGCAAAAATGCTAGTGTGAAAGTAGCCTAATATATTTTTGCTTTGCAAACAAAGATTCCAGCTTTTCCAAGCGCCTCCACAGTGGCACAGTACTAACATTAGATCCCACCTCCCTAGGGACAGGAAATAACGTGGTCTAAAAAAGCCCCCTCCCCTTTACCTGCTCCAGTATCTATCCAACACCTAATGATGATTCTGGGACTCGTGTCTTCTGCACTCCCGGCACAAGCACACTCCAATCTTACAGGACTTTATGTTAAACAACTGGGACAAAAACCTATTGTCATGGCTGAGGATTGGGGAAACCCTCAGCTGTGCAGTACCCGCGAATGTTTGGTCGCTGCTTGGCCAGGACCACAGGATCAGGGAACAGGTCACCTCCTAAAGCCTCCCTAATCTGACCCTAACTCCTAGCGGCATGAGCCGACCTTAAAGGTAGGAGGACTCATGCTCTGGAACCTTGGGTCCCTACTAACCCTCCGCAGGTCCCTAAGCTAGGAGCTGGGTAGACTACCTGTTCCTCCTGGACATGGAGGAACAGGAGCCTAGAATGGCCAAGCCGTAAATAAGGGGAAACCAATACAACTTATGGCAGTGGCAGGTATGTGGAAACTACAACCTCACCTACCTGCCACAGACACACAGCCTGGAACCCATGTAAAAGTGCTGTTGTCCACAGCAACAGAAATGACAACAGCACACACCATACATCACACGGGAAACCAGGAAACCATAAGGTGCAATAACCAAGCAACCACATACACATCACATCAGACAATGTAACATTTTATGACCACTCTGACTACTGCCTTCCACTGAGGCTTTATAGGGCCAAGAAGCCACACCCAACAGTCAGACACACCCAGTGCACACACACACTAGGAAGGAAGTTAACCCTTCCAACATCAGGGAAGGGAAAACGGCAACATAAAGGGGACGTGCACACAACACATATAACACCCCGTGCACACCGATAAAAGGCACACCTATGGGAGAGGTTGCCAGGTGCACCGCTCAGGCTGCTCTGCTGCCACATACCCAATGTTGCCAGCGGCAACCACAGGTGAGGCAACATACAAAAGCCCTCACCTGTGATTGACAACAACACCAAGACCGCAGGCAACTGCATGCGGCCACAAGAGTCACGACCATGACCACGGGTCGTGACACCTATTCTCATTAGAGAAAAAAGTACAAATTCCCCATCAGGTGAAAACTTCCTTAATGTTGTAGCTATACAGGAAAAACCTGTCCTGAGTAGTTTGTTGGTGTCAAAACAAACCTATAGTTGTAATAACGGATGCCAGCAAAACAGGTTGGGGAGCACATTCCACTCTATCGGTGGTACAAGGTCAATGGAATCGAGAGTTAAGCCAAGTGCCCTCCAATGTAAGGGAACTATCTGCAGTATGGAAAGCCCTAAATGCCCTTCTGCCAGAAGTACAGAGACATAAAAATACTCTCAGACAACATCACTACAGTTACCTACTTAAACGAGAAGGTATAAGGAGCATATCTTTGGCAAATATATCAGCAAAGATCTCCTTTTGGGCAGAAAAAAAGCTCACTTCTATATCGGCAATTCATAGAAAAGGAGAGAACAGCCAAGTGGCTGACTTTTTAAGCAGAGACATCTTAAGAGAAGAAGAATGGTGCTTGAACTGCTGAGTCTTCTTTGCAACTCGCCAGAACAGGCAAACAGAAAAATGTTGCTCCCTGTCTTATAAAAGGGACTTTTTGCCAGGGGACTACTGGATCTTGCCATCCCTACCAGATCTTCTTCACCGTGGTCTTGTCTTCCACCCCATGATGGCACAGCTACATCTGGCGGCATGGAATTTGAACGGAAATTTTTCAAGTTTAAAGTTCTATCAGATGCAGTAATTTTGACTATTTTACGTAGCCGTAAACCCATTACCTCAAAAATATACCTTAGGACCTGGAAGCTTTTTTAAAATTTTCTAAACATAGAATGGACAATACTGTAGCCTTAAATGTATCTGTCATTGTAGATTTCCTTCAATCAGCTCTAGACAAAGTCAGTACCATTAAAGTCCAGATTGCGGCTTTGAGTGCCTTTCTGGAAACTGAGCTAGCAAATGTAGAGCTTATTAAGAGATTCATTAAGGAGGCGAGGAGGAGTCAGTCTATAGGAGGAGTCAGCCTAAGTTAGTTCTTTCAGCCTTAGCAGACCCCCTTTTGAGCCTTTATCTAATATAGCATTAAAAATTCTCTCCTTCAAGATCGTATTCCTAATTATGATAACAACTGCTAGCAGAATAGGTGAAATCCAGACTTTCTCCTGTAAGGCCCCTTATGTAAATATAAAAGAGGATAGAATAATTCCTAAACACTCTCCCTCTTTTTTTTACCTACGGTAGTCTCAAAATTTGACTGCCTACAGGAAGTGTCTTTACCATTATTTTGTTCTCCATCTGGTTCTAAAAAAGAAGTTCGGTACCATAACCTGGATGTGCATAGGTGTGTACCTAGCCTACCTAGAAGCAACCAAAACATTCAGGAAGACAACTCAGCATTTTGTCCAGTTTGCTAGGGCCAATAAGGGACATGCAACGAGCAAAGCATCCATTGCAAGATGGATCTAGTCAGCAATAGTCTTCTGTTACAACTCCAAAAATGTCGACCCTCCTGAAGGTCTGAAGGCCCACTCAACATGCTCCGTATCACGCTCCTGGGCCGAATCTGCATCAGTCTCTCTGGAATAGATCTGCCAGATGGCCACCTTGTCATCCCCATCTACCTTTTTTAGGCATTATCAGTTAGATATCATGAACAATCAAGACTTGTCTTTTGCTTTTATCTGCTGTAGTCCCACCATAGGATGTTTTCTCCGATAATCCTCCTGTTAGTACCGTGCCGCTGTGGAGGCACTTGTAAAAGATGATACTTACCGGTAATTGGATTTTCCTCTAGCCTCCACAGCAGCATGGTTTTTGTTCCCATCCTGAAATGTTTTTTTGCTGTAACATTATTGGTTTCATTTGCGCTATATGCCTACATTTTTGTTGTTTTATTTTAAATATATAAAATAGCAAAGTATTGCATCCAATGCAGAGTCCTCCCTTATTAACTGGAGCAGGTAAGGGGGGGGGGGGGGGGGGGGGCTTTAATAGATCTCCACGTTGTTTGCTGTACCTAGGGAAGCGGGGTAACTCTCTGTTAGTACTGTGCCTCTGTGGAGGCTAGACGAAAATCCAATTACCGGTAAATAACTATCATCTTTCTTCTTTATTAGACTATATACTTTTAATATGCTTATAATTATTTGCTTAGTTTTATATTTGAGACTCTGATGTTTGCTATGATATTGCAAAAATTATTCTTCTGATGGCTCTAATGAAAAACATGTTTGTCTAATGGACTACTTCATTGCTACGTCCAAGGGATTTGCCTTGTATCACAACACAAGTGCAAAGCGTAAACTCGGCTTTAGATGTTTCAGAGAAGTTTTGTTCCCATTGACTTTATTATACAAAAGCATATTCGGAAAACATATCACAAAGTTCTTAAAATGGATAGGCGGCTTTTTATAATGTTGCTAAATAGTTTAATATAGTGTCAAAGTAAGATAAGAACAATATATAAAGCTATAAAATCCAATACACAATCATTTTTGAATGGCTCATAAATAAAATGTGCAGTATATAGCACCCTCTGCTGGCTAGTTGTAGGCTGCATTCCTAAAAAAAGAAAACAATACTTGACTTGAACACTACTGTACATGACTGCAAAAATATGTTGTAGAAATAAGTTATACTACATAATAAATCCAAAAGCAAAGATAAAATAAGAACAAAAAAGTAATTTTATTATATTCATATGAGCAGGTTTTTATAGCATTTTGCTTTAATTAGTTGTGTCATAGCAACTTTAACCTACATCAGGGACAAACCTAGCATAAGGGTGCAGCCACACGGTCAGGTTTCCTGATGCAGTTTTTGATTTTTTTACTCCTGCAATGACCGTGAATCAAACGTGGAGACCAGGCGCCTTCCTTTCATCAGGTAAGCTGGGTGGGTTCCCACCAGAAAAACTCCTGGGTGTCAATGGTCCTCTCGTGTCATCTTACAGAACCTATTCATTTCAGAATTTTATGGGGGTGGCTATTCAATTTACGTAACCAAAACTTAGACTTAGGCCTCTTTCACACGACCGTATGGCTTTTTCAGTGTTTTGTGGTCCGTTTTTCATGGATCCGTTGTTTAGTTTTTTGTTTCTGTTGTGTTTCCATTTCTGTTCAGTTTTTCCATATGGCATATACAGTATGCAGTAATTACAAAGAAAAAAAATTGGGCTGGGCAAAAAAAGTTCAATAGATGGTTCCACAAAAACGGAACGGATACGGAAGACATATGGATGCATTTCCTTTTGTGTTCGGGTTCTTTTTTCAGACCCGTTGACGTGAATGGAGCCACGGAACGTGATTTGTGGGCAATAATAGAACATGTTCTATCTTTCAACAGAATGGAAAAACGGAAATACGGAAATGGAATGCATATGAAGTACATTCAGTTTTTTTGCGGAACCATTGAAATGAATGGTTCTGTATACGGAACCCAAAAAACGGCCCATAAACCGAAAAAAAAAAACGATAGCGTGAAAGAGGCCTTAACCAAAGTTTCATCCAGATATATTCATTAGTGTTGGGCGAATTGCAGTCCACAAAGTGAACTTTGATCTGAATTTCATGATAAATTCAATTCGCTGCAAAGCTAAATTTGGTTGTGCTTCGTGGTAGCAAATCGATTTAACCTGAAATAGTGTAAAAAAATAAATATACTTTTCTACTTAATTTGCTTGCGACGGGCCGGCCGCCGCCATCTTGCTTGAAGATCTCACATGAAGTCCAGTGTGCTGTGACGTATGATGTCACCACACCGGCCGTATGTATGATTTTTATTTATTTTTAAAAAAATGTACACTCTTATTTATATCAGATGCTGCGATCAGCTATGAACGAAGGCATCTGAGGGCTACAATGATGGGGAGCGGCGCAATCGCTGCTCCCCGTCATTGCACCACTATTTACAAAGAAATGCGCTTTGTGACTAAGTACAGTAATTCTTCACAAAGCTGATTTTTTGGGGGTAAAATCCGGCAAAGCAGTCGAATCTAACTTTTTATAAACTTTCTCATCTCTGTTATTCATCCCAGTTTAATAAGGCTACTTTGCTGAATTTACCAAATACTGTAACATGCTATCGAGGACTTTGCATTGCAGTCTATTGTCATATCTTTTGTTTTTTTGCAGACAAAATGGAAAAAGATAAGCAGTTCTAATACATCGACTTTTCTTGAAAAAGCCGAGGAAGGCAAAGAGTACTGTGCAGAGGTCATTGCATTTGCAAGTCCGATCAATAAGAACAGCAGCGGCAGTGATGCAGTCTGTATCCAGGTTAAAGGTTAGGTTTCAAATCATACTTTATATATACTATCATGATTAGGGATAAGCGAATTGACTTCGGATGAAGCATCCGAAGTTGATTTGCATAAAACTTTGTTCTAATACTGTACGGAGCAGGAGCTCCGTGCAGTATTAGAATGTATTGGCTCAGATGAGATGAAGTAATAACTTCTTAAATTAATTTGTACTGTAAAAAAACATTTCCCGAACTCGGGTTCGGCTCATCGGAGCCAATACATTCTAGAACGAAGTTTTATGCAAATCAAGCAAGTCAATTTGCTCATCCCTAATCATGATAAAAAAAAACTTTAAATCTGACTCCACTCAAAACCTGAAAATTCAGCTGTGACTTCAGTTAACACCAATATCCCATTCCACCATGCAAAAGCAAGATAAGATGTGTGTGTTCTGGCAGAGACTGGAGCTGCTTTGCTGTCGAGCGCTGACCTCCGATAACAAGAACCACAGTTTTGTCAGCATTTAGTTTTAGCCAGTTATCATTCATCCACTCCTGAAGCTCAGCTAAGCACGCATTTATTTGTGGGGTAGGGTCTGTGACGCCAGGTTTGAAAGATAAATATAGCTGTGTGTCATCCGCATAGCAGTGATAGGTCAGGCCATGTTTTTATACGATTTTTCCAAGTGGCAGCATGTATATGGTGAACAGTAAAGGGGATAGTATCGCGCCCTGGGGGACATCATATTTTAGTGGTATAGGGTTTGAGAGGAAGGGCCCCAAGGATACCCTTTGAGTTCTGTTAGCCAGGAAGGAGTTGAACCACTGGAGAACTAAGCCATCTATGCCACAGTACTCTTGTAGCCTGTTAAGCAAGATTTTGTGATCAACTGTGTCAAAAGCCACTGAGAGGTCGAGCAAAATCGGGATGGAACATTGACCTCTGTCTCTTGCCAAGAGCAGATCATTGCAGATCTGGGTGAGGGCTGTTTCACAGCTGTGGTGTTTTCTGAAGCCAGATTGAAGAGGGTCAAGGATGCTGTTCCTTGAGAGCCTGGCTTCAAGTTGGAGATAGACAGCCTTTTGAATAGCTTTCCCCAGAAAAGGCTAGGCTGGAGACAGATCTGTAGCTGTTTAGAGCATCTGGGTCTAAGGATGGTTTCTTGACGATTGCTTCTTTCAGACAGGTGGGAAACCTGCCTTCTTGTAAGGAACAGTTGATTATTTTGTGGAATGCTGGTCTAAATAGCTCCGGGCATTTTAACATGAACTTAGTTGGGCCAGGGTCTAGTTCGCAGGTAGTTTGGCGAAGGTTTAAAAGGATATCTAGGGTATCTTCTTCAGTAATTAGCTTGAAATCAGACCATGGTGGTAGGCTATTTTTGCATCCATTATATGGCTCTGCTTTGGTTTCTGTGAATTGAAAAGCAGATCGTATGGAGGAGACTTTGTCTGAGAAGAAGTGGGCAAATTTCCCACACAGGTCTTGTGAAAGTCTGATGCTGGATTTCCAGCACTATGAGTTGCAGAGGTTGTTGACTGTGCGGAAAAGCTGGGTAGGTCTGTTGGCTGCATTTGCAATATCCTGAGACAGGAATAAGGACTTTTTCTTGTTGATCGGAGTTTGACGTTTGTGCCATTTTCGTTCCAGTCTGCGCCCCGCTTTCTTCAGTTCCTTTACAGAGTTCTCAAACCAGCAAGCGTGATGTAATGGTGCGGAGCGTTTAATGCGTAAGGAAGCTATGGGGTCAAAAGCAGCCGAGACATAATGGTTATATTTGAGGACCATGGATTCAAGGCCTAAGTTGTGATCTGTCAGTTCATCAAGATTGAGGGTGTTCTGAAGCTGTTGAGGTGACAGACCTTTCAAGGAATGGTATTTTATTAGTTCTTTTACTTGGCGTTTTTTGGCTGGTGCTGTAAGGGAGAAGTGGATTGTATGGTGGATGACCAAACTACTGGATCAATTTCCACATTGGATATTAAAAGTTCTGAATGGAATATGAGGTCCAAAGTGTGGCCTTTTTATTGGGTGGAGAGGTTGATGGCTTAAGAGAAGCCCAGTTCATTCATAGAAAGAAGTAGCTCTCTTCCTAACTGAGAGGAATGTGTATCCACCCATGCATTAAAGTCTCCTAGAATTATCCACCTAAGGTGTTTCAGTGTTATGCAAGATACAAGTTCTGCTAATTCCTTAAGAAAGGCTGAGCCATCACCAGGGGGGCGGTAGACAAGCAGTATGCTGCCCTACCATACTATGATTAAGGGCTCATGGTGCACCAAAAACACATAAGCGAGTTCCTTGTGCCTGTTTTTGATGGCTTTTATTTGATTTTTCTTTTTTTTTTTAATCAAAGTGGATTTCAGCTTCTTCTTAAACTCAATCAAGACTTTTAGATGACATTAAAAAAGTTACTGAAGCAGGCACTGTTAGGAAATGTTTCAACTCTCTCAGCTTCCTGGGCTCCTGACAATGAGACAGAGAATATGGGATATTGGATTTAAACGGATATTCCGGTACTTTGAAGTTATCCACTATCCACAGCATAGGGGACAACAATTAGATCATTGGTGTCCTACTGCTGGAACCCCACAGATCATGAGAATGGGGGCTCCTTACCCCACAAGGCCTCCCTAAATGAACAGAGCGGCAGCTTGAGACTGTGCACTGCAGCTCCATTCATCTCTATGGGATCTGCCAGAAATAATGAAGCACTGCATAGACCGATCTAATCTTATATCTTGCAAGTAGGGGATAACTTCAAATTACCAGAACACCCCTCTAACTACAGTCATGCTTATAGTTTTTTAAGTGGCAAATGTCTCAATGACAAAAAAAGTAGAGGGATAATTGTCAGGTTTATGCTATAATTAGATGACAAAATGATGGAGCTCATAAATAACTGTGATCCTGTTCTCTGTTCCTGTAGAAGTAAACAAGTCTGGTCTGTTCATTGGACTTCTTTGTGTCTTCGGGGTGGTTCTGGCATTTGTACCAATGGTTTTAGCAATCTGGAAATCTGCCAATATGATACGATACTTCTGTTGTCCAGCTGAGGATGTCCCCGATGTGTTGGTAAGAAAATTTCATAGATGTAACCCTACCTGTTTATGTAACAAGAATTATCAAGTATTTGACTAGCATTCATGGTGCTGGAATTATTTATTAACCCTCTCCCACAGCCAATTTTGTTTGTTTGGATGTCTTTTTCTTGTTCATTTCAACAGCCATAGATTTTTTTTTACTTTTCCCATCATTCAAAGAGGTAATTCCCAGGTCAAAAGAACCATCTTGATGGCCCCAACTACTGGAAATGGCTCCCTAGGAGTCAAAGTCTGACTTTTTAACAAACCTTGGAACATGACAAGAGAAAATAGCCAACACAAATATTCATCAGAGAGCTGTTTTAGGGGGGCTTGCTCCTAATCCATATGGAGTAGGGTTCTGTCTGGCTCAGTGCAATAGATTGAACACAGCTTAGGTAGGGGGCTGGCTCTCCTTTAAAGAGACGAGCTGCGTAGGGACAGTTTTTAGCTGTGCTCCCTGGTATGGAGACTTATTGGCAATGCTCCACGGAAAAAAATATGCACAAGGGATATCTCCCTGGAAAAGAGAACCATCTTGCTAGTGCCAACTTCTGGAACTGGCTCCCAATGAGTCAAAGTCTGACTTTTTTCCCATGGAGCATTGCCAAAAAGTCTCCATACCATAGAGCACTGCTAAAAAGACGATTCTGTGCTTGGTAAACTGTGAAGAGCTCTGGTGAGCGCCACTGCTTCCTCAAACAGCGATCAGTGGGGAGTCTGGAGTCAGACTCCTGGTGATCACATCTTGATGACCTATCCTCAGATTAAGCCATCAATGTGAAAAAATCCTGGAGAACCCCTTCTCCCTGCTTCTCTCGTCCTACACCCTGGGTCCCCTTCTTCTATCTTCCAATACCCTATGGATAAGTATGGACAAGGTGTGCTGCTGGAGCTGATGACTTCCGCATATCACCAAGTGGCGCATCACTGCTGGTTCACATGCCATTTGGAGATACAGCACTGTGGAAGCCAGTCATCGGCTGCAGCGGCCTAGTTGGCCATGTCTATACACAGCTATAAGTAAATGAGCCTGGGACTGCAAGATGGCAAAATGGGGCCTAGGAAGCAAGCAAGAGTAAATCTTACATTAGGTAATCCACACTGGGGACCATAAGTAAATAGTTTATAATTGTAGATGATAATGAATGCACTTACCTAATGGTCTATGTTTCTCTACAGAAAGAACCGTACATTGGTGAAAGGATGCTTCAAAACTTTTACTCAAGCAAGGATGATAGTGAAGAAACCTACAAGGTTGAGCTTTATGAACATATGCTCAACCAAGAAAGTAATTCTATTACAGTGAAAATCCAAACACCTTGACAATCTTATATAAACATAACTGTGTTCTGAAATCCAGATTCTGAGTGGATGAAAATCAGCTTCAGTGCTTCCATTTTAAGGTCTTTATTACTACTGACCAATGAAGCAAATAGAAACAACCCAGCATCATCCCTGCAGCTGGTTGGCCTCTCAGCAGTAGCAGATCAGAGGTCATTGGAACAGATCTGAAGGGGCCAAGTTTTGGGAACTTTTCTGAACTTCAGATCAAGATCTATGGAGACGATGGGTAAACGTGCGCAGGACCTCATGTCTGTATGTTTTTGAAGGGAGGAAAACTTATGTGCTGTTGCCATACGGTTCAATAGTAGGCAAAATTATACCACAATACAGTTCCATACAACAGTGGCAATAAAACACTGCTATATTGGGTACATAACGTCATACAATGAACATATAACAGTCCATAATAGCATTGCTACAGTTCTCAGATAATAATACTAATCTACGTCCTAGAGGCCTGGATTTGCTTGTTTTTCCTTATTGAAAAGGCTCCATTTTTAGGACATTAATTGATCATCTAAACATAGAAAACAAGGGGCTCTGCTAGACACCGGGACATTGACTTGGGAGAGTGTTTGCCAATGTGAATAGGCAATATAATAAAGTACTATACTAAAGTTTTTTGTTACATGAATGCACATTGCCCTGGGGTGTAACTATGATTCATAGGTTCCATAGTGTCAGAGAATTACAACAACAGCATAAGTAGCAAAAATGATAGGTATGTATAAATACTACAATATATCATGAAAGCCACATTAGAGAAAAAAGCCACTATATTGTTATTTCCCACAAAATAAAGTACAATGTTCTTGCACCTGACTGGGCCCCATAGCAAGTGCTATACTTATGCCCCTGCTTACCGTAAAATACATACAGTATAATATCTCCATAACCAGACCAGTTATTGCCATCATATACTAGACAGGTAAATATAGTACTACAGTGGTTATACAACTACTAAATCTAATGACTTAAAGGTGATGTGATGTTTTATTTTACTTTTATTTTAATTACTCACTTTGCACATATTTTTTATGTTAAGCATATTTAATTTACAATTTTGGTAAGTTTTTTATTTTATTTTTCCATGACTTATTTGTATTAAAAAAAAATTATATAATTCTGAAATTTTCACACTGGCCACTAGACCTAATAATAGATCATGATTTCCTGTTCAGTACAGGTAACTTTTCAGTAGCTATTATTATTATCATCACGACAGGCAGAATTACAATGACAAGTAACACCCCTGTATAGATAAGAAAGGATCCACCATTCACAATAGGTGATATCACAGCTTATCTACTCCTTTCGACCTCTGCACAGGTCACAGAGCATGCTTCTCACAGAGAAGTCAATGGGGTCCCTCCACTGTCCACTGTGTCTATGGCCCAAGTAGCTGCTTTCAAAAGACAGGCCTATTTTTGGCCTATTGGCAAGTGTGAAAATTGCAGGATTCTATATAAAAAAATAAAACTCAATATAGATATTGACATGGGTAACAAAAAACTCACAAAAATATGTTTAGCATAAAAAATTGATTTAAGCAATAGATACTTTTCTGATGACACATTTTCTGGTGACATCTAGCCACAACATTTTTGGCTAAAATAAAAAAAGATGTACTATGAATCCTCCTTAGGCTAGGTTAAGGTATCTGATCGGTGGAGGTCCGCTCCTGAGAGTGCTGTGGCCTTCTCTCTGCTTTTCCTAGGCCGAGTGACGAGACATTCATGTGTCAAATGGCCTAGGAGCAGCTCAGCCCCATTGACGTGAATGGTGCTGAGAGGGCCACCATAATATCCACACTGTGCCTGGTGAGCTGCAAGAAGACAGAGGAGCTCACAGAACTGCAGCTGCCTTCTCAAACCACTAATCGGCGGGGATCCCGGGTGTTGAGCCCCTACCGATTTAGATACTGATGACCTTTCCAGAGGATAGGTCATCAGTATAAACATTTGGCAAAACCCTTTTAAGATTACATTAACACAACCATAGTGTTTTATGAATACTGGCCCGTATGCGTTCTGCAGTTTGCGGACAGCACATGGCCGTCGCTACCATAGAAAATGCCTATTTTTGTATGCATAGAATAAAATAGAATAAAAATAGAATACGAAAAAATCGGATCAGAATCTGAATCAGAAAATAAAAACAGATCAGAAAAAAAAAAGATGTGTTGTTATCTAGCTTTAACTGGCTGATAAACATGTTGGTGACTCATTTCCTTGAACAAGCTGCATTCCAAAGCAAAGCATTAGGTTGTATGCAATCTTGTGGACTGCAGCTGCTACTCAGTACATACAAATGCAATCAATAAATAGTGCTAAAAAATAGTTCAAAAAGTAAACGGCAGGACAGGACTTTGTCATATATTTCATCCTTTAACATCCCTACAAACTAGTTGAGTAAGGGCTCATGCACCCGAACGTATTTTCTTTCCGTGTCCGTTCCGTTTTATTTGCAGACCGTATGCGGAACCATTCATTTCAATGGGTCCGCCCAAAAAAAAAACACTCCGTGTGCATTCCGTTTCCATATTTCCGTATGTCCGTTCTGCATTATGGACAAGGATAGGACTGTTCTATTAGGGGACAGCTGTTCCCTTCTGCAAAACACAGAATGCACAAGTACATCATCCGTATTTTTGGCGGATCCGTTTTTGCGGACCACAAAATACATATGGTTGTGTGCATGAGCCCTAAGGATTCTGTGTAATTCACATAGTGAATGGAATAAAGGTTCAGGGTTCATGCACACGAATGTATTTTCTTTCCGTGTCCGTTCCTTATTTTTTGTGGATCAGTTTTCTGCAGACCGCAAAATACATACGTTCGTGTGCATGAGCCCTCAGTGTGATTCCAACAGTGCAGTAGGCCAGTGTGTGCCATGTTCCTAAACATTGTCATAAAATTGATAAAAATACCATTTTACAACACACATATATAAGGGTGTGCCACACCCGATGACTAGGGCAGCACCATGGTGGTGAAGCTTTTAGATACCAAGTCCCCAAAGTGATTCCCAAAACCTACTTGAGTACTACAGTCCCCTATAGTATATCTTCTATGTACTTTATCACTTATCTATAATAGCCTGCCTACATTCAGTGCGCTGCCTGTGCCGTTCATAGTGCGCCCTGCACTGATGAATGGTGGGGAAAGTCTAAGGCATATTGGTACACCATACACCATAGACTTTTTCCAGGGTTCGGGTGGGCTCTGAGTGCCGCCTCTGGCACCCGTGCCATAGGTTCGCCACCACTTACCTGTATACTCATGTTGCAAACAGAACACGGGCCCCAATTGTTCATATTTGCATTGGTTTGTGTTTTGAAGTAAAAGGTTTGTAGTAACAATATATTAAGTAACTTTATTGAATTATTTATATTGTGTATGGAAATGACAGATGATTAGTCTAAGCTGTAAATTCAGGCTCAGTTCTACGGCCACAGGTTTAGGTTTCCTGATGCTGTTTTGGAAGCCAAACCAGGAGTGAATTCAAAAAAGAAGAGAAGCCTATATACTTTTTCTCATTTTATGATCCACTCCTGATTTTGGCTTCTAAAACTAGATCAGGAAACCTAACCGTGGGGCCGTACCTTTATAGCCTATTAAAGATGGAATGTTTTACGTACTGTTGTGTTTTATTCTTATATACTTACATGGTTCACTATATTTGTGGTAATCTCTACTTCACAATGAATCTGTCTATGCTCTAAAGCTGACCAAACACATTATATTATTGCTGGCTGAACCTAGCAAATTTAGGCATGACCCAGGGGCGTAGCTAAAGGCTCTCAGGCTTTGATACAAAAGTTCAGCTTGGGCCCCCTCTTCCCTCATTGCTTTGTGGCCAGGGGGAGGGGTGCACCTAGCCTTTCTACTGCCTGAGGTAAAAATTGAAACCGCACCCTCCCCCCATGCCAAATTCTCAACCTAACCCCTACACCTGTGCCCTACATTTAAAGACATAGGGCCAGATTTATCATTAGCTCAGGTCAGAATAATGGAGTGAAAAAGTCCCCAAAAAGTCCCAAACGCTAAAACTGCGCACAAATTTGCGACTTTTTTCTGCTCTGCACTATGCTCGCCAGTTTTCTGAAAGTGGGCGTGTTTTCTTATGTAAATGAATCTCTAGACAGATTTACTATTGGGACTATTTAAAAAGTCGCTAAAAAGTCACAAAAAAAGTCAATTTCACTCCAGTGAGGACCATGCTTATCTCATGAGACTTTTTAATAGAACATGCGACTTTTTCATAAAAACGTGCAACTTTTTCGTAAAGATGTGCGACTTTTGTAAAGCTGCCACTGACGTATAAACTGCTACCGTCAAACCACATTTATTACAGTCTTAAAGGGCCGATCATAAATCTGACTTGGCTAAAACTGACTTTAGCCATATGTGAAAGTGGAGTGAGCTGTCAGAGGCATGATAAATCTGGCCCATACTTCGAAAACGTTACAGACAGCTCTACAAAACATATAGGGTGGCACAGCAGCACTTACCTCTTACATCCAGTGATGTCTCCACTGATGTAGACATTCTCTTTCCGCATCTTTCAGCCATCTCTTGTCTCTGCAGAGTTTGACAAACAGACATCTTGTATTTTCCTACTTTTCGATCATTCTTCCACCTTCTCAACAGCCCAATGCTGTGCCCACGCAATACTATACTGCAGAGACAGATAATCCCCCTGAAAATACTATTACTAAATATATAGCGCCCCTTCAATAATTATTGCCCTAAAAAATAACTGCGCCCAGCAAATAGTGTCCCTGACACTCATAGTGTAAACATAATGTCCCCCAAAAATAATTGTACAAAGCTGATACTGTACCAGGGTACCCCTCACAGCAACAGTGCTCCCCAAAGTCCCACCAATAGAAATAATATCATAATAATATCTCCCAGATTGCATATGGTGCCCCCAAAAGTAATAATGCCCCAATTGAGCACATTCTAGTTATCATGTTCCCCATAATTCCCTTATAATGTGCAGCAGAAAATGTTCCCTAATAAGTTCCAGTACAAAAAATAGTAGAAAAAATACTCCCTTATAATTAGTACCCCCTTACCTTTCAGATCAGACCCCTCTATCAGATTCTGAGATCATACCCCCATATCAGACGTCAAATTAGACCCCATATCAGATCTTCAGATCAGACCACCATATTAGACATCAGATGCCTATATCAAACCTCAAATAAAAACCCATATCAGACCTCAAATTAGACCCCCTTATCAGCAGGGCCGGCTCCAGGTTCATGTGGACCCTTGGGCGATAAAGCCTCAGTGGGCTCCCCTGTGCTAAGGCCCCTTGCAGACGAGCGTTCCTCCCGCAGCGAGTCCGCATCGCAGCATCCAGCCTGACCTCCCAGCGCTGACGGGATTCACATAGCATTATATTGATTTATGATGCTATCTAGCCCTTTCAGTCCTGGAATGTTTTAGATTACGCTAACAGCATTATGCCAGTGTTATCCAATACATTCCAGAACTTTAAGGGTTAGATCATAAATCAATATAATGCTATGTGACCTCCGGCAGCGCTGGGAGGTCAGGCCGCGTGCTGCGATGTGGACTCGCTGCGGGAGGAATGCTAGTCTGCAAGGGGCCTAAGGGCTCTTTCATACGAGCGAATGCCGTGCGGGTAATCCGCTGCGTGAAAGAGTGCCAAGCCCCATCCCGGACAGCAGAGACACGGAGCAGTAACATGATTGATAATGCTCCGTGCCTCTCTGTGATCTTTTTACTACAAAATCATGGTGACAACTGTATCTCACTGTCATTTTGTAGTAAAAATGTCACAGAGGGGCACGGAGCATTATCAATCATGTTACTGCTCCATGTTTCTGCTGTGCGGAGCGGGGCTTGGCTGTCTTTCACACAGTGGATTACCCGCACGGCATCCGCTCGTATGAAAGAGCCCTTAGGCCTCATGCACACAGCCGTTGTGCATCTGTTGCGGTCCCCAGTGCATGGGCACCATCCGTGCAGCGGCCGGGACGGATCCGGACCCATTCAACTTGAATGGGTCCATTAACCGTCCGCCCCCCGCAAAAAAATTGAATACGTTCTATTTTATTGGGGTGCGGAGGTAGTGCTTCCGTGGGGGTTCTGATTCATGCGTTCGTTCTGCATCTCTGTGATTGCAGACCTATTCAAGGGAATGGGTTTGCATCTGTGATGCGAAGTGCACATTGGCCGGTGCCTGTGTATTGCGTTGCGGACCTGCCGTATGCGGGCCACAATACAGCCATGGGCACACAACAGCCGTGTGCATGAGGCCTAAAACATAAACTCCTTTAAGAAAATAATAATCAATAATACACTTTATTGGCAAAAATTCATAAGAGGAGAATTTCCTCTTATGAATTTTTGCCAATAAACTGTATAATTGATTTCATGCGTTCTGGTATTTTCTTATAGGCGTTTATATTGTGTTTTAGGCCGCTTAGACCAAAATGCCAAAATAAAGGCTCAAAGGAGCCAATAATTGAATAGAGAACAATTATCATGTGTTGCTTTGCTCTTGCTCAGAAGCACACATGCCTGTAAGGCCGAATGCACACGGCCGTGGTATCCGTGCGTTTCATGCCACCACTGCACTACAGTAATACACTCGTATGATCTATACGAGTGTATTACTGTAGTGCAGCGGCAGAATAATGCGTACGGCGTCATAGCAACCAATGACGCCGTACGCTCCAGCTCTCAGCAGGATGCCAGGCCGGAATACCACGGACCGCTCACGGCCGTGTGCATTTGGCCTTAGAGGCATGTGTGCTGCTGAGCAAGAGCAAAACAACACATGGTAATTGTTCTCTATTCAATTATTGGCTCCTTTGAGCCTTTATTTTGGTGTTTTGGTGTACTGACAGTCTGACACTGTAGATAGCCCCAGGCGCCAGGCCCCCCAAGTAACATACTACATGAACTGGTCTTGGTCTGTCTGTTACTGTAGACCAGTTCACCTTAATTCTAAATTTAAAACGAGTCCGGCAGCAGCATTCTGCTTAAGCCATGGTGTCCTCTGGACTGGCCTGGGTGCCAGGTTTCCTCTGGGCTCGGCTATGCGTCCTGTCTGAATCTTCTGCAGCTGCGAGTCCTGCTGCTGGCGGAGGCTTACAGATCTGTGCCTGTGCAGCGTGCGCTGTGGAAACTAGTACTCGCACCGCACAGTGCACAGACGCTCTGCCTGGAGTCAGAAGATCATGTGAGAGAGGGGCCGGGCGGCGGGTGTTGCACAACATGAATGAACTTGAAGAATGTAAAAATTTTAAAGGGGCCGCCGCCACGCCGCGGAAACGAGTGGGCCCCCTAACTTACAGTGGGCCCCGGCACTTTCCTGGGTATGCCAGGTTCTGACACCGGCCCTGCTTATCAGAATCCAACTTAGACTCCTATATCAGATCTTCAGATAACCCGTATGTAACGGATCTCCTGGCACCCCGACCGGGTACCTCCGTCGATGGATGCTCCTAGTGCTTCCCGAGGGCTCCAAGCACTCAACTGGACACCACAACCACCACAGACCCCACGAACCGCCGCAGCTTGGTTGAGATCTCACCGTCCTCCACCCACGCTGGACCCAAGACCGGGCTTCAGCTTCCAAGTGGGTGAACCTCTCCTAAATCCATAGAGCAGGAACCATGAACAAGCTCTTACAAGAGCTTATAGTCAGGGGAGTATTGTGATATAGCAATCCCCAAGAGTGTAGTTATCCCATTCCCCAAACATGAGCCAAAACTTCATGAAGGGGTAAAGCAGGAACTCTTTATTTGAAGCAAGCACACACATTGATTTATACACATCTTCCAACAAGGTTACCACCCACAGGGTTTTGTAAAAACAGCCAATAACCACGACAATACACTCAGACACTCCCACATAAAATCCTCCCCTCTGCCTGTGATACAATTACCTCACACTGGGTTGATGCAATCATCACAGGCAGGAGAATACACAATAGTGTTCTGTCCTGGAGACTACCGAGACGTAATTCAATTATCTCTCAGGACAAAGGGACATCGCCAATACACACAGAGACAATGGAACAGACCTCACCACTCAACGTATACAATGTCCCACCCTTTACAATACACATAGACATTTAACATCCCAAAATGGCACGAATTAGACCAGGGGTTCAAGTTAGTACAAGTCCTTTGTGAACAAAGGAGGCCTGGCTGATGAGAGGGCCCGTATTCCAGGGGCAGGAGGCGGGCAAACAGCCCCCTCCAAAACACTGTGGCGAAGTGGCTTTCGCCACATATCTTCCCATTCGGGGGAGACTAACCAGGTAGCTGACCTTCTGTCGGTCAGTGCCTGAGTTAGTCGAGTCACCCACCCACAGTAAATTACAATCAACAAGGCAGCCCCCCCCCCCACAATAATATACAATCCGCAGTGCAGTGCCCCCCCAACACTTGGTTACTGCACCCGGGCAATTTTGTAGCTTGTTTCGGTCCCATGGCTTCACCATGGCTGTGATGGGCACTGGTCTCTTGGCTTTGTGGGTCACTGAGTGAGCAGAGACCGGCGGTACTCTGCCCTGGTGCCAGCGCTTCAGCTGGGGGGACCTGCAGGTAGACACGCCTGGGACAAGGGGACAAAGGAGGGCAGAGGCCAACTGTGCTCTGCCCCGTTGCCAGCTCTTCTGCTGGAGCAACCGGGGTATAGTCCTACCCGGTGACAAAGGGAAAGTTAGGGCAGAGGCCAACTGCGCTCTGCCCAGATGCCAGCTCTTCTGTTGGGATGGGGTCAGGGAATTCTACCCCCAAGACTTTGTTGCGGATCAGCTGTGGAGAGGAGGGATCGTTTACCTCCTCCTCCCGGCATTCCTGCGGGGTTGGTGGGGTATCCGTACCGGCCGTCCAGCATCCCGGTAGGCCTGGTGCAGAGACTGCGGTCCCATCTGCCCCATCGGAGTTAGGGGTGCTGTCCACCTGTGGTTGGGGAGAGAGACGGATTGTCTCCTCTCCCTTCAAGGTACACTGCCGCTGGGGAGCAGAACCAACTGTCCCTACTCCCTGAAACTCCGGCTGCCGTTGAGGATCTGGGCCAACTGCCCAGCATCCCTGTAGGGCCGGTGGAGAGATCTCGGTCCCATCTTCACCTGCCATATGGGTTTCCCCCCAGGACCAGTCTATGAGGCCCCCTACCTCTGTAGCTGGTACTGAAGCAGGGGATACTTCAGTCGGGTCTTCCCAGCTGTAGGGTTGTAGGTCTGGGACTGCCACCCAGCTCTCTGGCAGTGTATATTGGGACCGAATGGAGCTGAAGAGGTATTGGTAATCCTTCTCCAGCTCCTACTCCTTTGACACTAGAGATGCCAGGTCTTGTCTCACCTCTCTCGCTGTAGCCCGACCATGCATAGCCTCCCTGTAGTCAGAGATATCCCAGAACTGGGACTCTCCAGCATCTCCGAACTTCGGTTCTGTGAAGGCCTCAAACAACAGGCCAGGGCCATCATAATCCCCACCCTCGGGTCTGTCGTGCTCAGCCATTCAGGGGGAGTGCCGAATCACATACCACCAGAGTGCCTGGTAGGCGTTGTCTAGCCAAAGCTCCTTCCATACCAGGCTCTCCAGTTCTGTCACCCACTCATCCAGGGGCTGCTCTCCCAGAAGGGGCATTCGCAGGGCCACTTGCATCCGCAATTGCTGCTCCTAACTGGGGAGACACTCACCCCGCCGACGCTGTACATCTTCCAGGGCCTCGTGCCAGACGCCTTTCTGGACTGCCTCCCTCCAGTCCGGTTCATCCTCCTCCTCATAGTGGAACGCTGTTTGAAGACTAGCCGATTCCATCCTGCTGTAACCAGGGGCGCTGTACGGAAAGTATCGTTGCCCTCAATTTTGTAAATCCACGAACGGTGTCTCCAAGCTGCTTCTCCTCTCACTAGGATGCCATCCCACTGCTTGCCACCAAATGTAACGGATCTCCTGGCACCCCGACCGGGTACCTCTGTCGATGGATGCTCCTAGTGCTACCCGAGGGCTCCAAGCACTCAACTGGACACCATAACCACCACAGACCTCACGAATCGCCGCAGCTTGGTTGGGGTCTCACCGTCCTCCACCCACGCTGGACCCAAGACCGGGCTTCAGCTTCCAGTGGGTGAACCTCTCCTAAATCCATAGAACAGGAACCATGAACAAGCTCTTACAAGAGCTTATACTCAGGGGAGTATTGTGATATGAAAAATATAGAAAGGCTGAGCACTCACCACCTGGGCCAGACAGAGACACAGACCATGTAGTAAGTGACAATGACAATATTTATTACACCTATTTGTAATCTAGGCAATTAAAATCTATATTAAACAATAGGATATTAATAGGTAATGAAACAATCATAAAAATCGCATAATATTGGAAAGCATAAAATACATCAATTCATCTAATATATATATATATATAACAATATTGAAAGCTAGAAGAATAAATATTATCGGTCAGATAGAATAAGAAATCAATAAGAAAAATCTATGAAATGATCGATGGGGAATTCGATAAGAACTTCGCCAATGAAATGCTCGATGGAGCAAATGGAGCTGTAGACAAAATTCGTGATCGATAAAGTCAATTCGATCGTTTGAAGTCAATTCGATCATATGAACAAAATCGACATATAATCAGTTAGTGGGCTACACGTCTTAGTAAAGGGTCAGGAAGGGGCCAGGAAAGGACCCCGAAACGCGTTGGTTACTGTAAGACCCGGACATCAGCTGATGAACATTTACAGAACCCCAACATCCTGACAATTGGACTTCAACTCCGTTGAAATTTCGACTTTCTCAGCGTGGAGCGAACACCTCGATATTTCCAAATCAGGTCCTGACTCTAAAATCGGTGAATATCATCGGGAGACTGTTCAGATTGGGGACTATACGACTACCCGAACTACTCCAAAAAAGCAACTGGAATCAGGTACCGCCGTATCTGACATTGTGAGCCACGTGGGACGCCACCGTAAACTCATGTCAGACGGCAATTGAACTATACTAAGAGGTGTAACCCACTAACTGATTATATGTCGATTTTGTTTATATGATCGAATTGACTTCAAACGATCGAATTGACTTTATCGATCACGAATTTTGTCTACAGCTCCATTTGCACGAATATCGAGCATTTCATTGGCAAAGTTCTTATCGAATTCCCCATCGATCATTTCATCGATTTTTCTTATCGATTTCTTATTCTATCTGACCGATAATATTTATTCTTCTAGCTTTCAATATTGTTATATATATATTAGATGTGTTGATGTATTTTATGCTTTCCAATATTATGCGATTTTTATGATTGTTTCATTACCTATTAATATCCTATTGTTTTAATATAGATTTTAATAGCCTAGATCAGTGTTTCCCAACCAGTGTGCCTTCAGCTGTTGCAAAACTACACTTCTCAGCATGCCCGCACAGCCAAAGGCTGTCCAGGCATGCTGGGAGTTGTAGTTTTGCAACAGCTGGAGGCACGCTGGTTGGGAAACACTGGCCTAGATTACAAATAGGTGTAATAAATATTGTCATTGTCACTTACTACATGGTCTGTGTCTCTGTCTGGCCCAGGTGGTGAGTGCTCAGCCTTTCTATATTTTTCACATTGTTTTACCTATGACTGGGTGAGTCATTCCAGGCTTAGTAGCACCCACTCCATAACTATAAACAGAGTGAGCCACCATACCTTCACACAAGTATTGTGATATAGCAATCCCCAAGAGTGTAGTTATCCCATTCCCCAAACATGAGCCAAAACTTCATGAAGGGGTAAAGCAGGAACTCTTTATTTGAACACACAAGCATTGATTTATACACATCTTCCAACAAGGTTACCACCCACAGGGTTTTGTAAAAACTGCCAATAACCACATACAATACACTCAGACACTCCCACACAAAATCCTCCCCTCTGCCTGTGATACAATTACCTCACACTGGGTTGATGCAATCATCACAGGCAGGAGAATACACAATAGTCTTCTGTCCTGGAGACTACCGAGACGTAATTCAATTATCTCTCAGGACAAAGGGACATCGCCAATACACACAGAGAGACAATGGAACAGACCTCACTACTCACTGTATACAATGTCCCACCCTTTACAATACACATAGACATTTAACATCCCAAAATGGCAAGAATTAGACCAGGGGTTCAAGTTAGTACAAGTCCTTTGTGAACAAAGGAGGCCTGGCTGATGAGAGGGCCTGTAATCCAGGGGCAGGAGGCGGGCAAACAGCCCCCTCCAAAACACTGTGGCGAAGTGGCTTTCGCCACACCGTACAGTATATCAGATCAAACCCCCATTTCAGACCTCAAATCAGTCTCCTATATTTATTTTTTATACACTTATATAGCACTGCTATATTTCACAGTGCTTTACAGACAGTATCATCATTCTGTCTCCAATGGTGCTCACAATCAAAGTTCCAATTATCCAGTGTCTTTGGAGTGTGGGAGGAAACCAAAGTACCTGGAGGGAAGCCAATGCAACACGGAGAGAACATACAAACTTCACGCAGATGTTGTCCTTGCTCGGATTTAAACCTAGGACCCCAGCGCTGCAAGGCACCAGTGCTAGCACATATGACTTGACATCAGCCCCTATATCAGATCAGACCCCCATATTAAATCTCAGATGAGACTCCTATCAGACCTTTATGTTAGACCCCTATATCAGGACCTCAGATGAGACCTCCTTTAGACCTGCATGTCATACCCCCACATCAGACCTCAGATCAGGCCTCCATGTCATGGAAAAGAACTCTGAGGACCTAAAAAAAAGAACTGTTCCTCTACAAAAAGATGGCCAAGGCTATAAGAAGATTGCCAACACCCTGAAAATGAGCTGCAGCGCGGTGGTCAAGACAATACAGAGGTTTAACAAACCATGGAGAAGAACTGCACAGTGAGCTCTCCTCTGAGAGTAGAATGGAGTGGCAAGAGGAGGTCCTCCTCATTTTTCTTTATTTGCACCCCATTCCCTATTTGTACTCATATCATACTCATATATACAGTATCTCACAAACGTGAGTACACCCCTCAAGTGTACAGCTTGTATAACAGTGTAAATTTGGTGTGCCCTCAAAATAACTCAACACAGCCATTATTGTCTAAACCGCTTGCAATAAAAGTGACTACATCCCTAAGTGAAAATGGCTAAATTATGTCAAAAGTGGCAATATTTTGTGTGGTCACCATTATTTTCCAGCACTGCCTTAACCCTCTTGGGGGGGGGGGGGGGCAAACTGGGCAATTGACCAGAGTCCCATGGTCTAATGGGCCCCCTGCTTCAGTGCTGCTGTTCAGCTGAATGTCTATGGAAGCAAACAGGCGGACAGCTGAAAAAGCTGCACTTTACAATGCAGTGTAAGGCCCCCTTCCTGTGCACATAACACAAGTCATTACCACAGTGCTGCTCTGCAAACTGACAGCTCCGGACACCAGCAACACTCTTCTACTGGAGCTGTAGGACCTGCGATGATGTCATGTGCAGGAAGCGGAGCTCAGGAGAGAAGAGGGGGGGGGGTGAAGGACTTGCGATGACCTCACCATTATGTGACCAGAACAGGAGGTGGAGCTATGCAGTAAAGTAATGAAGAAGAGCAGTGATGCATGGGAAGAATTAAAGGATTCATAAGTGCCAGGGAAGTGCGGGGAGTTGTAGTCCTCTTCTCTTATACCTCATGTTATGTAATATCAGAGTACATTACAAAATGAGGTATGAGGAGAGGACTAAAACTCCCAGCATGTCCAGGACATTATTATGTAATATCAGGGTACATTACAACACCCTGGATATGCTGGGAGTTGTAGTCCTCTCCTCTTATAATGTACTCTGATTTTATATAGGAATGGCTTGGATATACTGGGAGTTGTAGTCCCATCCTCTTATAAGTTTCTCTGTAATGTGCTCTGATATTAAATAATAATGGCTTAGACATGCTGGGAGTTATAGTCCTCCTGTTGTACCTCCTGTGGTAATGTGCTCTGCATTAGGGCCGGGATGATGGATAGGGGAGGGTAGTCATCCGCCTAGGGCGCCACTTCGCTACCCATAAAGGGGGGTGCACTCATGGCCGTCCAACTTCACAAGCCTCAGGCCGCTAGGCCTCAAGCCTGTGAGGCATTAGAACAGCACAAGAAGCCACAATGACATCAACGCAACCTCCTGCTCTGGTTCTTGCATGATGACATGATCACGTGAGACCCAGAGCAGGAGTGGTGATGTCATTGAGACGGCATGCTTTAGGACACAGCAACACAAGCCACAGATAATACTGGGGGGGGGGGGGGGGGGGGGGAGATCATTATATATACCTGGCACTACTAGGGAGGAATGGAGGAGCATTATATACATACTGCATTACAGGGGAACATTATATATAAACTGGCAATCTTGGGGGAACATTACATATTGGAACTAGAGGGGGCCTTACAGGGGGACATTATGGTAATATTATTACTACTAAGGTACTGTAGGGGCACCCGGCACCCCATGCCGATCAGCTGTTTGAGGAGATAGCGTGCGTTGTGGTGCGCACGTGTCGTCTCCCTTCTCTTTTCCTGCTCCCCGCTGTATGTCTATGGAACAGCAGCAGTGAACAGCATGCGCCGTCTGCTCAAACAGCTGATCGGCGGGGGTTCTAGGTGTTGGACGTCGGACTGTGTTTTTAGCACATTATTACAAGATTTGGGGCCCCACTTTAGATTTTTCCCTGGGTCACATTATTTCTAAAACTGGCCCTGCCTCTTGGGCATGGAGTTCACTAGAGCTTCACAGGTTGCCACTGGAATCCTCTTCCACTGCTCCATGACGACATCACAGAGCTGGTATATGTTAGAGACCTTGTGCTCCTCAACCTTCTGTTCGAGTATGCCCCACAGATGCTCAATAGGGTTTAGGTCTGGAGACATGCTTGGCCAGTCCAGTACCTTTACCCTCTGTTTCTTTAGAAAGGCAGTTGTCATCTTGGATGTGTGTTTGAGGTCATTATCATGTTGGAATACTGCCCTGCGGCCCAGTTTCCGTAGGGAGGGGATCATGCTCTGCTTCAGTATGTCACAGTACTTGCTGGCCTTTATTGTTCCCTCAATGAACTGTGGATCCCCACAGCCGGCGCAGCACTCATGCACCTCCAAACCATGACACTCCCACCACCATGCTTGACTGTAGGCAAGACACCCTTGTCTTTGTACTCCTCACCTGGTTGCCGCCACACATGCTTGACACCATCTGAACCAAATAAGTTTCTCTTGGTCTCATCAGACCACAGGCCATGGTTCCAGTAATTCATATCCTAAGGCTACATTCACACGTCAGTATTTTCCTATATCCCGATTTTCGGTCCGTTTTTTGCGGATCCGTTGTTCCTGAAAATGTTTCCGTATGTCATCCGTTTTTTGCGGATCCGCAAAAAACGGAACCATGTATAAATTGCAATAATCAAATAAAGTTGTTTGGATTTCTTTGAAAAAAAATTGAAAAAAAAATAAAAAATACATTTGTTATGTGTTTCCAGGAACGGATTCCGCATAAAACGGATGACATACGGAATGACATCCGAATGTCTTCCGTTTTTTGCGGATCCATTGACTTTGTATTGTACCAGGATCCGAATTTTGTGGAAAAGAATAGGACATGTTTTATATTTAAACGGACATGCGGAACGGAACAACGGAAACGGACAGCACACATTGTGCTGTCCGATTTTTTCCAGGACCCATTGAAAATGAATGGGTCCACATCTGGTGCTGATCTGTTCCGCAAAAAACGGAACAGATCAGGAAAGAAAAAACGGTCGTGTGAATGGACCCTTAGTCTGCTTGTCTTCAACAAATTGTTTGAGGGTTTTCTTGTGCATCATCTTTAGAAGAGGCTTCCTTCTGTGACGACAGCCATGCAGACCAATTTGATGCAGTATGCGGTGTATGGTCTGAACACAGACAGGCTGTCCCCGCACCCCTTTAACCTCTACAACAAATGCTGGCAGCACTCGTACAACCTCCCGATATGACGCTGAGCATGTGCACTCAGCTTCTTTGGTCGAACATGGCGAGGACTGGTTCTGAGTAGACTGTCTTGTTAAACCACTTTATGGTCTGGGCCACCGCACTGCAGCTCAGTTTCAGGTCGTTGGCAATCTTCTTATAATCTAGGACATCTTTATGTAGAGCAATGATTCTTTTTTTCAGATCCTCAGAGTTCTTTGCCATGAGGGGCCATGTTGAACTTCCAGTGACCAGTATGAGATAGAGTGAGAACACCAAATTTTACACACCTGAGACCTTGTAACACTAACGAGTCACATGACACTGGGGAGGAAAAATGACTAATTTGGCCACTTTCACTTAGGGGTGTACTCACCTTTGTTGCCAGTGGTTTAGACATTAATGGCTGTGTGCTGAGTTATTTTGAGGGCACATCAAATTTACACTGTTATACAAGCCGTACACTGACTACTTTATATTGTATCAAAGTGTCACATCTTCAGTGTTGTCCCATGAAAAGATATAATAAAATATTTACAAGGATGTGAGGGGTGTAATCACTTTTGTGAGACACTGTACATATTAAACCTCGGATGAGACTCCAATCATACCTTCAAGTTATACCTCCATATCAGGACCTCAGATCAGGCCTCCATGAATCTAAACTTACCCATTTTCTTTAATTTTTCAGTGCTGTGCTTCCCCTGCTTATTCCAGTGCTGTTCTCTGGTCTTCCCCACAACTGAGGTCGTATTCCTGGCTGCAGCAGTGACGTTCCGTGCACACAGATCACCGTGCAGCCAATTATTGGCCTCAGCAGTACACAGGACATCACCGTTACAGCCAGGAAAACACAAAGAAATATGCTTTAGATTGTACAGCTCCAGCCATGAAGTGAATCATCTTAGTGCATCAATTACGTATAGATCAAGGAAACCATGAACAGCCATCATATCAATAGTAATTTTGCAAAGCAGAGTTCTCAGCGCTGAACCCTCTGTTCTCTGGATGCATCCGTACATTATTAGGTGATCGCAATGCCTGGCGTCTCAAATCCTAGCGATAGGACCGTATGTTGGCACATGCAACCAAAGTCAAATGTCAAGAAGGGGTGTTCCTAGTAATCTGGCAACAGCCAATAAAGTAAAGCATGATAATGGAGCATCCGTATAACGCTCCTAACAACTTATCAGCGGCTCTTACAATAATCATTACATTAACTTTGCAATAAATGATTCATGGTATAGAGGAAGGAGTGGCAGCAACAGGTTACGTGGAAAACTGTGAAGTCCTCTTTGGAAAATGAATAATGACTAATGATATGATGGCCATTCCTGGTTTTCCTTGATCTATCAGTAAACAATGCACTAAGCTGATTCACTTCATGGTTGGAGCTGCGCATTCGGATGAAAGTTTCTAGAGAAAGAAATAGAGGATGATAATATTAATTTATTTACGTATTTAATTGAGCACATGATCACAATCTTGGTATAGATTTTGTATAGTTGAACCGTCTATATATATTCGATCAATAAACATGTTAATCAGTGATTGAAGAGGAGTTTCTTTAGTATTTAATATCTGGGGCCTGAAAGCTGGGGTCCAACATTGTGAGGGCCAATACAATATAGAAAGCGGAATCCATGGGTGGACATTGTTGTGCTGCTGATCTAGTGATGGTATACAGTGCTATGCATTTCGATCCACGTAAGTGTATTTTTCTGCCCCAGGACCATTGAATATCTTCGAAATATTTTCAAATGTATACTGTATGTTTGGATCATCCTGTCCATTGACTTGATTGTGTTTCAGGCTGTACATGCACTTCTAATAGACTGTTTCCAGGCTAAAGGACCCTTCACACAGGCGAACTAACCAGCCAGTTATTGGAAATGAACCGTTAGTTCCCAGAGATTTGCCTTATCATGAGTGGAGGTGAGGGCAGGATTTACATGCAGCGATCATCTCCTATGTATAATGCAGAGGTAGTAAAACGCTTAAAAACTAGATAGCTATAAAACTAAAAGAATTTGGCAATATAATCATATCAACACATAGAATATAATTATCATTTCAATTATACCTCACAGTGAATCCCATAAAAGATAAACATAAAAAAAACACTGAATTGCAATTTTTGCCCACCTCACCTCCCAAAAAAAGAAATAAAAAGTGATCAAAAAGCAAAATGTACCCCCAGAATAATAGCACAAAAAACTACAGCTTGTCCTGCAAAAAACAACCCCTCATACAGCTCAGTCAACAAAGAAATAAAACAAGTTATGGCTCCAGATGTCACCTCTTCACTTCTGAGTGCTGCCATGTCCCGAAACAGCAGTTTCTGATCACGTTTGGGGTATTTCTGTACTATGGAGAAATTGCATAGCAAATTATTAGGTGCTTTTTCTCTGTTTAAGGCCTCATGCACACGACCGTTGTGTGCATCCGTGTCCGTTGTTCCGTTTTCCGTGATTTTCTGCGGACCCATTGACTTTCAATGGGTCCGTTGAAAACTCGGAAAATGCACCGTTTGTCATCCACGTCCGTGATCCGTGTATCCTGTCCGTCAAAAAAATAGGACCTGTCCTATTTTTTTGACGGACAACAGTTCACGGACCCATTCAAGTCAATGGGTCCGTGAAAAAACACGGAGGCACACAAGATTGCCATCCGCGTCCGTGATCCATGTCCGTAGGCTACTTTAGCACAGACGGATCCGCAGATCCGTCTGCATACAGCTTTTTCAGATCCGACAGTGTATTCTAACACAGAGGCGTTCCCATAGTGATGGGGACGCTTCAAGTTAGAATATACTAAGAACTGTGTACACGACTGCCCCCTGCTGCCTGGCAGCATCCGATCTCTTACAGGGGGCTGTGATCCGCACAATTAACCCCTCAGGTGCCGCACCTGAGGGGTTAATTGTGCGGATCACAGCCTCCTGTAAGAGATCGGATGCTGCCAGGCAGCAGGGGGCAGACCGCCCTCCCTCCCCAGTTTTAAATTCATTGGTGGCCAGTGTGGCCCCCTCCCTTTCCTGTATTAAATTCATTGGTGGCCAGTGCGGTTCCCCCCTCCCTCCCCTGTATTAAATTCATTGGTGGCCAGTGTAGCCCCCTGCAGAAGTCGGTGCAGGCAGCGTGATGACGTCATTGTGCCGCCTGAGCCGTACAGGCCTGCATCACATCGCTGCCATGGAGGTAAGTATAAGTGTTTATTTTTTTTATATGGTACAATACTGGCTACTGGCATATGATTGGGGGGCCATCTGTGAGGGGCACTTGTTACTGGCACACAATTTGGGGGCACTTGTTACTGGGACATGATTGGGAGGCCATCTATGGGAGGCACTTCTCACTGGCACATGATTGGGGGGCATCTATGGGGGCACATCTTACTGGCACATTATTGGGGGCACTGTGGGGGCATCTATGGGGGCACATCTTACTGGCACATTATTGGGGGGCACTATGGGGGTATCTATGGGGGCACTTCTTACTGGCACATTATTGGGGGCACTCTTTACTAGCACATTATTGGGTGGCACTATGGGGCCACTTCTTACTGGCACATTATTGGGGACATCTACTGAGGTCACAAAGAAGGAGTATTTTGTATGGGGGGCTCTCTATATGGGAATTTTATACTGGGGCACATTATGGTGGGTACTATGGGGAATGGGAGAGAGGAGTACTATGGTGGCACTAAGAAGAGGTATTTTATACTAGCAAATTAGGGTGGAAACTGAGGGCACTATATATGGGGCATTTTATAGTGGTACATTATGGGGGCACTAGGAGGAAGGGGGAAGAAGAGCACTATGGGGGTATTTTATACTGGTACATTATGGGGGCACTATGGGGACATTAGCTCAACTGGGGGCATTAACAGGGGGTATTTTTTGCACTGTCCCATTATAAGGAGAATGATTACTACTGGGGGGAATTATGGTGGGCTTTATTACTACTGGAGGTCTAGAGGGAACATGATTACTAGTATGGGCACTATGGGAGCATTATTACTTCTGGGGCACAGTGGGGACATGTTGGGGGCACTGTAGGAGCACTATTACTGCCATGTGTGCTCTAGCAGAAAGTTATTCCTATTAGTGGGACTTTTGGGAGCACTATTACTGTGGGGGCACCTTGGCACAGTATCAGCTTACCACAATTATTTTTGGGGGACGTTATGTTTACACTATTAGTGTCAGGGGCACTATTTGCTGGGTGCAGTTATTTTAGGGCACTATCTGCATGGTACTACTATTATCAGGGAGTTTATCTCTTTCTGCAGTATAATATTGGGGAGCACGGCAGGCAGAGTGTTGGGGATGGTAGGATGATTTGTCCAGAAGATGGGAGGATGATGGAAAAGTAGTATACTGCAGAGATGAGAAATGGATAAGAAATGGTGGTCTGGTCTGAAAGGAGAAGATGAGGAAAGAGAACATCTACACCAAAGGAGATATCACTGGATGTTAGAGGTATGTGCGCTGTATTACCCTGTATGTTCTGTAGAGATGGGAGGGTGGATATAGAATTAGGGCCATACTGCCTCAGCCTGGCCCCAGACCTCAGGTCACAATGTGCGTGTTCTGAATTCTGGGGGCTCACACCCATCTACTACATTATCTGTACTCAGAGAGTTATCACGGTGTTATCTGTGGTGTTACATAGGACTGCAGGAGGTGATATCTACTACATTATCTGTAAAAAGGAGCGTGGCCAAAGGTTAGGGGCGCAATACTTGCTACACCACTGTGTGACTGACAAGGGTCGATCTATTTCATGCACTTAATCTCTCACGCCCCTACACACAGGCCTCGGAGTGAACCCAGAGTTCATTGTCATGACCCCTCAACAGTATTATACAGAGACACTATAGGAAACAGACGGAGCAGCAGCCGAGCCTTGTCTGAGAGAGAGATTTTGACTAGCCACAGGAATAGGGGGTTGTACGGGAGGAAGGGGGTTGTGAAGAAGTTGCTTGGGAGGGGGGGCATTCAAAAATGGGGCCCAGTAATTTCTAGTTACACCACTTATGATTAATATGCGAGTCGTACAAGGAATGAGTTACAGCTTTTGATATATTGTATTCAACCGCTGGTATTCAAGCTCCTGGACACCCTGCTGTAGGAGGTGCTGCCATATCTAGGGTGTATGCCATTCCATGGGGCTTGAATGTACAATCCAGGAAACATCTCATTAACAATTACATTTCCTACTAAGGGGATGACTGTATTCCAGACTGAGCAGCAACATACAGACAATATTTCAAAATGGTGGCATACAGTATAGAGAATCACACAGCGTATATGTACATAAAATCATACACAGAAAGTAGGCCTCTACTTATCACTGGTATAGTTTCAATAATGGGGTTATTTATTAAGCTTCTTAAAGTTCTAAGTTTGTTAGAAAGAGACTGTCATGCACTATATGATATCATATTTTCATTTTTTATATTAATCATGGAATAAGTCCTTTACGCAAATTGGGAACATACAAAAAATACAAATGCAGATACATTACAAAAGCCCCCTACCACCCCACCCAGATGATCACCAGGAGGGGAGAGAGGCAAAATAAAACAACACCTTCACATCACTTATGCTACAGGCAGGCTCTATCATTACAAAGTCCAGTCATTAACTCCAGTCTTTAGAATATACTGTAGGTTATTAAACCAAAATTTCCAAATTGCACACCAATCACTATCCCTGCTCTTATATCTAAAAAGCCTAAACTCCAGTAACTTCAAATAAGAGACAGACCTCTCCCAAGCCTGAACTGTAGGAAAATGAGATGATAATCAAAGTTTAGTAATAGCATTGCGAGCCTCAAACAATAATTTATATACTCTTGCCAATTGAGTGGGACTCAATAAAAGCGGCGGCGTTATATCCCCAGGACACAATACCGTAGATCCAAAGTCTACTAACCAAGCATCTTCCATAAATATTCTTAAGAACCTCCTGCCAATATCTGAAAAACTTTGGGCAAAACTACATAAGATGGATCCAATTTGCCCCTACAACAGCACATCTCAGGCAATGGTCAGAACTTCTTAGTTTAAAGGGGTTGTCCGGGTTCAGATCTGAAGCCGGACATACCCATATTTTCACCCAGGCAGCCCCTCTGATGTTAGCCTCGGAGCATGTTATGCTCTGATGCGCTCCCTTGCCCTGCGCTAGATCGGACAGGGCAAGGGCTTTTTTATTTACAATAATACACTTCTGGGCAGAAGCTTCCACCCAGCAGTGTATTCGGTGGCGTCACCGGCTCTGATGGGCTGGCTTTAGCGCTGCCCTAGCCGTTTTAGAGACTAGGGCAGCGCTAAAGCCCGCCCATCAGTGCCGGTGACGTTACTGGGCTCAGTGCTGCGCTGAAGCCTCCACCTGGCAGCCCTATGGAGAGCCCCGTACGTCACCGAAACTCCAGATTCAGCGCAAGGCAAAGGAGAGCATCGGCACATAAAATGCTCCGATGTTCTTGTCCGGGGGCTGCCTGGGTGAAATTATGGGTTTGTCCAGGTTCAACTCTGAACCCAGACAGCCCCTTTAACAGAATAGAGACATGTGGCTGAATAATATAGTCTATGTGTCATCTTAAATTGTAATTGTAAAGATTGATAGATCAGTAAAGAAACTGATAGATCCTCTGCTATTCTTCCTGGTCCAGAAAAAATATATCACCTAACCATCTAACCCGTGATTCAAAACGGAATTCAGACGGATCCATCTTTGGTAGCGATGAATACAACTTAGCTATGAAGCCTTTATTAAGAGGAATTTCAGCTACAAGTTAATTGAAAAGTTGGATTGTACCTGGAACAAATACTTATTTTTAGTGCCACAAAAAGCATAATATAGTTGAATATAGCAAAATCGGTGAACTTCTCTACAGTCAACAAGTTTTGTAATGCCCCCAAAGTAAATAAAAATCCCCAGCTTTAATTCCTAAAGGGTTTCTTATATATCATTTTGGATACTTTGAAGGGTGCAGTTCTTAAAATGGGATGATTTATGGGGGTTCTAATATATAGACCTCTCGAAGCCACTTGAGAACTCAATTGGTTCCTAAAAAAAATTTGAAATTGCTGCCAAACTTAAAGGGGTTCTGCACTTTCATTTAACTGATGATCTATCCTCTGGATAGATCATCAGCTTCTGATCGGCGGGGGTCCGACACCTGGGACCCCCGCCAATCAGCTGTTTGAGAGGGCAGCGGCGCTCCAGCAGCACCGCGGCCTTCTCACTGTTTACCTCCGGGCTGCCGACCCACTGACGTCACGACTAGTATCAACTAGCGTGGGCGGGGCTAAGCTCTGTTCACTTGAATGGAACTTAACCGCGCCCACGCTAGTTGATACTAGTCATGATGTCAGTGGGCCGGCGGTAAACAGCGAGAAGGCCTCTGCGCTGCTAGAGCGCCACTGCCTTCTCAAACAGCTGATCAGAGGATCGATCATCAGTTAAATGAAAATGCAGAACCCCTTTAAAAGCCTTTTGACATCTCCAAAAACAAACTTATGTTTAAAAATGATGCCAACATAAAGTGGACATATGGCAAATATTATTCATTAACTATATTGTTACTGACTGAAAAGCAGACACATTCAAATTTGGAAAATTGCACATTTTGCAAAATTTTCATAATTTTTTTTTTTATGTGTAAAAACTAAATGTTCCACTAACATAAAGTCCAAGATGTTATAAAAAAGCAAGGTTAAAATACCTCTTCTTCACATGTTGTCATCTGCTGTAGATAAAGACGCAAAGGCCAGGAACAAATGTGGATGCAGTTATTTGTGTAGAGTTTTTCTAAGGAATAGTCTTAATTCATTGTAAGTATTAATGTTGGCACTAGAGGGCAGCAGAGGACTGTGCGCTGCAGTCCTACAAAATCCCTGCAAACCAGTTTGAATATTGTTGGATTTAGGGTCCATTCACACATCCGTGTGTGTTTTGCGCATTTTGCGGACCGCACATTGCCGGCACTAAGAGAATATGCCTATTCTTGTCAGCTATTGCGAACAAGAATAGGACATGTTTTATTTTTTTCAGGATTGGAATTGCGGACCCGGAAGTGTGAGTCCGCAATTCTGGATCGGGGCCGCACGTTGTGCGGCTCCATAGAAATTTATGGGTCCGCAATTCCATTCCACAAAATGCGGAATGGAATTGCGGATGTGTGAATGGACCGTAAAGGTAAGATCTTTAATAATGATCATCTCCATTTATAAAGTGCCAACATACCGTATTTCTCAGTTCTTTACAATTCAGAGTTTTGATGTGTAGACAAAATCAGGCATTACATAGCGACAAATAATTCAGATGGGGAACCCTCTAGCAGGAACTTACACTCTATGATTAAATAAGTGCGACACAAAAGGTAAAAAGTCCATTGGAATGCCATGATGAAAGTGTTATCAAACTGCTATCTTCAGTGTTGTCCCATGAAAAGATATAATAAAATATTTACAAAAAAGTAAGATACTGTACTGAGATACTGTAAAATATATATTTTTCCATAATGATTGTTTTCGTATAGGTGATTATGGTCATGGTCATGTGGTGCGGTGTGGCATGTGATTAGTTTTTTCTTTTTTTGAACCTTCATGAGACATTTAATTAGATTTTTTATTGCTGAATTCTCTTGTAACTGGGGCTGATATATTAACTCCAGCTACACAGGGATTGGGGTTCTAGAAAGGTTTACATGGCAGTACAGAGGTTGTACAAAATTGATCAGGGTCCGATCAGCTTGTGCAGACACCCAGCCCCTGGCAATCCCATGATCACTAGGACTAGAACAGGAGCGTATTGCCGTTTCCTGATCTGTATACAAAGTGCTCAATCACAGATGGAGAAGGCAGAGGCAGTAAAAAAAACTGTCCCTGACTCCCTGTCCCTGGCTGATTCACACGAGCGAATCCATTGCGGGAATCACGCTCTGTGTGTGAGCGTGATCTTCTGCTCTGGACTTGCAGGAGCGCACAGCATTATTATGATTTATAATGCTATGTGCCGCTGCGTGACCTTACTGATACAGGATCATAGTGACAGCTTTATGTATCTGTAAGGTCAAGCAGAGGCACATAGCATTATAAATCATGATAATGCCATGCGCTCCTGCAAGTCCAGTGTGTGAGCGTGATTCCCGCAATGGACTTACTTGTGTGCAACAGCCCTTAGGCCTCTTTCACACGGGTGTTGCAGTTGCAGGAAAATGTGCGGGTGCATTGCGGGAACACGCACGATTTTTCCGCGCGAGTGCAAAACATTGTAATGCGTTTTGCACTCGCATGAGAAAAATCGCGCATGTTTGGTACCCAAACCCGAACTTCTTCACAGAAGTTCGGGCTTGGGATCGGTGTTCTGTGGATTGTATTATTTTCTACCGCATCCGCACTTGCTTGCAGATGCTTGCGATTTTCACGCAACCCCATTCATTTCTATGGGGCCTGCGGTACGTGAAAAACGCACAATATAGAGCATGCTGCGATTTTCACGCAACACATAAGTGATGCGTGAAAATCACAGCTCATGTGAACAGCCCCCTAGAAATTAATGGGTCGGGATTCAGTGCGGGTGCAATGCGTTCAACTCACGCATCGCATCTGCACGGAATACTCACCCGTGTGAAAGGGGCCTTAGGGGACCCCTGTTGTCACTGAAAATTAGCTGCCAATTCTGCAAGGACGTTCAGAAACCGCCTCGACGCTTAATGTCTATGGTTGGTTGGTTAGTGGTTAATAAATGATTTGTACAACCAAATGGTGCTACTGGAAAAAAATAAAAATAAAAAAAAAAAAATATATATATATATATATATAGCTCCGGGGCGTACATAAAAAATCACTGGGACCAAGGCAAGAATCTGAATTATGCTCCTATGCCCTCTTCCTAGCCCCTCCCATAAATTGCCCCCTCATACTACCTGCCCTGGCTCCTCCCCTGCCCCACCCCCTGCACGGTAAATAATACAATAACATGTTAATGTTGATGATTATGGCGTACAGCTATTGAAAACCCAAAACTCAGTATCTCAGAAAATTTGAATATTACATGACTAATTTAAAAATTATTTTTAATACAGAAGTGTTGGCCTACTAAACAGTATGTACGTTATATGCACTCAATACTTGGTCAGGGCTCCTTTTGCATAAATTACTGCATCAGTACAGCGTGGCATGGAGGCGATCAGCCCGTGGCACTGCCGAGGTATTATGGAAGGCCAGGTTGCTTTAATAGTGGTCTTCAGTTTGTCTGTATTGTTGGGTCTGGTGTCTCTCCTATTCCTCTTGCCAATACCCCACAGATTCTCTATTCTCGTTTACTGGCCAATCAAGCACAGTAATACCGTAGTTATTCAACCAGCTATTGGTACTTTTTGTGAGCAGATGGCAAGTCCTACTGGAAAATGAAATCAACATCTCCATAAAGTTTGTCAGCAGAAGGAAGCATGAAGTGCTCTGAAATTTCATGGTAGACGGCTGCTCTGACTTTGGACATGATATACATGATGAACACAGTGGACCAACATCAGCAGATGACATGGCTCCCCAAACCATCTGTGGAAGCTTGACACAGGACCTCAAGCAACTTGGATTGTGTGCCTCTCCACTCTTCCTCCGGACTCTGGGACCTTGATTTCCAAATAAAATGCTAAATTTACTTTCACCTGACTTTGGACCACTAAGTAACAGTACAGTGTTTTTTCCCTTTCCCTTAAGAGGCTTCTGACGTTGTCTCTGCTTCATAAGTGGCTTGACACAAGGAATAGGACAGTTGCAGCCCATGTTCCCACCCGCATGAGCACAGGGGAAGCAGTAAGCTAGAAATCAGGGCCCAAGCCCTAGACAGTGGCTTGGGAGCCTTAGTATTTGTAGACTGAGATGAATAGGTCCCATAACAGCCCCATGGTCTGCCTCTGTTGGAGTGTAGGTCTGTTTCCTATAATGTTTTTTGTATTTGTTCTAGCTAACTGCCTGGGACACTGTAGCTCTAGTAATAGTATGTAGTAAGGCTAGCTAAAGGGTCTAAGACTACTTTCACGCTAAGATTTCTATTTTCCGGTATTGAGATCGGTCGTCATGACCCACAATGCAAGTCAATGGGGAAGGATCAGTTTTCTCTGACACTATCTGACACAATAGAAAACTGATCCGTCCCCCATTGACTTTCAATGGAGCTCATGACCGATCCGTCTTGGCTATGTTACAGATAATACAACCGAATGCAGACGGTTGAATTAACAGTAACGGAGGCGTTTTTACTGAGCCATGCCGGATCCAGTAAAAATGCTAGTGTGAAAGTAGCCTAAAAGAGATAAAATGGTGCAGTGCAAGGATGGAGAGTAGAAAGTCTAGAACTGGAGAAGGAGATTAGAAGTTCTAGAACTCACATAGTAATGCTTTGGACCCAGACAGCAATATATTGTTCTAGTTTATGGCAGAACGGCTTTGCTGCTGTGGAAGGGAGCATTGCAATTGAATCTTCCATAGTTTGAGATGGATTGGCCACCCATATGTCAATTCTACACCCCTCAGCTTGTGAACTGCAGAAGGACTTAACACAAACCTTATTGCAAGCCTGTGGTTCTGCTGAGAGACTGCAAAGAGTCTTTACAGAGAAGGAATACTATAATCACCATCATTATTGCTGTCCATACACTATTTCTAGGAGAATATTGTACTATGATATACTTTGAAACTGTACTCACGGGCTGGGGCTCATAGGCAACTTTGAGTGTAACACTGACAGTCACAATGCATAACAACACAAAGTGTACTGTAATGCATTGTGACTGTCTGCATTGCACTAATTGTAAAAGGGATCAGACCCTCAAAAGTTGAAGTCCCCTAGTGGGACAAAAATAAAAAGTAAAAAAAAAGTTTGAAAAGTGTTAAGAAGTTATAAAAATCAAACTTTCAAGTTAAAAACAAATGGCTATACTGTTACCCCAGAGCCTGTTGAATTTGATCCATCAAAATCTGCTTTGCAAAGGCAAAAAGGTGGTCTTTCACTTCTGAACCCTGAAGTGTACTCATCAATTACTGACAAAGGGGTTTAGAAAATTGACCGCAACAAACTCCCTCCTACACAATAATAGTTACTGTGTCTGTGAAGGTTCTCATTTATCCAGGTAATGGTATATATCTGTAAAGAATAAATCAAGGCAACTGGACGTACTGTAGATTTCTTGAATACGTTTCACTCGTTCTTCCAACGAGCTTTCTCAATTCTGAGTGATTGTACAAAAATTCTGGGAATAAATATGTAACTGAATCCACATCTGGTAATTATACCCAGCATGGGGTCAAAGGTGTTGATTCCATTATCCTAATTGGAGTCAGTAGGTGATAAAGACTTCCCAGAAAAAGGTGTCAAGACAGCATTGTATGTGGCAGACAATAGATGTCTAACCCATTACGTAGATGGCCTCCTTCACGCCTCGTTTGTACCAATCGGCCTCCTTATCCAAAACACGTACTTGACTGTCTTCAAATAATAGTTACTATCCTGTCCATATTAAAATATCCTTGCCATATGGTCAGTTTCTCAGGCTACCGTGAAATAATAGTTATTACAACATATTTTTAGAACAATCATTAGATTTGACCGGACGTCTTTGAGAATGAGGATATCCAGATGATATTATATCACAGTCACTTATCTGAGCCCTGAACCAAAATAGAGAGGAGTTGTTACTGCATAAAAAAATTAAACACTTGTTTTGTTTTTATCTTTTCAATATAGCCCTATGGCAGATAACATCAAAAGAGCTGTCAGAGAACACTGGCACTTGATTGAATCAGACCGGGATCTTGTCAGTCGAGTATAAGACCCCCCTATTATTTCACTTAGGAGATGTAAAAACTGCAGGGACCAATTAGTTAGAGATAAACAACCTACATAAAGAAAACAAGAATAAGGTAATATAAGGCTGACACTCAAATATGTGGTTCATATGAAAAGTGGCAATTTATTAAACAATTACATTAAAATCAGCATATAATCCAAGATAAACGGGAGATACAGTAAAATACAATCACTTACAAAAAAATAAATGGAAAAAATAAATAAATAAAGAGAAAAACAAAAAAAAAAGGATGAACGCACACTGGTGGTGCTGTCTCTTACAATTATAGATGTCCCTTAACCACTCCAGGACCGCCGTATGCAGGATTGCGTCCTGCCGGCGGCCCTGCTCTCTGAATGGAGCCTTACAGGGGGGTGATCAATGACAGGGGGTGATCAGGGAGTGTATATGGGTGATCACCCCTCTGTCATTGATCACCCCCCTGTCATTGATCACCCCCCTGTAAGGCTCCATTCAGACGTCCGCATGTGTTTTGCGGATCCGATCCGTGGATCCGTAAAAATCATACGGACGTCTGAATGGAGTCTTACCAGGGGGGTGATCAATGACAGGGGGGTGATCAGGGAGTCTATATGGGTGATCACCCCCCTGTCATTGATCACCCCCTTCTGCAATTGGTTATCAATGGGGATGAGGCCCCATATGAGAGGGGAACACAATTCCTAGATTGTTAAACAAATATAATATTCGATTATTCTATAGTCTATTTTTATTTTAAAATCTACTCACTATCTATGAGTATTATGACTATCTTTACCTACGGTACTTTCATCTGAGATTGGGCACAGTAATTTCAGTTACGGTTTATACAGTTGCAAGAAAAAGTATGTGAACCCTTTGGAATGATATGGATTTCTGTATAAATTGGTCATAAAATGTGATCTGATCTTCATGTAAGTTACAACATTAGACAATCACAGTCTGCTTAAACTAATAACACACAAATAATTAAATGTTACCATGTTTTTATTGAACACACCATGTAAACATTCACAGTGCAGGTGGAAAAAGTATGTGAACCCTTGGATTTAATAACTGGTTGAACCTCCTTTGGCAGCAATAACTTCAACCAAACGTTTCCTGTAGTTGCCGATCAGACCTGCACAACGGTCAGGACCATTCCTCTTTACAGAACAGTTTCAGTTCAGCAATATTCTTGGGATGTCTGGTGTGAATCGCTTTCTTGAGGTCATGCCACAGCATCTCAATCGGGTTGAGGTCAGGACTCTGACTGGGATACTCCAGAAGGCGTATTTTCTTCTGTTTAAGCCATTCTGTTGTCATTTACTTCTATGCTTTGGGTCGTTGTCCTGTTGCAACATCCATCTCCTGTTGAGCTTCAGCTGGTGGACAGATGGCCTTAAGTTCTCTTGCAAAATGTCTTGATAAACTTGGGAATTCATTTTTCCTTCGATAATAGCAATCCGTCCAGGCCCTGGCGCAGCAAAGCAGCCCCAAACCATGATGCCCCCACCACCATACTTCACAATTGGGATGAGGTTTTCATGTTGGTGTCCTGTGCCTCTTTTTTCTCACATAGTGTTATATGTTTCTTCCAAACAACTCAACTTTGGCTTCATCTGTCCACAGGATATTTTGCCAGTACTGCTGTGGAACATCCAGGTGCTCTTGTGCAAACTGTAAACTTGCAGCAATGTTTATTTTTGGATAGCAGTGGCTTCCTCTGTGGTATCCTCCCATGAAAACCATTCTTGTTTAGTGTTTTATGTATCGTAGATTCGCTAACAGGGATGTTAGCATATGCCAGAGACTTTCGTAAGTCTTTAGCTGACACTCTAGGATTCTTCTTCACCTCATTGAGCAGTCAGCTGTGCTCTTGCAGTCATCTTTACAGGACAGCTACTCCTATGGAGAGTAACAGCAGTGCTGAACTGTCTCCATTTATAGACAATTTGTCTTACCGTGGACTGATGAACAGACAGGCTTTTGGAGATACTTTTATAACCCTTTCCAGCTTTATGCAAGTCAACAATTCTTAATCGTAGTTCTTCTGAAAGCTATTTTGTGCGAGGCATCATTCACATCAGGCAATGCTTCTTGTGAGAAGCTAATCCAGAACTGGTGTGTTTTTTTTTTTATAGGACAGGGCAGCTGTAACCAACACCTCCAATCTCATCTCATTGATTGGACTCCAGTTGGCTGACACCTCATTCCAATTAGCTCTTGGAGATGTCATTAGTCTAGGGGTTTACATACTTTTTCCACCTGCACTGTGAATGTTTACATGGTGTGTTCAATAAAAACATGGTAACATTTAATTCTTTGTGTGTTATTAGTTTAAGCATACTGTGATTGTCTATTGTTGTGACTTAGATGAAGATCAGATCACATTTTATGACCAATTTGTGCAGAAATCCATATCATTCCAAAGGGTTCACATACTTTTTCTTGCAACTGTATGTAGTGATCAGTCATACAAGCTGATCACTCAGTGCGAATGTTCCTGTCATTAGATGTTCCATTGCATAATCCTCATCCACTTTGTGTGAGTCATGAAAGCGTTTTTTCTGTCACCTCCCCTTACATCATGTGATTTTATTAATATTTTTAACTATATATTACAATAAAGGTTTATTACATTTAATGGGTACGTTGTGGGGTCGTTTTTCTTTATATAGGTTGTTTATGGCTTTTTTTTTTGTATATTCTTTATTTATGAAGAATTTTCATAGATAACAAACATAAAAGATCTACACAGAATAATAAAGCACATAAGATACAAGAAATGCCTTGGGCACCAATAAATCTGTATCGTGGTCATCACCACATACCGTGGTAAAATTAAGCACTACAACAGTGTTGTCACAGTGCGGTCATTGGACAGTTGTGGCCGTGTAGGCTGACTGCATGCTCTCTTGCGTACTGACCTCAGGAGTACTCCTGTGTATGCAGGTTGCTTAGGGCTGCGTGCTGGCTGCAGTGTTGTGTGTGAACTTTTGCCTGTGTTTGTGTCTCCCCACATACATATCTCTGTGGTTTATGTCACCGATGCTGTGCAGGCTAGCTGCATGTACTTTGTGTACTGGCTGTGGGTGTTCCCATGTATATTGGTTATTTGATGCGTGCTGGCTGCGGCCTTGAGTGTGAACAGGTTCTTAGTATGGATGCAGTGTGCGGTTCTGTCACTCCTTGTTGTGTAGGCTGGCTGCCTGTAACCACGTACTGGCTGCATTTGATCCTGTGTATGCTGGATGTTGTTTGGGTGTGCTGGCTGCAGCATTCTGTGACTTTGTGAGCTGACACTTGTATTGTTTGTTCTTTGGTTCTGGTTACTCCTGGTTATGATGGGGTTAACATTCCCTGGTCTATTCCTTGGTGTGGCTTATCAGGTGCCCTCATTATGCAGCTATTTATATCTGAGAGCTGTAGGGCTTGGGGTCAGTATGTCTTGTGGCTTGCTGGGTGTAGCCCCTTGCTGCTCACCCAGGGGGTTTTGCCATCTGCCTTTCTGTGTGGTGTCGCATGGTAAAGTGTTGTTGTATCCTTGCCTGATATTCAGCACCTGTTCTGTGTCTTGTTCCTGACTGTTCCATGTATAGCCTGGCAGTGTAACACCTTATGATCCTGTCTGCTGCATGTATAACCTGGCAGTGCTCCACTGCTTCTGATCCTGTCTGTTCCATGTATACCCTGGCAGTGCTCAACTGCTTCTGATCCTGTCTGTTCCATGTATAGCCTGGTTGTGCTCCACTGCTTCTGATCCTGTCTGTTCCATGTATACCCTGGTAGTGCTCAACTGCTTCTGATCCTATCTGTTCCATGTATAGCCTGGCAGTGCTCAACTGCTTCTGATCCTGTCTGTTCCATGTATAGACTGGCAGTGCTCCATTGCTTCTTATCCTGTCTGTTCCATGTATAGACTGGCAGTGCTCAACTGCTTCTGATCCTGTCTGTTCCATGTATAGCCTGGCAGTGCTCAACTGTTTCTGATCCTGTCTGTTCCATGTATGGCCTGGCAGTGCTCAAGTGCTTATAATCCTGTCTGTTCCATGTATAGCCTGGCAGTGCTCCACTGCTTCTGATCCTCTCTGTTCTACGTATAGTCTGGCAGTGCTCAAGTGCTTATGATCCTGTCTGTTCCATGTATAGCCTGGTAGTGCTCCACTGCTTCTGATCCTATCTGTTCCATGTATAGCCTGGCAGTGCTCAACTGCTTCTGATCCTGTCTGTTCCATGAATAGACTGGTAGTGCTCAACTGCTTCTGATCCTGTCTGTTCCATGTATACCCTGGCAGTGCTCAACTGCTTCTAATCCTATCTGTTCCATGTATAGCCTGGCAGAGATCAACTGCTTCTGATCCTGTCTGTTCCATGTATAGCCTTACAGTGCTCAACTGCTTCTGATCCTGTCTGTTCCATGTATAGCCTGGCAGTGCTCAAGTGCTTATGATCCTGTCTGTTCCATTTATGGCCTGGCAGTGCTCAACTGCTTCTGATCCTATCTGTTCCATGTATAGCCTGGCAGTGCTCCACTGCTTCTGATCCTGTCTGTTGCATGTATAGCCTGGCAGTACTCCACTGCTTCTGATCCTATCTGTTCCATGTAAAGCCTGGCAGTGCTGAACTGCTTCTGATCCTGTCTGTTCCATGTATAGCCTGGCAGTGCTGAACTGCTTCTGATCCTATCTGTTCCATGTATAGCCTGGCAGTGCTCAACTGCTTCTGATCCTGTCTGTTCCATGTATAGCCTGGCAGTGCTGAACTGCTTCTGATCCTGTCTGTTCCATGTATAGCCTGGCAGTGCTCAACTGCTTCTGATCCTATCTGCTCCATGTATACCCTGTAGTGCTCCACTGCTTCTGATCCTGTCTGTGCCACGTATAGCCTGGCAGTGCTCCACTGCTTCTGATCCTGTCTGTTCCATGTATAGCCTGGTTGTGCTCCACTGCTTCTGATCCTGTCTGTTTCATGTATAGCCTGGTAGTGCTCCACTGCTTCTGATCCTGTCTGTTCCACGTATACCCTGGCAGTGCTCTACTGCTTCTGATCCTGTCTGTTCCATGTATAGCCTGGCAGTGCTCAACTGCTTCTGATCCTGTCTATTCCATGTATAGCCTGGCAGTGCTCCACTGCTTCTGATCCTATCCGTTCCATGTATAGCCTGGCAGTGCTCAACTGCTTCTGATCCTATCTGTTCCATGTATAGCCTGCCAGTGCTCAACTGCTTCTGATCCTATCTGTTCCATGTATAGCCTGCCAGTGCTCAACTGCTTCTGATCCTATCTGTTCCATATATAGCCTGGCAGTGCTCCACTGCTTCTGATCCTGTCTGTTCCATGTATAGCCTGGCAGTGCTCAACTGCTTCTGATCCTGTCTGTTCCATGTATACCCTGGTAGTGCTCCACTGCTTCTGATCCTGTCTGTTCCATGTATAGCCTGGCAGTGCTCAACTGCTTCTGATCCTGTCTGTTCCATGAATAGACTGGTAGTGCTCAACTGCTTCTGATCCTGTCTGTTCCATGTATAGCCTGGCAGAGCTCAACTGCTTCTGATCCTGTCTGTTCCATGTATAGCCTGGCAGTGCTCAACTGCTTCTGATCCTGTCTGTTCCATGTATAGCCTGGCAGTGCTCAACTGTTTCTGATCCTGTCTGTTCCATGTATGGCCTGGCAGTGCTCAACTGCTTCTGATCCTGTCTGTTCCATGTATAGCCTGCCAGTGCTCAAATGTTTCTGATCCTGTCTGTTACATGTATGGCCTGGCAGTGCTCAACTGCTTATAATCCTGTCTGTTCCATGTATAGCCTGGCAGTGCTCCACTGCTTCTGATCCTCTCTGTTCTACGTATAGCCTGGCAGTGCTCAAGTGCTTATGATCCTGTCTGTTCCATGTATAGCCTGGTAGTGCTCCACTGCTTCTGATCCTATCTGTTCCATGTATAGCCTGGCAGTGCTCAACTGCTTCTGATCCTGTCTGTTCCATGAATAGACTGGTAGTGCTCAACTGCTTCTGATCCTGTCTGTTCCATGTATACCCTGGCAGTGCTCAACTGCTTCTAATCCTATCTGTTCCATGTATAGCCTGGCAGAGATCAACTGCTTCTGATCCTGTCTGTTCCATGTATAGCCTTACAGTGCTCAACTGCTTCTGATCCTGTCTGTTCCATGTATAGCCTGGCAGTGCTCAAGTGCTTATGATCCTGTCTGTTCCATTTATGGCCTGGCAGTGCTCAACTGCTTCTGATCCTATCTGTTCCATGTATAGCCTGGCAGTGCTCCACTGCTTCTGATCCTGTCTGTTGCATGTATAGCCTGGCAGTACTCCACTGCTTCTGATCCTATCTGTTCCATGTAAAGCCTGGCAGTGCTGAACTGCTTCTGATCCTGTCTGTTCCATGTATAGCCTGGCAGTGCTGAACTGCTTCTGATCCTATCTGTTCCATGTATAGCCTGGCAGTGCTCAACTGCTTCTGATCCTGTCTGTTCCATGTATAGCCTGGCAGTGCTGAACTGCTTCTGATCCTGTCTGTTCCATGTATAGCCTGGCAGTGCTCAACTGCTTCTGATCCTATCTGCTCCATGTATACCCTGTAGTGCTCCACTGCTTCTGATCCTGTCTGTGCCACGTATAGCCTGGCAGTGCTCCACTGCTTCTGATCCTGTCTGTTCCATGTATAGCCTGGTTGTGCTCCACTGCTTCTGATCCTGTCTGTTTCATGTATAGCCTGGTAGTGCTCCACTGCTTCTGATCCTGTCTGTTCCACGTATACCCTGGCAGTGCTCTACTGCTTCTGATCCTGTCTGTTCCATGTATAGCCTGGCAGTGCTCAACTGCTTCTGATCCTGTCTATTCCATGTATAGCCTGGCAGTGCTCCACTGCTTCTGATCCTATCCGTTCCATGTATAGCCTGGCAGTGCTCAACTGCTTCTGATCCTATCTGTTCCATGTATAGCCTGCCAGTGCTCAACTGCTTCTGATCCTATCTGTTCCATGTATAGCCTGCCAGTGCTCAACTGCTTCTGATCCTATCTGTTCCATATATAGCCTGGCAGTGCTCCACTGCTTCTGATCCTGTCTGTTCCATGTATAGCCTGGCAGTGCTCAACTGCTTCTGATCCTGTCTGTTCCATGTATACCCTGGTAGTGCTCCACTGCTTCTGATCCTGTCTGTTCCATGTATAGCCTGGCAGTGCTCAACTGCTTCTGATCCTGTCTGTTCCATGAATAGACTGGTAGTGCTCAACTGCTTCTGATCCTGTCTGTTCCATGTATAGCCTGGCAGAGCTCAACTGCTTCTGATCCTGTCTGTTCCATGTATAGCCTGGCAGTGCTCAACTGCTTCTGATCCTGTCTGTTCCATGTATAGCCTGGCAGTGCTCAACTGTTTCTGATCCTGTCTGTTCCATGTATGGCCTGGCAGTGCTAAACTGCTTCTGATCCTGTCTGTTCCATGTATAGCCTGCCAGTGCTCAAATGTTTCTGATCCTGTCTGTTACATGTATGGCCTGGCAGTGCTCAACTGCTTATAATCCTGTCTGTTCCATGTATAGCCTGGCAGTGCTCCACTGCTTCTGATCCTCTCTGTTCTACGTATAGCCTGGCAGTGCTCAAGTGCTTATGATCCTGTCTGTTCCATGTATAGCCTGGTAGTGCTCCACTGCTTCTGATCCTATCTGTTCCATGTATAGCCTGGCAGTGCTCAACTGCTTCTGATCCTGTCTGTTCCATGAATAGACTGGTAGTGCTCAACTGCTTCTGATCCTGTCTGTTCCATGTATAGCCTGGCAGAGCTCAACTGCTTCTGATCCTGTCTGTTCCATGTATAGCCTCACAGTGCTCAACTGCTTCTGATCCTGTCTGTTCCATGTATAGCCTGGCAGTGCTCAAGTGCTTATGATCCTGTCTGTTCCATGTATAGCCTGGCAGTGCTCCACTGCTTCTGATCCTGTCTGTTCCATGTATGGCCTGGCAGTGCTCAACTGCTTCTGATCCTATCTGTTCCATGTATAGCCTGGCAGTGCTCAACTGCTTCTGATCCTGTCTGTTCCATGTATAGCCTGGCAGTGCTGAACTGCTTCTGATCCTGTCTGTTCCATGTATAGCCTGGCAGTGCTCAACTGCTTCTGATCCTATCTGCTCCATGTATACCCTGTAGTGCTCCACTGCTTCTGATCCTGTCTGTGCCACGTATAGCCTGGCAGTGCTCCACTGCTTCTGATCCTGTCTGTTCCATGTATAGCCTGGTTGTGCTCCACTGCTTCTGATCCTGTCTGTTTCATGTATAGCCTGGTAGTGCTCCACTGCTTCTGATCCTGTCTGTTCCACGTATACCCTGGCAGTGCTCTACTGCTTCTGATCCTGTCTGTTCCATGTATAGCCTGGCAGTGCTCAACTGCTTCTGATCCTGTCTATTCCATGTATAGCCTGGCAGTGCTCCACTGCTTCTGATCCTATCCGTTCCATGTATAGCCTGGCAGTGCTCAACTGCTTCTGATCCTATCTGTTCCATGTATAGCCTGCCAGTGCTCAACTGCTTCTGATCCTGTCTGTTCCATGTATAGCCTGGTTGTGCTCAACTGCTTCTGATCCTATCTGTTCCATATATAGCCTGGCAGTGCTCCACTGCTTCTGATCCTGTCTGTTCCATGTATAGCCTGGCAGTGCTCAACTGCTTCTGATCCTGTCTGTTCCATGTATACCCTGGTAGTGCTCCACTGCTTCTGATCCTGTCTGTTCCATGTATAGCCTGGCAGTGCTCAACTGCTTCTGATCCTGTCTGTTCCATGAATAGACTGGTAGTGCTCAACTGCTTCTGATCCTGTCTGTTCCATGTATAGCCTGGCAGAGCTCAACTGCTTCTGATCCTGTCTGTTCCATGTATAGCCTGGCAGTGCTCAACTGCTTCTGATCCTGTCTGTTCCATGTATAGCCTGGCAGTGCTCAACTGTTTCTGATCCTGTCTGTTCCATGTATGGCCTGGCAGTGCTCAACTGCTTCTGATCCTGTCTGTTCCATGTATAGCCTGGCAGTGCTCAACTGTTTCTGATCCTGTCTGTTCCATGTATGGCCTGGCAGTGCTCAACTGCTTATAATCCTGTCTGTTCCATGTATAGCCTGGCAGTGCTCCACTGCTTCTGATCCTCTCTGTTCTACGTATAGCCTGGCAGTGCTCAAGTGCTTATGATCCTGTCTGTTCCATGTATAGCCTGGTAGTGCTCCACTGCTTCTGATCCTATCTGTTCCATGTATAGCCTGGCAGTGCTCAACTGCTTCTGATCCTGTCTGTTCCATGAATAGACTGGTAGTGCTCAACTGCTTCTGATCCTGTCTGTTCCATGTATAGCCTGGCAGAGCTCAACTGCTTCTGATCCTGTCTGTTCCATGTATAGCCTTACAGTGCTCAACTGCTTCTGATCCTGTCTGTTCCATGTATAGCCTGGCAGTGCTCAAGTGCTTCTGATCCTATCTGTTCCATGTATAACCTGGCAGTGCTCCACTGCTTCTGATCCTATCTGTTCCATGTATAGCCTGGCAGTGCTCAACTGCTTCTGATCCTATCTGTTCCATGTATAGCCTGGCAGTGCTGAACTGCTTCTGATCCTGTCTGTTCCATGTATAGCCTGGCAGTGCTGAACTGCTTCTGATCCTATCTGTTCCATGTATAGCCTGGCAGTGCTCCACTGCTTCTGATCCTATCTGTTCCATGTATAGCCTGGCAGTGCTGAACTGCTTCTGATCCTGTCTGTTCCATGTATAGCCTGGCAGTGCTCAACTGCTTCTGATCCTATCTGTTCCATGTATACCCTGTAGTGCTCCACTGCTTCTGATCCTGTCTGTTCCACGTATAGCCTGCCAGTGCTCCACTGCTTCTGATCCTATCTGTTCCATGTATAGTCTGGCAGTGCTCCACTGCTTCTGATCCTGTCTGTTCCATGTATAGACTGGTAGTGCTCAAGTGCTTATTATCCTGTCTGTTCCATGTATAGCCTGGTAGTGCTCCACTGCTTCTGATCCTGTCTGTTCCATGTATACCCTGGTAGTGCTCTACTGCTTCTGATCCTGTCTGTTCCATGTATAGCCTGGCAGTGCTCAACTGCTTCTGATCCTGTCTGTTCTATGTATACCCTGGTTGTGCTCCACTGCTTCTGATCCTATCTGTTCCATATATAGCCTGGCAGTGCTCCACTGCTTCTGATTAGGGATGAGCGAACTCGAACTGTATAGTTCGGGTTCGTACCGAATTTTGGGGTGTCCGTGACACGGACCCGAACCCGGACATTTTCGTAAAAGTCCGGGTTCGGGTTCGGTGTTCGTCGCTTTCTTGGCGCTTTTGTGATGCTTTCTTGGCGCTTTTTGAAAGGCTGCGAAGCAGCCAATCAACAAGCGTCATACTACTTGCCCCAAGAGGCCATCACAGCCATGCCTACTATTGGCATGGCTGTGATTGGCCAGAGCACCTTGTGACCCAGCCTCTATTTAAGCTGGAGTCACATAGCGCCGCCCGTCACTCTGCTCTGATTAGCGTAGGGAGAGGTTGCGGCTGCGACAGTAGGGCGAGATTAGGCAGATTAACTCCTCCAAAGGACTTGATTATTGATCGATCTGCAGCTGTGGGTCATTGAGCTGCTGATACTCAATTGCTCACTGTTTTTAGGCTGCCCAGACCGTTTGTCAGTCACATTTTTCTGGGGTGATCGGCGGCCATTTTGTGTCTTGTGGTGCGCCAGCACAAGCTGCGACCAAGTGCATTTAACCCTCAATGGTGTGGTTGTTTTTTGGCTAAAGCCTACATCAGGGTGAAGCTGTCACACCAAGTGCATTTAACCAGCAATAGTCTGTTTATTTTTTGGCCATATACTACATGAGGGGCAAGCTGCGCCTGTCACCAAGTGCATTTAACCCTCAATGGTGTGGTTGTTTTTTGGCTAAAGCCTACATCAGGGTGAAGCTGTCACACCAAGTGCATTTAACCAGCAATAGTCTGTTTATTTTTTGGCCATATACTACATCAGGGGCAAGCTGCGCCTGTCACCAAGTGCATTTAACCCTCAATGGTGTGGTTGTTTTTTGGCTAAAGCCTACATCAGGGTGAAGCTGTCACACCAAGTGCATTTAACCAGCAATAGTCTGTTTATTTTTTGGCCATATACTACATCAGGGGCAAGCTGCGCCTGTCACCAAGTGCATTTAACCCTCAATGGTGTGGTTGTTTTTTGGCTAAAGCCTACATCAGGGTGAAGCTGTCACACCAAGTGCATTTAACCAGCAATAGTGTGTTTATTTATTGGCCATATACTACATCAGGGGCAAGCTGCGCCCGTCACCAAGTGCATTTAACCCTCAGTAGTGTGGTTGGGCAAGCTATCACACCAAGTGCATTTAACCAGCAATAGTCTGTTCATTTTTTGGCCATATACTAAATCAGGGGCAAGCTGCGCCTGTCACCAAGTGCATTTAACCAGCAATAATCTGTTCATTTTTTGGCCATATACTACATCAGGGGCAAGCTGCGCCCGTCACCAAGTGCATTTAACCCTCAGTAGTGTGGTTGGTCAAGCTGTCACACCAAGTGCATTTAACCAGCAATAGTCTGTTCATTTTTTGGCCATATACTACATCAGGGGCAAGCTGCGCCCGTCACCAAGTGCATTTAACCAGCAATAGTCTGTTCATTTTTTGGCCATATACTACATCAGGGGCAAGCTGCGCCCGTCACCAAGTGCATTTAACCCTCAGTAGTGTGGTTGGTCAAGCTGTGACACCAAGTGCATTTAACCAGCAAGAGTCTGTTCATTTTTTGGCCATATACTACATCAGGGGCAAGCTGCGCCCATCACCAAGTGCATTTAACCCTCAGTAGTGTGGTTCGTCAAGCTGTGACACCAAGTGCATTTAACCAGCAATAGTCTGTTTATTTTTTGGCCATATACTACATCAGGGGCAAGCTGCGCCCGTCACCAAGTGCATTTAACCAGCAATAGTGTGGTTATTTTTTGGCCATATCCCAGTCTAATTCTGTCACTAAATCCATACCGGTCACCCAGCGCCTAAATACTAGGCCTCAAATTTATATCCCGCTAAATCTCTCGTTACCGCTGTCCTGTTGTGGCTGGGAAAGTTATTTAGTGTCCGTCAAAGCACATTTCTTGTTCTGGGTTGAAATACAATTTCCAATTTAGCAATTTCATAATTTAGTGGTTTCTGCTATATCAGAGCTATTTGAAATCTATCCCTAAAAGGGTATATAATATTCAAGGTGCACATAGGGTCATTCAGAATAACTTCACACACACGCTACTGTGCATTTCCAAGTCTAATTCTGTCACTAAATCCATACCGGTCACCCAGCGCCTAAATACCAGGCCTCAAATTTATATCCCGCTGAATTTGAATACAATACATTGGGCCAAATAATATTTTTGTTGTTGTGGTGAACCATAACAATGAGGAAAACATCTAGTAAGGGACGCGGACGTGGACATGGTCGTGGTGGTGTTAGTGGACCCTCTGGTGCTGGGAGAGGACGTGGCCGTTCTGCCACATCCACACGTCCTAGTGTACCAACTACCTCAGGTCCCAGTAGCCGCCAGAATTTACAGCGATATATGGTGGGGCCCAATGCCGTTCTAAGGATGGTAAGGCCTGAGCAGGTACAGGCATTAGTCAATTGGGTGGCCGACAGTGGATCCAGCACGTTCACATTATCTCCCACCCAGTCTTCTGCAGAAAGCGCACAGATGGCGCCTGAAAACCAACCCCATCAGTTTGTCACACCCGCCGCCAAGAGACTCCGCCTGCTACTGACCGCCGCCATCTGGGACCGAGCACCCCAAAGGCAGCTTCAAGGAGTTCCCTGGCATGGCACTTCTTCAAACAATGTGCTGACGACAAGACCCGAGTGGTTTGCACGCTGTGCCATCAGAGCCTGAAGCGAGGCATTAACGTTCTGAACCTGAGCACAACCTGCATGACCAGGCACCTGCATGCAAAGCATGAACTGCAGTGGAGTAAACACCTTAAAACCAAGGAAGTCACTCAGGCTCCCCCTGCTACCTCTTCTGCTGCTGCCGCCTCGGCCTCTTCTGCTGCTGCCGCCTCGGCCTCTTCCTTTGCCTCTGGAGGAACGTTGGCACCTGCCGCCCAGCAAACAGGGGATGTACCACCACCACCACCACCTCCGTCACCAAGCGTCTCAACCATGTCACACGGCAGCGTTCAGCTCTCCATCTCACAAACATTTGAGAGAAAGCGTAAATTCCCACCTAGCCACCCTCGATCCCTGGCCCTGAATGCCAGCATTTCTAAACTACTGGCCTATAAAATGCTGTCATTTAGGCTGGTGGACACAGACAGCTTCAAACAGCTCATGTCGCTTGCTGTCCCACAGTATGTTGTTCCCAGCCGCCACTACTTCTCCAAGAGAGCCGTGCCTTCCCTGCACAACCAAGTATCCGATAAAATCAAGTGTGCACTGCGCAACGCCATCTGTAGCAAGGTCCACCTAACCACAGATACGTGGACCAGTAAGCACGGCCAGGGACGCTATATCTCCCTAACTGCACACTGGGTAAATGTAGTGGCAGCTGGGCCCCAGGCGGAGAGCTGTTTGGCGCACGTCCTTCCGCCGCCAAGGATTGCAGGGCAACATTCTTTGCCTCCTGTTGCCACCTCCTCCTTCTCGGCTTCCTCCTCCTCTTCTTCCACCTGCTCATCCAGTCAGCCACACACCTTCACCACCAACTTCAGCACAGCCCGGGGTAAACGTCAGCAGGCCATTCTGAAACTCATATGTTTGGGGGACAGGCCCCACACCGCACAGGAGTTGTGGCGGGGTATAGAACAACAGACCGACGAGTGGTTGCTGCCGGTGAGCCTCAAGCCCGGCCTGGTGGTGTGCGATAATGGGCGAAATCTCGTTGCAGCTCTGGGACTAGCCGGTTTGACGCACATCCCTTGCCTGGCGCATGTGCTGAATTTGGTGGTGCAGAAGTTCATTCACAACTACCCCGACATGTCAGAGCTGTTGCATAAAGTGCGGGCCGTCTGTTCGCGCTTCCGGCGTTCACATCCTGCCGCTGCTCGCCTGTCTGCGCTACAGCGTAACTTCGGACTTCCCGCTCACCGCCTCATATGCAACGTGCCTTGAACTCCACCTTGCACATTCTGGACAGACTGTGCGAGCAGCAGCAGGCCATAGTGGAGTTTCAGCTGCAGCACGCACGGGTCAGTCGCACTGCGGAATAGCACCACTTCACCACCAATGACTGGGCCTCCATGCGAGACCTGTGTGCCCTGTTGCGCTGTTTCGAGTACTCCACCAACATGGCCAGTGGCGATGACGCCGTTATCAGCGTTACAATACCACTTCTATGTCTCCTTGAGAAAACACTTAGGGCGATGATGGAAGAGGAGGTGGCCCAGGAGGAGGAGGAGGAGGAAGAGGGGTCATTTTTAGCACTTTCAGGCCAGTCTCTTCGAAGTGACTCAGAGGGAGGTTTTTTGCAACAGCAGAGGCCAGGTACAAATGTGGCCAGCCAGGGCCCACTACTGGAGGACAAGGAGGACGAGGAGGAGGATGAGGATGAAGCATGGTCACAGTGGGGTGGCACCCAACGCAGCTCGGGCCCATCACTGGTGCGTGGCTGGGGGGAAAGGCAGGACGATGACGATACGCCTCCCACAGAGGACAGCTTGTCCTTACCCCTGGGCAGCCTGGCACACATGAGCGACTACATGCTGCAGTGCCTGCGCAACGACAGCAGAGTTGCCCACATTTTAACGTGTGCGGACTACTGGGTTGCCACCCTGCTGGATCCACGCTACAAAGACAATGTGCCCACCTTACTAACTGCACTGGAGCGTGATAGGAAGATGCGCGAGTACAAGCGCACGTTGGTAGACGCGCTACTTAGAGCATTCCCAAATGTCACAGGGGAACAAGTGGAAGCCCAAGGCCAAGGCAGAGGAGGAGCAAGAGGTCGCCAAGGCAGCTATGTCACGGCCAGCTCCTCTGAGGGCAGGGTTAGCATGGCAGAGATGTGGAAAAGTTTTGTCAACACGCCACAGCTAACTGCACCACCACCTGATACGCAACGTGTTAGCAGGAGGCAACATTTCACTAACATGGTGGAACAGTACGTGAGCACACCCCTCCACGTACTGACTGATGGTTCGGCCCCATTCAACTTCTGGGTCTCTAAATTGTCCACAAGGCCATAGCTAGCCTTTTATGCCTTGGACGTGCTGGCCTGCCCGGCGGCCAGCGTTTTGTCTGAACGTGTATTCAGCATGGCAGGGGGCCTCATTACAGACAAACGCAGCCGCCTGTCTACAGCCAATGTGGACAAGCTGACGTTCATAAAAATGAACCAGGCATGGATCCCACAGGACCTGTCCGTCCCTTGTCCAGATTAGACATTAACTACCTCCCCTTAACCATATATTATTGTACTCCAGGGCACTTCCTCATTCAATCCTATTTTTATTTTCATTTTACCATTATATTGCGAGGCTACCCAAAGTTGAATGAACCTCTCCTCTTTCTGGGTGCCGGGGCCTAAATATATGCCAATGGACTGTTCCAATGTTGGGTGACGTGAAGCCTGATTCTCTGCTATGACATGCAGACTAATTCTCTGCTGACATGAAGCCAGATTCTCTGTTACGGGACCTCTTTCCTCTGCCTGGGTGCTGGGCCTAAATATCTGACAATGGACTGTTGCAGTGGTGGCTGACGTGAAGCCTGATTTTCTGCTATGACATGCAGACTAATTCTCTGTTGACATGAAGCCAGATCCTCTGTTACGGGACCTCTCTCCTCTGCCTGGGTGCTGGGCCTAAATATATGCCAATGGACTGTTGCACTGGTGGCTGACGTGAAGCCTGATTCTCTGCTATGACATGCAGACTAATTCTCTGCTGATATAAGGACAGATTCTCTGTTACGGGACCTCTCTCCTCTGCCTGTGTGCTGGGCCTAAATATATGCCAATGGACTGTTGCAGTGGTGGCTGACGTGAAGCCTGATTCTCTGCTATGACATGCAGACTGATTCTCTGCTGACATGAAGCCAGATCCTCTGTTACGGGACCTCTCTCCTTTGCCTGGGTGCTGGGCCTAAATATATGCCAATGGACTGTTGCACTGGTGGCTGACGTGAAGCCTGATTCTCTGCTATGACATGCAGACTGATTCTCTGCTGACATGAAGCCAGAATCTCTGTTACGGGACCTCTCTCCTCTGCCTGGGTGCCGGGGCCTAAATATCTGACAATGGACTGTTCCAGTGTTGGGTGACGTGAAGCATGATTCTCTGCTATGACATGAAGACTGATTCTCTGCTGACATGAAGCCAGATTCTCTGTTAAGGGACCTCTCTCCTCTGCCTGGGTGCCTGGGACTAAATATCTGAGAATGGACTGTTCCAGTGGTGGGTGACATGAAGCCAGATTCTCTGCTATGGGACCTCTCTCCAATTGATATTGGTTAATTTTTATTTATTTTATTTTTATTTTTATTCATTTCCCTATCCACTTTTGTTTGCAGGGGATTTACCTACATGTTGCTGCCTTTTGCAGCCCTCTAGCTCTTTCCTGGGCTTTTTTACAGCCTTTTTAGTGCCGAAAAGTTCGGGTCCCCATTGACTTCAATGGGGTTCGGGTTCGGGACGAAGTTCGGATCGGGTTCGGACCCCGAACCCGAACATTTCCGGGAAGTTCGGTCGAACTTCTCGAACCCGAACATCCAGGTGTTCGCTCAACTCTACTTCTGATCCTGTCTGTTCCATATATAGCCTGGCAGTGCTCCACTGCTTCTGATCCTGTCTGTTCCATGTATACCCTGGCAGTGCTCAAGTGCTTCTGATCCTATCTGTTCCATGTATAGTCTGGCAGTGCTCCACTGCTTCTGATCCTATCTGTTCCATGTATAGTCTGGCAGTGCTCCACTGCTTCTGATCCTATCTGTTCCATGTATAGTCTGGCAGTGCTCCACTGCTTCTGATCCTGTCTGTTCCATGTATAGCCTGGCAGTGCTCAACTGCTTCTGATCCTATCTGTTCCATGTATAGCCTGGTAGTTCTCAACTGCTTCTGATCCTATCTGTTCCATGAATAGTCTGGCACTGCTCCACTGCTTCTGATCCTGTCTGTTTCATGTATAGTCTGGCAGTGCTCCACTGCTTCTGATCCTGTCTGTTTCATGTATAGCCTGGCAGTGCCTTCCTGATTCTCTTCCTGTCCTGTGTATGTCCTGCCTTTGTGAGAGGGCTCCTGGGTTCTTAGGAGGGAGGACATCTAGTGACCAGTGAGCCCTCGGCCAAGTTTATCCCGACCACCAGGGGCTCTGTGAAGAACGGGACAAGTGTATAGTACACTTCTGACTTAAAATGTGTGCTTGGTCTGTTTGGTTTTTCTTGCTTACCAATTACTCAGAGGTAGATTCACAGAACACAGAAAAAGAAATTGGTTACAAGATTTGCCCCAGTAGGTAATTATAGATCCAGGATTTGTGCTTTCTGTACATATATGTTAGAAGGATAAGTGTTGCAAATTACAACCTTTACACATTGTGGCGATTGTGGCATTTGTGAGGTAAGGCAGAGGGATGCAGTTCCCTCTGCCTTCTGATCGGAGCCCCCACAGTGAATTTGCTGGGCTCAGATCAGTTAGCATGACAGCCTGGGGCCTGTGCATGAGGCACAACTCAGCAAGGAGCGAGCCAGAATGCCATTCACTCTAATAGATCTATGTTATGGTGAATGGGACAAGGGATCAAAAGATCCCATGTACTAGCCCATTAAGATGGCTAATAGTTATTAAGTAAAAAGTTAAAAAAGTTAACCCAAAAAACGTTGAAATCCCTCCCCCTTTGGCAATTTTACATTGGGTAAACATATTAGGTATCACCGCACCTTGGGTATCAGAATCACAAAGCAGACACCCGAGGCTAATACTTGCAATTGACGATAATGGCGAATGCAGACATTTAACCCCTCCGATGCCATTGACAATTGTGACTATTGGATGTGAGGATCCTAATGGCTCCCTGTGTGATCACTGAAAACTATAGATCGTCCTGCAGAAAATGATCCCTTACTCAGGTCTATAGACAGAAAAGTTATGGGTTATGGGTAAAAATATAGTGATGTAAGTCAAATTTTTTTATTTATTTTTTAAGGAAAGAAAAACTATCCAATTTGGTATAGCTGTAATTTGACTTACTTGTGGAATTAAGGGAACAGGTCATGTTTACCACATAGGGAACATCATAAAAGTGAAACCCATAATTTTTTTCAGCTTCCCACTACATTGTTTGAAAAATAAATGGAGCCATTAGAAAGTACAAGTGGTACAACAAAAAACAAGCCCTTGTATAGCTATGTGAATGAAAAAAAAAATGGAGAATCACTCTGTCTTCAATAGGTTAAAGAGCACAGCTCCATGTTACATCATCAACATAAAACTACAAATCACAAAGATCCCAAAATTAAAGAGGCTGTCTGGTATTTAGAAAAAAAAAATGCAGCCTCAGTACCTTGTGCAATGTCCATATACAGGGAGTGCAGAATTATTAGGCAAGTTGTATTTTTGAGGATTAATTTTATTATTGAACAACAACCATGTTCTCAATGAACCCAAAAAACTCATTAATATCAAAGCTGAATATTTTTGGAAGTAGTTTTTAGTTTGTTTTTAGTTTTAGCTATTTTAGGGGGATATCTGTGTGTGCAGGTGACTATTACTGTGCATAATTATTAGGCAACTTAACAAAAAACAAATATATACCCATTTCAATTATTTATTTTTACCAGTGAAACCAATATAACATCTCAACATTCACAAATATACATTTTTGACATTCAAAAACAAAACAAAAACAAATCAGTGACCAATATAGCCACCTTTCTTTGCAAGGACACTCAAAAGCCTGCCATCCATGGATTCTGTCAGTGTTTTGATCTGTTCACCATCAACATTGCGTGCAGCAGCAACCACAGCCTCCCAGACACTGTTCAGAGAGGTGTACTGTTTTCCCTCCTTGTAAATCTCACATTTGATGATGGACCACAGGTTCTCAATGGGGTTCAGATCAGGTGAACAAGGAGGCCATGTCATTAGATTTTCTTCTTTTATACCCTTTCTTGCCAGCCACGCTGTGGAGTACTTGGACGCGTGTGATGGAGCATTGTCCTGCATGAAAATCATGTTTTTCTTGAAGGATGCAGACTTCTTCCTGTACCACTGCTTGAAGAAGGTGTCTTCCAGAAACTGGCAGTAGGACTGGGAGTTGAGCTTGACTCCATCCTCAACCCAAAAAGGCCCCACAAGCTCATCTTTGATGATACCAGCCCAAACCAGTACTCCACCTTCACCTTGCTGGCGTCTGAGTCGGACTGGAGCTCTCTGCCCTTTACCAATCCAGCCACGGGCCCATCCATCTGGCCCATCAAGACTCACTCTCATTTCATCAGTCCATAAAACCTTAGAAAAATCAGTCTTGAGATATTTCTTGGCCCAGTCTTGACGTTTCAGCTTGTGTGTCTTGTTCAGTGGTGGTCGTCTTTCAGCCTTTCTTACCTTGGCCATATCTCTGAGTATTGCACACCTTGTGCTTTTGGCCACTCCAGTGATGTTGCAGCTCTGAAATATGGCCAAACTGGTGGCAAGTGGCATCTTGGCAGCTGCACGCTTGACTTTTCTCAGTTCATGGGCAGTTATTTTGCGCCTTGGTTTTTCCACATGCTTCTTGCGACCCTGTTGACTATTTTGAATGAAACGCTTGATTGTTCGATGATCACGCTTCAGAAGCTTTGCAATTTTAAGAGTGCTGCATCCCTCTGCAAGATATCTCACTATTTTTGACTTTTCTGAGCCTGTCAAGTCCTTCTTTTGACCCATTTTGCCAAAGGAAAGGAAGTTGCCTAATAATTATGCACACCTGATATAGGGTGTTGATGTCATTAGACCACACCCCTTCTCATTACAGAGATGCACATCACCTAATATGCTTAATTGGTAGTAGGCTTTCGAGCCTATACAGCTTGGAGTAAGACAACATGCATAAAGAGGATGATGTGGTCAAAATACTCATTTGCCTAATAATTCTGCACTCCCTGTATACTGAATAAGAGCAGATATACAGAATAAGGGCTCGTGCACACAACCATAAGCATTTTGCAGTTCTCAAATTGCGGAATCCGCAAAACACCAAACACCGCAAAACTGCCATTTTTTTTTTTTTACTCTTGCAGAAATATTCTGTCCTTGTTTGCAAAACAGACAAGTATTGGAAATGTAAATTTTTTTGGTGCGGCAGTGGAATGGACTTACAGATTAGTGATGAGCGGCAGGGGTCATATTCGAATTTGCGACATTTCGTGAATATTTTGTAGAATATTCATCGAATATTCGTGAATTTGAATATTCGTTATATTCTACATTCTTTTTTTTTTTACTCGAAAATAGGCAAGGTAATGATCGCGTAATATGCGAATATTATGCGATCAATACAGGTGTGGGTCAAAAACTAATATATAGCACTATAGAATATAGTGCTATATATTAGTTTTAAAAATATTCGTCATTTTTTTCCATATGAAGTCTTGATTCCTCCCTGCTTAAAGTTGCTTGTGAACCAATGACTGTTCACTTCAGATGGAAAAAAATGACGAATATTCTTAAAAACAAATATATAGCAATGACTCATTGGCCCACAAGCAAGAAGCAGGGAGGAATCATGACTTCAGATGGAAAAAAATTACGATTATTCGAAAAACGAATATACAGTATAGCACTATATTCAAAATATTTGCAAATTCTCGAAGTTGCGATATTCGAGATAAAAATTTGCTTTTCAAATATCCGCGCTCAACACTATTACAGATGTGGACAGCACACAGTGTGCTCTCCGCATCTTTTGTGGCCCACTGAGATGAATGGGTCCGCATCCGATCCTCAAAACACAAATCGGATGTGGACCAAAACTATGGCCGTGTGCATGAGCCCTAAAGGCACATACTGAGAATTACACCCAGTAAACAGGAAAGAAGTGGTACTGTGCAGTGTCCATATATTTGAAGTAAGAGCAGATTTTCTCCTTTGCTTCGGTTTCCTTTCACACTCCAACGACTACTCGAGTCCAGATATTGAGCACAGTGGTGTTTTGTAGTTCCTCTATATACAGAATAAGCAGATGTTGACAGACACACGCAATAACATGTTTACTTACAGGCTTCTGCAGGTTCTCCTCCTCCAGAAGCTTGAGGACCTTTGATATGATCAATCATGTGACATGCACACATCATCAATTCCAAAGGTCCTTTACCCTCACATTATATTATCCCAAAGGTTTTTTACCCTCTCCTACACCCATCTATGCCTAGGGGTTCTTGTAAATTGCAAATTGCAGCAAAAACTGCAATAAAACTGTGAAGTACACAATAATCCCTAAAGACACAGATTTGTGCGGGACTGTGCTGGAGTGCAGGCCTGGATGGAAGCTAAATTGCCGCCCATGCAGTCCTAGCACAGTGCTGTCAGGCCACAGCTACACTTTTCCTTACGAACACTGTGCCCCTGCTTCCATCTTCCATGCACTCCCCTGCAGCTTGATGCATGTGTACTTAGCATTGTACTGTGGGGGAGGTGGGGGTTCAGGAATAGATGCGATTTCATGTTTTTATCCCTCCTTCCTCTTTCCCTCACTAGAAGAACTGGAGGAAGCATTTCCCTGCCACTCACTCTTCAATGATGTATCTCTGTATTGTTATTTGATAATGCTGTCGTATATCTGGTACAGTATCATGCACAATTCCATTATGACAATGATGAATTATGTATTGGGATTATTCTTCTAAACACAAGGGAAGGGCAGTTCTTCAGCCACAGTTCCTTAGAGGTTTCCTCGACTGGAGGGTTTTCCCTTTGCGAGTTCGAGGTTTGCCCTGTTTAATCCATTTTTTATACATTTTGCCTGAGCAACAAAACTTAATTTATATGCTCATACCATTGAATTAACAGTACACTTAAAAAATAAATTAATAAATTTTAAAAAAGTTGCATAACAAAAAAAAAAAGATTTAAACAATAACGGGAGTCATTTTAAGTGCTACATGTGAGCTTTGGAAGTGGCCAGCTTGAAGAAAGTTGTAATGGTACTGTAAAGTCATCCGAGGCAGGTGGCGGTTTGTAAACTTAGGGTGTAATTTATAAAAGACTGGCTTTTTATGCCCCAGCACTGCTGGAGGAAGTGTCTAATTTATGATGTAGTCCGTGTGCCACTTCCAAGTGGCGAGCACGGTGCAAAAATGCCCATATGGCAAAATATTGTGACATAGGGATTAAAAAGGTCACACATAATCATGATACCACATTGTGGTTTTGCCATGTTTTGTGCAAAAGTGTGGAAAGAAATTCAACATTTTCCCCACATAAACATTGTGGTTTGTAGTATAATCTAATCGTATGGGGAGTTCCTGACTCTCCACAAACAGATAACGTCGGGGTAGAGAAGGACAGGGCTTGTTGAACTGCAGTGCCTGGTCCTTTTGTTCTCTGGAAGTGACTGTCCCCATTAAAAGCACATTCTCGGCTGAACCTAGCCTATATGTGTATGGGGGACTCGAGGGAGATATATATTGGCCGAACATCTATTGCAGGTGTATGGGCATCTTTAGTCTTGGTAAGTGTTTCAAAAAGACCCAGTGGTATCAGGTGATCCCTCTTTGGGCTTTCAACTGGCTGACAGATTCAGGGGGGAGATTTATCACCATTGCCTTTTCTTATGCCAGTCTTGATCTTCTGTGGTATGGAGTAAAATTCACCTAATTTATTAAAAGGGTCTTGTCATCTCAGACATTGGTGGCTTATTGATAGGATATGCCACCTATGTCAGATATGTGTGGGTCCCAACTCTGGGACCCACTCCTATCTCCAGAAAGGGAGAGAGAGCACACCGTGCTTGAGTGGCAAGCACTCTATTCACCTCCGTTGGAGTGCCGGAAATAGCCAAACCAGCACCCTGCTATTATTGGAACTCCCGTAGAAGTGAATGAAGGGTGGCAGCTAACGCACTCTCCTTCACTTTGGTGGACCATTTTCGAGATAGGAGCGGATCCCAGAGGTGGGACCTTGTGTTAAAGGAGTTTTTTTACATTAGCATTTTTAAAGATTACCTTAAAATATTAGCCTTTTAATATAGTGACTATAGTTACGGTACTTAGTTTAGCTAGTCAGGTAATATACTGTAAGACCCCCATTTCGCTGTGAAGGCTGCTCAGGGACACGAGTTCTGCACACTGTACATCCTGAGGAGGGGGGCTAGAAGGTATACATTTTGTGTATTTAACAAATAGCTAGTGCCCACAGGTTAGAGTGGTTGCTTTTTTACTATATATGTGAGTTATAGGTCCTAAATTTCCTTATACACCCAATTGTTCTTGTGATATTGTCAGTATGGAATTGTTATATATCATATAAAATTAGAAAACGATACCATAATAAAAATTTTATGATTCCATTATCATATACTGCACATAATAATTAGAGGACCGACTGTAATGCTAGTGTAAATGTATGTAGTTAATTAGTGCTTATGTGCCATATTGGTTGTATATAATCCTGAAGGTATTCCTAGGAAGAGATATCCATCTGGTAATTCAGCACGTTCCACCAGGCAGATACGATGTTCCATCTGGTTAATATTTAGGAAGCTATTGTCACGTGGCCGGCTCTAATGGATGGTATGACCTTCACAAACCTAAATATTAAGCACGTCAACACTGGTTGGAACTTTATGGCCCAGGTAAAATGGTTATATGAGTGGAAGTTTTACCAAAGTATAAGAGCAGGAATTTCCTGAATCCAAGTTTAGAAGCCTCTGTGGAGTGGATGCATGCAGCGCCCAGAATTTCCAGATTATCTGAGATTCCTGGCTTTGCTAAAAAGAGGCTTCCCAGGCGAGGTGTTGGCTTATGTTTTATGCTGAAATGACATAATTGGTGATGTATTTATGTTTCACTTGATTTACTTTGTACCTTCTGGATGTAGGACTCCAGTTGAAGTGTTGATTTAACTTTGTATCTTCATTTTGGATGTAGTTAGGACTCCAGTTGAAGTATCAGTTTTGTGTATGTACATTCATTCTGTATGTTGTTAATATTCTAGCTGAAGTGTTGGTTTGGATGTTTTATGTCAAGCCTTCATGGTCAATTATGTGCTCTGTTTTATCTAATACTTATTCATTGTAAGACTCCTACAGTAAAGGAACCATTTTTATTTTTACTATCATTGTGTATTGTGTATTGTGTTATGTCTTTTTGTTCTGTTTATCCTGCAGGTTAGGTAAAACAGACTTGCAACTTTCTAAAATTGGTGGCATATCCTAACAATATGTCATCAATGTCTGAGATAGGATAACCCCTTTAAGAGGCAGATGTCTCTTAATAAATTAGGAGTATCGCTGGCACTTCATGCACGAGTAACTCAAGTCTTCGGGAGGCCACGCCACAAGCGGAGCCCCGAACGCTAGTGTGAAAGTAGCCTAACAGTGGCCGGACGCAAAGAGTGCCGGCCACAGATAGCGCATGCAAAGAAAAAAGAAAAAAAAATTGCACCTCCAAAAAGTGTGTGTGTGTGTGTGGGGGGGGGGGGGGCAAGCTGCAGCAACCCTGGGGGGGGGGGGGGGGGGGGTCTAGGGTCACACGGCTAACTGCTGTGGACCCCAGACACCCGATTAGAGGGCTCACAGACCCCAAAAAAATGTATTTTATTTTTTACCTAATCTAACCCTAAACGTGCCCTAACTACCCCTCCCACTACCTGCCTGCCCCTGCCTGTCCCTGCCTCCTAAGGTGCCTGATGGCACCAAAAACTCACAATATCGGTTGGCAGCGCGATCTCCTGCTGCTCTCTCTGCTCCACGGACCGGAATGAGGGAGGAGAGCAGCGGCGGAGATTCAAACTTGCCGCGCTCCGCCCACATGCCGCATGGGGACCAATCGCAGGCGATCCTGAGAGGTGATGTGATCGCCACCTCACAGGATGGTGATTGGTGGTGTATAATCACACCACCGATCACCGTCCTTTCCGGGTTATCGGGTCATCAAAGACCCGAATAACCCAGAAACACAGAAAACCGCAGGTCTGAATTGACCTGCGGTTTTCTGCAATCGCCGACATTGGGGGGGTCACAAGACCCCCCTGGGCATTGGTACAGAGTGCCCGCCGAATGATTTCGGCAGGAATTTGGTTCCGATCACCGCAGGCGGCGCTGCGGTGATCGGAAATTCTCAGGACGTACCGGTATGCCCTGTGTCCTTAAGTACCAGGACATCAGGGCGTGTCCTGAAGAGGTTAAAGACTTGCTTATGGCAATAGACTTTACTGCTTGCACTCTGGGATTGTTGCTTCTGGCACCTGCTGCAATTCTAAAACAGAAATGAAACACCAAAAAACAAATATATCATAAATATCTCGCGTGGAGTTATTCGTATCAGCACCTATATAGCTCAAAGAGCAGCCACACAAAGAATAATTCTAATTAAATATCTTTATTGGATATCCAACATACAAGCTGGTATATCAATTAAAACACATATAGAAAGCAGTGCATACTGAGAACACAACAGTGTTACAATAATTGTATAAAAACAGAGTAGGCTCCAAACCACTAAGGGACTAGTATCCCCCCATACACCATGAAGCAGTATCAGCTAGGTGGGGCACATATGGCAAAAAAGGCATCCAGAACATATATATAGACACTCCTAACATCTAGAGGAGTGTGAGTCAGAATGCCACCCACATCCAGCGGAGACTGCAAAGGGGGAGGGGGGGAAAAAAAACACAGTTTAAAGTGCAAATGCAGAGAAATTCCTACTGACCCTGGTCTGGAACCGCCGCCCGACGATCGTTTCGCAGAATGCTTCCTCTTGGGGCCTACTAAACTACTCAAAACTGATCTCCTATATACTCCCGGCATCCATAACCATCCAATCAGCACACACTCACGCAGCTGTCCATGTTTAGACAGATCAGTAGCTTCTAGTCATGAGGGACGTGTCCAGCCAATGGTCAGTCGTCTTTGGTCTCGTCATCGGTCACCTGATTATACGGTATCAGCACCGCCCATTCCTCTCTCCATGTGACATTCCGGCACCATTCCGTCCTAAGTCCCGAGCACTCCTCCATCCAGAGTCACGCTTCACCTTCATCTCCCTTCATATCACATATTGCAGATGAGCGATCGTGCGTGGCATTCAAGTAATCCAGTGCCGTCAAGCGATCCGCGTCATGTCTCAGTTGCAGGGCCGGTGGCGCCAGAGAGTGACGTCATCCCCTGTATAACACCGTGCCTCTGCATCAGCCTTGTTTCCTGGCAACTGAGTCATGAGGAGGGTCACATGATCGGCCCAGTTGTATCTCACAACTTTAACTGTTGTTATTTACGGACACAGTCCAGGGTCAGTTATATATTATCAGCGCAAGTATAGACAATTACATATAGTGAAAATGATACTAGTACAGCAAACTTATCGTTACACACATATGTATATGATATATCAAAAATTCCATATTTACATATATAAAAAGTTGGAGTAAACATCTCCAAATAATCAAAGTGACGCGTGCATGTATAAATCATTATTATCCTACCAATGTGGAAAATGAAAAGGTATAACAAACTGCATAGTGGCATTACTGCCAATCCCCATAAATTAGGCAGAGAGCACTAAAATAAAGTGCTACAGTGTAAATTACATTTTCTTAATACCCTATACTGTAAGTTGCATCCTAATGATACACCACAGTATAGCATACACCCTATTAGTGAATAAAGCTAATGAGTATACTTTTATGGAGGTCAGGTGTTTGAAGTATCCAGGTCCCCCAGCCATTATCTTGAAAGCTGGGATCCAGTTGATGCTATACCGACCCCCACCTCCCATGACACCCCTAAGACCAGGTGTGTTCTGATACCATCAATACTCAAAGTGCCTGTGCATGTGCTCAAATAAAAAAGTGAAGGACAGAGACAGGAAGAGGTGTTAGAGAAAGTGCCAGTGCGCGTGCTATAACAAGGGTTACATTGATGGTATCCAGAACCCAGCTCGTCCATTCATGTATCATCACCATAGATGTATGAAATCCAGTATCGCATATGCCCCATTCGATCGATTCTATCTAGAGAAAGAACCATCATATGCGTCCTCAAAGGACTTCCATGGATGGGAGAGTCTAGGCCACCTTAGTCTTCTCCACAGCATTTTTCTTCATTTCTCTCTATTTTCCTATATTCCTTTTCTTCCTTTTTTATATTACTTCGCTTTTTCTCCTTTTTTCTTTTTTCTTTCTCTCATATTACTTATTTGATGCTATAGATATCTCTCAACCACATCCATTGGCCAGGGAACCCAATTGTATGTTGTCTAGATCTTTAAGCCATGCTGAGACAGACCAGGATCCACGGGAAAACAGGGATAAATATATAAGAGATCAGTAATGTATTAAAAAAACAATGATACAGATACAGAACCACCGTATGGCTGCAACAACAAAAAGCAGTCCAAACATTCATATCAAGAAACAAGGACATAACCAAATCACTGCTAAAAGGACACAAAATATACATCATTACCTCACGTAACTAGCAATGATTAAAATGAACCAATCCTACCTGTGGTTCTGTGATGATCCAAGACTTCGGAATATCAATAGGAGGGAGGATAATCTAGAGAAATGGAGTATAGCTGTTTATAATCATTTAATCCCACAGGGGCCATGGATTTCAGCGTATATATCCAGCGTGTCTCTCGCTGGGCCAATAACTTCTTCCAGTTCCCACCTCTTTGGGAGATCATAACATGATCGATCCCTCGAAAGCGTAAACTTGATCCATCGCATGCATGTTCAGCTTTGAAATGTTTGGTATGGTTGTAACAGTTGTGTATCAGTTACCTCCTGGGCGCTGTGTCGCATGCACAAATATGGACAGAAGTGACATCTTCTGGGACATGTCGCATAGGAAAGAGTACTAAAATCACTCACCCCATCGACTGTACAACGGTGGGGGTAATATACTGGGCCATATGCCCCTGCGAAAAAATCTATGTGGGGATGACCTCGCGTCAGTTTAAAAAACGGATCCGTGAGCATGTGCTAGCGATTGAAGCTGCACAGGAGGTAACTGATGTACAACTGCTAACAACCATACCAAGACACTTTCAAAGCTGAACATGCATGCGATGGATCAGCTCTACGCTTTCGAGGGATTGATCATGTTATGATCTCCCAAAGAGGTGGGAATTGGAAGAAACTACTGGCCCAGCGAGAGACACGCTGGATATATACGCTTGAAAACTCATGGCCCCTGTGGGATTGAATGATTATAACAGCTATGCTCCATTTCTCTAGATTATCCTCCCTCCTACTTGATACTTCGAAGTCTGGATCATCACAGAACCACCAGGTAGGATTGGTTCATTTTAATCATTGCTAGTTACGTGAGGTAATGATGTATATTTTTGTGTCCTTTTAGCAGTGATTTGGTTATGTCCTTGTTTCTTGATATGAATGTTTGACTGCTTTTTGTTGTTGCAGCCATACGGTGGTTCTGTATCTGTATCATTGTTTTTTAATACATTACTGATCTCTTATATATTTATCCCTGTTTTCCCGTGGATCCTGGTCTGTCTCAGCATGGCTTAAAGATCTAGACAACATACAATTGGGTTCCCTGGCCAATGGATGTGGTTGAGAGATATCTATAGCATCAAATAAGTAATATGAGAGAAAGAAAAAAGAAAAAAGGAGAAAAAGCGAAGTAATATAAAAAAGGAAGAAAAGGAATATAGGAAAATAGAGAGAAATGAAGAAAAATGCTGTGGAGAAGACTAAGGTGGCCTAGACTCTCCCATCCATGGAAGTCCTTTGAGGACGCATATGATGGTTCTTTCTCTAGATAGAATCGATCGAATGGGGCATATGCGATACTGGATTTCATACATCTATGGTGATGATACATGAATGGACGAGCTGGGTTCTGGATACCATCAATGTAACCCTTGTTATAGCACGCGCACTGGCACTTTCTCTAACACCTCTTCCTGTCTCTGTCCTTCACTTTTTTATTTGAGCACATGCACAGGCACTTTGAGTATTGATGGTATCAGAACACACCTGGTCTTAGGGGTGTCATGGGAGGTGGGGGTCGGTATAGCATCAACTGGATCCCAGCTTTCAAGATAATGGCTGGGGGACCTGGATACTTCAAACACCTGACCTCCATAAAAGTATACTCATTAGCTTTATTCACTAATAGGGTGTATGCTATACTGTGGTGTATCATTAGGATGCAACTTACAGTATAGGGTATTAAGAAAATGTAATTTACACTGTAGCACTTTATTTTAGTGCTCTCTGCCTAATTTATGGGGATTGGCAGTAATGCCACTATGCAGTTTGTTATACCTTTTCATTTTCCACATTGGTAGGATAATAATGATTTATACATGCACGCGTCACTTTGATTATTTGGAGATGTTTACTCCAACTTTTTATATATGTAAATATGGAATTTTTGATATATCATATACATATGTGTGTAACGATAAGTTTGCTGTACTAGTATCATTTTCACTATATGTAATTGTCTATACTTGCGCTGATAATATATAACTGACCCTGGACTGTGTCCGTAAATAACAACAGTTAAAGTTGTGAGATACAACTGGGCCGATCATGTGACCCTCCTCATGACTCAGTTGCCAGGAAACAAGGCTGATGCAGAGGCACGGTGTTATACAGGGGATGACGTCACTCTCTGGCGCCACCGGCCCTGCAACTGAGACATGACGCGGATCGCTTGACGGCACTGGATTACTTGAATGCCACGCACGATCGCTCATCTGCAATATGTGATATGAAGGGAGATGAAGGTGAAGCGTGACTCTGGATGGAGGAGTGCTCGGGACTTAGGACGGAATGGTGCCGGAATGTCACATGGAGAGAGGAATGGGCGGTGCTGATACCGTATAATCAGGTGACCGATGACGAGACCAAAGACGACTGACCATTGGCTGGACACGTCCCTCATGACTAGAAGCTACTGATCTGTCTAAACATGGACAGCTGCGTGAGTGTGTGCTGATTGGATGGTTATGGATGCCGGGAGTATATAGGAGATCAGTTTTGAGTAGTTTAGTAGGCCCCAAGAGGAAGCATTCTGCGAAACGATCGTCGGGCGGCGGTTCCAGACCAGGGTCAGTAGGAATTTCTCTGCATTTGCACTTTAAACTGTGTTTTTTTCCCCCCCTCCCCCTTTGCAGTCTCCGCTGGATGTGGGTGGCATTCTGACTCACACTCCTCTAGATGTTAGGAGTGTCTATATATATGTTCTGGATGCCTTTTTTGCCATATGTGCCCCACCTAGCTGATACTGCTTCATGGTGTATGGGGGGATACTAGTCCCTTAGTGGTTTGGAGCCTACTCTGTTTTTATACAATTATTGTAACACTGTTGTGTTCTCAGTATGCACTGCTTTCTATATGTGTTTTAATTGATATACCAGCTTGTATGTTGGATATCCAATAAAGATATTTAATTAGAATTATTCTTTGTGTGGCTGCTCTTTGAGCTATATAGGTGCTGATACGAATAACTCCACGCGAGATATTTATGATATATTTGTTTTTTGGTGTTTCATGACTTTGGCCTGTTGTATTACAGAAGATCGGATAATGGATTTTAGATCACGTGATCAAACTTGGAAAACCCAAGTAGAAGCAGTGTTTGCTGGGAGCGCGAGCGGTGGTGATGATCCAGGACTAAGAAATATGAGGGAACTAAAAGTGTGCTTTAAAAATCTGCAGCACAAAAGATTGAGAACATGGTGGAACAAGGCTACCCTGGAGCAATATATAGCTAAGTCTTTAATCCCCAGGGGCCTCAGGGTTCAAATATTCCCGTCTTTTGGAAGGGAAGAAAGTGAGTTTTGCTCAAGATGGGAGGCGGCTTGCAACACCTGCTCAGGTACCCTGATGCAATTGATAATTGAGCTAAACAATAAAACACTCACCTCAATAGAAAAAGAAATTGATGATACTGAGACACAACTGACTCAGAATATGCCAATAACCGAATGGGAAGTATATAAGAAGGAAATAGACACCTCTTTCCTGACATGGGAAAACCAGATCAAGACGACAAAATCTAAGAAACTACAGAGGGACCGCACGGACTTTGAAAATAACAGAGTGTATCGGTGGAAGAACACTGAAATAAGGAGTCGCTCCAGAGTCACCTCCTTATCTTCGGTGACATCAAGAAGTGAGGACGAATCTACGGGACCTCAGGGTTTCAGGAGATACCCGCAACGTTTCACGAAACGGAAAAATGAGGAACCTCAAAATCTAGGGGGAAAGAGACGCATGGATCCGACCCGAAACACCCAGCAGGTAATTAATTTATCTACACATGTGCTGACACAAGATCAGATTAATATCTTGAAAAAAGGATTGTCTTTTTCACCATCTAGTAATATGGATCTCTTCTCTACAGTGAAAGACGTGCAACTATTTGCACGCAAATTGGTTTTAAAGAAGTTATTCAAACAGAGAGAGGACCCAAACTTTCCATCACGAGCAGAGCAGGAGGCCCTATCCACTCTTGTGGAGTTACTTGACGAACAGGAGACTGCTGACCAAATGGGTGAGTTTCCAAAACGGTTAAAACCGAAGTCGGGAAAATTTCCACCGATTTCCTTATTTCCTAATGTTGAGCTCTTTGTCCAACTGGTCTGTAGAGACTTAGAAAAAATCTCTGCAGAGGGGGAGTATGATAACTGCACTGGGGGCGAAAAGAAAGCAATAAGAGAATTGAAAGCCTGGAATGATGTGATCATAAAAGGGGCGGATAAGGGAGGTAATATAGTAATCTGGCCCCGTAATGCATACGAAAAGGAAGCTTGGCGCCAATTGAATGACCATAGATGCTATAAGAGGCTGACATTCAACCCAACCCTGAAATTCCGGGATGAGTTGAATGTCATCCTGGAAGAGGGAGTGATTGAGGGTGTCATCACTAGGCAGCAGATGTCCTTCTTATTAACAGAACATCCGGTAACTCCAACTATGTATTTTTTACCGAAGGTACATAAAAATTTGCAACAGCCGCCTGGGAGACCAATCGTCTCCGGGATTAACAGCATAAATGACGTAGTATGCAAATACATTGAACATCATCTACATCCTTATGTTGAAGAGCTATCATCATTTTTGAAGGACACCACTGACGTACTCCGGAAGATCGAAGATCTGCACTTGGATCCAGATATGCTCCTGGCCACCTGCGATGTGGAGTCGTTATATACTTCCATAAAACATGAAGATGGTCTGAGGGCAACTAACTTTTTTCTACAGAACTCAAACATGCCTACCAAAAAATGTAAGTTCATTATGGCTCTATTAGAATTCGTGCTAACACACAATTTCTTCATGTTTGGAGGCCTCCATTTCCTACAGCTCCAGGGGACAGCGATGGGGGCGTCTTGTGCGCCCTCTTACGCTAATTTGTTCCTGGGGCTGTGGGAAAGGGAAATCCTCCAAACTGAAGTAACATTACTGGCACAGAAGGTGCAATATTGGGGGAGATATATTGACGATCTGCTGATCATATGGCAGGGCACTAATGAGGAATTCGACAGATTCATGAATGAATTGAATAGGAATGACCTAAATATCCGACTAACCTCTACCACAAGTCAAACGGAGGTGGAGTTCCTGGACATCAAAATCTGCGTAGGTGAGAATGGTAAAATAGTGACAGATCTATATAGAAAACCCACCTCGGTTAACAGCTTACTATCAGCTGACTCAGCACATCCAAAAAGATTGATTGAAAATATCCCTGTGGGGCAGTTTCTGAGGGCCAGACGGATATGTTCCTCAGACCATCTATTTGAAAACCAAGCAACAGACCTACGCTATAGATTCCAAGCACGTAATTATACTGAGAGATCAATTGAAAGAGCATATAGACGAGCAAGTTCATCGAAACGTTCAAGCCTGTTGCAAGGTAAGAGACCAGGGGGGAATACAGAGGAGATCAGATTTATAACAACATTTAATAGTAGGAACAAAGAGATCACCCAGATACTTGATAGACACTGGGAGATCCTAAAACTCGACCCCGGTCTGAAGGACCAACTGAAACAACATCCGAGCATTACCTTTAGAAGGGGCAAAAATCTAAGGGATCTTTTGGTAAAGAGTCACTATGTAATACGCCCCCCCAACCCCTTCGGTTCAAAAGGCCCACGATGGGGAAATAAACCCTGTGGAAAATGTGTCGCATGCACAAATATGGACAGAAGCGATATCTTCTGGGACATGTCGCATAGGAAAGAGTATAAAATTACTCACCCCATCGATTGTACAACGGTGGGGGTAATATACTGGGCCATATGCCCCTGCGAAAAAATTTATGTGGGGATGACCTCGCGTCAGTTTAAAAAACGAATTCGTGAACATGTGCTAGCGATTGAAGCAGCACAGGAGGTAACTGATACACAACTGTTAACAACCATACCAAGACATTTCAAAGCTGAACATGCATGCGATGGATCAAGTTTACGCTTTCGAGGGATCGATCATGTTATGATCTCCCAAAGAGGTGGGAACTGGAAGAAGTTATTGGCCCAGCGAGAGACACGCTGGATATATACGCTGAAATCCATGGCCCCTGTGGGATTAAATGATTATAACAGCTATACTCCATTTCTCTAGATTATCCTCCCTCCTATTGATATTCCGAAGTCTGGATCATCACAGAACCACCAGGTAGGATTGGTTCATTTTAATCATTGCTAGTTACGTGAGGTAATGATGTATATTTTTGTGTCCTTTTAGCAGTGATTTGGTTATGTCCTTGTTTCTTGATATGAATGTTTGACTGCTTTTTGTTGTTGCAGCCATACGGTGGTTCTGTATCTGTATCATTGTTTTTAATATGGTTACTGATCTCCTTTATATCCCCCCCCTTCTTTTTCGACTCTGGTCTGTCTTAGTATAGCTTGAAGGTCTGGATAACATGCATTGGGTTCCCTGATCGATGGAATGTGTTGAGAGATACCCGCAGCATCAAATATGTAATATGAGAGAAAGAGGAAAAAAGGAGAAAAAAAGAGACGATATAAAAAAGGATGAAAGAGAAAAGGAAAATAGAGAGAAATAAAGAAAAATGCTGTGGAGATGATTAAGGTGGTCTGGATTCTCCTACCCATGGAAGCCCCTGAGGACAGATATTATGTTCTTTCTCTACATAGAGTCAGAGAATCGATCGAGAGGTGCTTGAATGGGGCATATGCTGTGTTGGATCTCATATGCCTATGGTGATGAAATATGAATAGACGAGCTGGGTTTGGATACCATCAATATAAATCTCCCCTATAGCACTGGCACTGGCACTCTTCCAACACTTCTTCTTCTGTCCGTCACTTTTTCATTTGAGCACATGCACAGGCACTTTGAGTATTGATGGTATCAGAACACACCTGGTCTTAGGGGTGTCATGGGAGGTGGGGGTCGGTATAGCATCAACTGGATCCCAGCTTTCAAGATAATGGCTGGGGGACCTGGATACTTCAAACACCTGACCTCCATAAAAGTATACTCATTAGCTTTATTCACTAATAGGGTGTATGCTATACTGTGGTGTATCATTAGGATGCAACTTACAGTATAGGGTATTAAGAAAATGTAATTTACACTGTAGCACTTTATTTTAGTGCTCTCTGCCTAATTTATGGGGATTGGCAGTAATGCCACTATGCAGTTTGTTATACCTTTTCATTTTCCACATTGGTAGGATAATAATGATTTATACATGCACGCGTCACTTTGATTATTTGGAGATGTTTACTCCAACTTTTTATATATGTAAATATGGAATTTTTGATATATCATATACATATGTGTGTAACGATAAGTTTGCTGTACTAGTATCATTTTCACTATATGTAATTGTCTATACTTGCGCTGATAATATATAACTGACCCTGGACTGTGTCCGTAAATAACAACAGTTAAAGTTGTGAGATACAACTGGGCCGATCATGTGACCCTCCTCATGACTCAGTTGCCAGGAAACAAGGCTGATGCAGAGGCACGGTGTTATACAGGGGATGACGTCACTCTCTGGCGCCACCGGCCCTGCAACTGAGACATGACGCGGATCGCTTGACGGCACTGGATTACTTGAATGCCACGCACGATCGCTCATCTGCAATATGTGATATGAAGGGAGATGAAGGTGAAGCGTGACTCTGGATGGAGGAGTGCTCGGGACTTAGGACGGAATGGTGCCGGAATGTCACATGGAGAGAGGAATGGGCGGTGCTGATACCGTATAATCAGGTGACCGATGACGAGACCAAAGACGACTGACCATTGGCTGGACACGTCCCTCATGACTAGAAGCTACTGATCTGTCTAAACATGGACAGCTGCGTGAGTGTGTGCTGATTGGATGGTTATGGATGCCGGGAGTATATAGGAGATCAGTTTTGAGTAGTTTAGTAGGCCCCAAGAGGAAGCATTCTGCGAAACGATCGTCGGGCGGCGGTTCCAGACCAGGGTCAGTAGGAATTTCTCTGCATTTGCACTTTAAACTGTGTTTTTTTCCCCCCCTCCCCCTTTGCAGTCTCCGCTGGATGTGGGTGGCATTCTGACTCACACTCCTCTAGATGTTAGGAGTGTCTATATATATGTTCTGGATGCCTTTTTTGCCATATGTGCCCCACCTAGCTGATACTGCTTCATGGTGTATGGGGGGATACTAGTCCCTTAGTGGTTTGGAGCCTACTCTGTTTTTATACAATTATTGTAACACTGTTGTGTTCTCAGTATGCACTGCTTTCTATATGTGTTTTAATTGATATACCAGCTTGTATGTTGGATATCCAATAAAGATATTTAATTAGAATTATTCTTTGTGTGGCTGCTCTTTGAGCTATATAGGTGCTAATTCTAAAACAGACTAGCCTTTCATTCAAGGACTTTACCCTGCAACAGGGAACTAAAGAAAGTATTTTGAGAGTACACGTAATTCTACATCTGTGGTCATTTTGGAAGATTGCATGGGATATCTAGAGAAAGACTTAGAGTTAGAGGGGAACATTTTATTGCTAACCCCTAATATAAAGCATTCTGGAGAACGACTGCCTTGTGAACTACTTGAAAAAGCATTACTACTATATTTATACTGAAACCCTCATCATTTATTCAATAAAGAGACTTTATATGTGCTAACCAAATGAGCTTGGCCTCTGCCTACACCATCCTCTGGCTCCTTGTCCCAATCCTCCTGCATTGCATCCTTCTAAACTTCCATCATTAGGGGCACCGTGGCCACCACCAGGCAGAAGCCCCAAACCCAGGGTGTACCCTAAGGGGAAAAATAGTTGTGCCCGCCATCCATTGCAGCCACGGGCAAGGGGAGAATTGGAGTCGGGATTAACCACTGTGAGGACTGCAACCACCCTTATTTGCCTCATCCACCACTCCCATCCTCTCTAGCCCTTCAACCATGCCTCCCGATGGGCTGTAGTGGCAACGAGATCTAATAATGAAATGACAGCTAATATGGTTACCTTTGTCCATGCATGATAAAGAACTAGCAATATTATGTAAGTGTGTATTCATGCATGTAGATTTTGTGGGTCCCCCAATTCCTGCACATATACCGTAAATCCACTTGTATTGTTTAATAGGTGCTCACATGCTAGGGTTTTACGGTTCATATGGGGACGAAAGCTTTGAATGTAAATATCACTGCTTAGTGTTAGTGGTGTCACTTAACATCTGAGGTGGAGGGGGGCTTTCATGTATTTTAACTATTTTTTTTGTCAATGCTAGAGTCAAAGTTCCTGATCACTGGGGCCTATGGGTAGAAATTATCACTGTTGGTAAAATTTCCTACATGTTTTCTTGTTGACCTGTGTCATTGATTTTACAGCTGGTCCTAAGTGGTTGTGAGAAGTCATTGTGTGTTCTCGAAGTGACTTTTGTGTTTCTGTCATAGCAGCTTCAGGCTCTTTTATCGTAAAGCCAAGCTTTTTCAAAAACCTTTTGGACTGAACATACAGCTTAAGGCCATGCTAACTTTGTTCTTCATGGGATTGTATTCACATAACACCATTCATTGTGGAAGGCAAGTTAAAACTGGAGTACCCAAGGCCATGTTCACACATATCAGCAATTTAGAATTTTTATCCTATAAGTGAAAATGAATTACGGTATATTTAATTTAAATACAGTGGTACTATCTATCTATCTATCTATCCATGCCAGGAGGTAGGAAAAAGGCAGCACTCCAAAAAAATAAAATTAAAAAAACACTTTCTTCACCTCAGTGGCAATGGCGAAGTTTCGGCTCTATATCAGAGCCTTTCTCAAGGCTTGAGAAAGGCTCTGATATAGAGCCGAAACGTTGCCATTGGCACTGAGGTGAATAAAGTGTTTTATTTTTTTTTATTTTTTTGGAGTGCTGCCTTTTTCCTACCTATTGTTGTGGGATTGACTTTTCCCAGTGGGCCGTGCACGCATTACCATTTTGAGGCTGTGCTGCCCCTTTTTTTCATTTTATATCCATGCCAGGAGGTATGCTGCTTTATAGAATCATATAGTCAACATTTTTAGACACAATCCAACTAAACCAACAAATCAACATTTGAACCATTTATGTATTTATTGAGCCCATGGAGTGAACATCCACAGTGCTGGGAAAAAAAGTAATTGAACATCTGTATTAATGACTTCTCCAAGAGCGAATAAGGAAAATGTGTTTCAGTTAGCATGAGTTGTGAATTGTGGGTTCTAAAGATGCTTTGCCCATTAAATAAAGGCACACAAAGCCCAGTTACTGACAAGTGGTAGGCAATTGAGATTGCCATGTTTGTGAGAGGGGAGGCAGGGCGTAGGCTTTTTATACCTGCCTCACATGCTGCCACTCGTCGGTTCGAATGCTTTCGGATCGGCTCACACGTGAATTTCCAGGCGCTGGACTGAGGGAGGCTGTAGCAGGTTCGCGTGGTCGCGTGCTCCGAGCTGTTTCACTACTGCATAGGTAGAGCGGGGAGGGGGCGGCTCTGGGCAGGCACGAATGTGCTCATGGTACTTGGCATCCCCTGCTATCCCCACGTGTCTGGCCGGCTCGCTGGTTTCATCCCTCGCCCTCCTCCCCCGTCTCATACCCTGTAGTGCGTGCTCAGCGGTGCGTTCAACTCTGGGACGCACTTCTCGTTCACTGCGTCCACCCCCCCACCAGTTCTACCTCACCAGTTCTGTGTTCACCCCCTCAGTTCTGCCTCAGCAACACCTCGCCGGTTCCCTAATTGTTTCACACTGCTTACCGGCTTCCCAGGCGTGGGGTCTCGGAGCAGCTTGGTCTGGTCGGCGGGCAGTAGCGCTCGCTAGTAGCGCGCACAAGGGGTGGGCGCCACCTGCCGGCCATTCCTGGCATTGCAGCCTATAAGTAGTGTCTTTATAGTTTCAGCAGGTGCTTTAAGGCAAAACTGAAAACTTGTCGATGCTTCTGAACATAGTGTAATTAAATGTCAAATGCTACTGTGTGGTAAAGCAATGTAATGATTATTCTATAGTGATTAATAAATAGCTACAGGCTATTATGTCCGTATACTGTACCGGTAAGGGGGAGAGCCTCTTGGCGACTTTGTCAGCTTATACTCTTGCATGCTTTGTTTAGTCGGTTTCTTTATTTTCAGAGCGCAGGCGCTGTATATGGGTTGTGGGGTGGGGCTGTTAGGTCAGGGTAGGGGCGCCATAGCCTGCGTACGTTTTAATTATCCGTTAGTTTGTTGTATATTCAGGTCCGCAGTTCGGTCAGCTGCTCCGCTGCTGCACTGCAGTTATAGGTTGCTGAGATGGCCACAAGGTGAGTTTAAGGCGTGCCTCCTATGCTTAGGCACTCTTTAGTTCGTTTACATTTTGGGGGGCGGGTGCAGCCGACTTTCCATGCACGCGGCCACGCAGACCCACTTGTATTAATTCCGGATGGTGGCACCTACTGTCGTGGCCAAAAAAATAATAATATATATATAAAAAAAAAATATTTAAAAAAAAAGATTTTTACAAAAAATAAATAAAAAATGATTTAAAAAAAGAGAAAAGAATAAAACCCGGTTGAGCCTGTCACGGCTACAGGTGGGTACTGCCAGGTTGCAGGCATTAGTCTGTCACGACTACAGACTCGTTATAAAGCCCTGCACGACTACAGGCATTAGTCTGTCATGACTACAGACTCGTTATAAAGCCCTGCTCTTAGGCATGGGTGCAGTGGGTTCTTTCGTTGGTCAGGTCTGTTGCTTAGCTTGGCGTGATGTTGCTTTGCTTTCTTTTAGTAGGGAGATGTCTCAGGGGTTTCCTCCAGAAGGTTCCTCTTCCTCTCGTGACAGAGGGGAGCAGCAGTCAGAGCGACAGGCGGAGATACCATTGAGATTGTGGACCATTCCAAAACTGACGGCTGAGTTGTTGAAAAGGGGGATTCCGTTCCCAGCCTCTGTGAGGAAGGCTGAACTCTACTGCCTTCTTTCAACACACTCAGCGGCACCTAGCCAGGATGAGGTTTCCCTTAGTACCATCCAGACTTCGCTCACTCAGCTACATCAACACGATGGGTTCGTCCATGTCGGACATGCAGGCTAGGCTGGAGACCATCGAGACCAGTTCTGCGGCATTCGGCATGGGGGTACAGACACTGTTGGTCGCCGGTTCATCAGCCTCCGGTGCTCCTGGTGGGTCCAGTCTTACTCCCACGATAGCACCATCCCATTTCATACCCGCTAATATCCGACAGGATATCCTGGAAGGGAAAGACGTCAATCTGGCGTGTCTTCTCGTGGCTGCACACGAAGCCCCAGACAACAAGACCATATCCTGTGGGGAGGTCTCAGTAGTGCTCAGGTCTAGGGACGTCAGGTTGAACAGAAAGCTTAATATCGCTGAGTTCGTGTTGGCCTTCAGCCTCTATAGGGACGTGGTGTGCACCATTGTTCAAGATCGTGGATTTAGGGTACAAATACGGTGGCACCGCCGTTTTACGACTACCACCGCTCCTTTTCGGCCAAGGCGGCAGCCACTCTCACTTAGTGTCAGCATACCCTGGATCTGTCGCAGGTAGATACTGAGCTAATTTGCCGTAATTTTGTGGGGCTTAAGGCTCCGACTTGCACTAGTTGAGGCTCCTACGCCCATACGGCTGGCTGGTGTTCGGATAGCAGTAGCTGGTCAGTGCCTTCCCAAGCTAGCACTGTTCCGAGCCAGCCAGCTAGTAGGGTTCTCCCGTCCTTTGACAAGTTGGGTCTCCCGGTTAAGTATCTCGGCAAGTCACCGCTGTGCAATAACTTCCATTACTCAGTGTGCCACTACAACCAATGTAGATTGCTACATTTATGTGCCCTTTGTTTCAGGGCCCACCCCCGCAAAAGGTTAATAGTCACGCATGACTAACCGTGGTCAACGTGGATTTTCTTTGCCTGTCTCCTAGCCAGTCCACCAGACCCAGCTTGGGTGCAGTTCGTACTCAATGGCCTGCGTTACGGCTTTCACACAGGCTTGCTTGCCCTTCCTCAAGCCCCGCATGAGTGCGGGCAACTTGTTATCGGCAACCAAAGATCCCGAGGCAGTCACACAGTTGATACGGCTTGAGCTAGATAAGAGATATTTGATCAGCCCTGTTATACAGCCCCCGTTCAAATGTTGGAGGGTTAACCCGGTCGGTGTTGTGACTGCCAAGTTTTCTAATAAAAAGAGGTTGGTTTATGATTTGTCGGCCCAGCATTCCTTACCCATACCCAGTTTAAATTCACCGATCCCCTCAGATGAGTTTTCTATGAGGTATGCCTCTATTGATGAGGCTATTCAGGTCATAATCAGGTTTGGGAAAGGCACCTGGTTATCTAAGGCAGATATCACGGACGCATTCAAACTGCTCCCCATCCAGCCCGACCTATGGTAGTGGCATGGTGTCAAGTGGCAGGAGCAGTATTACTTCGCCAACAAGTTGACCTTCGGGTCCAAGTCTAGCCCGTAGCTGTTCGACCAGTTTGCTAGTGTACTGCATTGGGTGTTGTCGGATGTCTTTCAGGGTCAGTCATGTCACACATTACCTATACGACTTTCTCCTCATTGAACCCCCTGCACAGCAGCCTCAGGACCTACAGCTCTTGCGTACAGTGTTTTCAGATCTCAACGTGCCTATAACTCCACACAAGGTAGAAGGTCCAAACACCGCTATTACATTCCTGGGCATTCATTTAGACACAGTGCGCTTGCGAGCTAGTCTCCCGCCAGACAAGTTAGACAGGATTAGGGAGGTTGTGCATAGGTGGGCTCAGGTGAGGGTTGCTACCAGGGCGGATCTTCAGTCCCTGTTAGGCATGCTCAATTTCGCCATGCGCATCATTCCCCAGGGTAGGTCCTTCATTTCCAGACTCCTGGCATTGCATTGATCTTTTAATGTGGGATAGGTTTTTGTCACAGTGGAACAGAGTATCGCTCTCTATTCTGGTGGTCTCGAACCAGTCCCCGGTAATCCACACTTATGCATCGTCGTCAGTCGGCTTAGCCGCGCTGTACGGCAGTCATTGGTTTGCTGGTCTGTTGCCGCCGGAGGTCGCGTCCATCCCAGGCTTCTCCCTATGTTCCTCATTGTTCGAGGTTTATCCTATAGTGGGGGCAGCGGTTGTATGGGGCTAGCAATGGAGGAACCGTATGGTGCTGTTCTTGACTGACAACGCGGCAGTCGCTGACATTCTCATGAAGGGCAGGTCTAGTTCAAAACAGGTCATGTCATTTGTCAGGAGGTTTGTTTGGCTATCTCTTGTGCATAATTTCCATTTTGTTTATACGCACATTAGTGGGCAGTGTAACATTGCAGCAGATGCTCTGTCCCGCCTTAATTTTCGACTTTTCTTTCAGGTTTGTCCAGGGGCAGATCGGTTGCCAACGCCAACTCTTCACCAGTCCCAGTTGCGGTTGGACTAGTCTCACATCTTGCCGTAGCTAGGAGTTTAATGGCCAATTCATTGTCCAGTAACACCCTGAGAGCATACAAGATGGCTTGGCGCATGTTTCAAAATGATAAGGACACCTACCCACCTACAGGGGAAGGGCCTATAACTCACCTACTGGCTTTTGTTGGGTTTTGCCACTCTCAGTTAAACCTGGCCTATAGCACCATTAAACTGTACCTGGCAGGTATTCAACACCATTGGTACATGCTGTATCCGGACCTACCGTCACTATTCTCCACCTACCCTATCAAGGCGACATTAAAGGGCTTACAGAAAATGTCCGTTAAGAAACGTCATACTCGTCAGCCGTTCACCGGTAGCATGTTTAGGTCCTTAGCTAACATGTTGCAGGGTAAACCGTTTGGGCCGCAGGTTAGCGCTTTGGTAGAGACTGCCATGTACCTGGCCTTCTACGGATTCCTCAGAACGGGCGAGCTCACGGGCGCCAACACGCCTGCTAAATTCTTGCACAAAGATCAGCTCTGCCGTTGCGGCTCCATGTATATTCTTACTTTGGTCTCGGCCGGGGGAATCGGTAGAGGTCCGATATTTCCCCACTGCCAATAGTTGGTGTCCAGTACAGGCGCTAGATGCATGGTTGCTTAGGATCGAGGCCGAGCCGGCATGTTCCCTGTTGCTCAGGTTAGGGGCTGCGCCTCTGAATACTACGTCTTTTCTCAGGTTCATCCGAATTTTGTTAGCCAAGTTAGGGGTTAATCCTTTGGCGATCACAGGGCATTCATTCTGCATCGGTGCAGCGGCTGCTGCCTCCATGCATAAGGTACCAGTACATGATATTAAACAGTTGGGGCGTTAGAGTTCCTTCTGCTACACACGCTATATCCCAGATCCCCCATATGAGATGTCACTGGCCTTTTGAGATTTGGTTTTGTAGGTATGTTTTATTAAAGTCTTCTCAATTCCTATGCATTGTCTCTTTTTGGCCCCTTTAGGCTACCCTTCGACAGCAGTTCCGGCATAACCCTGCTGCTTTCCAGGTGGGGGGGAGTAGGGTTAGGTAAGGTAGGTTCTCACCATGAGCCGATCCGAGCACAAGTGGTAGGCAATTGAGATTGCCGTGTTTGTGAGAGGGGGGGGGGGGGGGCGGGGCCTAGTCTTCTTATACCTGCCTCACCTGCTGCCACTCGTCGGTTCGAATGCTTTTGGCCCTCCCAAGAACCTACCCTTCATCTCAGGTACTCATTATTGGTGTAGCCCCCTTTAGGCTACCCTTCGAAAGCAGTTCCGGCATACCCTGCTGCTTTCCAGGTAGGGGCGGAGTAGGGTTAGCTAGGGTAGGTTCTCACCATGAGCCGATCCAAGCACAAATCAGATTTTCTCAAGAAAGATGGTTAGTGTGGACTATACCTTAAGGTATAAACTTTCAGACGACCTCAGATGATGTCTCTAGAGACACATGTAGCTCTAAAAGGCCACAAAAGCAATGCTAAAGTCCTTGGTGTACATCAGCCCAAAGTTAGAAAATACAGGACTGTTGGTATAGAATTCTCCCTAGGAGTGGGTGTCCCGGTAATATCACTACAAGAGCACAATGGACAACGCTGAAAGAGGTGAGAAAGAACCCAAGGGTAACAGCAAAAGACCTACAGCATACTCTACAATCTGCAACCATCTGTTTATGTGTCCACTATTCAAAATAACACTGAGCAAGAGTGGTGTGTTATTGGCTTAGTTAGATTGTGGGTGCTATATTTGATTTAAGAAACAATAAGATCTCCTTTTGTTAGTAATCAATGGATAAATACAGTTAAGGCTACTTTCACACTAGCGTTCGGGTGGATCCGTTCTGAACGGATCCGCTCATAATAATGCAGACGGAGGCTCCGTTCAGAACGGATCCGTCTGCATTAAAATGGCAAAAAAAAAAGCTAAGTGTGAAAATAGCCTCGGACGGATCCGTCCAGACTTTCAATGTAAAGTCAATGGGGGACGGATCCGCTTGAAGATTGAGCCACATTGTGGCATCTTCAAACGGATCCGTCCCCATTGACTTACATTGTAAGTCTGGACGGATCCGCACGGATCCGCACGCCTCCGCACGGCCAGGCGGACACCCGAACGCTGCAAGCAGCGTTCAGTTGTCCGCCTGTCCGTGCGGTGGCGAGCGGAGCGGAGGCTGAACGCCGCCAGACTGATGCAGTCTGAGCGGATCCGCCTCCATTCAGACTGCATCAGGGCTGGACGGCTGCGTTCGGGTCCGCTCGTGAGCCCCTTCAAACGGAGCTCACGAGCGGACCGACGAACGCTAGTGTGAAAGTAGCCTTACTCCAAAGGGTTTACTTACCTTTTCCTGCAAACGTACATGTATTGAGACATATGGATTTCCTTAGGTGTTCTAGGGTTAAATATCTCAGTAATATGGCTTCTGATAGAACATGACCACAGGAACAAAGGCAGTTTAGAGGTAGAGATCACACACACAGGCCCTAGTGCCTGACAGAGCCCAGCAACTTCGCTGTCACATACTGTATGTAAGTCTTCATGAGCCTAAACAATAGTCTCCCTGTGGCTCTCCAGCTGCTGCAAATCTACAACCCCAAGCATACTGGGAGTTGTAGATTGTCAACAGCTGTAGAGCCACAGTCTGGAAGATGATTATAAAATCTACCAATGACTGACTCAACTTTAAAGGTGTTTTCCAAGATTTTATAATTGATGATCTATCCTCTGCACAGTTCATCAGTATCTGCATGCTCTCAGTAGCGTTACTGCCTTCTCTCAGCTCACAAAGCACAGCGCCGTACATTGCATAGCGGCTGTGCTTGGTTTTCAAAGCTCAGTCCCATTCACTTCAAGGAGACCGAGTTGCTCCTAGGCCACATGATCGATGAACGTGATATCACATGGCCTAGGAAAACCTGTGGCGCTACTGCCTTCTAAGTCAGATGATGGATCGGGGTCCCGAGTGTCAGACCCGCCACAGTTCAGATACTCTCAGAAAAATCTTTAAATATTTTTCTTTTAAAAACTTTAGGAAACTACTTTTATGGTGAATGCTATCTTTAAAGACTGAAACATGATATTTCAAACAACATTTTTAAATACAAAATCAGTCCCTAAAGGGTTAGTATGCTTTCCACAAGGAAATAGAAGTTTATGCATAAATCAAATGTGTGTGTATATATATATGTGTATATATATATATATATTGAACCAGATGACTCCTTCAGATTCAGCAGGTTCTCATCCGGAGTCTTATCAGGTTATAAAAGCTTGATCAGCTTTCGTAAGGAGGCAAAATTGCAGTTGGGTCCACAGCATAGAGCCAGCAATTTGGTCCCTTTTGTGGCTGATAATTACCCAGCACTCAACAAACCCTCACTTCTCAGCACCGGCTTTTCAACTGGGTGCAATTTGCTGCTTTTTTATCTCTTGTGGCAGCAGCAGCAGAATCCAGGCTCGCTCTCCCCCTCCTCCATACAATTACCTCTTCCGATTAATAAGGAGTGTGTCCGCTTGACAGAGAGGGGCTATTCTGCAGCGGACAATGTCCTCCTTACACAGAGCGGGTGGCTATTTTGGAAACGCATTAGATGCTGCTTCAGCCTTTATACTCAGGTGGATTTATGCAATGCTCTCTGCCATTTCAAAATCCCATTTATTATTTGTATTTTAGCCCATTCCATCCCCACCTAAACTGTATGACCCTATTATTTTCCTGACTGGTAATTCAAAGCCACAGATGATTAAGTGACTTAACCTGTCCCATTCTGCACATTTTACTCCTGCATCGGGAGATTGATACGACTGCTGATAGTAAAAACATGTATGTGCTTTAAATGATCAAGATTCTGTTATCTGCGGGTCCCCATCGGTGGTGACAGCTTTAGGTGAAGTTCTGTGAATTCACTCCAGAGTCATTTATTCACCCCTGGTCCAGGAATTGTGGAAAGATGCTGCTAGATATGGTTTATTAAAATATAGATTATTAAAAGAAATCGTGTGTGTATATTTCTTATTTGAAATGAAGGTATATAGAGGCACACAAGACCGGGTCAGGGTCATGTATCCTCTAGTTTTTACAAGTCACTGGCGTTAGTACACATGCCAAATGTTAGGCAATTTGTGAGTGTTTTATTCCATCAGAGGCATGCTGTATACATTGGCAGGATAAACCCTATTAAACCAGTCACAATGCCTGGTAGTGCTGACCCTGCTGATTTAAACATACCTATTTTCCCCAGATCTGTTGCTGCATTTAGGAGAAATAAGTGTTTTTAAAAATATGCAATTAGAGCTTGAGTGCACTGAGGGCTGGCACTAACCACTAGGTGCACCTTAACTCCTCCGCACTGCTTCCATGCACACTGTGCCCTCCACCTGGATACCTGGCCCTGTCAATGAAGCAGTGAGAGGGAGTATCCAGTTAAGCAGAATGGAAGAGTGGCTAGGGCCCACTTTCAGTGCACTTAAACCCTCATTTTTATATTATTTCTCTTATCACTTATTTCTCCTACCTGCAGCTGAGATCAAGAGAAGAAAGGTATGTTTTTCATCAGCAGAGTCAGCTTTACCGGGCATTATGACTGGTTAAATAGGGTTGATCCTGCTAAGAAATGCTTTACAGGGGCCGACTAGCCGCAGATTGTTGGGAAGGAAGTGTCCCTTCCTGATAGCTGGCTGTTCATTCAGTAAGGCTGAAACGATGGATTTACATGCAGTGATCTCCTCCACAGTATGAGGACGAGGCATTGTTTACACAGCATGATCTGCTGCCCAGAAACAATCATTTAGGTTCCTGCATGAAGGATAATTTAGTTGCTGCACCTTTGGACGGGCAGATTGTCAGGAACAAGCGTTCTCTGGAATATTCATTCCCGATGATCCACCTTTATTGTCTGTACTATCTATGAATGCTGTGTGCACAGCCTCCAGTGTACCATATGAGATGCAGCTTAACACTGCTCCCCTTTCTCTCCTGCTTGTAAGAGCTGACAGGGAGAAACTTATCACAAGCAGGAGGTTGGGAGAGTTCAGCTGAAGCTGCATCACAATACACTTGAAACTCTGTAGCATGAGTTAAGGGACAGCAGTTCTATAGAGCAGATGGAGTGCAGTGTGATGAGACTCCACACATTCTGACTCTGGAAATAAAGAAACATAGGGGATATATATAAAACTGGTATAAAGGAAAACTGGCTTAGTTGCCCATAGCAACCAATCAGATTCCACTTTTACTTTTTAAAAGGAGCTCTGAACATGAAAGGTGGAATTTAATTGGTTGCTATATGCAACTAAGTCATTTTTCCTGTACAACAGTTTTGATAAATATCCCTCATAGTCTGCATTAGGGGTGCCATATCAGAGAGGAAGGAGCAGAGAAAAGGGAGCATCTGGTTATTATATGACTTGCATATGTTTCAACAGATTTAACCTCTTAAGGCTCCATTTATAACTTTTAGTTTTCCTTGAGCTAGTGGTCAGAGACTAGTTGCTATAAAGTCTCCCATATACTGCACACAGAGAAGAGAAGATCCTGCTCCCACATCTCTCTGTAGCTCCCCCAGAAGTAGCAGCATGTAGGACATTAAGCAGCAGTGCTGAGCAGTGTTGCTGTCAATCCAGTATGGTGGTCAGATAGAAAACATACTAAGATGTCTTACAAAGTTTCTTATATTCACCTTCCATTAGACTTGGAAAGTTTAATGGAACAGTACCTTTTTAATAATAATAATAATAATAATAATAATAATAATCTATGTTTCACTATTTAGGCCTCAGAAAAAATACTGTAGTGCTTTTTTAATGGAGGACTTATCTGTAAGACAGAGCTAATCTATAGTAAAAGTATGAAATACATAGTTTGATCTTGTGTTTGCTTAGCTACTCCAGATTTAAAAGAACCTGTCTTGCCATGAATGGTAAACAACAGTCCACAACAAACACAGGCCACATTAATAACACTAGTGTATTACAAACAGTACAAAAGAGTACAAAAATCACAACATTGTTCATGGATTAAAAAAATAATATTGACTAAACCTGCGTTTATACCTATATAAATATATAAACATACCTATCAGGTGGGTAAATCATGTTTACATGAAGGAACCTAGCACTCCTTCAGGCTTTAACCCTTTATTAATGTGTCATGAATTCAAATGCTTTCCACAGCTAGAACTTAAAAGCTAGTTCGTAAATTTTGGCATCATATTAAACCTCATATTAGCCTTATAAGCATGCATCTTGTTAGCTCTCAAATTGACAAATTCAAAAGTTTTACTTCCTAATTCTGTGTGGGTCCAAGTAGGGTCATATCTGGAAATGTAATTGTCTTTTGACAGCAAAAAAGAATGGCAACTATTCTCTACTGACTCTTCTGGATCTTTCTGTAGCATTTGATATGGTAGCGAGATTCAGAAGAATCAGTAGATAATAGTTGCCATTCCATTTTGCTGTCAAGAGACAGCATTAAGTTAAAAGTCCAGGTATGACCCTACTTAGAAAATAGGTTATAGTAAATTTTGGATCTGGGAGGCATATTAACCACAATGTGTGTGATACTGTTAATAATTTATTATATTACCAATTCAAACAACTCAATGAGAGAAGGATAAAAAAAATGAAAAGATAATTAAGTAATTGATCAACTTAGATGGATAAAAATGTAATTAAGAAAAATAGGAAAATTAGAAAAATAAAATAAAAAAAATTATATATAAAATTTATATATATTAAAAATATACCGTACATATACTGTGATTTCAAGTTTACATTGCATATTTTTCTTAATTTTTTTTTTATATATACTGATACCCAAACCGAATGGGACATTGCGGTTTTTTAACAATTTTCGAAAATGAAACTAGGTATCAAAGTTTGACGCGTATCCCATGCCCCGGGTAGACGAGTTGATTGAGAGGTTAGGACAAGCCCGAAATTTTTATGTTTTGGACCTCACCAAAGGGTACTGACAGGTACCCTTAATGGAGGCTGCCAAAGAGAAAACAGCCTTCATCACACCGGAGGGGCTGTACCAGTATAAGGTGCTACCCTTTGGTCTGCATGGCGCCACTGCCACTTTCCAAAGGCTAATGGACATTGTGCTTCGACCACATCGTCGGTACTCTTCGGCTTACCTGGACTATATTGTCATCCACAGTAACACTGGGAAAGTCACCTGCCCAAAGTTCAGGCTGTAGTAGACTCCCTTTGAAAAGCTGGTCTAACCGCTAACACAAAAAAATGCGCGATAGGGTTAGAGGAGACAAAATACCTGGGGTATGTCATTAGGCGCGGAGTGATCAAACTCCAAGTAAACAAAATAGAGGCAATAAGAAATTGGCTCCGACCTGTCATCACTAAACAAGTAAAGTCGTTCCTAGGAATGATATGTTATTACATGAGATTTGTTCCCCACTTTGCCACTATTGCCGCGCACTTGACAGAGCTGTTGAAGGGACGAAAATCAGTGATGGTTCGCTGGGATGAGCGAGCGGAAGAGGCTTTTTCCACTTTGAAGTCGGCCCTGTGCGGGTCACCGGTTTTGGTGACGCCAGACTTCAATAGGGAGTTCAAGGTACAGACAGATGCCTCCAAAGTAGGCCTCGATGCTGTACTATCTCAGGAAGTCAATGGGGAGGAGCATCCCGTTGTCTTTTTAAGCCGCAAGCTCACCCCAGAAAAAAATGCACCAAACGGATATGCCACTGACTATACTAGCTAGTCATACAAGCAGATATTAAAAGCTGAGACTTTTGCCAATATATTCCTGTCAGGAACACATCGGAGCCCATCATGCACCATGTCACGGTCTCTCAGCATGGCAAGGGTCCTACCACTACGTTAACTATGGTGTGAACACGGTCTGAAGGTGATGAAATCCAGCTCACAGCCAAGCTTCCACACAACCGCATAGCAGGACAACTAATGCAATGTGAATAAAGCAAGACTGTAAGCCACACATATATCAGACCGTGTGATGGAGGTTACCAGGTGCAAAAGAATGTTTACATGCCAGGTAAAGGCACATTCAATACATATAAAACAAAATCACAGAAATATAGTGGCAAATATGGGGGAACTGCTCAAACCCCAAACACTGTAGCGTGTTTCTCATTGGGGGAGCAGTCCCACCGCATGTGGACTGCAGCAAACGACCATCCTCAGCAAAAAATGTGTACAATGGAGGATGCCAGCACGGTCCACATGCACCACAAAGGCATCCTACACAAATGGAGCATTGTGCGGATGAAAATATAATTATATAAATCCCAGAAAAAAATGCACCAAACGGATATGCCACTGACTATACTAGCTAGTCATACAAGCAGATATTAAAAGCTGAGACTTTTGCCAATATATTCCTGTCAGGAACACATTGGAGACCATCATGCACCATCATGCAAGCTCACCCCAGCCGAAACCAGGTATAGTATAGTGGAGAGAGAATACCTGGCTATCGAGTGGGCACTTGAGTCTCTCCGCTACTATTTGTTGGGGATAAAGTTATGCCTAGTGAATGCCCCTCCCCTCTCAAGTGGATGAGCCAGGCCAAAGAGAGAAAGGCCCGAGTCACCAGGTGGTTACTGTACTTACAGAACTTTAAGTTCTCCGTGGAACACAGGGCCGTTTGCAGAGAAGTGCGGATGCTCTGTCCTGGGTATACTGTATGACAGGTGTTCACCCCCCAGGGTTGAACAAAGGGGAGGGTATGTAAGAAGGTACCTGGAATCATCGTGGATGGAAGGTATGTGTCACCGAGGTTCCTGGCCTCAGTGAAGTAAGAGGCAGTATTTTTTGTGTCAGCAGCAGCTGATGCTAATAGACATCGTGAGATTTAGCATGGCTGACATAGCTGATCCTGGACGGCTCTTACTGGGAGTAGTCAAAGTGCTGGGTGGGTGACTACTCCTGATGTTCCAGGCTGGGTTTTGCCAGGCATAAAAAACAGCCAGCAATGCCAGGTGTGGTGGATTTTACCTCCCTCTGACAGTGGAGCTCAGGAGTCTGTGTGCTGTGAACTGAGGGCTGTGCTGGGATTTGAGGTTTGAGCCGGGCTGGAGGACTCAGGCCCCTTTAATGGCGAAGAGGCCGCCTATGGACTTGGTAAGGATGAACTGCTAACAGGGTGTGAATTAACACCCAGGAGAAAAGGTGACTTTTATTGTTTATGGACTTTCCTTGTGTGTGAACAAACACCAAGCCACCTGCGTTTTGTGATACACCTTATCTGCATTTTGTTATACACCAATGTGTGAATAAACACCGCTGTTTGATTCAAGAACTGTGTACTTTGCCTCTATACTGCATCCGCTAGTCCTAACTACCAGAGCGAATCCCCACAGGGGCTATAATGTTACAGTGTTTGTTACCCAGTCATGGTATGATCTATTATCCAGTATGGCGGTTATAATTAGTCTTTGTTTGTTGGTAATATATAGTCACTAAATGTATTATTATTCGGGGGTAGGGCTAATATCTTTAAAGTATATACTGTAGAGTCCAGTATATTATACTGTGCCCTGTATAATATATAATTAAGTCAATTTGGAATCCAACAGTCTGGGAAAGCTGGGTAACAACTGTAATAGAGGCCACACAGTGCATACATTGTGTTCATTTAGTAGTATTTAGTATATAGTGTATAAATACATGCAGTATCAAGGCTTCAATGAATATACTTCATGCCCAGTTTGCACTCCAGCATACCTCACACACTTTTTGCTACACAGCTTTCCAGGATCCTGAAAGGCAAAAATGTCTAATTACACAGTGATATTGGAAGTTGGAATTATATTACTTATGTACTAGTTAGGAGTAAGGAACAGAAGACTCGGCCCATGACGGACTCTAAAAGAGAAGGGGGAAGGAGACAATAGGCTTTATTTAAAAAGGATCTGTGACCTGTTCCCTGACCTGAGTCCTTTGTTTTAGGAATTAGCTACAGTACTTCCATTTTCTGTGCAGTGTGCAATACTAATGTTGATCGACCACCAAAGTGCTCGGGTGCTCGAGAAGATGGGAGGATGATGGAAAAGTAGTAAACTAAGATTTTGTTTGTCAAATTGCAGAGACGAGAAATGGTTGGTCTGGTCTGAACGTCTGAACGTCTGAAAGGAGAAGATGAGGAAAGAGAACATCTACATCAAAGAGATGTCACTGGATGTAAGAGGTATGTGCGCTGTATTACCCTGGATGTAGGGGTGGATGGAGGGGTTAGTAGTACAGTACTATCTGCACATTGTAAAAAGAAAAGTAATCTGCAAAATACTATATATTTGTGTCAGAAGTTGTACTTTTTTAATTTTTAGAATAATGATACAGCCATTTTATTTGATACTTTTGTGCCCATGTCAGCACTACATAATAGTATGTTTTTTTTTTACATTTTCCATGCAGTCGTTCTGATAAAATAGCACTTTTATAATATGCTAATGAAGCCTCGGTGCTATGTGGGCGTAGAATCAGCACCTAGAGGCTCCGTCTACTCATCCTTTATCCCGCCCAGGTCCCCTGTTCTGCCCGCCCCGCTCCTCTTGAATGATGTCACGGTTCGCAGCATCGCTGACGAAATCCCGTGCCTGCACCGTTCACTTCTGTATTCGGCACAGGCGCAGTGAGTGAAGGCCGCTCTCCTGATGCTGTCTTCCTCACTGCGCCTGCACCGAATACAGAAGTGAACAGCGCAGGCACGGGATTTCGTCAGCGATGCTGCGAACCGTGACATCAATCAAGAGGAGCGGGGCGGGCAGAACAGGGGAGCTGGGCGGGATAAAAGGTGAGTGGACGGAGCCTCTAGGTGCTGAATCTACGCCCACATGGCACCTAGAGGCTCATTAGAATATTATAAAAGTGCTTATTTTATCAGAACGGCTGCAGGGAGAAATTTAAAAAACACACTGTTATGTAGTGCTGACATTAGCGCATCGCTAATGTCAGTCAGCTACATAACAGTAATTCTGATGGTAGAAACACTTTAACCACCTCACCTCCCCTAGCTTAAACCCCCTTAATGACCAGACCACTTTTTACAATTCTGCACTACACTACTTTCACGGTTTATTGCTCGGTCATACAACTTACCACCCAAATGAATTTTACTTCCTTTTCTTCTCACTAATAGAGCTTTCACTTGGTGGTATTTCATTGCTGCTGACATTTTTTGTTTTTCTGATATTAATCAAAATAATCTGCAATTTTCTAAAAAATTTTTTATTTTTTACTTTTTTTCTGGTAAAATTGTTCAAATATAATTACATTTCTATACAAGTTTGTGTCAGAATTTATTGTGCTACATGTATCTGATAAAAAATTCCAATAAATATTGGTTTGCACAAAAGTTATAGCGTTTACAAACTACAAACTACAAAAATAAAAATAATAATAATTTCCGCTAACTCGTGGCAAAAAAAAAAAATCTTTTCTATGAACTCGCCATGCCCCTCAAAAGTGATCTTTATAGCGCCGCCGCAGCCCGATCAGGCCTGCCTGATCGGGCGAACACTGCGTTTTTTGTAGAGCCTATAGAACATGTCCTATTCTTGTCTGCAATTGCGGACACGAAAAGGCATTTTCTACATAGTTCTGGCAATGTGCGGATCCGCAAAATGCGGAAATCACATTGCCGGTGTCCGTGTTTTGCGGATCCGTGGATCCGCAAAACACATACGGACGTCTGAATGGAGCCTTACAGGGGGGTGATCAATGACGGGGGGGTGATCAGGGAGTCTATATAGGGTGATCAGGGGTTAATAAGGGGTTAATAAGTGACAGGGGGGGGTGTAGTGTAGTGGTGTTTGGTGCTACTTTACAGAGCTGCCTGTGTCCTCTGGTGGTCGATCCAAGCAAAAGGGACCACCAGAGGACCAGGTAGCAGGTATATTAGACGCTGTTAACAAAACAGCATCTAATATACCTTTTTAGGGTTAAAAAAATCGCATCTACAGCCTGCCAGCGAATGATCGCTGCTGGCAGGCTGTAGATCAACTTCTTAGCTGCGCGTCGCGAGATGATGCGTAGATGCGTCAAGGAGGAATATCCTGGCCGCCCGCAGGACGCATCCCTGAGTTAGGCGGTCGGGAGGTGGTTAAGGGACACTATAGTCACCAGAACCACAACAGCTAAACGTAGTAGTTCTGGTGTCTATAGCAAGATTTTTTATGTAAACACTGCCTTTTCAGGAAAAAAAGCTGTATTTCCACATTACTGCCAAGGAACACCTCTACTGGCCACTTATCACTATTAAAGTTTACTACTCTAAGAGGTGTGTGGATTTTTTGTGTGTGTGTGTGTGTTGTGGTGGAGGGCGTGATTGCATGCTAGGGTGTGGGAAGGTGGGATCCAGGGGGCCAAAGTAAATTCAATATTAAAGACGGCCCTGATCAGGAGAATGATTCTCAATCTCCTCATCCTCTTCCTCCTCTTCGGCCCATCCACGCTGAACAGATGGAATAAACCTGCTATGGGTACTACCCTCTGTAGCGGAGGCAACCGTCTCCTGCTCCTCCTCCTCATCATCATGCAATACACGCTGAGAAGATGAACGGAGGGTGGTCTGGCTATCACCCTGTGTACTGTCTTCCCCCATTCCCACCCCTTCCACATGCAAAGCGTCCGCCTTAATTGTGAGCAGCGAGCATTTCAGTAGACACAGAAGTGGGATGGTTACGCTGATAATAGCGTTATCGCCGCTCACCATCTGTGTTGATTCCTCAAAGTTGTGTAAAACCTCACAGAGGTCAGACATCCATGCCCACTTGTCGCTTGTGAAGAGCTGAAGCTGACTGGAAAGGCGATGACCATGTTGCAGCTGGTATTCCACTACTGCCCTTTGCTGCTCACAAAGCCTGGCCAATATGTGGAACGTGGAGTTCCAGCGCATCCTCACGTCACACATCAGTCGGTGAGCTGGCAATTTCAAGCACTGCTGCAGTGTTCCCAGACCGGCAGCAGCTTTAGATGACTTTTGTAAATGGGCACACACCTGGCGCACCTTCACCAGTAGCTCAGGCAAATTGAGGTAGGTTTTGATGAACCGCTGAACCACTAAGTTGAATACGTGGGCTAGGCATGGTATGTGTGTGAGCTCCAAAGCTGCCACCAAGTTACGACCATTATCAGACACAGCTATGCCTGGTTGTAGGTTGAGTGGCGAGAGCCACAGCTCAGTCTGGTCTCTTATACCCTGCACCATCAGCAGCACGGCCACTTCCCTGTCCCTTGCTGCTCGCCTTCAGCAAAATAAATGGAATATATGCTTGCAAGTATGTCACACGTACAGTAGCGCAGGTTTTGTAAGTGTATGCGCAAATAAGTTACACTGAATGCAACTGATATTTAGGATGGGCAAACGTTATACAGGAGATGTAGCGCAGATAATGTCGCTGTCACCAGCAGCGAAAAATTACACTGAATGTCACTGATATTTAGGATGGGCAAACGTTATACTGGAGATGTAACGCAGGTAATGACGCTGTCACCAGCGGCCAAACAATTGCGCTGAATTTCACAGCGCAAATGTAACACAACAGATGTAGCAGAGGTTGTGTCACTGTCAGAACCTCCCAGGGAGCCAGTAGTGGGATGAGGAACCCACTGGCAGTAAGCAGCTGACAGCCCAGAATGCGGTACAAGTTTAGGGATAATCCAAGAGGGGTAGTCAATGTCCAATCCGGGTCGAGGCAGGCAGCGAAGGTTCAAGGCGGAAGACAGTCCAGGGGTCAGTAGCCGGGAAGGATACAAAGAAACAACAGGCAATAGAAGGATCTGCAGGGAGGCTAGGTGTTCACCATAAGGTGGAATAACTCAGCAATGAACCAGAGCTCAGGCCAGGTCTTTATAGCCAGGGAAGGTAGGAACCACCCTCCCCAGGAACCAATGGCAGGCGAGGAAGGTGGAAGGTGTGTACTGGGAATCTCCCTCAGCAAGGCTCACACCTGACAGCCGGATAATGCAGGAACTCTATGCACCCGGAAATGTGCGAGCAGCCTGTGTACTGCGCACACGCCGTGCACCCGCACCTCGGGCACCAGGTGTTCTACCGAGCTGAAGGGGAACCCGTGCCCTGCGCCGTGCCCGTGGTCCCAGAGTAGGGGTAACACCCCCTGCTTCCTGACAGAGCCCCCCACCAAGGAGCGGCCTCCGGACGCGACCCTGGGAAGGCCTCTCGGGGTGAGCCCGATGGAACGCCCGCACCTTGGCGGCCGCATGGACATTCCCCAAGGGCTCCCAGGAACGCTCCTCGGGACCGTACCCCTTCCAGTGGATGAGATACTCCAGGACCCCACGCCGGCGGCGGGAGTCCAGGATCTCCTGGACTTCATACTCATCATCGTTATTCACCTGGATGGGAGGTGGTGGAGCAGGTGCCCGGTCCGGGAATGGGTTGGCACGGTGTGGTTTCAACAAGGACACGTGGAATACCGGGTGGATTCCCAGGGAAGTAGGCAACTGGAGCTTGGCTGCAACGTTGTTGACCATACTCACGATCTCAAAGGGACCAATGTAACGGGGTCCCAGTTTTCGGGAGGGACAGGACAGCTTGAGGTGCTGTGTGGAAAGCCACACCTTGTCCCCGTCTTTGTACCTGGGGAATTCTGTGCGTCTACGGTCTGCCTGCATCTTGTGCCGCTGCTGAGCGGCCTGGAGTTGTTGCGTTAGGGTCCGCCTCAGTTCTCGTAGGAGCCGGAGCCGTTGAGCCACTTCAGGCACTGGGACATCAAGGGGGAGATCCGGGAGAGTTGCGGGATGATAGCCATAGTTGGCATAGAATGGTGAGAGCCCGGTGGAGGAATGAAGCTGATTGTTGAAGGAAAATTCCGCGAAGGGGAGATGGCTCACCCAGTCGTCTTGTAGATGGGATGTGTAACAGCGAAGGAACTGTTCGAGAGTTTGGTTGGTCCTTTCGGTCTGCCCATTGGACTGGGGGTGATAGGCAGAAGACAGGCTGCGAGTGATATGAAGGCTACGGCAAAACTGGGTCCAAAAGCGGGAGGTGAATTGTGAGCCCCGGTCTGAGACGATGGAATCAGGGAGCCCGTGCAACCGGAACACGTGTTGGAGGAACAACTCTGAGGTTTTTTGGGCCGTCGGGAGACCGGAGGTCGGAATGAAGTGGGACATCTTGGTACATCTGTCCACCACCACCATGATGGTGGTACAGGCTTGTGAAGGCGGTAAGTCCACAATGAAATCCATGGCTATGTTGCGCCATGGAAGGGTTGGCACTGGCAGAGGCTGTAATAACCCAACAGGTTTTGAGGTGGGACGTTTGTAGAGTGCACACACGGAACAAGACTCTATGAAGGAGCGTACGTCGGCTGCCAAAGAGGGCCACCAAAACTGACGTAGGATGCATTCCATGGTGTTGCGCCTACCTCGGTGGCCTGCTGTGGGGTGGTCATGGTGATGCTGTAGTACAGGCAGTCGCTGGGAGACTGGGACGTAGATCCACTGTTGGTGGTAACAAAGCCCCTGCTTCATTGGCAGATGGGCTGCCTCCTCTGGAGCTGGCATGCTGGCCCGTCGGATCCTCTCGATCAAGGAGTGTTGGGTGGCTAGAAAGTATGCGGCTGGCAGGATCGGTTCCGGAGGTGCAGGATCGGCCTCGGAGGAGCACATACGGGACAAGGCATCAGCCTTGCCGTTCTTGGATCCCGGTCGATAGGTAATCTGGAGGCGAAAACGGGAGAAAAAGAGAGCCCACCTGGCTTGTCGAGGACGCAGTCGCTTGGCACTGCGGAGATATTAGAGGTTGCGATGGTCGGTGTACACCACCACAGGGTTTTCGGCTCCTTCCAGCAAATGTCTCCATTCCTCCAGGGCGTCCTTGATAGCGAGCAGCTCCCTCTCACCCACATCATAGTTGCGTTCGGCCCCGGTGAGTTTGCGGGAATAAAAGGCAACGGGATGGAGAAGCTGCTTCTCCCCTTGGACCTGGGAGAGAACAGCCCCGATAGCCCCCTCGGAGGCATCGGTCTCCAGAAAAAACGGGCAAGAGGCGTCCGGTTGTACTAGTATAGGTGCCTGTGTGAACAGCCTCTTAAGGTGCTGGAATGCCTGTTGGACCTTCGGGGTCCATTCAAACAGGGTGTTGCTCCTGGTCAGAGCAGTGATGGGAGCGCAGATCGCTGAAAAGTTCCGAATGAATCGGCGGTAAAAATTGGCAAAACCAATGAACTGCTGCACCATCCGCCGATTGCTGGGGTCCATCTCCACTCGACCTGGGGATAGGATGTAGCCCAGGAACTCAATGGACGAGACTTCGAAGGTGCTTTTTTCAAGCTTGCCATAGAGACTGTGGGTCCGCAGACGCTGGAGCACCGATTTGACATGCCGTTCGTGTTGTGGCAGTGATCTGGAGAAGACAAGGATATCGTCCAGATATACCACAACATGGGTATCCAACAGGTCACGGAAGACGTCATTGATGAAGCACTGAAATGTGGCAGGGGCGTTACAGAGCCCGAAGGGCATGACAAGGTACTCGTAGTGCCCAAACCGTGAGCGGAATGCTGTCTTCCACTCATCCCCCTCCCTGACACGAATCAGATTGTAGGCCCCACGGAGGTCGATCTTGGTGAAGAAACGGGCATCCTTGACTCTGTCCAGCAAGTCGGGAATGAGAGGGAGTGGGTACCGGTTTTTCTTGGTGATGTCGTTCAGGGCCCGGTAATCGACACAGGGCCGGAGACCCCCATCTTTTTTCCCCACAAAGAAGATGCCGGCCCCAACTGGAGAGGTCGAGGGACGGATGAACCCCTTCGCTAGGCTCTCCTCTATGTAGTCCTTCAGGGCCCTGGTCTCGGGTTCGGACAGATTGTACAAGCGCCCGTACGGCAGTGGGGCTCCAGGGAGCAGGTCAATGGGGCAATCATAAGGCCTGTGTGGCGGCAAGGCGTCTGCTCCTTTTTTTTCAAAAACGTCTGCATAGTCCCGATATTTGTCAGGTAGTCTGTGTTCAACGGTGCCCAGAACCGCAGGAGGGCTTGGAGCCGGAGACGTGTGAACAGGAGAACCGGAGGGGGGCGTGAAGGTGATGGAGCCAGAGGTCCAGTTAATCGTGGGGTTGTGTCTCCTAAGCCAGGGGATGCCTAAAATGACTGGAAACAAGGGGGAAGGCACGATGTCCCACACGATCTTCTCGGAATGGTAAAGGCCGATGCGGAGGAACAAGGGATGTGATTCCATGGCGATAGGTCCCGTCTTTAGGGTGCTGCCATCCACCAGATGCAGCTGGGATGGGTTCTTCTTAGGGCGCAACGGGATGCCTAGTTGGGAAGCCAGATCCTTGTCCATAAAACAGCTGCTTGCGCCCGAATCAATGATGGCAGAGAGATCAATATTGTTGTTGCCCAGCTGCAGGGAAACAGGGATGGTGAGATGAGACGAGTTGTTATACATAGGTAGGTTAATGCATACCGTGGGTGTCTCCGGCCTACCTTCGGGAGGTTTGATGGGACAGTCCTTCAGGAAATGGCCCGGTTTTGCGCAATATAAACACAGATGCAAGGTTCTTCTCCTGGTTCTCTCCACCGTGGACAGGGGACCCCGAACAGCCCCGATCTGCATCGGCTCCTCCTGGTTACCGTCTGCTGCCACAGGAACAGGAAGCCTTAAGGGTTCCGACCGGCGCTCCGTTAGAGGCGGGGTCTGTTGTCGCTCCTGTCGTCTTTCCCGGAAGCGGCGATCCAGGTGGGTTACTGAGTCCATCAGGCCCCCCAAGGAGCCCGGCACCCCAATGCGGGCGAGCTCATCCTTGAGCTGCTCGGACAAACCGATGCGGAATTGGTCAATCAAGGCCACCTCGTTCAAGCCCGTATCCGGGGCTACCTCACGGAATTCCATGATGTAATCCTCCACTGGACGTCTGCCCTGGCGGAGGGTGCGCAAGGTACCCCTGGCGGTTGAAGAACGCAGGGGGTCATCATAAAGTCTTTGCATAGCTGCGGCAAAGGACTTCCAAGATGCCAGCACTGGGTCATCGGCTAGTAGGAGTTGGTGCGCCCAGGTCTGGGGAGGCCCTGAGAGCAAGGAAATTGCTGTGCGTACCTTGACGAAGTCCGTGGCATATGTACGTGGCTTCAGAGAAAACAACAGCTCACAGGAGATGATGAAGGAGCGGTACTTCCTCCGATCTCCTGAAAACCGCTCAGGGAGGCTGACTGACGGCTCGCTAGAGACCACTTCCAGGGTGCGCGCCGGCGTAGGGGGAGGCGAGGGTGGTAGCGCGGTGCGCTCTGTGATGCGCTGCTCCTGTGTGGCAACCCTCTGCAGCAGGTGCTCATGACTCGCTTGCATCTCCTGAAAGGCCTGCGTCATGAGGTTAAGTTGCTGGGTCATGGCCGTCATGGGATCCACTGCTTTTGCGGGTTCCATGGTAAAGGCTGAGTTATTATGTCCGTGGTCCCAGAGTAGGGGTAGCACCCCCTGCTTCCTGACAGTCACTGTCAGCAGCGGCCAAACAATTGCACACAATTTAGGGCAGATTGCACTATAATATATATGGCAGCCAGATAAAACAATAGTCCTTAAAAGGACTTTTGGGTCTCTAACACCTTTCACCAGTAAAACCTGCCTAACAAACAAACCAATTCCTGTCTCTACACAATCTGTCCCTTCTGCTGCAGCTCTCCCTGACTAAGACTGAGCCAAACCACGTGTCATCGGTGCTATATAGCACCCAATGACGAGTTCCAGCCAGCCAATCACTGTATTGCGAGTAGCCAACATGGCTACAGAATTACAGTGAGTGCCAGCACCTCCACACACGTTTATTGGCTGCGTGGCAGCCAACAAATGTGCGGGGACGAGACTCGAGCAAGTTCACACGGTGTTCGGCCGAACACCGCGATGTGCCAAGCATCGCGATGCTCAAGCAAAAAAGTGTTCGGCCGAGCATGCTCACCCAACACTACGCAATACAATTCAGAAGGACCATGTTCTCATATAACATAACGGTAAACTGGGCGCTACCAGTTCCCACCTGCACAGTCTGACACTGACAGCAGCATAGTGTCAGACTGTGTGCCACGCTGGCGCTTCGTGCCTGCTCCTGCCCTGTTGTCCCAGGCAATTACTTCTCGCTCCCTGCGCTGACCTTGGACTGTGTCCAGACTATGCCTTTTGCTTGAGTCCTTGGTGCTCGCATCACTGTCCATGGGTCATCTGTCAATTACACCAGGACTACTCTAGGAAGTAGTGTCCTGGTAGGTCCGACTCCCAGATCCCTCTACAGGTGTTAAAGGGTTAGCACAGTGACATGTCTTATTTCTTCTGGACTTCTGCAATCAGCCCAATCCCGGCAACCGACACTTAGGTGGTAGTTGATTTCATATGCCATTCTGCACAACACCGACAGGTGAGCATTTAATCAGCTCAAACTCTGCTGTTCTACCCAGCAGCAGGGGCATAGCTAAAGGCTCATGGGCCCCAGTGCAAGAGTTCAGCTTAGGCCCCCTTCCCTCAGTGCTTTGTGGCCAGGGGCAGGGAAGCACATAGTCTCCGTGCTGCCTGAGGCAAAAATGTAAAAAGCACCCCCCATGCCAACTTCTTGACCTAACCCTTTCCCTCCATCCAGAGATGTAACTTTACCAGCATTCACTTTTTATAGTACCGGTGTCTTCTTATGTGGCACAATGGTCTTTGGCCCCCCTCAGGCTCCTGGGCCCGGTAGCGACTGCTACCTCCACACCCCTTATAGCTACACCCCTGCCCAGCAGTCCTACCTATATGAGCTTCTCCTTCTTCTGCATGCTAGATTTTCTAACTAAACCCAGCATGCTCTGCTTTGTAATGTTCTACTGGTCATACTCCACCTGCCACACTGTTCTCTCTGCTGTAATGATGCCCTGTGCATCTTCCCTCTCTATGTTATTTAGCTGGCACTAGCAAAGAGAAACATTACAGAGCAAAGAATGCTGGGTACGGTTAGCAAAATCAACAAGAAACTGATGAAAGCAAGAAATCCTGCAAGTGAACATCCTGCCAGGATGCAGTGATGCTAAGAACAGGGAAAGGAAAGTGCTGACAACACCGTTTTTTTGGGCAAAAATATGCAGTGTTTTGTGTACTCTGGCATACAAAAAAAAAATCATTATGGGGCCAGAGAACCCCTTGTGGAGAAGCCTTTATGAGTTTGTTATAGATGTCATTGTATTTAATTCTAGACAGGGCACAGCAGTAATTTATTTCCCAGGGTGTAGAAAATAAGAAATGCTGTTCCAGTTTGTACTGATCTGAAATTATTGAGTTTTTCCAAATGCATGCAATAATTATTAGTAGTACAAAACAAATTCTGATAATCTGGCATATTTAGCATGTAATGTGGTTAGTCTACAATGTGTTTATCTAATCTGCTCTTCTTGCTTCTAATCTTCTAGTATTTGCTGGCATTTACAAATGACAATTACAACTTGTGTCAACATGGTTTGACCAATTGACTTTACTTCAGTGAATGTTACGACGCGGCATTTATCTCTTTGTCAATATAAAGAAGGTGCTCTGTATTGTATGGTTGACACTAGATGATGGGACTGGGCATTGTGTGCTGTTTATCTGATGACAATTCCCTGGGACTGCTGCCTTTGGAATTTAGCTGCTCCTCTTTTATGAAAATACAGGTAGCAGTCATTAACTTGAGATTTAGAATGTTAAATACTCAATTGAAGCAAAATATTAAGTTTAACCGTTGTTTCATTTTTTTTGTGTAGGAAAATATATGTGAAACACCTTTGTAATACATTTTATTAGGGAAATATGTGTACTTTTATAAGAAATTGCTAAGGGGAATCAATCTTCAGTGTTCTACTACTGAATGCTGAAGAAAGCTATTGGTAACACACAGAGGAAAGCTTCTCAGCCTGCTTCTGGTCTCCCTGCCGAGTCTCTCCTTTCTGATATATACAAACCGGATTCCAAAAAAGTTGGGACACTAAACAAATTGTGAATAAAAACTGAATGCAATGATGTGGAGATGGCAAATGTCAATATTTTTTTTGTAATAGAACGTAGATGACAGATCAAACGTTTAATCCGAGTAAATGTATCATTTTAAAGGAAAAATACGTTGATTAAAATTTTCACGGTGTCAACAAATCCCCAAAAAGTTGGGACAAGTAGCAATAAGAGGCTGGAAAAAGTAAATTTGAGCATAACGAAGAGCTGGAGGACCAATTAACACTAATTAGGTCAATTGGCAACATGATTGGGTATAAAAAGAGCTTCTCAGAGTGGCAGTGTCTCTCAGAAGCCAAGAAGGGTAGAGGATCACCAATTCCCACAATGTTGCGCAGAAAGATAGTGGAGCAATATCAGAAAGGTGTTACCCAGCGAAAAACTGCAAAGACTTTGCATCTATCATCATCAACTATGCATAACATCATCCGAAGATTCAGAGAATCTGGAACAATCTCTGTGCGTAAGGGTCAAGGCCGTAAAACCATACTGGATGCCCGTGATCTCCGGGCCCTTAAACGACACTGCACCACAAACAGGAATGCTGCTGTAAAGGAAATCACAGAATGGGTTCAGGAATACTTCCAGAAATCATTGTCAGTGAACACAATCCACCGTGCCATCCGCCGTTGCCAGCTGAAACTCTACAGTGCAAAGAAGAAGCCATTTCTAAGCAAGATCCACAAGCTCAGGCGTTTTCACTGGGCCAGGGATTATTTAAAATGGAGTGTGGCAAAATGGAAGACTGTTCTGTGGTCAGACGAGTCACGATTCAAAGTTCTTTTTGGAAATCTGGGACGCCATGTCATCCGGACCAAAGAGGACAAGGACAACCCAAGTTGTTATCAACGCTCAGTTCAGAAGCCTGCATCTCTGATGGTATGGGGTTGCATGAGTGCGTGTGGCATGGGCAGCTTGCATGTCTGGAAAGGCACCATCAATGCAGAAAAATATATTCAGGGTCTAGAACAACATATGCTCCCATCCAGACGTCATCTCTTTCAGGGAAGACCCTGCATTTTTCAACAAGATAATGCCAGACCACATTCTGCATCAATCACAACATCATGACTGTGTAGGAGAAGGATCCGGGTACTGAAATGGCCAGTCTGCAGTCCAGATCTTTCACCTATAGAGAACATTTGGCACATCATAAAGAGGAAGGTGCAACAAAGAAGGCCCAAGACGATTGAACAGTTAGAGGCCTGTATTAGACAAGAATGGGAGAGCATTCCTATTTCTAAACTTGAGAAACTGGTCTCCTCGGTCCCCAGATGTCTGTTGAGTGTTGTAAGAAGAAGGGGAGATGTCACACAGTGGTGAAAGTGGCCTTGTCCCAACTTTTTGGGGATTTGTCAACACCATGAAATTCTGATTCAACATATTTTTCCCTTAAAATGGTACATTTTCTCAGTTTAAACTTTTGTTCTGTGATTTATGTTCTATTCTGAATAAAATATTAGAAGTTGGCACCTCCACATCATTGCATTCAGTTTTTATTCACGATTTGTATAGTGTCCCAACTTTTTTGGAATCCGGTTTGTACTCTATATTAGATATTTTACAAAAACTATTTAAAATGTTTCATACCCGTTGTGACGAATACCGCACCTCGCTGAGGCCGGATGTCAAATACGTAGAACCAGCAAGATACATTTTGGTTACTGGTTACCAAGGCGTGATGTTACGCCGTCCCTGAGGAGCAGGTAAGGTCAGCTTGGTACAGTGTTCACAGACTCCTCCTGTCCACACGAGCACAGAGAGGCAACAAGCTGAGGGAGTCTTTTCACTGCCCCAGTGAAACAGGGCTTCCTCAGCCTGGGAAGATTGCCACCAGCTTCTCGTTTGATGTAAGCCCGGTCCGCTAACGCAATAATATGGGGTGAAAAACCAACCCGCAGTAGCGTATAACTAGGCCGAAACACAGACGTGGGGATTCATGATCGAGATTCCAGAATAGCACAAGATTAAATTATATATTTAATTGCCTTAAGGGCTCACTAGACATAACACAATATACACAGAAAATATATACAGTGGTCTGAGTGGTAAATACAGATGGCGTGGTACAACAGGGTTAAGCAGAACAAAAGTCAGTTTACCAGATGGATGAGTCCTTTGAGTGGTGATGAATAATGGGTTTCTGTAAGGCATGGCTGTAGTCACATGGGTGGCAGTGAGGTCAGCTGTTTCCGGGTCCCTTCCAAACACGTATGCAGCATGACCCCCCTTCAGAAGAAAAGACACGCCTGCTTGCTGGCACAAGCCTTTTGACCTGTAGCCATCCCCTCCCCTCCCGGCCTCTGGGAGGGGTCCACCCCCCTCTTTTGGGGCTGGCAGCAAATAAGTCACAAAACCAATTTGGGCTCATGGCTTCAGACCATAATGTCGCAGGGGGTGGTTCTGGCTACTAGTAGACTCCAAGCATGGTAGTGTTATTTGGTTTCTGTGGGGAGATATGTATATCTCCCCTCCTTGGCATCCCACCATCAAACATTGACCACGGGCCTGTTCATCATGGCCACAGGGACACATATATGTATCTGGTTTAGGTCTGCGATGGACGGGCGATTCATAACGCCTTATGAGTCGCCGGCTCCAATATGTCTGATAATTTGCTTGAACTGGGGAATGGCCTAGATCCCCTGCAGGGAAGTTTTCCTGCAGGATCCGTGCTATCTGAATGGAGGTGAGAAATTGTAAGCAAAGGTGGCCTGCTAGAAGTTCTCTGACATTTGGCTGGGCTTTGAAGCAGGGCCCCCCTGTGGAGTTCATTACCTCTGCTGTCTGACAGCAAATGGTTGGTGTGGGAACATGGCTGACAGTAAATAATAATCCATATTCCTCACACCTATCAAGTAGCCTACTATGCTATTTCATCATTCTTTTATATGCACCAACATATGCCACCCTGTCAGAGCCAATAGGACAACTTTTTGTCCTCTTTTGGAGCCTATAGATAAACTTAAAATGTACGCCAGGAGATTTTGCAGCATATATATTAAGGGGTAGGTTCACACTAGGTTTTTTTTTTTCTAGAAGGTTTTTATGCACATTTTCCTGCAGGTTTTTCAGCCAAACGACTTTTAAAGAAATGTCAATAACACCATGAAATAAGAGATACTCAATATATAAAATTACATCATTGATTGAATATTACATATATACAATACATCACATCTAATAATTAAGGCCGTCCCAGTGCCGGAGTGTTGCCCCTAGTGAGAGAGGGATAGCGTGTGTTTGTAACACAACACTTTAGGGTATCTCTGGAAAATATCAAACGTTACAGAGTGGGCTCCTGATTATACTTGTGTTGTAGAAATGCTTCGAGCCAGGCACCATGTTTCTGTAACTACAACTAGAGCAGGGCTTGTGATTATTTTGAGCCGGCAGAATCTTTTTTTATTTATATGTGATCGGCAAGAAGCTGCCATTCAGCTTGTCAAGTCAGCGTGAGTGTCTGTGCAGCTTCTAGCTGTGCTCACACTTGGACTATAGAACAATATTGAGTCCATGTTGTAACTTTATAGTGGATATTAATTCATACATTGTTGCAGACCACATCTGTTAGTGATTGTAGGTGGCTTGATCAAATGTCACAGTGGAGCACATGATCATAGCCCCCCTTTTGGTATAGTGAGGTCTAGTGGTGGAGTTCAGGGGCTATTTTCCATCATTGTGATACTTACATGGTGGGTCTCTGATAGATTTTTTTCCCCCTGCCCTGTGTATTTCACCAAATCCCCCCCCCCCCCCCGCCTCCTTTTTAGGATGTATATTCAATAAAACTTTTTAGTTTTGTTTTTAAGCATCACATATCACACGTTTATAAAACGGGTGCATACCTGCAATTTTGAGAATTCAAGTGAACCAGAGGAATCAAAGCCCCATAAAACTGCTACAGAAACAGAGCCAATACAAGGTAATTGGACTAGGCCAGTATGTCAACACAGGTATATCTTGTCTTGGATATATATCTTGTCTTGGACTAAGCCTGTATGTTAACACAGGTATTTCTTGTCTTGGTTTATCTTGTCTTGGATATATATATATATATATATATATATATATCTTGTCTTGGTTTTTCAGCCAAATCCAGAAGTGCAAGTAAAAGGAATAAAAAATATGAAGAAAGGACTTCTACTTCTCTTTCCTGCTGGATCCACTTCTGGCTTTGGCTAAAAATCCACCTCAAAATCTCCTTAAAAAACTCAATATAAAACTACCTAAAGCATACATTGCTAATATGCTGCGAACAAGGTTTTATAGAGAATTGTTTCATCAGTGACTATAAAACAAAAATGATGAATAAAGGCTCATGCACACAAATGTATTTTTTGTCCGCATCTGATCTGTATTCTTGAGTGGTTTGGGGTCCTTTTGATTGTTGGGATTCTCAGTGAATAGGGGATAACTTGTCACAGCAGGGATACCCCTTTATATAACAATCCTCCAGATATAACATGTTTATATGTTTTTTATTTGTATTTTCTGAGGTTTGTCTTGCCAACCCAAAATCAGATCCATTCAGTTTTACTCCACTAGCAGTCCGTTCCCAGGGTCTATGATACTATGACCAGTGATCTTCAAACTGCTGATGGAATTTATTTTAGGCGAAGGCAGCCTTAAAAGCAGCATCACACAGAGTCCTCAGGGAATTGTAATTGTTACAGTGTGCATGTCCCCTTTAAGCAGGGCACACTTATGCTGAATGTACTAATACTTTCCAGGAGGAGATGCCCCTTTCACCATACAATAAGAAGGCATCAGTTTGCACTTCTCTCCCCAATAGAAAGAGAAAGCAATTAAAAAAAACACTCCACCCGAATAGCCAGCAGTTATTCAACCTTTATCCACTCGATAATAGCATTGTTCACCCCTGGGGTTTTGCACTTTTGCGAGCAATGAATACACTTCCTGGGTGAATGAACATGGAGCCTCCACCCGGTCCCCTCTCCATGCATCAGTGTCCACTTTAAATTAATTTATTTTATTTATAATTTTGTTCAGCCGAGCCTCATTATTTTCCAGGCCACTGGGTGTCAGCTCAGGTCTTATTTCTCAAAGCATCTGAGGACAGAGTTATGACTATTTTGCATAATTCATTCATATTATGTATAGTGCTAACAAATACTCATTGTGCCAGCCATTTCTTCTCCACAGCACAACCGATTTTGCATATCAAGCAAGGGAACAAGGGACTGTTGGTTAATGGTGTTTGCCATGTCTAACAGAAGGCCTACTACCATGGGGTTTCCCGGTCAATTCCAGTTTGATATATGAGGTTATTATAGGCAAGTAATGAATGCTAAGTGGAGCCTGTCACCCGCTCTTTGCCTCAAGGAGCACAAGTCCCCAGACAGAGCTGGGAAGCGGCGCGGCTCAGGGTGTCGCCGCTGATTTGTGTACGCATGTGATAGTCGAAGCGTCTCGTTGTTCTACAGACCATAAACACCTGATAGAAATTGATGGATCTTTAATAGGGACAGCACTTAAACAATTTGTTCTTGTTCTGCGGCATTAAGAATAAACATATCATTAATCTTAATGCACTCGCACATTCTTCAGCACCGAGATGTTGTAATGGCGCATTATATCCCCTCCAGGATACTTTTGTAATAAGTTTTAGACAGGGACTGGGTTATAATTTTCACTTCAGTTCTTCCTGACATAGCTGCGTCCTACATGACCACTGCAATTTAAAATGGTGCATCATTCTAGGCTGAAGTAATGACCTTACATTATTACACGCAGCTTTTTGTGTCCACATTTCCGTTTTTCACTGATGTGCGCTGTCCACATTTTCCACGGACAGCACACGTACCCATTGATTTACATTTGTCTGTTCACATTTCAGTATTTTTTTACTGACCGCGGGTCAGTAAAAAAATCACGGAGACAACCACTGCTTTGATCTATGATGCGGAACAAGCACGCTCATTGAAGTCTATGGGTCTGTGAAAATCACGGACGCAACACGGATGGCATGCGTGTTGCGTCAGTTTTTTACTGAAGACAAATAGGAGATTCTTTGAAAATGTATTTTCAGCTGAGCAACGTCAGTGAATTATGGATGGCACATGGATGGTAAAAACGGACACACGGACCAACCACGGATTCTTCACAGACATCTTCATAGATGAAACACGTACGCTTTTTTTCACAGGCGTGTCACTGACACGGAAATGTGGACGGGGCCTAAGGTTCTTGCAGACGAGCATCAGCGGATTAGGTCCGGATGCGTTGTGGATGCGTACAGTGAAAAATGCGCGATTTCACAAGCAATTTCATTCAATTTTGTCTACGATCACGTTCAGTTGTTTGTTTTTTATTGTGCGGGTACAATGCGATTTAATGCATTTTGTATGCGCATGATAAAAAAACGGAATGTTTACAAACAACATCTTTTAGCAATCATCAGTGAAAAACGCATTGTTTCCGCACTTGCTTGCAGATGCAATGTGATTTTCACGCAGCCCCATTCACTTCTATTGGGCCAGCGTTGCGTGAAAATCGCAGAATATAGAACATGCTGCGATTTTCACCCAATGCACAAGTGATGTGTGAAAACCAACGCTCATGTACACAGACCCATTGAAATGAATGGGTCTGGATTCTGTGCAGGCGCAATGCGTTCACATCACGCATTGCACCGCGTGGAATACTGACTCATGACTTATGGCACAAAAAAGCTGCGTGTGACATCACCCTCAGACTGGAGCAAGTTGGGGATGGCAAAGCACTTGGTAATCGTTCATAAATTTGTCTCTGGAGAAAAAAAAAATGCCAGAATAAGTGCAAACGTTGTTGTGGTACCTGTGTTTTTTGTGGCATTTTTTTTTTCATGCATTGGAAGAGATTTATCAACCCTCTAAGGCCGAGTTCACATGAACGTGTGTGACCCGTGCTCGTGCTGCGGCCCGCAAAAAGCGGGCCGCAATGCACGATCGCCGGCCGTAGGTCAGCCGCATCGGATCGCGGACCCATTCACTTTAATGGGTCCGCGATCCGCCCGTTCCGCTAAAAGATAGGACATGTTCTATATTTTTGCGGAACGGAGGTACGGGACGTAACCCCATGGAAGCACTCCGTAGTGCTTCCGAGGGGTCCCGTCCCGTGCGGCCGTTCCGCTATTCCGGATTTGCGGACCCATTGAAGTGAATGGGTCCGCATCCGTGAATCGGAATGCACACGGAACTGTGGCCGTGTATTGCGACCCGCGATTTGCGGGCCGCAATACGGCCACAGATCACACACGTTCGTGGGAACTAAGCCTAAGACAGACGGGTTTGTAACTTTTTAAATGGCACTTGTGCAAACATTTTTGTGCAAATGGCATTTTTACGCAGCCCTTGACAATTTCTAAAAAGGGGGTGCGGCAGATTTACACCTATTTTCTGGTGTAAATGATGACTAAAATTTATACCGGCTACGAATAGACTGGACATTGATTGTGCTTAATTTATGCTGACGTGTATGCCTCATCATGAATTGAACGCATTATCTGGTGGTCTTTCTAAATCTTCCCTAGTGTGTTTTACCACTAGCTTATTCTCCATGGTGTTTTTACTGGGACATACCGTATTTTTCGCCCTATAAGATGCACCGACCCATTAGATGCACCTAGGTTTTAGATGAGGACAATAAGAAACATTTTTTTTTTATTAGACCTTAGCTCAGACCCCCAATCAGACCTCAGTTTAGACCCCAATGTGAATGACCCCGAATCAGACCTCAAATAAGAGCCCCATGCCTCTTATCAGCCCCCATATGCCTCTCATCAGCCCCCAGCAGCCTCCATTCTCATATCAGCCCCCATAGTCTCTCATATCAGCCCCCAGCAGCCCCCATTGCCTCATATAAGCCCCCAGTAGCCCCCATTGCCTCTCATATTAGCCCCCCAGCAGTCTCATATCAGCCCCCAGCAGCCTTCATTGCCTCATGTCAGCCCCCAGCAGCCCCCATTGTCTCATATCAGCCCCCAGCAGTCACCATTGCGTCATATCAGCCCCAGTAGCCCCCATTATCTCACAAGTTAGCTCCCAGTAGCCCCCATTGCCTCATATAAGCCCCCAGTAGCCCTCATTGCCTCTCATATTAGCCCCCCCAGCGGTCTCATATCAGCCCCCATTGCCTCATGTCAGCCCCCAGCAGCCCCCATTGTCTCATATCAGCCCCCAGCAGTCACCTTTGCCTCAGATCAGCCCCCAGAAACCCCTATTGCCTTATGTTTAATTAAAAAAAAAACACTTACCTCTTCTGCTCCGGGCACCCCTGCTCCTCTACTCCAACGCTCTTCTTCCTCCTCCGTCTGCTGTGCTGATTTGACGTGCACAGCGTGAGGTCACAGAACGCCCTCACGCTGTGCGCAGCCACCGTACAGCTGACAACCGAGGACTGGAAACGGTGAGTACAGAGCCTTCACCACTTCCTGGTCCTACGGTACTAACAAGCACTTCCATAATGGAAGCGCTCATTAGTATTCGCCCGATAAAACGCTGGGGCATTCCCCCCCCCCACTTTTAGGGGGGGAAAACTGCGTCCTATTTGGCGAAAAATACGGTACACAAATTTCATAGGGCCTCATAGCAAAAATTGTTATGGCCCCCATCCCCACCTGGTTTCCCAGTATACGTGTGCCAAATACCACTATGTAACGCAGAACGCAAATGCCTCAGATTTCTGCTGAATTTACATTTTGTTTTATTGAACGGAAGAAATGTTAACTAAAAAAAAAGTAATCCTCGGCCTCACCCACTTCATCCAACTTCTATGTTGGAAAAATTAGAACAGATGCTTCGTAAATATGACGCTCATTCTGAACAGCAAATTTCTCAATGTATTTACACCAGAAAACTATTATGAATACATTGATAAATCTCCCTCCCCATTCAGCTCTAAATCACTGCTTCCTTTCAGATAATATATCACAAAACCGCCTGCCTACAGCCACCACTAGGGGGAGCTTAATGCATAGAAATGTATACAGTTACTATTATAATCTCTTTGCACTGAGCTTCTCCTAGTGGCAGCTGTATGGAAGTTTCACGTTGGAAAGAGAGAAAGAAGTTCAGCGCCAGGACCCTCCTTCCCCTGGTTCCACTACATGGTCTTTGTCCATTGAACAAATCTGGTCTCTGCATTTTTTTTAAAAGAAAAAAATTATGATAAAAATGCTACCTAATTACTTGTGTTTGAGGATTCCGGCAGGCAGTTCCATCTGGAAATCCGTATGCAAACGGCTAGCATTTGTTTCCAGATCCTGTTGCAGATCCGGCTTACAAATGCCTTGAAATACCGTATCCGTCTCTCTGGTGTCATCCGGAAAAACAGATCCGATATTTATTTGTTTCAAAGATTTAAAGGTTTGCGTATGCGCAGACCGGGAAGCGGAGCCGGAACACTAGGTATCGGATTCGGGATTAATACATTTCAATGGAAATGATCCGGCATTTCGGCAAGTGTTCTGGAATCTTGGCCGGAGAAAATACAGCAGCATGCTTCAGTATTTTCTCAGGCCAAATACCGTAAGAGAGACTGAACTGATGACATCCTGATGCATACTGAACTAAATGCTTTCCATTCAGAATGTATTAGGATAAAACTGAAGCGTTTTTTTTCCGGTATTGAGCCCCTGTGACAGAACTCAATATCGGAAAACTTTAACCCTTGTGTGAAACTACCCTAACAGAAACTCCAGTAGTGAAAGAAATAAATAAAAATCCTGCTTGTGTGTCCTGTTTCATATTTCACATACATTTTAGGCTTATATTATGAGCTGGTGTCTTTACCTTAAATACGTTGCAAGAAATGCAAATGCAAAAAACAAGACTAAATTGCAAAAGTGCAAAAAATGCCACTAAAAATAATGTGTGAAAGCTACCTTAGGACTAGGTCTTAGTCCGGGCTTGGGATTGGTGTTCTGTAGATTGTATTATTTTCCCTTATAACATGGTTATAAGGGAAAATAATAGCATTCTGAATACAGAATGTATAGTACAATAGCGCTGGAGGGGTTAAACAAAAAACCTGCAATGAATGCTCACCACAGGTCCTGTTCAGCAAAGGAGACAGACGAGATGCCGGGCAGTGCGATCAAGTGGACTAAGGTGAGTTAAATTTTTATTTTTATTTTTAACCCCTTCAGCGCTATTGTACTATGCATTCTATATTCAGAATGCTATTATTTTCCCTTATAACCATGTTATAAGGGAAAATAATAATGATTGGGTCTCCATCCCGATCATCTCCTAGCAACTGTGCGTGAAAATCGCACCACATCCGCACTTGCTTGCGGATGCTTGCGATTTTCACGCAACCCCATTACCCTTCTATGGGGCCTGCGTTGCGTGAAAAACGCACAAAGAGGAGCATGCTGCGATTTTTACGCAACGCACAAGTGATGCGTGAAAATCACCACTCATGTGAACAGCCCCATAGAAATGAATGGGTCGGTATTCAGTGTGTGTGCAATGCGTTCAACTCACGCATCGCATCCGCGTGGAATACTCGCCCGTGTGAAAGGGGCCTAAGAGTGCTAGAGTGTGCCACCAAATCCTCTGGGCCCTATGAGCCAACAGCTGCCCTGGCTTAAGTTATGCCGTTGATCTGCACAGTTCATACACTAGACTGCCTATAATCAGTAGATAAGTCAATTGAACTACTATGTTAAGTCTTCCTTCACTAATCTTTTTTGGGGCATTTTTGGGGTCTGTAGAAAACGCTGTAAATTTCATGTATTTTTACAAGCATTTTTTGAGCTTTAGGCCTCTTTCACACGAAGGTAAGGGCTTCGTGCCCGTGCTGTGGGCCACATACAGTGGTTCCGCAATACACGGGTCACCAGCCATGTGCATTCCGCATCACGGATGCAGGCCCACTTACTTGAATGGGTTCGCAAATCCGGAGATGCGTTGCGGAACGGAAGCACAGAACGGAAAACCACAGAAGCACTAAGGAGTGCTTCCGCAGAGGTTCTGTTCCGTGCCTCTGCACCGCAAAATATAGAACTTGCTCTATTTTTTTGCGGAACGGACCGATCCCGGGCCCCATTCAAGCGAATGGGTCCGCGATCCGCATACGGCTGGCCCGCGGTCGATGCCCGTGCATTGCAGACCGCAATTTGCGATCCACAGCACGGAGCGTGAGAACAAGCCCTTATTTTGATGCTTTTGTAAAAAAAAAAAAAAACATCTAGAGCATGGTATAATTTAGAAAATTTCAATGGACAAAAAAAAAATGCCCCCCCCCAAAAAAAAAATATGCACTGCATATAGTGTATTTCATATTTCGCTATTGGATTTAAACTAACATCTGACAGCAGCATTTTCTTTTAAATAGAGACTAAGGCCCCTTTCACACGGGCGTTGCGGGAAAATGTGCGGGTGCGTTGCGGGAACACCCGCAATTTTTCCGCGCGAGTGCAAAACATTGTCATGCGTTTTGCACTCGCGTGAGAAAAATCGCGCATGTTTGGTACCCAAACCCGAACTTCTTCACAGAAGTTTGGGCTTGGGATCGGTGTTCTGTAGATTGTATTATTTTCCCTTATAACATGGTTATAAGCGAAAATAATAGCATTCTGAATACAGAATGCATAGTAAAATAGCGCTGAAGGGGTTAAAAAATAAAAATAAAAATTTAACTCACCTTAATCCACTTGATCGCGTAGCCCGGCGTCTCCTTTGCTGAACAGGACCTGTGGTGACGTCACTCCGATCATCACATGATCCATCACCATGGTAAAAGATCATGTGATGGAACATGTGATGACTGGAGTGACGTCATCACAGGTCCTGTTCATGTAATTAATGCTTACCCCAGGTCCTGTTCAGCAAAGGAGACAGAAGGAGATGCCAGGCTACGCGAACAAACCTTGCGCTATTTTACTATGCATTCTGTATTCAGAATGCTATTATTTTCTCTTATAACCATGTTATAAGGGAAAATAATAATGATTGGGTCTCCATCCCGATCGTCTCCTAGCAACCGTGCGTGAAAATCGCACCGCATCCGCACTTGCTTGCGGATGCTTGTGATTTTCACGCAACCCCATTCACTTCTATGGGGCCTGCGTTGCGTGGATTATCGCACCGCAACGCACAAAGAGTAGCATGCTGCGATTTTCACGCAACGCATAAGTGATGCGTGAAAATCACCGCTCATGTGAACAGCCCCATAGAAATGAATGGGTCGGTATTCAGTGTGGGTGCAATGCGTTCAACTCACGCATCGCATCCGCGCGGAAAACTCGCCCGGGTGAAAGGGCCCAAAAAGAAATGCCAGTAAAAACACCATAAAACTCTGGGGACATTTATCATTACCTTAATGCTCAAAAACTTGCATCAGAAAGTTGTAAAGTTTGATGGACTCCTTTACTTGGCAAAACCTTGCCCCTTTTTGGGGGTTGTCAGTCCCATTCACAACTTAAAAAAAAATGGTTAATGGGGTGGGGAGTGTCCAGTGCAAGTTCAGGCATAGTTGGCCCAGGACATTTATTATAATCTATGCAAGGAAATTGGCCTAGAATCAGATTATACCTGAAATCCACACCAACTTTAGTGGAGAAGACTTCAGTTTTGGTGCATGGTGCATTGACAGATTATTGCGTCTCTTAAAGATTGTGGCACATCTTAAGCCAGTGGGGGATAGATTCAAGGGGTTTTCTGAGTGTTTTATACCTATCCTCAGAAAAAGTCATCAGTATCTGATCCGTGGGGATTCGACTCCCAGGACCCCTGCCGATCAGCTGTTTGAAAAGGCTATGGTGTAGCTGCTGTGCTTGGTATTACTGTTTAGCCCCATTCACTTGAATGAAACTGAGCTGCACCTAGGCCACATGACCGATGAACAGGATGTCACTGGCTTAGGGTCCATTCACACAACCGTATTTCTGGGTTTCTGGGTTGACATCATCACAGGTCCTTTTCAGCTACTGCATTTAGAACTGATCACATGGGCTGTGATGTCACCACAGGTCCTTCAGCTCCTGAGGACGGCAATACAGTTGTATCTATCTGGCAGGCAGGACATTCGGGGCCTGGGACAAAACATCAGGGGCCCAGGCCCCGGATATTTTAACCTAGCAACGCCCCTGGAGAATGTCCTATTCTTGTTTGCAGACAAGAATAGGCATTTCTATATTAGGGCTGGCCAAGTGCGTTCCGCAAAATGCAGAATGTACATGGCCGGTACCTGTGTTTTGTGGACCCGCAATTTGCAGACCGCAAACACTTAGGCCTAGTTCACACTTCAGTGTTTGGTCAGTGATTTCCATCAGTGATTTGTGAGCCAAAACCAGGTGCAGCTCTAAACATAGAACAGGAGCAGATCTTTCCCTTCTACCTAATGTCTATGGAGGCTCCACTTCTGGTTTTGGCTCACAAATCACTGATGGAAATCACTGACCAAACACTGAAGTGTGAACGAGGCCTTAGGGCCGTGTGAATGGATCCTTAGGGCAGGAGGCTATGGTGCCCACAGTAGTTCTGCAGCCTCTTTGAGAAGCTGATCAGTGGAGGTCCTGGGAATTGGACCCTCACCAATCAGATACTGATGACCTTTACTGAGGATAGGTCATCCGAATAAAGCACTTGGAAAACCCCTTTAGTGCTAGGTTGTAAAAGGATGGTCTTAAATCTCCCCCTATGTGTCTCTCTAGTTACAGCTACTGAACTAGCAAAAAGTATAGTCCATTAATTGCTCTTTTTTTTTTTTTTTTGCAGTAAAAGTCTGGTAGTCTGGCATCTGAGGCGACATTCACACAAACGTATTTTGTTTCTGTGTCCATTCCATCTTTTTTTGATTGGATGAGGACCCATTCATTTCAATAGGTCCACAAAAAATGCGGACAGCACACCGTGTGCTATCCGCATCCGTATGTCCGTTTCATAGCCCCGCAAAAAAAAAATGGAACATATTCTATTCTTGATAGGCATTGTTACAATGTATCCACAAAAAAAAAATGTATGACATACGGAAGTCATATTTTTTTTGTCGATCTGCAATTTGCTGACCGCAAAACACATACGTTCATGTGAATCTAGCCTGATAGCCAGGAAATCCTGATAAACTGGCATGTAAGAACAAGGCACATACAAGAATAATAAAAAAAACTGTCATAAGCCATCATCAGATCTTCTCTAGCAGGTCCACAGTGTGGGTCTACTATACCTCTGGAGATGGAAGGCCACTTTCTAGGGCTGCACTGTTGAATGCAACAGCTCACTGGGGATCACATCACCATAATGGCAGGGCGGAAGGCTTAAAGCGAATCACTTTTCAAACATTCAATAATGGCCAATGACATATACTCCACTTCCTTTCAAGAACTGAACAATTAAGGTCACGTATTTTTCATCCATATGATATCTGCATGTTTTGTGGATAGCACACTAACTCATGCATTTCTATGGGGTAATGCACGCATCAGTGTTTATTGAGGATCAGTTTTACCTTTCTGCAAATTATAGAACATGCCCTATTCCGCTCCGTATTAATGAGAATAGCCCTTTCTATCGGTGGGTGTGATAAAAAATAAGCAATGCAGATGGAAGGTATCTGAATTTTTCGGATCTGCTTTGTGGTCTGAAATACGGACACGGCTGTGTGCATGACGTCTAATGTAGAGATTCTGTGCTTTTTCTGCAGTTTTTTCTGTGTACGGCAGAAGTGGGGAGTACCTTTAGGGCTCATGCTCAAGACAGAGCCTGCAAGACCAGATATGGTGCATTCCTGTGGCTCCCCAGCAGGGGGCACCTATCCTTTCTGCTGCCTGAGGCGAAAACTGAAACAGCGACCCTCCTTCCCCCATGCATTTTTGTTAACCTAACCCCTTCCCTTCAGCCCATGACCCTTCCGCTGCCTCTCTCTTGTTCCTACCTGGTGCAGATCCGTCAGGGGATCAACAAAAAACGCATCCGGTATCTAATACAACCGTCTGCATCCGTTCAGAATGAATACGTTGTATTAACTACAGGGATGCCAAATGTCCATGAAAATAGGTGACTTTTTTCCTGCATTCGTGAAAAAAAATTGATGTATCTGTGAATTCTTTTGAGCCTGGTGCTACATGACTAGCTTATTTTGGTGGTAATTCTCATGGTTTTACAGCTCACAGTAAATGCTGGTAATGAGGTTGTATCACGATATTGAGCTACAAACCTGTTTTACTTATATTATTTATCATTTATGACGGTTTTCCAATTTGTCTGTAAAAATGTTGACTGTCCGTAATTTGGGATAGGTTGTCTAGAAAAAAAGAAAAATTCTGGTTGGCTACTCTGATTATCTCCCAAATGAACAAGACGGATCCGCCACTAAATCCATTGTAAGCCAATGGGCGCCGGATCAGTTTTTTTTCGTGTCCGTTGACATACATTGTGTTTTATGCCGGATCCGCCTTGATCAGTATAACATGACGCACTCAGAAACGCTGTTTGCAGCACTTTTGTGTGCGTCATGGGAATGCCACAAATTGGAACGGAATGCATTTTGGTGCACTCCGTTCTCTTCAGTTCAGTTTTGTCCCCATTGACAATGAACGGGAACAAAACTGTAGAGTTTTACTCCAGTTTTGAGATCCTATGACGGATCTCAATAGCGGAAAGAAAAAACGCAGATGTGAAAGTAGTCTAATACAGTTGTATGTCTGAGCTCCCAGCTGAATGTAGCCTATGGGGGAGATTTATCAAAACTGGCGTAAAGGAAAACTGGCTTAGTTGCCCATAGCAACCAATCAGATTCCACCTTTCGCTTTCTAGGAGTTCTAAAAAAAAATTAAGAATCTGATTGGTTGCTATGGGCAACTAAGCCGTTTCTACTTTACACCAGTTGCAATAAATCTCCTGTTTCTGCTTTAGGCATTTAATAGATTTTTTATATTACTGCTCTACAGGATGATGTCCATGACCATTGCCATTGCACCACATGAGGGCCCCTTCTACCTGCTGGCACAGGTTAAACACCCCTATGATAGAGGCCTGACACAAAAACAGGGTAAAGTTGCCTAGTCTGTACTCCTGTGTTGGCTGCATAGCCCCATTTCAGATCTAAAATATCTAATACGCGACTTGGGTAGCTCCCTCAGGAGACATTTCTTACCTCCTTCTAAAATATACTTGAAAAACTGCTCAAATGTGCTTTTTAAGCTATAAATGCCATATAATTATTCCTGTACTACGGCTATAGACGGTGACATTGAGAAGGTACCAAGCGAAGTGTATATATATGTATTGCCACTAAGGGTGCAAATTGTGACAATTTTCTGTAAGCCCGATCCACAGAGCTGCGCTTATTTCCATTTCCTGGTATCAGGGGTCCATTGCAGTAATTGGCATGCAGATTGCATCTAAGAAACCTGATATGTGGAATAAAGGACCCTTCTACATAGAATAATGAACTGACACTGTGTTGATGGATGAAGGAATGAAGAGGTGGGGGAGAGTCAGCTGGGAAAGGGGGAGGTCAAGGGAAATGTAAAATTATATACATGTATATTTCCCATAAATTATGCCTCTTTTGTCCTTGTAAGTTTTGATTTTGCCCAAGGATCATTTTTCATTTTTCCTTGAATTTCTCTGCCCACTCATTCTTCCTTGCGATATTGTCTTCTTATTAAGTTTATTTAATTTCCTATATGCTGTAGGTTTAATTTCTTCTTCCACTATCTCTTCATTCATCATTTTCCCTACTCTACTACCTCCACAGTATGTTTCTACCCCTTTATGTCTTTCTCTGGTTTTACCTTGAAGGGATATTTGATGGAAGTGACTTTTGGTTTTGATGAAGTGTTAAAGCGAAAGGCAAGGTATTAACCCGGAATCACAGTTCATTAGTTGTACGGCTTCTGGCAGTAATTCTACTAGATATTAATTACATAGCAGGAATTAATTGGCGTACACTTTACTGCAGCTTCAATCAGTGCTAAATCCTGCAACGACTTATATAAAGTGAGAAGCTGTCATGGTCTGTACCAGGCGCTATGGATCATTCAGAGACTGGAAGAAGCTCTACGTCTGATTTAGCTTATAGGCAAAATACAATTTATATACTAGCCAGTAAGATTGCATGAGTTTATTGGTTAAGAAAGTCAATAAAAAAAAAAAGAAAGTCAATGAAATTAGGCACAATGGAGTAAAAAACAAAACATTAAAGTTTGTAAATTTAAAAGGGTTTTCCTATAAACATTTCGCACCTACCCACAAGATTGCTGATAAATGTATGATCGTTGGGAATTACACAGATCATAAGAACAAGGGTTCCTGAGTCTCCTGTGTGAATAAATTAGTAACTGCCTATGAGACTAACGAAGATAAACAAGAGAGTCCAGATCTTGTGATCGGTGGGGGTCCCAGTGGTGAGAAGAGATAGAAAGCACATGCCAGATCTCCTAATCTGAAGGACCGTTTCTAGTTCTCCTGGAAGATCTTCTCTCCAGGAGAGAATCAGAGCGAAGAAGCCTGCTTTCCAAAAAGCTACAGCGTACAAAGACAACAGAGTGATCAGTAAAATCAAAGCTTCACAGACCTTGCTGCCAGTGAGGCAAAACAGGTTAGACATCTATCACCTAGAATAACCACCACACCATAATAACTTCAAGCCTGTATCATACAGTGGACACCTATATCCACAAGAGCCTAAAAGTACCATTTAATTGCCACACATCCAGCCACTAGACCTCCTCATCTGGTGCCAGAAAATGCACTTTATACTCACTACTGCTGGATGTGCCACAAGTTATATTTTGCACTAAATAGGAACGAGTGCTATACTTTAACTTCTGGCCTGATTCTTCTAACCACTGTCACTGTACTGATCCCCAGTAAGCAATGGCCTGAGGGAGTACAGTGTGACACAACATCTCATCAGGGCCACTATCACTGCAATCCTCTCCTCAGGTTACAGGTAGTGTTGAGCGCGAATATTCGAATAGCGAATATTTATCTCGAATATCGCTACTTCGAGATTACGCAAATATTTAGAATATAGCGATATATATTCGTTATATCGAATATTCAGCATTTTTTTCCATCTGAACACGATTCCTCTCTGCTTCTTGCTTGTAGACCAATGAGAAGGAAGCAATGTCAAGTTCACAGCAATACTTAGTGCACCAATCAGTAATCTGTAGTCAGACCTGCTAAAATGTTAAATTGCACGTAAAAAATATTCTAATCAGTGCCGATTAGCGCAATCGCAAATATATTGGAGCACTTGACTCTATCTGGATATAAAGCTATTGTAATGTTCTGCCGTGCCAACCATTTGCTCCAGTCTCAGTAAACTACTAGCAGCTGGAAAATGTAGCCAAAGTGACCCACGCCTGTATTTCGCGTTACAAATTCGCATTACGAGATTTTTACATTGCCAATAGAGTTGAGCGAACACCTGGATGTTCGGGTTCGAGAAGTTCGGCCGAACTTCCCGGAAATGTTCGGGTTCGGGATCCGAACCCGATCCGAACTTCGTCCGGAACCCGAACCCCATTGAAGTCAATGGGGACCCGAACTTTTCGGCACTAAAACGGCTGTAAAACAGCCCAGGAAAGGGCTAGAGGGCTGCAAAAGGAAGCAACATGTAGGTAAATCCCCTGCAAACAAATGTGGATAGGGGAAATGAATTAAAATAAAAATTTAATAAATAAAAATTAACCAAAATCAATTGGAGAGAGGTCCCATAGCAGAGAATCTGGCTTCCCGTCACCCACCACTGGAACAGTCCATTCTCAGATATTTAGGCCCCGGCACCCAGGCAGAGGAGAGAGGTCCCGTAACAGAGAATCTGGCTTCATGTCAGCAGAGAATCAGTCTTCATATCATAGCAGAGAATCAGGCTTCACGTCAGCCACCAGTGCAACAGTCCATTGGCATATATTTAGGCCCAGCACACAGGCAGAGGAGAGAGGTCCCGTAACAGAGGATCTGGCTTCATGTCAGCAGAGAATTAGTCTGCATGTCATAGCAGAGAATGAGGCTTCACGTCAGCCACCACTGCAAACAGTCCATTGGCATATATTTAGGCCCAGCACCCAGGCAGAGGAGAGAGGTCCCGTAACAGACAATCTGGCTTCATGTCAGCAGAGAATCAGTCTTCATATCATAGCAGAGAATCAGGCTTCACGTCAGCCACCAGTGCAACAGTCCATTGGCATATATTTAGGCCCAGCACACAGGCAGAGGAGAGAGGTCCCGTAACAGAGGATCTGGCTTCATGTCAGCAGAGAATCAGTCTGCATGTCATAGCAGAGAATCAGGCTTCACGTCACCCACCACTGCAACAGTCCATTGTCATAAATTTAGGCCCAGCACCCAGGCAGAGGAGAGAGGTCCCGTAACAGACAATCTGGCTTCATGTCAGCAGAGAATTAGTCTGCATGTCATAGCAGAGAATGAGGCTTCACGTCAGCCACCACTGCAACAGTCCATTGGCATATATTTAGGCCCAGCACCCAGGCAGAGGAGAGAGGTCCCGTAACAGACAATCTGGCTTCATGTCAGCAGAGAATCAGTCTTCATATCATAGCAGAGAATCAGGCTTCACGTCAGCCACCAGTGCAACAGTCCATTGGCATATATTTAGGCCCAGCACACAGGCAGAGGAGAGAGGTCCCGTAACAGAGGATCTGGCTTCATGTCAGCAGAGAATTAGTCTGCATGTCATAGCAGAGAATGAGGCTTCACGTCAGCCACCACTGCAACAGTCCATTGGCATATATTTAGGCCCAGCACACAGGCAGAGGAGAGAGGTCCCGTAACAGAGGATCTGGCTTCATGTCAGCAGAGAATCAGTCTTCATGTCATAGCAGAGAATCAGGCTTCACGTCACCCACCACTGCAACAGTCCATTTTCATAAATTTAGGCCCAGCACCCAGGCAGAGGAGAGAGGTCCCGTAACAGACAATCTGGCTTCATGTCAGCAGAGAATTAGTCTGCATGTCATAGCAGAGAATGAAGCTTCACATCAGCCACCACTGCAACAGTCCATTGGCATATATTTAGGCCCAGCACACAGGCAGAGGAGAGAGGTCCCGTAACAGAGGATCTGGCTTCATTTCAGCAGAGAATCAGTCTGCATGTCATAGCAGAAAATCAGGCTTCACGTCAGCCACCACTGCAACAGTCCATTTTCATAAATTTAGGCCCAGCACCCAGGCAGAGGAGAGAGGTCCCGTAACAGACAATCTGGCTTCATGTCAGCAGAGAATTAGTCTGCATCTCATAGCAGAGAATGAGGCTTCACGTCAGCCACCACTGCAACAGTCCATTGGCATATATTTAGGCCCAGCACACAGGAAGAGGAGAGAGGTCCCGTAACAGACAATCTGGCTTCACGTCAGCAGAGAATTAGTCTGCATGTCATAGCAGAGAATGAGGCTTCACGTCAGCCACCACTGCAACAGTCCATTGGCATATATTTAGGCCCAGCACACAGGCAGAGGAGAGAGGTCCCGTAACAGAGGATCTGGCTTCATGTCAGCAGAGAATCAGTCTTCATGTCATAGCAGAGAATCAGGCTTCACGTCACCCACCACTGCAACAGTCCATTTTCATAAATTTAGGCCCAGCACCCAGGCAGAGGAGAGAGGTCCCGTAACAGACAATCTGGCTTCATGTCAGCAGAGAATTAGTCTGCATGTCATAGCAGAGAATGAAGCTTCACATCAGCCACCACTGCAACAGTCCATTGGCATATATTTAGGCCCAGCACACAGGCAGAGGAGAGAGGTCCCGTAACAGAGGATCTGGCTTCATTTCAGCAGAGAATCAGTCTGCATGTCATAGCAGAAAATCAGGCTTCACGTCAGCCACCACTGCAACAGTCCTTTTTCATAAATTTAGGCCCAGCACCCAGGCAGAGGAGAGAGGTCCCGTAACAGACAATCTGGCTTCATGTCAGCAGAGAATTAGTCTGCATCTCATAGCAGAGAATGAGGCTTCACGTCAGCCACCACTGCAACAGTCCATTGGCATATATTTAGGCCCAGCACACAGGCAGAGGAGAGAGGTCCCGTAACAGACAATCTGGCTTCACGTCAGCAGAGAATTAGTCTGCATGTCATAGCAGAGAATGAGGCTTCACGTCAGCCACCACTGCAACAGTCCATTGGCATATATTTAAGCCCAGCACACAGGCAGAGGAGAGAGGTCCCGTAACAGACAATCTGGCTTCACGTCAGCAGAGAATTAGTCTGCATGTCATAGCAGAGAATGAGGCTTCACGTCAGCCACCACTGCAACAGTCCATTGGCATATATTTAGGCCCAGCACACAGGCAGAGGAGTGAGGTCCCGTAACAGAGGATCTGGCTTCATGTCAGCAGAGAATCAGTCTGCATGTCATAGCAGAAAATCAGGCTTCAAGTCAGCCACCACTGCAACAGTCCATTGTCAGATATTTAGGCCCAGCACCCAGGCAGAGGAGAGAGGTCCCGTAACAGAGAATCTGTCTTCATGTCAGCAGAGAATTAGTCTGCATGTCATAGCAGAGAATCAGGCTTCACGTCACCCAACATTGGAACAGTCCATTGGCATATATTTAGGCCCCGGCACCCAGACAGAGGAGAGGTTCATTCAACTTTGGGTAGCCTCGCAATATAATGGTAAAATGAAAATAAAAATAGGATTGAATGAGGAAGTGCCCTGGAGTCCAATAATATATGGTTAAGGGGAGGTAGTTAATGTTTAATCTGGACAAGGGACGGACAGGTCCTGTGGGATCCATGCCTGGTTCATTTTTATGAACGTCAGCTTGTCCACATTGGCTGTAGACAGGCGGCTGCGTTTGTCTGTAATGACGCCCCCTGCCGTGCTGAATACACGTTCAGACAAAACGCTGGCCGCCAGGCAGGCCAGCACCTCCAAGGCATAAAAGGCTAGCTCTGGCCACGTGGACAATTTAGAGACCCAGAAGTTGAATGGGGCCGAACCATCAGTCAGTACGTGGAGAGGTGTGCACACGTACTGTTCCACCATGTTAGTGAAATGTTGCCTCCTGCTAACACGTTGCGTATCAGGTGGTGGTGCAGTTAGCTGTGGCGTGTTGACAAAAGTTTTCCACATCTCTGCCATGCTAACCCTGCCCTCAGAGGAGCTGGCCGTGACACAGCTGCCTTGGCGACCTCTTGCTCCTCCTCTGCCTTGGCCTTGGGCTTCCACTTGTTCCCCTGTGACATTTGGGAATGCTCTCAGTAGCGCGTCTACCAACGTGCGCTTGTACTCGCGCATCTTCCTATCACGCTCCAGTGCAGGAAGTAAGGTGGGCACATTGTCTTTGTAGCGTGGATCCAGCAGGGTGGCAACCCAGTAGTCCGCACAGGTTAAAATGTGGGCAACTCTGCTGTCGTTGCGCAGGCACTGCAGCATGTAGTCGCTCATGTGTGCCAGGCTGCCCAGGGGTAAGGACAAGCTGTCCTCTGTGGGAGGCGTATCGTCATTGTCCTGCCTTTCCCCCCAGCCACGCACCAGTGATGGACCCGAGCTGCGTTGGGTGCCACCCCGCTGTGACCATGCTTCATCCTCATCCTCCTCCACCTCCTCCTCATCCTCGTCCTCCTCGTCCTCCAGTAGTGGGCCCTGTCTGGCCACATTTGTACCTGGCCTCTGCTGTTGCCAAAAACCTCCCTCTGAGTCACTTCGAAGAGACTGGCCTGAAAGTGCTAAAAATGACCCCTCTTCCTCCTCCTCCTGGGCCACCTCCTCTTCCATCATCGCCCTAAGTGTTTTCTCAAGGAGACATAGAAGTGGTATTGTAACGCTGATAACGGCGTCATCGCCACTGGCCATGTTGGTGGAGTACTCGAAACAGCGCAACAGGGCACACAGGTCTCGCATGGAGGCCCAGTCATTGGTGGTGAAGTGGTGCTGTTCTGTAGTGCGACTGACCCGTGCGTGCTGCAGCTGAAACTCCACTATGGCCTGCTGCTGCTCGCACAGTCTGTCCAGCATGTGCAAGGTGGAGTTCCACCTGGTGGGCACGTCGCATATGAGGCGGTGAGCGGGAAGGCCGAAGTTACGCTGTAGCGCAGACAGGAGAGCAGCAGCAGGATGTGAACGCCGGAAGCGCGAACAGACGGCCCACACTTTATGCAGCAGCTCTGACATGTCGGGGTAGTTGTGAATGAACTTCTGCACCACCAAATTCAGCACATGCGCCAAGCAAGGGATGTGCGTCAAATTGGCTAGTCCCAGAGCTGCAACGAGATTTCGCCCATTATCACACACCACCAGGCCGGGCTTGAGGCTCACCGGCAGCAACCACTCGTCGGTCTGTTGTTCTATACCCCGCCACAACTCCTGTGCGGTGTGGGGCCTGTCCCCCAAACATATGAGTTTCAGAATGGCCTGCTGACGTTTACCCCGGGCTGTGCTGAAGTTGGTGGTGAAGGTGTGTGGCTGACTGGATGAGCAGGTGGAAGAAGAGGAGGAGGAAGCCAAGAAGGAGGAGGTGGCAACAGGAGGCAAAGAATGTTGCCCTGCGATCCTTGGCGGCGGAAGGACGTGCGCTAAACAGCTCTCCGCCTGGGGCCCAGCTGCCACTACATTTACCCAGTGTGCAGTTAGGGAGATATAGCGTCCCTGGCCGTGCTTACTGGTCCACGTATCTGTGGTTAGGTGGACCTTGCTACAGATGGCGTTGCGCAGTGCACACTTGATTTTATCGGATACTTGGTTGTGCAGGGAAGGCACGGCTCTCTTGGAGAAGTAGTGGCGGCTGGGAACAACATACTGTGGGACAGCAAGCGACATGAGCTGTTTGAAGCTGTCTGTGTCCACCAGCCTAAATGACAGCATTTCATAGGCCAGTAGTTTAGAAATGCTGGCATTCAGGGCCAGGGATCGAGGGTGGCTAGGTGGGAATTTACGCTTTCTCTCAAATGTTTGTGAGATGGAGAGCTGAACGCTGCCGTGTGACATGGTTGAAACGCTTGGTGACGGAGGTGGTGGTGGTGTTGGTGGTACATCCCCTGTTTGCTGGGCGGCAGGTGCCAACGTTCCTCCAGAGGCAGAGGAAGAGGCCGAGGCGGCAGCAGCAGAAGAGGTAGCAGGGGGAGCCTGAGTGACTTCCTTGGTTTTAAGGTGTTTACTCCATTGCAGTTCATGCTTTGCATGCAGGTGCCTGGTCATGCAGGTTGTGCTCAGGTTCAGAACGTTAATGCCTCGCTTCAGGCTCTGATGGCACAGCGTGCAAACCACTCGGGTCTTGTCGTCAGCACATTGTTTGAAGAAGTGCCATGCCAGGGAACTCCTTGAAGCTGCCTTTGGGGTGCTCGGTCCCAGATGGCGGCGGTCAGTAGCAGGCGGAGTCTCTTGGCGGCGGGTGTTCTGCTTTTGCCCACTGCTCCCTCTTTTGCTACGCTGTTGGCTCGGTCTCACCACTGCCTCTTCCTCCGAACTGTGAAAGTCAGTGGCACGACCTTCATTCCATGTGGGGTCTAGGACCTCATCGTCCCCTGCATCGTCTTCCACCCAGTCTTGATCCCTGACCTCCTGTTCAGTCTGCACACTGCAGAAAGACGCAGCAGTTGGCACCTGTGTTTCGTCATCATCAGAGACATGCTGAGGTGGTATTCCCATGTCCTCATCATCAGGAAACATAAGTGGTTGTGCGTCAGTGCATTCTATGTCTTTCACCGCTGGGGAAGGGCTAGGTGGATGCCCTTGGGAAACCCTGCCAGCGGAGTCTTCAAACAGCATAAGAGAATGCTGCATAACTTGAGGCTGAGACAGTTTCCCTGGTATGCATGGGGGTGATGTGACAGACTGATGGGGTTGGTTTTCAGGCGCCATCTGTGCGCTTTCTGCAGAAGACTGGGTGGGAGATAATGTGAACGTGCTGGATCCACTGTCGGCCACCCAATTGACTAATGCCTGTACCTGCTCAGGCCTTACCATCCTTAGAACGGCATTGGGCCCCACCATATATCGCTGTAAATTCTGGCGGCTACTGGGACCTGAGGTAGTTGGTACACTAGGACGTGTGGATGTGGCAGAACGGCCACGTCCTCTCCCAGCACCAGAGGGTCCACTAACACCACCACGACCATGTCCACGTCCGCGTCCCTTACTAGATGTTTTCCTCATTGTTATGGTTCACCACAACAACAAAAATATTATTTGGCCCAATGTATTGTATTCAAATTCAGCGGGATATAAATTTGAGGCCTAGTATTTAGGCGCTGGGTGACCGGTATGGATTTAGTGACAGAATTAGACTTGGAAATGCACAGTAGCGTGTGTGTGAAGTTATTCTGAATGACCCTATGTGCACCTTGAATATTATATACCCTTTTAGGGATAGATTTCAAATAGCTCTGATATAGCAGAAACCACTAAATTATGAAATTGCTAAATTGGGAATTGTATTTCAACCCAGAACAAAAAATGTGCTTTGACGGACACTAAATAACTTTCCCAGCCACAACAGTACAGCGGTAACGAGAGATTTAGCGGAATATAAATTTGAGGCCTAGTATTTAGGAGCTGGGTGACCGGTATGGATTTACTAACAGAATTAGACTTGGAAATGCACAGTAGCGTGTGTGTGAAGTTATTCTGAATGACCCTATGTGCACCTTGAATATTATATACCCTTTTAGGGATAGATTTCAAATAGCTCTGATATAGCAGAAACCACTAAATTATGAAATTGCTAAATTGGGAATTGTATTTCAACCCAGAACAAAAAATGTGCTTTGACGGACACTAAATAACTTTCCCAGCCACAACAGGACAGCGGTAACGAGAGATTTAGCGGGATATAAATTTGAGGCCTAGTATTTAGGCGCTGGGTGACCGGTATGGATTTACTAACAGAATTAGACTTGGAAATGCACAGTAGCGTGTGTGTGAAGTTATTCTGAATGACCCTATGTGCACCTTGAATATTATATACCCTTTTAGGGATAGATTTCAAATAGCTCTGATATAGCAGAAACCACTAAATTATGAAATTGCTAAATTGGGAATTGTATTTCAACCCAGAACAAAAAATGTGCTTTGACGGACACTAAATAACTTTCCCAGCCACAACAGGACAGCGGTAATGACAGATTTAGCGGATATAAATTTGAGGCCTAGTATTTAGGCGCTGGGTGACCGGTATGGATTTACTAACAGAATTAGACTTGGAAATGCACAGTAGCGTGTGTGTAAAGTTATTCTGAATGACCCTATGTGCACCTTGAATATTATATACCCTTTTAGGGATAGATTTCAAATAGCTCTGATATAGCAGAAACCACTAAATTATGAAATTGCTAAATTGGGAATTGTATTTCAACCCTGAACAAAAAATATGTTTTGACGGACACTAAATAACTTGCCCAGCCACAACAGTACAGCGGTAACGACAGATTTAGCGGGATATAAATTTGAGGCCTAGTATTTAGGCGCTGGGTGACCGGTATGGATTTAGTGACAGAATTAGACTGGGATATGGCCAAAAAATAACCACACTATTGCTGGTTAAATGCACTTGGTGTGACAGCTTGACCAACCACACTACTGAGGGTTAAATGCACTTGGTGACGGGTGCAGCTTGCCCCTGATGTATTATATATATGGCCAAAAAATGAACAGACAATTGCTGGTTAAATGCACTTGGTGTGACAGCTTCACCCTGATGTAGGCTTTAGCCAAAAAACAACCACACCATTGAGGGTTAAATGCACTTGGTGACAGGCGCAGCTTGCCCCTGATGTAGTATATGGCCAAAAAATGAACAGACTATTGCTGGTTAAATGCACTTGGTGTGACAGCTTGACCAACCACACTACTGAGGGTTAAATGCACTTGGTGACGGGCGCAGCTTGCCCCTGATGTAGTATATGGCCAAAAAATGAACAGACTATTGCTGGTTAAATGCACTTGGTGTCACAGCTTGACCAACCACACTACTGAGGGTTAAATGCACTTGGTGACGGGCGCAGCTTGCCCCTGATGTAGTATATGGCCAAAAAATGAACAGACTATTGCTGGTTAAATGCACTTGGTGACGGGCGCAGCTTGCCCCTGATTTAGTATATGGCCAAAAAATGAACAGACTATTGCTGGTTAAATGCACTTGGTGTGATAGCTTGACCAACCACACTACTGAGGGTTAAATGCACTTGGTGACGGGCGCAGCTTGCCCCTGATGTAGTATATGGCCAAAAAATAAACAGACTATTGCTGGTTAAATGCACTTGGTGTGACAGCTTCACCCTGATGTAGGCTTTAACCAAAAAACAACCACACCATTGAGGGTTAAATGCACTTGGTGACAGGCGCAGCTTGCCCCTGATGTAGTATATGGCCAAAAAATAAACAGACTATTGCTGGTTAAATGCACTTGGTGTGACAGCTTCACCCTGATGTAGGCTTTAACCAAAAAACAACCACACCATTGAGGGTTAAATGCACTTGGTGACAGGCGCAGCTTGCCCCTGATGTAGTATATGGCCAAAAAAATAAACAGACTATTGCTGGTTAAATGCACTTGGTGTGACAGCTTCACCCTGATGTAGGTTTTAGCCAAAAAACAACCACACCATTGAGGGTTAAATGCACTTGGTCGCAGCTTGGATGCACTTGGTCGCAGCACCGCACAAGACACAAAATGGCCCCCGATCACCCCAGAAAAAAGTGACTGACAAACGGTCTGGGCAGCCTAAAAACAGTGAGCAATTGAGTATCAGCAGCTCAATGATGCACAGCTGCAGATCGATCAATTAATCAAGTGCTTTGGAGGAGTTAATCAGCCTAATCTCGCCCTACTGTCGCAGCCGCAACCTCTCCCTACGCTAATCAGAGCAGAGTGACGGGCGGCGCTATGTGACTCCAGCTTAAATAGAGGCTGGGTCACATGGTGCTCTGGCCAATCACAGCCATGCCAATAGTAGGCATGGCTGTGACGGCCTCTTGGGGCAAGTAGTATGAAGCTTGTTGATTGGCTGCTTTGCAGCCTTTCAAAAAGCGCCAAGAAAGCGTCACAAAAGCGCCAAGAAAGCGACGAACACCGAACCCGAACCCGGACTTTTACGAAAATGTCCGGGTTCGGGTCCGTGTCACGGACACCCCAAAATTCGGTACGAACCCGAACTATACAGTTCGAGTTCGCTCATCCCTAATTGCCAATTTTTCGCTTTCAATTAAATAATCTTGAATTTGCGAATATACAGGAAGTGCAGAATTATTAGGCAAATGAGTATTTTGACCACATCATCCTCTTTATGCATGTTGTCTTACTCCAAGCTGTATAGGCTCGAAAGCCTACTACCAATTAAGCATATTAGGTGCTGTGCATCTCTGTAATGAGAAGGGGTGTGGTCTAATGACATCAACACCCTATATCAGGTGTGCATAATTATTAGGCAACTTCCTTTCCTTTGGCAAAATGGGTCAAAAGAAGGACTTGACAGGCTCAGAAAAGTCAAAAATAGTGAGATATCTTGCAGAGGGATGCAGCACTCTTAAAATTGCAAAGCTTCTGAAGCATGATCATCGAACAATCAAGCGTTTCATTCAAAATAGTCAACAGGGTCGCAAGAAGCGTGTGGAAAAACCAAGGCGCAAAATAACTGCCCATGAACTGAGAAAAGTCAAGCGTGCAGCTGCCAAGATGCCACTTGCCACCAGTTTGGCCATATTTGAGAGCTGCAACATCACTGGAGTGCCCAAAAGCACAAGGTGTGCAATACTCAGAGACATGGCCAAGGTAAGAAAGGCTGAAAGACGACCACCACTGAACAAGACACACAAGCTGAAACGTCAAGACTGGGCCAAGAAATATCTCAAGACTGATTTTTCTAAGGTTTTATGGACTGATGAAATGAGAGTGAGTCTTAATGGGCCAGATGGATGGGCCCGTGGCTGGATTGGTAAAGGGCAGAGAGCTCCAGTCCGACTCAGACGCCAGCAAGGTGGAGGTGGAGTACTGGTTTGGGCTGGTATCATCAAAGATGAGCTTGTGGGGCCTTTTTGGGTTGAGGATGGAGTCAAGCTCAACTCCCAGTCCTACTGCCAGTTTCTGGAAGACACCTTCTTCAAGCAGTGGTACAGGAAGAAGTCTGCATCCTTCAAGAAAAACATGATTTTCATGCAGGACAATGCTCCATCACACGCGTCCAAGTACTTCACAGTGTGGCTGGCAAGAAAGGGTATAAAAGAAGAAAATCTAATGACATGGCCTCCTTGTTCATCTGATCTGAACCCCATTGAGAACCTGTGGTCCATCATCAAATGTGAGATTTACAAGGAGGGAAAACAGTACACCTCTCTGAACAGTGTCTGGGAGGCTGTGGTTGCTGCTGCACGCAATGTTGATGGTGAACAGATCAAAACACTGACAGAATCCATGGATGGCAGGCTTTTGAGTGTCCTTGCAAAGAAAGGTGGCTATATTGGTCACTGATTTGTTTTTGTTTTGTTTTTGAATGTCAGAAATGTATATTTGTGAATGTTGAGATGTTATATTGGTTTCACTGGTAAAAATAAATAATTGAAATGGGTATATATTTGTTTTTTGTTAAGTTGCCTAATAATTATGCACAGTAATAGTCACCTGCACACACAGATATCCCCCTAAAATAGCTAAAACTAAAAACAAACTAAAAACTACTTCCAAAAATATTCAGCTTTGATATTAATGAGTTTTTTGGGTTCATTGAGAACATGGTTGTTGTTCAATAATAAAATTAATCCTCAAAAATTCAACTTTCCTAATAATTCTGCACTCCCTGTATGATGAATATTCTACAGTCCCTGCCGCTCATCACTATTTACAGGTATGCTCAAAATTTTTATCTCTATGATACCTTAAAGGGGTTGTGTCATGAAACATATTCTACATTTTTTAAACCAGCAACTGAATCTCAATACTTTTGTAATTGTAAGTAATTCCAGTGAGCTATTCACTAAAATGTATCTCTATAGCGCCATATGCTGTTTGTTCTTTTACTTATATTTTTGTCCATCTCACTGAGCTAGTTGAATGTGCTCTGTGTAGATATTCAACTACAACCAGCCATATGTTCTGTTAGAAGCTTAGCTTCCAGGCTGAAGATAATCTAGTGTAGAACAATTGGCGTAATGAATGTGGAGATCTCTGGATCCATGTGAGGTACAGGGCTGGTTCTAGCTTTGTTAGAAGGATATTGCCATGTACTATATGATGTCTGATTTTCATTATTACATCAATCACGGCATAAGCCTTTTCAAGGAGTACAAAGATATATGTATATTTTAAGCTGTTTAAAATTGTCTTTTGTTCTGATCTGTTCTACAGTACAATGCCTTGGCTACTATGTACTAACTATACAAATGTATCAGATGTATAAGATGTTAACCTGTATGTAGATTCCTTCGTGCATCACTTAACCTACACTATGACACCTTTCAAAGTCAACTTTGATGGACTTAGTATAGAATAACTATTGGCATGTGTTCATATGTTAAAGTGCCTTTTAGCATGAGGTAGTCTCAAAGGTATTTACTTTATTATAGGTATGACCTTAAAATTCACATATGCAGTGCTATATATTATTCCAGCACAATGAATGAATATGAGTGACATGAATACGAGCGGTGCTGAATGTGGTCTTCCAGTAAATATTCTATATGCAAGTATGACACTTTAAGGCCTCATGCACACGACCGTTGTGTGCATCCGTGGCCGTTGTGCCGTTTTCCGTTTTTTTTCGCGGACCCATTGACTTTCAATGGGTCCGTGGAAAAATCGAAAAATGCACCGTTTGGCAGCCGCATCCGTGATCCGTTTTTCCTAGCCGTGAAAAATATGATCACGGCCAACGGTTCACAGACCCATTCAAGTCAATGGGTCCGTGAAAAAACACGGATGCACACAAGATTGTCATCCGCGTCCGTGATCCGTGTCCAGTTTTTTCCTATCATTTCAATGGCAAACTTGACCCACGGACGAAAAAACGGTCACGGATCACGGACCTACGGACCCCGTTTTTGCGGACCTTAAAAAAAAACGGTCGTGTGCAACTCCACAGCAATCTATACTAATAAAAGCCCTCTGTGCCTGCACTGTGTCTGTGTGTGTGTGCTGATGATAAATCCAATCAGGACACAGCGCTCCACACAGACACAGAACTACACACAAGTTTCCCTGCAGCCTGACTGCCCATAGATACCTCCGAGGCCACAGCTCCCCCGCCGCCGCCCGCTCCTGCCACAGCTTCCCCGCCGCCGTCCACTTCTGCCACAGTTCCCCCGCCGCCGTCCGCTCCTCTCTCAGATCAGGAGATGCAGAGCGCGCAGCACCCCCACACCCTTTCGGGATGGCAGAGCGGCAGCGGGTAGAGTGTTAGCTGTAATGTCCAGCTAACACTCTGATTGAAATGGCCGACATCGGTGCTGGCACTGATGTCGGCCGTTTAGCCCCTTCCATGCCATGGTCCTTAGGGACCGCTGTATGGAGGGGCTAACCATCGGGCCGATGCTTAAAGGTTAAACTGAGGGAGGGAGACGCCATGGTAACTGGACGCCTTCACATGCATCCGGATTGCTATGGTAAACAAAAATCACAGAAAAGAGAAAAAACAAAGATAAATAAACATCCTGCACGATATGATAAATAAATTTGCGGATGTCCCTGGCTACATTTATAAAAAAGATCACAGAAAAAATAATAATAATGCAGTAACAAAATAGTTGGAAGCATTATATATGGACTAAGCCCTCACTCTGATGTAATAAAATCTGAGACTCTTAGCCATATTGCCTAAGCGCTTGGCAGTTGATTATGGCAGTTGGACGGGGCAGGAGACGGAGATGCTACTGTATGTGTACTACTCACACAAAGTTAAAGGGAACCTATCACCATTTTTATGGTGTCCTAACTAAGGGCAACATAAATAGATGACTGATTCGCTTAGCAAAATGCTGGGTCACTTTCTTTAATTGACCCAGTCAATCTGCCAACATCTTGTATTGAAAAGCTCCAGCTGATAATGGTGAGTCCTGAATATTCATGAGCTCCTGACTCTCCCCGCAAACCTGCTGCTATATGACAGTAATTTTCCATATGAATCAGCAGCAGGCGGGCAGGGGAGTGGCTATAGCTCTGAATTAAATATACGCTGGACTCAATGACATCACGCTGGACTCAAATCAGCTCATTAGCATGAGGCATGCGGCATCTTTGTGTGTATATTATGAGGTAACCATCTGTCACACCAGTAAGTGAATACATCTAAGGCACTTTTTAGTAGTTAATGATTGTATATAATTAGTTAGATTATAATCAAATATCCACATGACAGGTTCCCTTTAAACACTGCACAGGTATGCTACAATATTGTTTCACCTAGGTTCTTGCTACGCTTCTCATTGCTACAGAGGTCCACCTTCAAAATTAACCACACCTTCCACTCCATTAACCTCTGTCCCTTCTCTCCACATCAGTCCCTCCCTCCTTCCCTCACCATTGTTCAGTTTGCATACACTTTATACCCTCATACATTACACTGACCCATCTTCCTCCATGGTGCAGCATAAAAAACACCAATATAAATCTTTTAACCACTTGCTGTCTCTTTCTGTTCTCCTGCTACTAGCTGCAGGGGATACCCTGGCCCTCCCTCAGTTGGTAACCTCAGCTTCTCCTCTCTCACACACAGAAACCCCGAAAATCGTATTAATGTTCACTGCACATCCTCTCCAGTCTTTTTTAACTGTTCACTCTGGAATGCACGATCGGTTCGTAATAAACTACCCACAATCCACGATGTCTTCCTCTCACACTCTCTGAACTTGCTGGCCCTTACAGAAACCTGGCTTCAAGCCTCTGACACTGCTTCCCCAGCTGGCCTATCCTATGGTGGACTTCACTTGTCCAATACCCCCAGACCTGATGACAGGCATGGTGGTGGAGTAGGCATAATGCACATTTCAGGTCATTCCCCCTGTACCCTCTCTTAAATTCCCCTCTTTTGATGTTCACACCATCAGACTCTTCCATCCATTCCCCCGGAGAGTTGCAGTTGTCTATTGTCCCCAGGCGCCCCCCACCAATCATTTTGCACCTTGGCTTCTTCACTTTCTATTTTCTGAATCACCAACTCTTATTATGGGTGATTTGAATATCCCCATTGATGATTCTATCTCCCTATCAGCCTCTCACTTTCTTTCTATAACCTCCTCTCTTGGCCTATCACAACTTACTTCCTCTGCCACGCATGAACAGGGCAATATACTTGATCTAGTCTTCTTCCGTCACTGCTTAGTCTCAAGCTTTAGTAACTTATCCTTCCCACTTTCTGACCACAATCTTCTTTCATTTACTATTAAGACCTGTCACTTTTCTCATGACAATCCTACTTTTCCCACTTATTGAAACCTACACACCATTAACTACCAGCAATTTATTGACACCCCACAGTTAGGTCTTACCCCATTCTCTTTCCTCTTCTGTCTAGAGCTGCCAATTATTACAACCATACCCTCAAAACCCCCCTAGATGAAGTAGCTCCAGTATCAATCCGATTCTCCTGACACAGAACACGACAACGCTGGCACACATCTGAAAGACGTTTTCTCCAGCGCTGCTCCAGATGTGCAGAACGCTTATGGAGAAAATATCATCAGACTTCCTCCATTATAAATTTATGCTCAAAACATATGTAGCCCTATTTGGGGGGGGGGGGGGGAGTAATATCCCTCCCACACATACTCTGGCGCTGACCAGTGTGTATAATGGGAGCTAGAGCCTTCGCTGAATGGGAACATAAGTAAAGTATATCAGTGCCTCCACCCAGGTTAGAGCCTCTGTATTACAGGGAGGATCTCTTCCTGGGACTTACATATGAAGTATAGTTAGCAGTCTTAACAAGAATTACTGTACTAATCTCACAGTCTGGAGAATACATATAGATACCACATAAGGTTATAACAGTAACGTTATAAGGGTAAGAATGATAATAGTGCATACATGCAGTATACTGAGAACGCAGCAGTATTGCAATAGCCAGAGATCCTGCAACAATCTTGTTATATACCAGGGTACATATATATATATATATATATATATATATATATACATATAGAAAGAGTCCTGTGCACGATACCTCCAGACAACAGAAGAGATGAACCAGTTGCAGGGGCCCCTGTGGATGACTGTGGATCCAGGACTCTTTCAGATAACAGACACCTGATCAGAAGAAGACGATGATGAAAGGATTGCTTCCAAGCAGCAAACACGGAAGCAGCAACAGTGGTAGATGCAGGCCTGACTACCTTAACACTGAGTCCTTAACCTGCCAACTAATCTACCAGTGCAACCGGGCCTCTAACTATCTAGTTGGCCGTCGGAAGCCTAACCTATCACCAGGGCCGGTGCAAGGATTTTTGCCAACACAAGCGAAGCTACATTTTGGCGCCCCCCCCCCCCCACCCCTTGCAGCTCACTTGCAGCTCACTTGCAGCAGCTGGCTTCTCCTCTGTGTGGTCCTGGTATCTTCTCTCTGCTTCAGACAATCGCTGGTGTGAGGACCGTATTTTTCACCCTCTACGACGCACCTAGGTTTTAGAGGAGGATAATAATAAATAAATAAATTCCATTACACCTCAGGTCAGACCAGCATTCAGACCCCCAATGTTAATCAGACCTCAGCTCACAGCCCCAATCAGACCCCCAATGTTAATCAGACCTCAGATCAGACCCCATCCATCAGCCCCCCATGTCAGCCATCAGCCCCCATCCATCATGGCCCCATGTAAGCCATCATGCCCCCCATGTCACATTTCTCCCCCTCCATGTCAAATCACCCCCCTATGTCACATCAGCCCTTCATGTCACATTTCTCCCCCTCCATGCCACATTTTTCCACCCTCCCCCAGGGTGCGCCCTAAGGCAGCCGCTTGGTCTGCCTTATGGTAGCACCGGCCCTGCCTATCACTACCCTGAACTATATACTGATCCCTAACTACAATTACTAGCTAGATTCTGTGAATATATAAGTAACACATGGCAGAACTACTGGCTCTGTGTGAGGGAGACAGAGGAGCAGGTGGCAATCTATACCTATACACTCCAGCCTCACTAGCTGATCTTAAGGATATAGATACTCGAAGCTCTGCTTATCTATTCCTCCTAGTTATAAAGATTACACATGCCACTTGCCTTAGACTTCTGGAGACATACGCTGTCTCCTTACTGCAGCTCTGTCCCTCATGGCTCTGACTCACTGTGTTTGCAAAACAAACCTTGTACTGAATCTCTGGGGTTTCTGAAGCAAAGCAGCAGAGACAAAGAGGCTAGATACACTACATCTCAGCAGTATTAGCAGTTCCCTACACTCTCCCTTTGGTGAAATCTTTAAGTCCCGTCAAAGAAAACATAAAGTCACGGTATGAAGTCAACATTTCCAATGGCAACATTAATATGGTTGCTTTTTGCATTTGCAGAGGCACAACAGGTTAATTAGTATACATGCCAACAGGAGCGAAAATTGGTAACATATTGACCAAAGTGGACACTACACCCACCCACATGATATAAATAAGGCTGAGTAGTAAATCTGGGGTCCCCCAAACTATCATATGTCAGAATAGGTGGGGGGTGTCTGATTATCTCTCCTCTCCGTACCTCTCTCTGAGGTAAACTAGCATGCCCAGGCCCTAAACTAGGGTTGTTTGCCATGGTAAGTGATGGTGCTTGTGGCATGGGAGAGCTAGATCTCTGCTCATCCGTAGACACAGATTTAGGCATGAATTCTGGAGTTTGAGGGTTCATAGATCTCCCTGAAGGAGAAGATATTGGTGAGCTAGGAACTTCAGGAGCCACAGTACAATCACTCTCAATAGTATCAGGAATGTCAGGTGGAATATTGGCCAAGGACTGGGGAGAATTGCAGGCTGAACAATCATTGGAGATATCTGTGCCATCAATCTGAGGTATAGGCAATAAATGATTTCTATGCCAAATTCTGATCTTCCCGTCTCGTGCTTTTATCTTGTAGACTAGTATTCAGATTACAGAACATGCCTAGAGCACTCTCCCATAGAAGTCAATAAGGTCCCCTACTGCCCATTGTGTCTATGCCCCATGCGGCTGCTGTAAATATATTTCTAAATGCTGTTAAGAACAGCTCAGGAAAGGTGGCGGCCTCCATAATCATGTTCAGAAAAGAAGAAAAAAATTATAATTTTTTACTAAAAAATACAATTAGAAAATAAAAACAGATCAGAAAATACATGTGACACTACCGGGTTTAAATTGCCAGAAAAATTGTAGGTGATACATTCCATTTAACTATCAATCCAAAGCTGCAGTTCGAAGGAATATGCTGAATTGCATGTGATCATGTGGACTGCAGCTTCTTTTTTGTGGAGATTCTGGCTTGGCTAAAATCCATATTTATGATGCTAGACTTTAACCCCTTCAGGACCTCCGCCGTACATGTATGGTGGAAGTCCGGTCTTTAAACATGGCGTCCGCTCGCACATGCAGCAGGCGCCATAACTGCCATAAGGCTGATTGCATACATTTTCCCCTTCAGATGCCATGGTCAAATGTGACCACGGCATCAGAGAAGTCCGGAAGCGGAAGCCGTGCGCTTCTCCTCCGGTAACAGCTTTCCCCGGCAGAGATGGCGGAATCTGTTACAGTACTCTAATAGACCGAAGCCTCAAGCAGGCTTCGGAGACTATTAAAGGAATATACCAATACAGGCCACGAGGTGGCAGCACTGTATTGTTATATTGCAAATTAAGTGTTCAATGATGGCTATATAGCCATAAATGAACACAATGGGCAATCTAATGATAAAAAAATAGTTAAAAAAAGTTTTTACAAATATAAAAGTTCAAATCACCCCCTTTCCTTAAAATAAAAATACTTAACCAATAAAAAAATTAAAAAAATGCCCATACAATAAAAAAAATGTATGGCATACGGCAAATTCCCCACTTCAAATTGATATAATTGAAAAGTACAGATCCCCCCACAAAAAATGACCCCCTTACATAGCCCCATACACATAACTGCCAAAAACTTATAGGGGTCAGAATATAGTGATAATTTTTTGTTCTCAAAGGTTTTCATTTTTTTCAGCACTAAAACACAAGAAAAATTATACAAGTGTGGTATCGTTGTAACCATACTGACCTGGAGAATGAAGATAACAGGTCAATTTTACAGCACAGTATACGGTGTAAAAATAAAAAATAAAAACCTTTTGTCAGAATAGCATTTTTTCCCAATTCTACCCCATTTGGAATTATTTTTCTGCTTCCCATTATAGAGATGTGCAAACTAGTGATGATCGAGCATGCTCGGCCGAACACCTGTTCGGCTCGAGCATCTCGATGCTCGGCACATGGCAGTACTCGGTCGAATACCGCATGTGCTCGAGCGCAATGATCGAGTCTCCGCCCCGCACATTTCTTGGCTACTATGCAGCCAATAAACGTGCAGCTAAGTACTGCCCTCACTTTAATGCCGTTGCCATGTTGGCTGCTGGCATTACAGTGATTGGCTGGCCGGAATGTGTCAATAGCGTACAATAGTTAGGCCGCTGCAGACAGTGACATAAGCTGCTCCAAAAAATATCTGTGACATACAGTGTACTTTTTCAATTGACACTGTCCGCTTCTGACAGTGACATTACCAGCACCACATCTACAGTGTAACGTGTACGCTTTAAAAATGTATCTGTGACATACAGTGTACTTTTTCAATAGACGGTGTCTGCTGCGGACAGTGACATAACCAGCGCCACATCATTAGTGTAACGTGTGTGTGTCTAAAATTTATCTGTGACATACAGTGTACTTTTTGGCGTGGATCCTGTGTACAGTGACATTACTGTAGCAGGCCAGCAAAGACCTGTCCTAGGTTGCTAATATAGCTTGTGTGTTTATACAGCTAGACCTGTGAATAAACTTAATAACAGTTCCTATGTTTGTGTGTTAAAGACAAAAGCAGAGTTATTTACAGTGATGTCATGTTTGGATGTCATATAACTGTTATATATATTGTGTTCACAGAAGCTGAAAAGATAATATGCCTTTAAGATTCATTATATGGATGTGAGGTAAGCTCAATGACACAGCAGAAACAACAGAAAGCATACAGTTAAACTATTGTTGCTGGGCAGGAGTCTAGACCAATCACAGCCAGCCTCACAGTCAGCAGGAGTTTTAACCTTGTGTGGGAATTTCCCCTAGCAGGAGCTGCTGGAATTATTATTCACCAGAGAGAGAAGATGAACAGACACACACTCCACTAAGAGCTGTGTTTTATGGAAGCAGAGAGGCCAAAATAGGTATTTAAAACAGTAATATAATGTTCTTACTGTTAAAATAGTTATTAGAACTGTATACTTAACCAGTTATATGTGTGTTTACTTACAGTTCCACCAATTGCAAACTACAAAGTTCACAAGCCAAATTTAAATTCCATATTGCAATCCAAATTGCATACAACCATACCAGATCATACTCAACCAATCTGCAAATAGTGCTAACTGCACATTGCAAATTGCGACCAAATTAAGCAAGTGAACATCACCATCCATTCACTGTCTGGGCATGGGCAGTTGGGCACTGAGCGAGTGGGCGGGCAGGCAGGCTGGCTCCCAGCTCTTCAAACACTAAAACTAGGCGGCTGGTGGCAGCGTAACGTGACGTCACTCACTACATCACGCCGCAGGCGCATGCTCCTCCCACTTTATTAATGAAGGCGGAGCAGGCAAGTGACGTCGGAGTGAGTGATGTTGCATGGCCGGCCGCCGGGAGACGGAGTCACGGAGGCGGAGCACAGGAGCAGTGGGGGTGGACTGAATACACTGTCTACAGTATGTGTCTTTGTGTCATAGTTACCATCTGTGCGGTTGCCGGTCGGACACTAGTGCGGGGCTGGCAGGCGGCAGTGCAGGAGGCGGAGCACAGGGGTGTGATGTGCGCACGCCTATGCTGCCCGCCTCTGCAGCCTCCATCACCTCTCTGTGTGCCGAACTGCCCGCGCCGCTATTGCAGGCAGCGGCACGCCCGGGCCGTTCTCTGGCAGGTTAGGAGGACAGACACTCTAGGGGGGGTTTGAACCCCCTTATCCCCACCCTTATCTACGCCCCTGCTTCAGGATGATAAATGACCCCCTAAACGTCTTCATGTAACACTCCTCTGGAAAAGAGATGTGCAAACTAATGATGATCGAGCATGCTCGGCTGAACACCTGTTCGGCTCGAGCATCTCGATGCTCGGCACATGGTAGTACTCGGCCGAATACCGCATGTGCTCGAGCGCAATGATCGAGTCTCCGCCCCGCACATTTCTGGGCTACTATGCAGCCAATAAACGTGCAGGTAAGTACTGCCCTCACTTTAATGCCGTAGCCATGTTGGCTGCTGGCATTACAGTGATTGGCTGGCCGAAATGCGTCATCGGGTGCTATATAGCACCCGATGACGCATGCTCGGCTCATTCTTAGTCAGGGAGAGCTGTGCTGAGGAAGGGACAGACAGCGTAAGGAGTGATTTAAGAATATTTTTACCACCAAAACTTTTCAAAGACCCAAAAGTCCTTTTAAGGACTATTGTGTGTGGCAGCAGCAATATCTTGTTTTAGCGCAACCTGCGCTAAATAGCTACAACTTTACAGACCCAAAAGTCCTTCTAAGGACTATTGTGTGTGCCAGCAATATCTATTTTTAGCGCATCCTGCGCTAAATAGCGCACAATAGTTAAGCCGCCGCAGACGGTGACATAAGCTGCGCCACATCTCCTGTGTAAAGTGTGTGCATCCAAAAAATATCTGTGACATACAGTGTACTTTTTCAATAGACGCTGTCCGCTTCTGACAGTGACATTACCAGCGCCACATCTACAGTGTAACGTGTACGCTTTAAAAATTTATTTGTGACATACAGTGTACTTTTTCAATAGACAGTGTCTGCTGCGGACAGTGACATTACCAGCGCCACATCAGCAGTGTAACGTGTGTTTCTAAATTTATCTGTGACATACAGTGTACTTTTGGCGTAGATCCTGTGTACAGTGACATTACTGTAGCTGGCCGGCTAAGACCTGTCCTAGGTTGCTAATATAGCTTGTGTGTTTATACAGCTAGACCTGCGAATAAACTTAATAACAGTTCCTATGTTTGTGTGTTAAAGACAAAAGCAGAGTTATTTACAGTGATGTCATGTTTGGATGTCATACAACTGTTATATATATTGTGTTCACAGAAGCTGAAAAGATAATATGCCTTTAAGATTCATTATATGGATGTGAGGTAAGCTCAATGACACAGCAGAAACAACAGAAAGCATACAGTTAAACTATTGTTGCTGGGCAGGAGTCTAGACCAATCACAGCCAGCCTCACAGTCAGCAGGAGTTTTAACCTTGTGTGGGAATTTCCCCTAGCAGGAGCTGCTGGAATTATTATTCACCAGAGAGAGAAGCTGAACAGACACACACTCCACTAAGAGCTGTGTTTTATGGAAGCAGAGAGGCCAAAATAGGTATTTAAAACAGTTATATAATGTTCTTACTGTTTACTTACAGTTCCACCAATTGCAAACTACAAAGTTCACAAGCCAAATTTATTCCATATTGCAATCTAAATTGCATACAACCATACCAGATCATACTGAACCATTCTGCAAATAGTGCTAACTGCATATTGCAAATTGCGACCAAATTAAGCAAGTGAACTATTAGTTAGACCTCAGATATACTTCTCAGAGAGATCATAAAGTGCTTAAATAACTTAAAGTGAGAGTACAGATACTCAAGAGAGAAATATATACACCATTTTATGTTGAATGACAAGATTGAACAGTTGAACCACCATCTTATGCATACTGCCATTTTGTGATATCGTTTCAACACGTGTTTTGTACATGGACTATCTGCTGCGGAGGTGGCAGTGTTATATGAAGAAAAGTTTAAGTTAATAAAGAAGTTATTTCAAGCATTTGGGGTTCTCTTTAAACCTACTGTTTCCATAGAACGGCGCTAGAGGAATTACAGAGTAATAGATAGTCTGGTTAGACTAAAAGTCAGAGATACCAAAATTCTTCTAATGCCACAGCTCAAAAGGCACTTCATAGTGCTGCGCCTGCCACAATTACCAGTGGTACCTCTCCTGTATAACATTTCCTCATCCCAAATACCTGTGACATTCCCTGTAATTTTTCATTAGCCACTGGTGACAGCATTGACATTATCTGCGGGATATCTCCTGTGTGACTTTTCCACATCCTAAATACCTTTTTAAATTTGTTTGCGCATACACTACAAATCCTACACTACTGTATGTGTGACAGACTTTCAATCATATAAAACATTTAATATGAAGAAGGCGAGCAGTAAGGGATGTTGCAGTGGCCATGATGCTGATGGTGCACACAGAGGCCGTGGCCCTGGGCGCGGTGAAACTGTGCCTGCTGCTAGAGCACAAGAAAAACAATCATCCACGATACCTAGCTTCATGTCCCAGTTTGCAGGGCGGCGCAGGACACCACTTTTGAAGTCAGACCAGTGCGACCAGGTGGTCGGTTTGATTGCAGCAGATAATGCATCCAGTCGGTTAAGCACCACCCTCTTTCACAAAGTCCAGTCTCAGTAGCCAAGAGTCTGCTCAAACCAATCCTCACCCTGATCCTCCTTCCACCCACCATGGAGAGTCTGGGCAAACAAGTGATCCCACACTCGGATATTCTGAGGAGCTATTTTCTACGCCATTCCTTGATTTGGCCCTCTCGCCAAGCACGCTTGAAGAGGGACAGATCTTGTGCCCTGATTCCCAAACTCTTGAGAATCCCCAGTCACAAGAAGATGATGCTGCAGAACGGCAATAACTGTTTAATTCGGTGGATGATGTTGAGACACAGTTGCCAATACTGTTTCAAGAGGTTGATGAAGAGGATGAGACACAGTTGTCAATCACTGAGGTTGTGGTTAGGTCAAAAAGTCATGAGGATGAGCAGAATGAGGAAGTGGAAGAGAAGGTTGTAGACGATGAAGTCACTGATCCAACCTGGGAAGGTGGAAAACCGAGCGAGGACAGCAGTACAGAGGGGGGGGGGGGGGGGAATCTGCTGCAGAGGCATAATTGTAATTTGCAACCTGTGCCATACAAAAGTGTGCAGAGGCAGACTCAACACCACAGCATGATCCGCCACATGGCATCAAAGCAATAATAGGTGGACCAAATTCCTGGGTCCACAATCTGTGTCTGCGGGTCACACCACTGCCTAGGTGCTACCAATGCCAAATATTGCAGGCCCTACGTCGATCAGGGTTTCTGCCATCACCTACGTTAGTGGCTCCAACCCCCATTTCTCCTCCTTACTTCCTTCACTTTCACCTCCGAATTATCTGCGACTGCGTGCAGCACCAGTCAGTCATCAGTCGGTAGCTGGAAGCACTGCAGTGGGGAAGCGTCAACAGGCCGTGCTGAAGCTGATATGCTTAGGGGACAAACAGCACACTGCCGCAGAGCTGTGGCAGGGGATAAGAGACCAGACTGAGCTGTGGCTCTCGCCACTCAACCTAGAACCAGGCATGGTTGTGTCTGATAATGGCCATAACTTGGTGGCGGCTTTGGAGCTCGGCAAACTCACACACATCCCATGCCTAGCCCATGTCTTAAACTTAGTTGTTCAGCGGTTTCTCAAAACCTACCCCAATTTGCCTGAGCTACTGGTGAAGGTGCGCCGTGCGTGTGCACATTTCCGCAAGTTATCGGCAGCTTCAGCCGGTCTGTCAACGCTGCAGCAGCACTTAAAATTGCCAGCTCATCGGCTGTTGTGCCACGTGAGCACGCACTGGAACTCCACGTTTCACATGTTGGCCAGGCTTTGTGAGCAGCAGAGGACAGTAGTGGAATACCAGCTGCAACATGCTCGTCGCCTTTACAGTCAGCTTCCTCTATTCGCAAGCGAGGAGTGGGCATGGATGTCTGACCTCTGTGAGGTTTTAAGAAACTTTGAGAAATCAACACAGATAGTGAGCGGCGATAACGCTATTAGCATAACCATCCCACTTCTGTGTCTACTCAAACGCTCGCTTCTCACAATTAAGGACGACACTTTACATGTGGAAGAGGTGAAAGTGGGGGAAGACATTACACAGGGTGATAGCCAGACCACCCTCAGTTCGTCTTTTCAGCGCGGATTGGACGATAAAGAGGAGGAGGGGGAGGAGGAGCAGGAGACGGTTGCCTCCGCTACAGAGAGTAGTACCCATGGAAGTTTAATTCCGTCTGTTCAGCGTGGGTGGGCAGAAGAGGAGGAAGAGGATGAGGAGATTGAGAGTGATCCTCCTGATGACGACAGCAAAGTCTTGCCTGTTGATACTCTGGCACACATGGTTGACTTCATGTTAGGCTGCCTTTTCCGTGACTCGTGCATTATACGCATTTTAGACAACACGGATTACTGGTTGTTCACCCTTTTCGACCCCCGCTACAAAGAGAACTTCTCATTTCTCATTCCTTTGGTGGAGAGGACGAGCGAAACAATGCAATACCAGAAGATCCTTGTTGGAAAATTGCTCCAAAAATTTCAATCTGACAACGCTGGCGGCAGAGTCCATAGTTCCTTGGCCAGCCGACCAGGGGAGACAAGGGGAACACACAGCAGTTCCAACAGAGGCAGCACAACACTCTCCAAAGCCTTGTACAGTTTCATGACACTTCGCCAGCACCCTCACCCTGATGGGCGGCCATGTGTCACAAGGAGGGAAACATTTTGGAAGATGGTGAAGGAGTACATAGCAGACCGTGTCAGCATCCTCAATGGTGCCTCAGTGCATTACAACTACTGGGTGAACTGGCACGAACTGGCGCTCTACACCTTGGAGGTGCTGGCCTGCCCTGTTGCCAGCGTTTTGTCTGAGCGGGTATTTAGTGCTGCTGGTGGCATTATAACAGATAAGTGTATCCGCCTGTCAACTAAAAATGTTGAGAGGTTGACTCTTATAAAAATGAACAAGGCCTGGATTGACCATGACTTCTTGACGCCACCAGAGGAAAGCTGCTGAACATAAAGGCACTTTAAATGTGTTGTTTATAATGTACTGAATACACTGTATTCCCATGCACCCCTTCCACCACAAACAAGGGCATATGGTTAAATCTTCCTTTTCTCATCCTTCTTCTCCTCTTTCCTAATATCAACATGCTTATTCGTCGCATATAATGCCCTCACATATACAGTCATGTGAAAAAATTAGGACACCCTTTGAAAGCATGTGGTTTTTTGTAACATTTTTAATAAAAGGTTATTTCATCTCCGTTTCAACAATACAGAGAGATTAAAGTAATCCAACTAAACAAAGAAAACTGAAGAAAAGTCTTTTCAAGATCTTCTGTAAATGTCATTCTACAAAAATGCCTATTCTAACTGAGGAAAAAGATAGGACACCCTCACATGTATTTCCTCTTAAATTGGCTCAGATCTCACACAGGTATATCACACCAGGTGCACATAATTAGTAGATCGTTACTCTGCATGTTGAATGAGGCTTGCCCTATTTAAACCTCAGACATTTAGTTTGGTGTGCTCCTGACTGTTGAAGTGAGAGTGAGCACCATGGTGAGAGCAAAAGAGCTGTCAGAGGACTTCAGAAAAAAGATTGTAGCAGCCTATGAGTCTGGGAAGGGATTTAAAAAGATCTCAAAAGATTTTGAAATCAGCCATTCCACTGTCCGGAAGATAGTCTACAAGTGGAGGGCTTTCAAAACAACTGCCAACATGCCCAGGACTGGTCGCCCCAGCAAGTTCACCCCAAGAGCAGACCGCAAGATGCTAAAAGAGGTCTCCAAAAACCCTAAAGTGTCATCTCGAGAACTACAGCAGGCTCTGGCTACTGTTGATGTAGAAGTACATGCCTCTACAATCAGAAAGAGACTGTACAAGTTTAACTTGCATGGGAGGTGTGCAAGGAGGAAACCTTTGCTTTCCAAGAGAAACATCGAGGCCAGACTGACATTTGCCAGAGATAAAGTTGACAAAGACCAGGACTTCTGGAATAATGTTCTTTGGACAGATGAGTCCAAAATTGAATTATTTGGACACAACAGCAGAGGACATGTTTGGCGTAAACCAAACACAGCATTCCAAGAAAAGAACCTCATACCAACTGTGAAGCATGGAGGTGGAAGTGTCATGGTTTGGGGCTGCTTTGCTGCAGCAGGACCTGGTCAGCTCACCATCATAGAATCCACGATGAATTCTACTGTGTATCAGAAGGTGCTTGAAGAACATGTGAGACCATCAGTTAGAAAATTAAAGCTGAAGCGGAACTGGACCATGCAACATGACAATGACCCAAAACATACTAGTAAATCAACCAAAGATTGGCTGAAAAAGAAGAAATGGAGAGTCCTGGAATGGCCAAGTCAAAGTCCAGATTTGAATCCCATTGAGATGCTGTGGGGTGACTTGAAAAGGGCTGTACGTGCAAGAAACCCCTCAAACATCTCACAGCTGAAAAAGTTCTGCATTGAGGAGTGGGGTAAAATTTCCTCAGACCGATGTCGAAGACTGGTAGATGGCTACAAGAACCGTCTCACTGCAGTTATTTCAGCCAAAGGAGGTAACACTCGCTATTAGGGGCAAGGGTGTCCTATCTTTTTCCTCAGTTAGAATAGGCATTTTTGTAGAATGACATTTACAGAAGATCTTGAAAAGACTTTTCTTCAGTTTTCTTTGTTTAGTTGGATTACTTTAATCTCTCTGTATTGTTGAAACGGAGATGAAATAACCTTTTATTAAAAATGTTACAAAAAACCACATGCTTTCAAAGGGTGTCCTAATTTTTTCACATGACTGTATGCCCTTTGCATATAATGTTTTACAGGGTCAGCTCAGCTACAGGCCCTCATATATAATTTTTGGGAGAATCAGCTCACCAGCAGGCCCTCACCTACAATGTTTTACAGGGTCAGCTCACCAGCAGGCCCTCGCATATAATTTTTTAGAGGGTCAGGTCACCAGCAGGCCCTCGCATATAATGTTTTGCAGGGTCAGCTCACCAGCAGGCCCTCACCTACAATATTTTACAGGGTCAGCTCACCTGAAGGCCCTCGCATATAATTTTTTAGAGGGTCAGCTCACTAGCAGGCCCTCACAACATTTTTTTTAGAGGGTCAGCTCACCAGCAGGCCCTCGCATAAAATATTTTACAGGGTCAACTCGCCAGCAAGCCCTCGCATATCATTTTTTACAGGGTCAGCTCACCAGCAGGCTTTCACCTACAATCTTTTACAGGGTCAACTCACCTGAAGGCCCTCACATATAATTTTTTAGAGGGTCAGCTTACCAGCAGGCCCTGGCATATAATGTTTTACAGGGTCAGCTCACCAGCAGGGCCTCACCTACAATGTTTTTTTAGGGTCAGCTCACCAATAGGCCCTTGCATATATTGTTTTACAGGGTCAGCTCACCAGCAGGCCCTGGCATATAATGTTTTACAGGGTCAGCTCACCAGCAGGCCCTCACCTACAATGTTTTTTAGGGTCAGCTCACCAGCAGGCCCTCGCATATAATTTTTTAGAGGGTTAGCTCACCAGCAGGCCCTGGCATATAATGTTTTACAGGGTAAGCTCACCAGCAAGCCCTCGCATATAATGTTTTACAGGGTCAGCTCACCAGCAGGCCTTCATCTACAATCTTTTACAGGGTCAGCTCACCTAAAGGCCCTCGCATATAATTTTTTTAGAGGGTCAACTCACCAGCAGGCCCTCGCATTTAATGTTTTACAGGGTCAGCTCACTAGCAAGCCCTCGCATAAAATGTTTTACAGGGTCAACTTGCCAGCAAGCCCTCGCATATCATTTTTTACAGGGTCAGCTCACCAGCAGGCCTTCACCTACAATCTTTTACAGGGTCAGCTCACCTGAAGGCCCTCGCATATAATTTTTTAGAGGGTCAACTCACCAGCAGGCCCTCGCATTTAATGTTTTACAGGGTCAGGTCACCAGAAGGCCTTCACCTACAATCTTTTACAGGGTCAGCTCACCTGAAGGCCCTGACATATAATTTTTTAGAGGGTCAGGTCACCATCAGGCCCTAACCTACATTGTTTTACAGGGTCAGCTCACCAGCAGGCCCTCACCTATAATTTTTTAGAGGGTCAGCTCACCTGAAGGCCCGCACCTAAAATCTTTTACAGGGTCAACTCGCCAGCAAGCCCTCGCATATAATTTTGTACAGGGTCAGCTCACCAGCAGGCCTTCACCTACAATCTTTTACAGGGTCAACTCACCTGAAGGCCCTCGCATACAATTTTTTAGAGGGTCAGCTCACCAGCAGGTCCTGGCATATAAAGTTTTACAGGGTCAGCTCACCAGCAGGCCCTCACCTACAATGTTTTTTAGGGTCAGCTCACCAATAGGCCCTTGCATATATTGTTTTACAGGGTCAGCTCACCAGCAGGCCCTCGCATATAATTTTGTACAGGGTCAGCTCACCAGCAGGCCTTCACCTACAATCTTTTACAGGGTCAGCTTACCAGCAGGCCCTTGCATATAATTTTTTAGTGGGTCAGCTCACCAGCAGGCCTTTGTATATAATGTTTTACAAGGTCAGCTCACCAGCAGGCCCTCGTATATAATTTTGTACAGGGTCAGCTCACCAGCAGGCCTTCACCTACAATCTTTTACTGGGTCAACTCACCAGCAGGCCCTCGCATTTAATGTTTTACAGGGTCAGCTCACTAGCAAGCCCTCACATAAAATGTTTTACAGGGTCAACTTGCCAGCAAGCCCTCGCATATCATTTTTTACAGGGTCAGCTCACCAGCAGGCCTTCACCTACAATCTTTTACAGGGTCAGCTCACCAGCAGGCCCTTGCATATAATTTTTTAGAGGGTCAACTCACCAGCAGGCCTTTGCATATAATGTTTTACAAGGTCAGCGCACCAGCAGGCCCTCGCATATAATTTTGTACAGGGTCAGCTCACCAGCAGGCCTTCACCTACAATATTTTACAGGGTCAGCTTACCAGCAGGCCCTTGCATATATTTTTTTAGTGGGTCAGCTCACCAGCAGGCCTTTGTATATAATGTTTTACAAGGTCAGCTCACCAGCAGGCCCTCGTATATAATTTTGTACAGGGTCAGCTCACCAGCAGGCCTTCACCTACAATCTTTTACTGGGTCAACTCACCAGCAGGCCCTCGCATTTAATGTTTTACAGGGTCAGCTCACTAGCAAGCCCTCACATAAAATGTTTTGCAGGGTCAACTCGCCAGCAAGCCCTCGCATATCATTTTTTACAGGGTCAGCTCACCAGCAGGCCTTCACCTACAATCTTTTACAGGGTCAACTCACCTGAAGGCCCTCGCATATAATTTTTTAGAGGGTCAGCTCACCAGCAGGCCCTGGCATATGATGTTTTACAGGGTCAGCTCACCAGCAGGCCCTCACCTACAATGTTTTTTAGGGTCAGCTCACAAGCAGGCCCTCGCATATAATTTTTTAGAGGGTCAGCTCACCAGCAGGCCCTTGCATATAATTTTGTACAGGGTCAGCTCACCAGCAGGCCTTCAACTACAATCTTTCACAGGGTCAGCTCACCTGAAGGCCCTCGCATATAATTTTTTAGAGGGTCAGCTCACCAGCAGGCCCTGGCATATAATGTTTTACAGGGTCAGCTCACCAGCAGGCCCTCACCTACAATGTTTTTTAGGGTCAGCTCACCAGCCGGCCCTCGCATATAATTTTTTAGAGGGTCAGCTCACCAGCAGGCCCTTGCATATAATGTTTTACAGGGTCAGCTCACTAGCAGGCCCTCGCATATAATGTTTTACAGGGTCAGCTCACCAGCAGGCTTTCATCTACAATCTTTTACAGGGTCAGCTCACCTGAAGACCCTTTCACATAATTTTTTAGAGGGTCAACTCACCAGCAGGCCCTCGCATTTAATGTTTTACAAGGTCAGCTCACTAGCAAGCCCTCACCTACAATGTTTTACAGGGTCAGCTCACCAGCAGGCCTTCAACTACAATCTTTCACAGGGTTAGCTCACCTGAAGGCCCTCGCATATAATTTTTTAGAGGGTCAGCTCACCAGCAGGCCCTGGCATATAATGTTTTACAGGGTCAGCTCACCAGCAGGCCCTCACCTACAATGTTTTTTAGGGTCAGCTCACCAGCCGGCCCTCGCATATAATTTTTTAGAGGGTCAGCTCACCAGCAGGCCCTTGCATATAATGTTTTACAGGGTCAGCTCACTAGCAGGCCCTCGCATATAATGTTTTACAGGGTCAGCTCACCAGCAGGCTTTCATCTACAATCTTTTACAGGGTCAGCTCACCTGAAGACCCTTTCACATAATTTTTTAGAGGGTCAACTCACCAGCAGGCCCTCGCATTTAATGTTTTACAAGGTCAGCTCACTAGCAAGCCTTCACCTACAATCTTTTACAGGGTCAGCTCACCTGAATGCCCTCGCATATAATTTTTTACAGGGTCATCTCACCAGCAGGCCTGCACCTAAAATCTTTTACAGGGTCATCTCACCTGCAGGTCATCTTACCTAATAAGTAATTAGTGCGCATGATGCCTTGCTTGGATGTGGTAGCCGTTTCTCAGGCTCCCTCTCCGGAATTGAACCCTGATTCCCCGTTACCCGTAGTCACCATGGTTTGCGCTGACAATAACATCGAAAGTTGATAAGCCAGATATCCGAATGGATGGTTGCCATCACGGAGACGTGCGATCGGCCCCAGGTTATCTAGAGTCACTGAAGCAGCAGCAGGCCCTCACCCATAATGTTTTAGATGGTCAGATCAGCAGGCCCTTTCTCCAAATGTTTTTGAGGGTCACCAGAAACCATCAATCATATCTTTTCAAGGCTGTGTATGATGCCCTCCTTTATGTGTAACAAAGGGTGTATTGGAGTGCCGGTTCCTTGTAATTTTTGGCAGCCCTTTCACTTAGTGCATAGGCTTTATGAGTGTAGGAGTCCCACTACATGAACAATTGTACCATAATGTGAATGAGTCCCTCCTTTATGTGAAATACAGATTGTATTGTAGTGTCGCTTCCTTGTAATTTTTGGCAGCACTTGCACTTTATATACAAGTAAATATACAGAAAATAATGTTTCCTAACAATTTTCTCTCTAAAATCGATTTTTTTCTTCGGTTTTGTGCGTATTATTGTCAGTCTGTAAAAGTGGCGTACTACTCGGACAACATCGTTCCTAGCAGCGACCTGGGAGTCCAGGATGCATCCAGACATCCTCCCCATGCTGTTCCCGAACCATTTCTGTGGTGTTTCCATCAGTTTCTGACCTTTTCCTATGAACCAGGCACCCTCCCCTCTTCAGAGCAGGGGGGGGGGGGGGCCTGGTTTAATGCTCAGGTTCTCCCATTGACTTCCATTATACTCAGGTGCTTGGTAGAGCACCCAAGCATCCCGATGTGTTCGGCCAGAGCACCCAAGCACTTTTGGTGGTCGATCAACACTAGTGCAAACCAGTCTTCCTTTCAAAAGGAAAAGAAAATCGAGTGTCTTATGCCACCAAATAGCTAAATAACAGTTTCCCAGAAACCCAGATATATGCTATTTAGCTACCTTCTAGAAGGAAAAGAAAGCTAAGCCTCTTTGATGCCAACCGATCTATGATGTGCTTATTTGCACATATTTTACCCTGATACCCAGTGGAGCGTACCTTGGACTACAATACTCCTCATGCATACTCGGCACTCTCCGTAAGGAGAAATAGTACCCTCGAACCCCATCCAAGGCCTCTGAGGCAGCTAAGCTAATTCTCTCTGCTCAGCTCTGATTAAAAAGAGCTGTGTGCTGATATGAGACACTCAGTTTTTTTTTTCCTTTTGAAAGGAAGGCTGGTTTGCACATCTCTTTTCCAGAGGAGTGTTATATGGAGATATTTTGCTTTCTATACTTTTGCAATGAACATTGATTTGCATATCTCTTTTCCAGAGAAGCGTTACGCATTGTTCTCTTTCTGATTCGTGTACAATTTTTGGACCTAAAACAAATTTCAAGAAATTTGCTTCTATCTACATACAACGAAGATATATAGGATATTCCCACTTACATATAAAAATGTTTATTTGAAGTTCTCTATTTAAGTTTTATTTAATGAACTTAACAGAGGCAGAATTATTTGCTGTAGAAATTTTTGCACATCATAAAAATACCTTTCCTGGCTGCTTTCAATCTAGCCCCTGAGTGAGAATCTTCAGCTTTTGCATGGAGTCAGTGTAATGTACAGTATGCAACAGTATTAAAGGGCTACAGTATTTGTCAAACTCAAAGTGACAGGTGGCTATGCCCCTTTTTCTGCACTGGCCACCTGTCACTTTTCCAGCGAGTCCTATTCAGGCTGCGACTCAATTAAGTTTTAAAAATATGGGGGGGTTCAGCCCGCACAACCCTGTATGCAGGTGCACATTGCTATGGCGAAATACAGATACAAACGTAAAAACACAAATGCAATCGCACTCTGCAACCAGCACTCTGCCCTGCCTCTAAGGCTGGATGCTGAATGAGGCATTAGTGTACATTTTGGCCAAAGCGTAATAAGCCACTCACCACGTCAAGGTCGCCTCCATGAGTGGTCCCTAACACTAGTTCCTACCTGTTATGGGCCATGACAGCCACACAAAGTCCAGGGAGCGCAGGTACAACATGCACGCCAAGCACACTCTGCTTTTAACCCCGTCTGGTGCCATTACAGCTTTCATGGCTGTCATGGCCCATAACAGGTAGGAACTAGTGTTAGGGACCACTCATGGAGGCGACCTTGATGTGGTGAGTGGCTTATTACGCTTTGGCCAAAATGTACACCAATGCCTCATTCAACATCTAGCATAGAGGCAGGGCAGAGTGCTGGTTGCAGAGTGCGATTGCATTTCTGTTTTTAAGTTTTAAAAATAGCTCGACTTTCTGTGACCTTTATGGACATGACCAGATAAATTCCTATCTATCCTTCTATCTATCTATCTATCTTCTAATATCTATCTATCTATTTATCTATCTTTCTATCTATCTGCGCCCTTATTTTTGCCCGCTGTGTCCATTTTGTGAAATACGGACAACCCATTTTGCTAAGCGCGTTAGGGTATGTCCAAGCATGTTCAAGGCATGTTCGGGCAACAGCTGTGGCACCCAACTTTTCTGGGGCGTCGATTTCAGTTTTTGTTTTACCAGGGGTTCTTGGGATACCTCCAAGGACTTCTCCGATCGTGTCACCTTGCCTTTATTCTTTCCATGCTACTTTAACAGCTGTGATTTTAAGTACCCAGCTTTTCTGAGTATGGATGCTTTACAGCGCCAATGGGTCCTTCCTGGATTGAATCCACTTACTAACGCCGTATGGCTGGATAAATATTATCGACATAAAGCAACTACATATTACTAACAACATATATTGAATAAAAATGACAGCCATCTATCAGACTGAATGGGATTTCAATTTGTTTAATTAAAGTACGACCTTCAAAAGTCCTGGGATATCTGTTATGAGATCTCAAAAGACCGCGGCTATAGCCTGCCTACTTTATAAACAGACAACCCCCACGCTGTTTGTACACTTGTTACGATTTGTCAAAAAACCCTCAAAGAGCCAGAATAACACAGTTAAATCAAGCTACTTCATATCTATCTATCTATCTATCTATCTATCCACACAGCTATCCATCTATTAACTGTCTATACAGCTATTTTTCAAAAATATACAAATATAAAAATATAAATAAAACTAAGAAATTTACTCCGTTACGTAATTATGTTTAATAAAATCGAAGGCTTACGTGATTTAAGCAAATGTCTTTATTTACGACACATCACGGTACCTTTTTCAATAATTCAGTAGGGTAGACACATTTGTGCGTAATTACAGCAACGTATACTATACAACGTAAATATTTTTAATACATTTTCAAAAGACATGCCTTTACCGATACAATGTAAGATATAGATGCAGTAATGCCTGCAGACAGAACTAACAGCGTCCTGTATTTGTCTGTTTTGATACCTTATAGTCGATAAAAACTTCATAAATTCGCCAGGAAATATTTAATTCGCGGGCGATAATCCATAACTATCAAAAAATATAGAGACACCATTCGGGTATAATATAATTAAAATCCAGTGCGTTTCCCGCTGATACGAATTGTCTGTATTTACAATATAGGCCGTCGGACGGTCGATGATTTTATTTTCCGGTAATAAATCGCACAGAAATACGCCTTTAAATATACATAGGGCGTGAAAGTCGTCTTTGATAATGCAGGTAATTTCGTAATTATTTTGTAGCCCATTCACAAGAAAGGTAGTAGGGAGGAATCTGGCAACTATAGACCAGTAAGCCTGACATCAATAGTGGGGAAATTAATGGAAACCATACTTAAGGAGAGGATTCTCGAACATCTAAAATCCCATGGATTGAAAGATGAAAAACAGCATGGGTTTACTTCAGGGAGATCATGTCAAACTAATCTTATAGATTTTTTTGATTGGGTGACTAAAATAATAGATGCCGAGGTGCAGTAGACATCGCTTATCTGGACTTTAGTAAGGCTCTTGATACTGTCCCACATAGAAGGCTTATCAATAAATTGCAGTATTTGTGCATGGACTTCCATATTGTTGAATGGATTAGGCAGTGGCTGAGGGACAGAATACAGAGGGTTGTAGTCAATGGAGTATATTCAGACCATGGTCTTGTTACCAGTGGGGTACCTCAGGGATTTGTTCTGGGACCCATATTGTTTAATATCTTTATCAGTGAAATTGCAGAAGGCCTCGATGGTAAAGTGTGTCTTTTTGGTGATTATAAAAGATTTGTAACAGGGTTGATTTTCCTGGAGGGATACACCAAATGGAAAAGGATTTAGGAAAACTAGAGGAATGGTCAAAAATCTGGCAACTAAAATTTTATGTTGATAAGTGCAAGAGCGGAATATAAAATCAGTGATACAGTCCTAACCTCAGTATCTGAGGAAAGGGATTTAGAGGTCATTCTTTCAGAAGACTTAAAGGTAGGCAGACAATGTCATAGAGCAGCAGGAAATGCTAGCAGAATGCTTGGGTGTATAGGGAGAGGCATTACCAGTATAAAGAGGGAGGTGTTCATGCCACTCTACAGAGCACTAGTGAGACCTCATTTGGAGTATTGTGCTCAGTACTGGAGACCATATCTCCAGAAGGATATTGATACTTTGGAGAAGAGCTAATAAACTAGTACATGGATTTCAGGATAAAACTTACCAGGAAAGATTAAAGGACCTTAATATGTATAGCTTGGAAGAAAGACGAGACAGAGGGGATATGATAGAAACTTTTAAATACATAAAGTGAATAAACAAGGTAAAAGAGGAGAGAATATTTAAAAGAACAAAAATAGCTACAAGAGGATATAGTTTTAAATTAGAGGGGCAAAGGTTTAAAAGTAATATCAGGAAGTATTACTTTACTGAGATAGTAGTGGATACATGGAATAGCCTTCCTGCAGAAGTGGTAGCTGCAAATACAGTGAAGGAGTTTAAGCATGCATGGGATAGGCATAAGGCCATCCTTCATATAAGATAGGGCCAGGGGCTATTCATAGTATTCAGTATATTGGGCAGACTAGATGGGCCAAATGGTTCTTATCTGCCGACACATTCTATGTTTCTATGTTTCTATTTTATTGATAATCATATAAAACTTCCCTTCTATTGTTTATTTCATGTTAATAGTGTTTACCACCAGCTCAGCAAATCTAATTTTAGCTCTGAGATTTTCAGTTTTTACTAGAGAGAAATGGCCGTCGGATTCTTGATCCGGCGATAAATCAAAAGCGAACAAAGTGCACCCATTAAAAAATTCTGACTGATCCACAGATAAAGCGTTGTTAGCTTTTTGCTTCCCCGAAATGTGTAGGAGCGACATATATACACGAACGGCCCATTAGTCTTGAAAATTAGGTTGAAACGGTTTTGCGGGTATCTGTTGTCCGTCCAAATATAAGGCAGCATAATTCACATTATAGTGATTGAAACACAAAGGATTTCTTTGGTAATTCCCAGAAAATGATTTGTTATCCACAAACGCTAGTATTACAGTTTTTGGGATGTTTCCCAGAAATAGATTCTCGTGGTTAGATAGGTTAACAGAGCGTGACTGTGTCCGATTCTAACAGCGGGCGATACTTGAACTCTTTTGACAAACATCGATGCGTGCTGTATTTAGACTATAAAATGGGTCGCCTCGGCAGACATAAGACAGAAGGTGTCTTTGTTTATGGTCAATTTTATCCTTAGATCTAATCCATTCAGTATTAACTTCGGCAGATTAAATATATCGGCGTAAATGGGGCCCATTAATTCCACACTTCTAGAACGAGTCGTATACTGAGCTCTCTTGGCGAAACCGACATTACGGCTGTCGAGAACCCCGTCATCATGATGCGCGGCAATATTTTTATAGAATAAGCCGGCTGTAAATTGGGCCGTTAAAGTCTGTGAATTATAATTTATTAGGGATTCTATATACGCTCTATACGTATAAAGGTTGTTGCTTCTTGAAATCAACGTGTCGCCGTTTGTTATGTCCAATTGATTAAAAAGACTAGCAATAGGGTAGATAATAAGGGCGACACAAGATCCGTTGAGTATGGGCTTGTTATCCGGACTAACGATTCTGCAAACTATGTGTAACAGAGTGTTATTTAGGTCGTAATAATATTCACCGCTGCCTGAGATGAAGAACTCCAAAGGCGCGTTGTTGGCGATGGCCGCACCTCTACATAATTTTTTTTTTCTTAAGGCTACTTTCACACTTGCAGCAGGACGGATCCGACAGGCTGTTCACCCTGTCGGATCCGTCTTTCTGCTATTTCGCCATGCCGCCGGACTGCCGCTCCGTCCCCATTGACTATAATGGGGACGGGGTGGAGCTCAGGCGCAGTACGGCAGTGCAAAGTGAGAGGCCGCCAGACTAAAAAGTCGGATATGCAGGACTTTTAGTCCGGCGGCCTTTTGCCGTGCTGCGCCGGAGCTCCGTCCCCGTCCCCATTATAGTCAATGGGGATGGAGCGGCAGTCCGGCGGCACGGCGAAATAGCGGAAGGACGGATCCGTCAGGGTGAACCGCCTGTCGGATCCGTCCTTCCGCAAGTGTGAAAGTACCCTTACTCGTTTGCATGGGCGGTATTTGAAAGATATCCAACTCTGATTTGGCGTACTTGGCGGATGCGTCATGTATAGTGCTGATAGAGCATGCTCGGCCAAACACCGCATGTACTCGAACGTGATGCTTGAGTCAGTGTATTTAAATGTAATTTAGCCTTTATTTCTGAAAAGTTTCTGCTGGGATTTGAACTCCCAACCTCTCACGGGCGAGTATTCCGCGCGGATGCGATGCGTGAGTTGAACGCATTGCACCCGCACTGAATACCGACCCATTCATTTCTATGGGGCTGTTCACATGAGTGGTGATTTTCACGCATCACTTATGCGTTGCGTGAAAATCGCAGCATGCTCTATTTTGTGCGTTTTTCACGTAACGCAGGCCCCATAGAAATGAATGGGGTTGCGTGAAAATCGCAAGCATCCGCAAGCAAGTGCGGATGCGGTGCGATTTTCACGCACGGTTGCTAGGAGACGATCGGGGTGGGGACCCGATCATTATTATTTTCCCTTATAACATGGTTATAAGGGAAAATAATAGCATTCTGAATATAGAATGCATAGTAAAATAGCGCTGGAGGGGTTAAAAAAAAAATTAAAAATTATTTAACTCACCTTAGTCCACTTGATCGCGCTGCCCGGCATCTCGTCTGTCTCCTTTGCTGAACAGGACCTGTGGTGACGTCACTCCGGTCATCACATGTTCCATCACATGATCTTTTACCATGGTGATGGATCATGTGATGACCGGAGTGACGTCACCACAGGTCCTGTTCCTGAAATGAATGCTCACTACAGGTCCTGTTCAGCAAAGGAGACAGAAGAGATGCCGGGCTACGCGATCAAGTGGACTAAGGTGAGTTAAACATTATTATTTATTTTTTTTAACCACTCCAGCGCTATTTTACTATGCATTCTATATTCAGAATGCTATTATTTTCCCTTATAGCCATGTTATAAGGGAAAATAATACAATCTACAGAACACTGATCCCAGACCCGAACTTCTGTGAAGAAGTTTGGGTTTGGGTACCAAACATGCGTGATTTTTCTCACGAGCGTGTTCCCGCATCGCACCTGCACATTTTCCCGCAACGCCCGTCTGAAAGAGGCCTAATACATTGGAGGAAAGGACTTATCCACTCAGGTATAAAGCTGAATGCTAAACTGTGTCAGAAAAAACTCATAGTAGTTTCTGATGTAGTGAAAATTCCTATTCATCAGAAGACTTATTTTATATTTCTGTGCAGGATAACATGAAGCTGTAAAGTGTAGTGGTTAACATCCTTGCCTCTAATGTACATGGTTGGGAGTATGAATCCTGGCGGACATATATATATATATATATATATATATATACAAACCGGATTCCGAAAAAGTTGGGACACTATACAAATCGTGAATAAAAACTGAATGCAATGATGTGGAGGTGCCAACTTCTAATATTTTATTCAGAATAGAACATAAATCACGGAACAAAAGTTTAAACTGAGAAAATGTACCATTTTAAGGGAAAAATATGTTGAATCAGAATTTCATGGTGTCAACAAATCCCAAAAAAGTTGGGACAAGGCCATTTTCACCACTGTGTGGCATCTCCCCTTCTTCTTACAACACTCAGCAGACGTCTGGGGACCGAGGAGACCAGTTTCTCAAGTTTAGAAATAGGAATGCTCTCCCATTCTTGTCTAAAACAGGCCTCTAACTGTTCAATCGTCTTGGGCCTTCTTTGTTGCACCTTCCTCTTTATGATGCGCCAAATGTTCTCTATAGGGGAAAGATCTGGACTGCAGACTGGCCATTTCAGTACCCGGATCCTTCTCCTACGCAGCCATGATGTTGTGATTGATGCAGAATGTGGTCTGGCATTATCTTGTTGAAAAATGCAGGGTCTTCCATGAAAGAGATGACGTCTGGATGGGAGCATATGTTGTTCTAGAACCTGAATATATTTTTCTGCATTGATGGTGCCTTTCCAGACATGCAAGCTTCCCATGCCACACGCACTCATGCAACCCCATACCATCAGAGATGCAGGCTTTTGAACTGAGCTTTGATAACAACTTGGGTTGTCCTTGTCTTCTTTGGTCCGGATGACATGGCGTCCCAGATTTCCAAAAAGAACTTTGAATCGTGACTCGTCTGACCACAGAACAGTCTTCCATTTTGCCACACTCCATTTTAAATGATCCCTGGCCCAGTGAAAACGCCTGAGCTTGTGGATCTTGCTTAGAAATGGCTTCTTCTTTGCACTGTAGAGTTTCAGCTGGCAATGGCGGATGGCACGGTGGATTGTGTTCACTGACAATGGTTTCTGGAAGTATTCCTGAGCCCATTCTGTGATCTCCTTTACAGTAGCATTCCTGTTTTTGGTGCAGTGTCGTTTAAGGGCCCGGAGATCACGGGCATCCAGTATGGTTTTACGGCCTTGACCCTTACGCACAGAGATTGTTCCAGATTCTCTGAATCTTCGGATGATGTTATGCACAGTTGATGATGATAGATGCAAAGTCTTTGCAATTTTTCGCTGGGTAACACCTTTCTGATATTGCTCCACTATCTTTCTGCGCAACATTGTAGGAATTGGTGATCCTCTACCCATCTTGACTTCTGAGAGACACTGCCACTCTGAGAAGCTCTTTTTATACCCAATCATGTTGCCAATTGACCTAATTAGTGTTAATTGGTCTTCCAGCTCTTCGTTATGCTCAAATTTACTTTTTCCAGCCTCTTATTGCTACTTGTCCCAACTTTTTTGGGATTTGTTGACACCGTGAAAATTTTAATCAACTTATTTTTCCTTTAAAATTATACATTTACTCGGATTAAACGATTGATCTGTCATCTACGTTCTATTACAAATAAAATATTGACATTTGCCATCTCCACATCATTGTAATCAGTTTTTATTCACAATTTGTTTAGTGTCCCAACTTTCTGGGAATCCGGTTTGTATATATACTGTGTATATATAAGTTTTTAGCCATTATATATTTAGAATATATAATATATTATAATATATTATGGCTAAAAACATCAGTAGTAGTTTCCCAAATATTATGCATTCATATATATCAAAAGTATGAAAATATATACAGTATATATATATATATATATATATATATATATTTATTTTGTGCCATACATTTTTTTAAACTACTAATAAAAATATTAAATATAATCTCTTTTTCTGAAATGTTTCTGCCAGGATTCAAACTCCCAACCTTGTACATCAGAGGCAAGGATGTTAACCACTACACTATACAGCTACATGTTAACATGCACAGAAATATAAAATAAGTCTCTGCTGAATAGGAATACTCACTAGATCAGAAACTACTATGATGTTTTTCTGACACAGTTTAGCATTCAGCTTTATAGAGTGGATAAGGTCCTTACCTTTAATGTACAGCTTTATAGAGTGGATAAGGTCCTTACCTTTATGTTGGGAGTTCAAATCCCAGCAGAAACTTTTCAGAAATTAGATTGAAATACACTGGGGTGTCCCCAAGCACTGACTCCATATATGGATATAGCTATATATGGAGTCAGAGCAGGGACTTCTAAGCCGAACTAGAGTCCCGACACCCTCCCCTCTTCAGAGCAGGGGGTGCCTGGGGTTCTCCCATTGACTTCCATTGTGCCCGGGTGCTCGGTAGAACACCCGAGCATCGCAAAGTGTTCTACTCGAGCACACGAGCACCTTGGTGCTCGATCAACACTAGTCAGGTACAAAAGCCATAGCTGCTAATTAGAAGATTTCGCTCCGTGAGTGGCTTCTTTTTTTTTGGGCGGCGACTTCTCTAAGGCAGTTCTACTTTATTCATCAAAGAGGGTAGGACGCAGCCATCGTGACCGCATTTTCTTTTCAGCGTTTCTCTCCAAATTTGCACGACGCCGCAGCCTTCCTGCCCTTGCGTAAGTCTATTTATTCGATCCATAATGGTGTTCGATGCCGTAGCCACAACATCTTTAGCGAAATTCCTGGCAGCTGTTTTCACATGCGGTTTTACAAGTTCTACACCTTTCTTAACGACTCGCCGGAACAACCCATGAAATAACCTGGCGAGACCAGAACTGTGCATGAATTCTGCTTCGTTAAAACCGTCCAAATCATGATCGGCTTGCGCTATGTAATAATGTGTATACACATGTGGATTGCTATATACTCTCTAGGACAACATTTTAATGCGTCGTCACAGCGCTAGAGGTCTAAAGTCTAATCGCACAATAGTTTTCCCGTATTAGAATTTAATGGGTTTAGCTTGATCCGTGAGTATCAATATTGTAATAGTATCAAAGTGTTGTTTGCAGAGAGGCATATAGTCCGGCATGTTATACTTTTGCATGACTATTTCGCCATTTTTGCCGCTTAGCTCCATAATTCTTAAAAGCTGTATGTAATTATCGCCAACAAACAATGTATAAAATCTGGCTTTAATATCGGGATGAATTTTTCTCTTTATAGGTAAATAATCGTTCTCTTTTGCAAAAACTAAATCATCATCCGCGAAATGTTTTAAAACAGGCAAGCCAGATTCGTTGCAGCACAAAACGATGTGCCCCGCGTCTACATTCTTGTTCGAGCGATCGAGCGAGTAGCCCTGAAGCCCCAATATATCGCCTAACTTTTCACCGGGCATGAACTTGTATAAGCTCGATTTCGTTACATAAACGGTTCTGTCAATCTCTTTGCATCTTAAGACGCAATTGATCAGGCAGTATTTTTATAGAATCAAGTTTGTTATTAATGGCTTTGATCAGCTCGTTCATATTAGGGTAATAACCCGATTTAAGAAAAAACTCTCTGACAGGGTCATCGCACCGGGCCACGTAGAATACACCATCGCCGGCCCCAAAGGTTTTCCACGTGTGAGGGTACAGAATCTCCACTAATGCCGCTTTATAAGGACCGCGAAGATGGACGGCTTTTGCTAATTAGGCTACTTTCACACACGCGTTGTGGGCTGATCCATCATAGATCTGCAGAAATGGATCCGTTACAATAATACAACCGCATGCATCCGTCATGAACGGATCCGTTTGTATTATCTATAATTTAGCCAAGACGGATCCGTCATGAACTCCATTGAAAGTCAATAGAAGACGGATTCGTTTTCTATTGTGCCAGATTGTGACAGAGAAAACGGATCCGCCCTGGCAAACAATGTAAGTCAATGGGGACGGGTCCGTTTTCTCTGTCACAATCTGGCACAATACAAGACGGATCCGTTTGGCTCAGTTTCGTCAAGCGGACGGAATGGAGACTGATCGGAGGCAAACTGATGCATTCTGAGCGGATCCTTTTCCATTCAGAATGCATTAGGGCAAAACTGATCTGTTTTGGACTGCTTGTGAGAGCCTATGACGGATCTCACAAAGGGAAAGCCAAAACGCGATTGTGAAAGTAGCCGTGATTGTATTCTCGGGGTAAAGTTTGAAGTTGCAGGGTAGCGTAATAAAAAACGAGTCGTCTTCCATAGTTTACACGCTCACCAACTGCTTTTCTGGAACCCAAGAGTTAAACTTTTCGGGTTAACAGACCCACTTTACAAAATACAGCGTTTTTCCCCAATTCGGTAAACGCGTTGCTTATCATGGGGTACTTTTTGGACTTCTTTAGCGTAAAATGATCCTTCAATGATCTCGTCGGACAGGTCTTTCAACTTATAAAATGGTCTGAGGCCCGTAGTGTTTACGGAGTAAATGGTAAATATATCGTCCGTATAGGTTTGTTCATAGCCCTTCATGAACGTCCCCTTACAGCGTACAATTTTGACGTGGCAGCCTATTTTTTATAACAGTTTAACTTTTTTATTAGCGGCGTAATGGCCGTAGATATTTTTCCACATGAGTTCTCTTTTGTTACATTGACAGGGCGACACCTTATGGTTCTGTGGTACGTGCGATTATAGCTATACACCAGATCTTGTAACTTGTCAATGTATCTGTATGTGTTTTGTTCTCTACATTCTCCACATTCTTGTTTTCAGCGTTCTATTAAAACGCTCCACCAACGACACTTTGACCGTATTCGATGTTAAAAAATTATGTATTATAAGTTTTCTCATAGGTTTGTTGATAAACTCTCAACCCCGATTCGTCTGAAGTTTCCTGGGGTACCGCTCACTTAACGTAAATATCTGTTCAAAAGCGGCTGCCACTGTCGCAACGGATTTGTTGGAAAGTCCAGACACCCAAACGTATTTCGAAAGACTATCAACGACCGTTGGCAAGTATTTGACATTGACACAAGATCGGCTTGCCATCGGTCGTCTATATCAGACCCCACGACTTTGTTTCTTTTAAATGACTTTTTAACCGGTTTGTACAATGTGTAAGTATCCTCATTGTTCAATCAATTTTTCACAGGACTTTTCTTAATCCCAATTTTTGTACTTCTCTGAATAAGGGCTCATCGCCTCCGTACGAACCGACAGCTTTTGGCGTGTAGTACTGTTTTCTCAATATTTCGGCGTTCAGGGTCATTTTTGGGATGTTTTTAAGCACCTGCTATCGAAGACGCGCCCTAGCTGTTTATGCAATTTTAACTAATCAAGTGTATTTATTGTAAAAATAAAAACAGCCTACATTTTTATTTTTAAAAGTAATTTTATCTAAAAACATTGACATATTACACGCAAATAGATTTTATATACCGTCAAAGTAAAATTTATAACTATAACCAAGCCGTCTGTAACAAAGTAAAACAAATAAAAACATTATCAGGCGCTACGTACAAATACATTCAAAGTAAAAGTTACAACGTTAACCAAGACATCTGTAACAAATGCGGCATTCTCTTTTTAGGTAATAAAGTGCCTCGCGTTAACGCAGGTGTTGTTGTTACAATCGTCTGCTGCCTAAAAGGGGTACGAACCGTTTTAAAAGGTTCGTCAGGCAACACCCTTTTTAAATTATTGTAAAGTTCTCTCGTTCTTGTATTACCGATAACGGTTGATGGCATGTTCAGTTCGGCAATGGTTTCCATGAAGAAGTCCCACCCGCGAGGCGTTTTAGCCTTAAGCAACCGTGACTCTGCGTCGCGAATCAGGTAGATGATGTTGGATCCTGGTATAACTTGATCTTTGTAAATTTATTCACCCCTTGCGTTCCAGTACGGCTTGTTACACGATCTTCGCAGTTTGTTCAACAAAAGTTCAGCATTTTTCCTATACCTTATATTAACATTGTCAAGTATCTCTTTAACATTGTCTCCACTAGAAGTGTCATTTGTTGATCGTTGATTGGGTTTCGGTTGCATAATCAAAGTTGGGGTTGACATTTCTTTATCTGAATGTTAAACGTCAGGTATCTCTGTAACACGTTAGTGCATCTCTTAATTTTTTTTATCATCTGAAAGGTCATTTCTGTGTAGTATTTCCCTAATTTCAACATCCAAACGGCACATAACTGTTTGGCGTATGTCTGGTGTTTCTACAACAGTTTTTTTAAACTGTCCAACTCGTGTTTGGAAACCAGGAACATTTTCTCTGCATACTCCATTATACTCCATGCTCTGCTCTTTTAGCTATCAAGCTAGTGATTAAAGGTATCTTAGAAATCCGCCGCGCTGGTTCACAATGCGCTTCTTGTCTTTATTGGGAGAGTTTTTATCGCTTAATTTCTTTATAGCCTTGCGCCATCTTTTCAGTATATTTTTTTGTCGCTCTCTAGGAGGTATCTTTCCTTTAAGGATATTGAGAGTGATTTCGCCAATAGCGGATATCAAATCATTACTGGCGCTGCGTAATATTGATTTTCGGACGGTCGGTTTTATTTTGACCAAAGCTTTTAAAAGGTCCCAATTACGTCGGATCCTGTTCGACATCTTTACAGGTGCGGGGACGCTACCAAGAATGACCGTTGAGATTAGAAATATCACATTTTAGAGTTTCTTTTTGCTTACATAAACATCCGGAAGATTTGGCGGGAACAAAACGGTTCTTAGCCGTAGTTCCTCTGGCGTGTCGGATCTTAATTCTACGAGTAAATAACCATAAGGCGTGTGTGTAGCATCTTCAAAAGCTTCTAAAAAGAAACGTGTTTTACCGGGGTACATTTGCAGAGCCAACGTAATAACTTGTAATTTATCACGCAGGTTCTTAAAAAGGACCATGTATTTACATTTATGGTCCGGCTATTCTTACCCTGACAAAAAAACTTTATGAATGAGATACATGATGCTCAAATTTCTGTGGTGCACGTATTTGGTGAAAGTGTTTTGTATTTCAAGATTTTCACAAGCCACCTCCATAAGAGGCCTGCGGGAATAGTTTGTCGTCTGTAAAATTTTGCGATATTCCCTCGATAAACCTGATATTTGTAAACAAACGGGTTAGCTCGTCGTACAATTTCTGCCAACACGCGTAAAACCAAATGACATTGTCTGGTTTGTGCGACATTAGCATATCTGCTTGTATTAACAGACGTTTTACAAAAAAACCTCTTTCCGGAATTCTGGAATAGCCAAGAGGTAGTGTCGTAAAGTCGGTCATCAGTCGTCTCTTTGTGTAGACGCACTTTTGAGTTTTACGTAGCGGTCTTGTCTCTGTGTCCTGACTCTTCTTATTTCTGAAAATGTCATTTTGCTCTATACCTATTGTTTTCTGTGTCTCGGGATCGGGATTGCACGAGTAATCCAACACAAGTTCTTTTAAACTGCCAAAATTAACAAGTCGGGCGTTAGAGACGTTGAGAGTTAACCTTTAATACAGTGGCGGGTTCGAGTCACCGTCTCTATTTACGAATATGATGGAGTCTGTGTCGTGATAAAGACAACGTTCTTGCAATCTGTCTAGGAGGTTGTATAATTCGAGTCTGGCGTAGGCGGTTGCAAAACAGGCTATAAAAATGCTTGTGTTTTTTGTTGAGCTTGTAGCGCTCTTTTACATAGCGCCAATAAAAGTGCATGAAACAATTATGTATACGTTGCTGTAACTACGCACAAACGTGTCTACCCTATTGAGTTTTTGAATAATGTACCGTGATGCGCCATAAATCAAGACATTTTGCTTAACCACTTCAACCCCGCTAGCTGAAACACCCTTAATGACCAGGCCACTTTTTACACTTCTGCACTACACTACTTTCACCGTTTATTGCTCAGTCATGCAACTTACCACCCAAATGAATTTTACCTCCTTTTCTTCTCACTAATAGAGCTTTCATTTCGTGGTATTTCATTGCTGCTGACATTTTTACTTTTTTTGTTATTAATCAAAATTTAACGATTTTTTTGCAAAAAAATGACATTTTTCACTTTCAGTTGTAAAATTTTGCAAAAAAAACGACATCCATATATAAATTTTTCGCTAAATTTATTGTTCTACATGTCTTTGATAAAAAAAAAAAATGTTTGGGTAAAAAAAAAAATGGTTTGGGTAAAAGTTATAGCGTTTACAAACTATGGTACAAAAATGTGAATTTCCGCTTTTTGAAGCAGCTCTGACTTTCTGAGCACCTGTCATGTTTCCTGAGGTTCTACAATGCCCAGACAGTACAAACACCCCACAAATGACCCCATTTCGGGAAGTAGACACCCTAAAGTATTAACTGATGGGCATAGTGAGTTCATAGAACATTTTATTTTTTGTCACAAGTTAGCGGAAAATGATGATTTATTTTATTTTAATTTTTTCTTACAAAGTCTCATATTCCACTAACTTGTGGCAAAAAATTAAGACTTCCATGAACTCACTATGCCCATCACAAAATACCTTGGGGTGTCTTCTTTCCAAAATGGGGTCACTTGTGGGGTAGTTATACTGCCCTGGCATTTTAGGGGCCCAGATGCATGAGAAGTAGTTTGAAATCAAAATCTGTAAAAAATGACCGCTGAAATCCGAAAGGTGCTCTTTGGAATGTGTGCCCCTTTGCCCACCTAGGCTGCAAAAAAGTGTCACACATCTGGTATCGCCGTACTCAGGAGAAGTTAGAGAATGTGTTTTGGGGTGTCATTTTATATATATCCATGCTGGGTGAGAGAAATATCTTGGCAAAAGACAACTTTTCCCATTTTTTATTATACAAAGTTGGCATTTGACCAAGATATTTATCTCACCCAGCAAGGGTATATGTAAAATGACACCCCAAAACACATTGCCCAACTTCTCCTGAGTACGGCGATACCAGATGTTTGACACTTTTTTGCAGCCTAGGTGGGCAAAGGGGCCCACATTCCAAAGAGCACCTTTAGGATTTCACCGGCCATTTTTTACAGATTTTGATTTCAAACTACTTTGCACACATTAGGGCCTCTAAATTGCCAGGGCAGTATAACTACCCCACAAGTGACCCCATTTTGGAAAGAAGACACCCCAAGGTATTCCGTGAGGGGCATGGCGAGTTCCTAGAATTTTTATTTTTTTGTCACAAGTTAGTGGAATATGAGACTTTGTAAGAAAAAAAATAATCATCATTTTCCGCTAACTTGTGACAAAAAAAAAAATTCGAGGAACTCGCCATGCCCCTCACGGAATACCTTGGGGTGTCTTCTTTCCAAAATGGGGTCACTTGTGGGGTAGTTATACTGCCCTGGCATTCTAGGGGCCCTAATGTGTGGTAAGTAGTTTGAAATCAAAATGTGTAAAAAATGACCTCTGAAATCCTAAAGGTGCTCTTTGGAATGTGGGCCCCTTTGCCCACCTAGGCAGCAAAGAGGTGTCACACATCTTGTATCGCCGTACTCAGGAGAAGTTGGGGAATGTGTTTTGGGGTGTCATTTTACATATACCCATGCTGGGTGAGAGAAATATCTTGGCAAAAGACAACTTTTCCCATTTTTTTATACAAAGTTGGCATTTGACCAAGATATTTTTCTCACCCAGCATGGGTATATGTAAAATGACACCCCAAAACACATTCCCCAACTTCTCCTGAGTACGGCGATACCAGATGTGTGACACTTTTTTGCTGCCAAGGTGGGCAAAGGGGCACATATTCCAATGTGCACCTTTCGGATTTCACCGGTAATTTTTGACACATTTTGATTGCAAAGTTCTTCTCACACATTTGGGCCCCTAAATTGCCAGGGCAGTATAACTACCCCACAAGTGACCCCATTTTGGAAAGAAAACACCCCAAGGTATTCTGTGAGGGGCATGGTGAGTTCCTAGCATTTTTTATTTTTTGTCGCAAGTTAGTGGAATATGAGACTTTGTAAGAAAAAAAAAAAAAATAATCATCATCATTTTCCGCTAACTTGTGACAAAAAATAAAAAGTTCTATGAACTCACTATGCCCATCAGCGAATACCTTAGGGTGTCTACTTTCCGAAATGGGGTCATTTGTGGGGGTTTTCTACTGTCTGGGCATTGTAGAACCTCAGGAATCATGACAGGTGCTCAGAAAATCAGAGCTGCTTCAAAAAGCGGAAATTCACATTTTTGTACCATAGTTTGTAAATGCTATAACTTTTACCCAAACCATTTTTTTTTTGCCCAAACATTTTATTTATCAAAGACATGTAGAACAATAAATTTGGCAAAAAAAAAATTTATGTATGGATGTCGTTTTTTTTGCAAAATTTTACAGCTGAAAGTGAAACATTTCATTTTTTTGCTAAAAAATCGTTACATTTTGATTAATAACAAAAAAAGTAAAAATGTCAGCAGCAATAAAATACCATATGAGATATTTATCTCACCCAGCAGCAGGGGTATATGTAAAATGACACCCCAAAACACATTCCCCAACTTCTCCTGAGTACGGCGATACCACATGTGTGACACTTTTTTTGCAGCCTAGATGCGCAAAGCGACCCATATTCCTTTTAGGAGGGCATTTTTAGACATTTGGATCCCAGACTTCTTCTCACGCTTTCGGGCCCCTAAAATTCCAGGGCAGTATAAATACCCCACATGTGACCCCATTTCGGAAAGAAGACACCCCAAGGTATTCAATAAGGGGCATGGTCGAGTTCATATAAATTTATTTTTGGGCACAAGTTAGCGGAAATTGATTTTTTTTGGTATTTTCTCACAAAGTCTCCTTTTCCGCTAACTTGGGACAAAAATTTCAATGTTTCATGGACTCAATATGCCCCTCACGGAATACCTTGGGGTGTCTTCTTTCCGAAATGGGGTCACATGTGGGGTATTTATACTGCCCGGGCATTTTAGGGGCCCTAAAGCGTGAGAAGAAGTCTGGAATATAAATGTCTAAAAAATTTTACGCATTTGGATTCCGTGAGGGGTATGGTGAGTTCATGTGAGATTTTATTTTTTGATACAAGTTAGTGGGATATGAGACTTTGTAAGAAAAATAAAATAAAAATAAAATATCTATTTCCGCTAACTTGTGCCTAAAAAAAATGTCTAAATGGAGCCTTACAGGGGGTGATCAATGACAGGGGGGTGATCAGGGAGTCTGCATGGGGTGATCACCCCCCTGTCATTGATCACCCCCCTGTAAGGCTCCATTCAGACGTCCGTATGTGTTTTGCGGATCCGATCCATGTATCCGTGGATCCGTAAAAATCATATGGACGTCTGAATGGAGCCTTACAGGGGGGTGATCAATGACAGGGGGGTGATCAAGGAATCTATATGGGTGATCACCCCCCTGTCATTGATCACCCCCCTGTAAGGCTCTATTCAGATGTCCGTATGTGTTTTGCGGATCTGATCTATGTATCCGTGGATCCGTAAAAATCATATGGACGTCTGAATGGAGTCTTACAGGGGGGTGATCAATGACAGGGGGGTGATCAGGGAGTCTATATGGGGTGATCAGGGGTTCATAAGGGGTTAATAAGTGACAGGGGAGGGTGTAGTGTAGTGGTGTTTGGTGGTACTTTACTGAGCTACCTGTGTCCTCTGGTGGTCGATCCAAGCAAAAGGGACCACCAGAGGACCAGGTAGCAGGTATATTAGACGCTGTTATCAAAACAAAGTCTAATATACCTGTTAGGGGTTAAAAAAATCGCATCTCCAGCCTGCCAACGATCGCCGCTGGCAGGCTGGAGATCCTGTCTCTTACCTTCCGATCCTGTGAACGCGCGTGCCTGTGTGCGCACGTTCACAGGAAATCACGGCTCTCGCGAGATGACGCGTATATGCGTCACTCTGCGCAGAGCTTCCGCCTCCGGGCCGTGATCCTGCGTTAGGCGGTCCGGAGGCGGTTAAAATAATGTACCGTGATGCGCCATAAATCAAGACATTTTGCATAAATTATGTACGTCTTTGACTTTATTAAACATAATTGTGTAATGCAGCACATTTCCTATGGTCTGGTAGATTTATAGTTTTATTTATATTTTTATATTTGTATATTTTTGAAAGATAGTTAGTAGTGTTGATCGAGCACCAAAGTGCTCGGGTGCTTGGGTGCTCTGGCCGAACACATCAGGATGCCCGGGTGCTCTACCGAGCACCCAAGTATAATGGAAGTCAATGGGAGAACCCAAGCATTAAACCAGGCACCCCCTGCTCTGAAGAGGGGAGGGTGCCTGGTTCATAGGAAAAGGTCAGAAATTGATGGAAACACCACCAAAATGGTTCAGGAACAGCATGGGGAGGATGTCTGGATGCAACATGGACTGCCAGGTCGCTGTTGGGAATGATGTTGTCCGAGTAGTACGCCACTTTTACAGACTGACAATAAAGGTCCATTCACACATCCGCAATTCCATTCCGCATTTTGCGGAACGGAATTGCGGACCCATACATTTCTATGTGCGGCCCCGATTGGAATTGCGGACGCGCACTTCCGGGTCCGCAATTCCGATCCTGAAAAAAATAGAACATGTCCTATTCTTGTCCGCAATAGCGGACAAGAATAGGCATATTCTCTTAGTGCCGGCAATGTGCGGTCCGCAAAATGAAGAACGCACATTGCCGCTGTCCGTGTTTTGCGGATCTGCGGATCCTTGGATCCGCAAAACACACACGGATGTGTGAATGGACCCTTATACGCAAAAAAATAAAGATTAAATCGATTTTAGAGGCAAAATTGTTAGGAAACATTCTTTCCTGTATATTTATTTGTATATAAAGTGCAGGTGCTGGTTTCCTTTATATTTGTCAAGACCCCTGTTCCTTCAGCTTAAGGAACGGGTCGTCTTTGGGCCCTATCACTACCTCAGGGCATTACAGGGTAGTCAGGCTTTAGGTTCCAGTGAATGAACGGTTCTACCACTGAGGTCCGTTCATTCGGTTAGCAGTCAGGGCTAGGGTTTGTATTCATTAGGTGGTGACCTTTTCCTCTCCCTGGCTTCTATGCCCCTTTTCCCCCTTGTGTTTGGTGTGGTGTTCCCTCTCACACCTCGTCATGACATTATACACCGCTAAAACTGCCATTTTGTTTGTATCAGTGCTGCAATGGATCCAATCCCTGCACTGGTCGGACAACTACAGGGGTTGTCTTTGGAGGTAGCTGACCTCTCCAATACCGTTGCACAGATCCAAAGACCTCTGGTAGCTGGTTCCAACTGTGGGAATCAGGCCTGCCCTGAATCTAAGGTTGCTCTCCAGACAGGTTTTCCGGGGGCAGTGATAATTTCACCCTGTTTAGGGAGTCATGTAAATTATATTTTAAGCTGCGTCCTTGCTCTTCTGGCAATGAGAGTCAAAGAGTGGGTATCATCATGTCGCTGTTTAAAGGAGATGCCCAGGCTTGGGTCTTTTCTTTGCCGACTGGATCACAGTCCCTTCAGTAGGTGGACGAGTTTTTCGGATTTCCCTGGCCGAGACTAAGTTGCATGGGTTGCATCAGGGAAAGCAGTCTGCGGAGATCTACTGCTCTGAATTTAAGAGATGGGCTACGGATACGGAGTGGAATAATCCAGCTCTGCATAGTCAATTCTGTCAGGGATTATCTGAGAGGCTGAAAGACACGTTGGCCTTTCACGAGAATCCTGAGTCTTTGGAGGCAGCCATGTCACTTGCTGTACGTATAGCTAGAGAGAGAGATCTAAAGTCCCTCATTCTCAGGAGGTACTATCATATGTTAGTTTTTGTTGTGGAAAGAAGGGACATTTTGTGAATAGTTGTCCGTTCTTGCAGCCTCAAGGTAAAAACAAGAAAAAGATGTTTAACCCCCAAGTTACTATTGGTGGGGAGCAAGAAAACTTACTTTTGTCTAGTACTGGTAGTGCCAGATTTCTCCTGTCTGCCGAGGTGGTGCTAGAGTCCAAAACTGTGGAAATCAAAGTATTTATCGACAGTGGGGCAGGGGTTAACCTGATTGATGGACAGTTTGTCCGTATGCATGGTTTGACTACAAGTGCACTAGAGAAAAATATTTCTGTCTTTGCAATTGATTCAGCACCTCTTACCCCAAAATTCCTGTTGCAGGTGGTGAATGACATTCATTTAAGAGTGGGTGATTTTCATCAGGAATCTATCTCATGTTATGTGTTGGAGGTTCTGCCTGCTCCGTTTGTGTTAGGTCTACTGTGGTTAAGCAAACATAACCCTACGATTGAAGTGAGATAGATTGGAGTGAATTTTGCATAGACAGCTGTCTTAAAGGGGTATTCTCATCTTAATGATCACTGCTAAATCTGTTAATGATTTAACAGTGATCATTTTTATAAATACATTTCATTACCTAATTCCCACCCTTTTTTTTAGAAAATAAGTCACCTCTTAACTGATGTTGTCTTTGGTCTCCCCTGCTTATGGCCACCTCTCCTGTCGGATCCCGCCAGGCCGCGCTTGCGCAGAAGACTGAAGATTCTCTCCCGTCCGGGCCGCTCAATGTCCTGAACGCGCACGCTGCCGCGCATGCGCCATGATGACTTCTTCCTGGCCAGTATAGTACAGAGCCGCGAACGCGCATGCCGGCTCTGTACTATACAGGCCGGGAATAAGTCACCATGGCACATGCGCAGCGGCGTGCGCGTTCAGGACATTGTGTGGCCCGGCCGGAAGAAGAATCCAGGAAGTGAATGTCGTGCTCAAGGAAGGTAAGTATAAAAAGGGAAGATGAGAGTACCTCTTTAATACATTGGTTTCTGTGGTCACCACTAAAGCTGTAACCTCGTTAATTTCGAAATTTTCTGATATATTTTCTGAGTGGTAACCAGGAGTTACCTCTGCATCGGGAATGTGATTGTTCTGTCAATCTTATTCCTGGAGCTAAACTGCTCAAATCTCGGTTTTATAATCTTTCGGAACCTGAAAGAAAGGTTATGCGAGAATATATATCCGAGAGTTTGGCAAAGGGACATATCAGACCATCCAAATTCCCTGTAGCTGCTGGCTTTTTCTTTGTAAAAAAGAAGGATGGTACCCTCAGGCCATGTCTGGACTTCCGTGAGCTCAACCGTATTACCGTCCGTGATCCTTACCATCTTCCTTTAATCCTGGATTTGTTTAATCAGATTGTCGGTGCCAAGGTGTTCTCTAAATTGAATCTGAGGGGGGGGCTTATAATTTAGAAACGATCAAGGAGGGGGATGAGTGGATAACTGCATTTAATACCCCTGAGGGCCATTTTGAGAATCTGGTCATGCCTTTTGGGTTAACCAATGCTCTAGTGGTTTTTCAACACTTTATCAATTACATCTTTCATTATCTGGTGGGGAGGTTTGTTGTTGTATATCTGGATGAAATATAAATGTATTCTCCTGATATGGAGACTCATCAGTCTGTAAAACATTTTATGCAAGGGTCTGCTGGTTAGCAGAATCTGTAAAAGATTTGAGGTGTGAGCCTGCTGGTGAGCTGACCCAGTAAAAGATTTTAGGTGCAGGCCTGCTGGTGAGCTGACCCTGTAAAAGATTGCAGGTGAGGGCCTGCTGGTGAGCTGACCCTGTAAAAAATTATATGCAAGGGCCTGCTGGTGAGCTAACCCTCTAAAAGCTTGTAGGTGAGGGCCTGCAGGTGAGCTGACCCTCTAAAACATTATATGCGAGGGCCTTTAGGTGAGTTAACCCTGTAAAAGATTGTAGGTGAAGGCCTGCTGGTGAGCTGAAACTGTAACATATTATATGCAAGGGCCTGCAGGTGAGCTGACCCTGTAAAACATTGTAGGTGAGGGCCTGCTGGTGAGCTGACCCTGTCAAACATTATATGCGAGGGCCTGCTGGTGAGCTGACCCTCTAAAAAATTATATGCGAGGGCCTGCTGGTGAGCTGACCCTCTAAAACATTTTATTGGAAGGGCATATATGCAAGGGCATGTTGATATGATTGAAGAGGAGAAGGAAGATGAGAAAAGAAAGAATCAACCATGTACCCTTGTGTGTGGTGAAAGGAGTGCATGGGAATACAGTGTATTCAGTATATTATAAACAACACATTTAAAGTGCCTTTATGTTCATCGGCTTTCCTTTAGTAGAGTAGAGAAATCATGGTCAATCTAGACCTTGTAAATTTTTATAAGAGTCAACCTGTCAGCATTTTAAGTTGATAGGCAGATACTCTTATCTGTTATAATGCCACCAGCAGCACTAAATACCCGCTCAGACAAAACGCTGGAGGCTGGGCATGGCCAGCACCTCCAAGGTGTAGCGCGCCAGTTCGTCCCTGGACATCCAGTAGTTGTAAGGCACTAAGGGATCATTGAGGATGCTGACACGGTCTGCTATGTACTCCTTCACCATCTTCCAAACTTTTTCCCTCCTTGTGACACTAGGCCGCGCATCAGAGTGAGGGTGCTGGTGGGGTGTCATGAAACTGTTCTCTTCTGCCCACCCACGCAGAACAGGTGGAATTAAACTTCCATGGGTACTTCCCTCTGTAGCGGAGGAAACCATCTCCTGCTGCTCCTCCTCCTCTTCATCATCCAATTCGCCCTAAGAAGACTAACTGAGGGTGGTCTGGCTATCACCCTGTCTAATGTCTTCCCCCATTTCCACCTCTTCCACATGCAAAGCGTCATCCTTAATTGTGAGCAGCGAGCGTTTGAGTAGACACAGAAGTTGGATGGTAATGCTGATAATAGCGTTATCGCCGCTCACTATCTGTGTTAATTCCTCAAAGTTTCTTAAAACCTCACAGAGGTCAGACATCCATGCCCACTCCTCGCTTGTGAATAGCGGAAGCTGACTGGAAAGGCGATGACCATGTTGCAGCTGGTATTCCACTACTGCCCTCTGCTGCTCGCAAAGCCTGGCCAACACGTGGAACGTGGAGTTCCAGTGCGTGCTCACGTGACACAACAGCCGGTGAGCTGGCAATTTCAAGCGCTGCTGCAACGTTGACAGACCGGCTGAAGCTGTCGATGACTTGCGGAAATGTGCACACACGCGGCCCACCTTCACCAGTAGCTCAGGCAAATTGGGGTAGGTTTTGAGAAACCGCTGAACCACTAAGTTTAAGATGTGGGCTAGGCATGGGATGCGTGAGCTTGCCGAGCTCCAAAGCAACCACCAAGTTACGACCATTATCAGACACAACCATGCCTGGTTCTAGGTTGAGTGGCGAGAGCCTCAGCTCAGTCTGTTCTCTTATCCCCTGCCACAGCTCTGCGGCAGTGTGCTGTTTGTCCCCTAAGCATATCAGCTTCAGCATGGCCTGTTGCCGCTTCCCCACTGCAGTGCTACGCTGCTTCCAGCTACCGACTCATGGATGACTGGTGCTGCACACGGATATGGAGAGGTGGGGGTTGAAGCCACTAGCGTAGGTGGTGGCGGAAACCCTGATGGAATTGTAGCCTGCCATCCTTGGCGTCGGTAGCACCTGTGCCATGCCAGGGTACGACTCGCTCCTGGCCTCCATAACTTTCACCCGGTGTGCGGTCAGGGAAATGTAGCGTCCCTGACTGAATGATCTTGTCCATGTGTCCATGGTTTAGTGGACCTTCCAAGCAACTGCCTTGGTCAGGGCACGTGTGATGTTACGGGACACATGTTGGTGTAAGGCGGGCACGGCACACCTTGAAAAATAGTGGCTGCTGGGAACTGCATAGAGCGGGAACGACGCCGACATCAGGCTGTAGAAGGCCTCAGTGTCCACAAGGCTAAATGGCAACATTTCCAGGGCCAGTACTTAGAAAAGTTGCGCATTTAGTGCTATGGCCTGTGGGTGGGTGGCATTTGTATGCTGTGCTAGGATATGGAAGTGGATGTGGTCGCTGAACGTCCTTGCGAAGGTCCAGGTGCAGGGCTGGAGGCATCCGGGCCTGCGCCTTGGACAGGGGATGGCCAGCACTTAAAACAGGGGAAGAGGAGGCAATGGTGTGACCTGCAGACACAGACTGTGGACCCAGGCGTTCGGCCCACTTATTACGGTGCTTGGATGCCATGTGGCGGATCATGCTGGTGGTGGTGTTCACGATCCGACTCATTTTGGTCCGGCACAGGTTGCAAACTACTATTCTTTTGTCGTCCTCACTTTCCTCAAAAAAGCACCATACTGCGGAACACCTACCCCTTGGCAAAGGAGATTGCCGAAAGGGAGTGCTCCGGGGAACAGTTGCGGGCTTGTTTGGTGTGGCCCGCCTTCTCTCTTTTGCCACCCCAATGCCTCTTCCAGCCTGTTGCGATGCAGCAGATCCCTCCCCCTCTGTACAGCTGTCCTCGCTCGGCTTTCCACCTTCCTAGTTTGGGTCAGTGACTTAATCGTCCACCACCTCCTCCTTCACTTGCTCACTCTGCTCATCGTACTGACTTGTTGACCTAACCACAACCTCAGTGATTGACAACTGTGTCTCATCCTCTTCATCAGGGGCGTAGCTAAAAGCTCATGGGCCCTGGTGCCAAAGTTCAGCTTGGGCCCCCCGTCCCTCAGTGCTTTTTGGCAAGGGGCAGGGGAGCACATATCCTTCCTGCTGCCTGAGGCAAACATTGAAAGGGCACCCCCTCATGCCAAATTCTTAACCTAACTTCTTCCCTTTAGCCAGAGGTGTAAATTGACCAGTATGCAATTTCTATAATGCCAGTGTCTTATGTGGCACAAGGGTCTTTGGGCCCCTCAGGCTCCTGGGCCCGGTAGCGACTGCTACCTCTGCACCCCCTATAGCTACACCCCTGCTCTTCATCAATCTCTTGAGACAGTAATTGCCGTTGACTTATTGGCAACTGTGTCTCATCATGCCGTTCCCCACCGTCATCTTCTTGTGACTTGTGTGGGGATTCACTCTAGTAGGCAGGTTAGTGGACGCAGTATAGAGGCAAACTCAAAGTCTTTAACTTTAACAGTTCAGTGTTTTATTCACACAGAAGGCAAAACAAAATGACAGGTCGCAGTCTTAGTGTTCGTTCATACCATGGAAAGTCCACAGAACAAAACATTCACCTTGTTAGCAGTTTTTCATCAGTGGTCCCCAGCAGGATTTAGGGGCCTGTTATCCAGCATGATGCATTTAGCCCTTTAGCACGGGACACATCTTCAGATCCCAAAATACAGAGACTCCACAGCTTCACTGTGAGATGCAGGATAATTTACAGGCTTTAGGCTTTGTTTTCCAGCATGCGGCTCTCAGCCCTTTAGCGTGGCATACATCTTCAGATCCAAAAACACAGAGACTCCACAGCTTACTAACCAGCTGAAGTGTCAGACTGCAATAATAACATTTCAGGGGAAAAAACAGCTCTTACCTCACCAAGGCCAGGAACCTCGGTGACACATACCGCCCATCAATGACGAGCCCTTGTTCCTTCCTACACTGGGGATGCTCAAGAGTTTGGGAATCTGGGCACAGGATCCGTCCCTCTTCAAGCGTGCTTGGCGAGAGGGCCAAATCAAGGACTGGTGCAGAAAATAGCTCCTCGAAATGTCAGAGTGTGGGATAACTTGTTTGCCCAGACTCTCCATGATGGGAGGAAGGAGGATCAGGGTAAGGATTGTGTTGAGCAGACTCTTGGCTACCGAGACTGGACTTGGTGGAAGACAGGGTGGTGCTTAAGTGACTTGAAGCATTATCTGCTGCAATCCAACCGACCACCTGGTCGCACTAGTCTGACTTGAGAGTGGTGTCCTGCGCAGCCGTGCAAACTGGGACATGAAGCTGTCACGAGGGTGTCAAGAGCCACGTCTGACTCCGTTATACCCGGGGTCAGGAAGTCGCAGCGGGTGGCTGCGCGCTCTATGTGGGGATCACACTGTTTTTTAATGATAGTTTTCTGTGTTTGCCTTACTATCCCTTTTGTCTCACTCAGGGATCCGTAGCTTCTCCTCCTCAGCTGTTTCTTGTCTGTCACTCCCAATCTCCTTATATTCTCCTCTCTCACTTCTCTGGTTGCCAGATATAGAGCTTCCTGCCTGGACTTCTATACTGACCCACTGGAGCTGTGAATCCTGGTTGTTGTTCCAGAGCGTTACCCTCCGGATCCCTGTTGGGCTTTTTGTTGTCTGTATTGTCTGTCCTCCCCTTGGTGTTTTCCTTTAGAGCCAGTGGTGCGGACTAGTGTTCCCACCGCCCTGTTCACTATCTAGAGCTCATCTGAGGGAAAGCCAGGGTTTTAGGCACGTGATCGGTATACGGGTGAGGAACCCGTCTAGGGACGTCAGGGCAGTCAGGTGCCAGCCTCAAGGTGAGATAGGGGTCACCACCTTTCCCTCTCCCTTGGACAGAGCCTTTCCTTTTCCCTCCCTTTGTGTCACGTATGTGATAGGCACGCCGGTCGTGATAGAAGCTAGGTATCGTGGATGATTGTTTTTTCTTGTGCTCTGGCAGCAGGCACAGTTTCAACGTGCCCAGGGACACGGCCTCTGCGTGCACCATCAGCATTACGGCCACTTCCCTGTCCCTTACTGCTCGACTTCTTCATATTAAATGTTATATATGCTTCAAAGTATGTCACACGTACAGTAGGATTTGTACGTCAGGCTGGACGAGGAGCGCAGCGGTGGGGGAGGCCGAGCATGAAGGGGCTTGGCGGTGAAGGGACAGGTGAGCTAAGGGTTAAGTGTGGGTGGGGGCAGGCTTGTATGGAGAGGCGCGAGTTACTAGGGTAGCGGGTGGTGCGGCTAGCGTTGTGACGGAAGGAGGAGGCGGGAGCAGGAGCATTGCGGCCAGGGGAGAGAAACGACAGGTCGTGATGTCTGTGGAGGAAATGTTGGAGTGGCTACGGCGTGAGGCGGAGGTGCGGGGGCCTGGCTGGCTGCAGGAGCAGGTTGGTGCGTGCATAGTTTCTCCTGCTCCTGTGGTTACCCCCACTGTTTGGGCTGCCTGGCCACGGCGGAGTATTCCACCGGCGCGCCTAAGCCCTGAAAGCACCCCCGGGCCAGGCGCCGAGTAGGGAGCCCCTCTGCGGACCCTCGGCGATGGAGAATGTCCGCTCAGCCTTCTGCGAGACTCTCTCGCCGCGGGAGGAATCCCAATACACGGCGGGGCCCTGAGCGGAGCGGGACGCCCCTTCCCCTGCAGCTGGATTCAGTACCGGGATCGGTGGTCCGGCCCAGTCCTTCCTACAGCGGGCGGTCCACTCGGCTTCTTGGCGATATCCGGGTTCCTCGGGCTGCACTGAGTGGAGGAGAATACCAGTGCAGGTCCAGAGAAGAACAAGACAGAGAGGAAGACGGTCCCCTTGCCGTGGGGGGTGCCACGGTCTCGTCCCGGTGTCCTTCCAGCGTGGTGCAGAGGGTCGTGCAGGTGGTCCAGGAAGAAGAGCCATCGACGTCCAGGAGCTATGCCGGGGAAGTGTCCGTGCTGCGGGAGTCAGGATCTACGGCAGCGGGAGTCACAGCGCCCGTGGTGCCTGGTAAGATTGCTTGGGGCTCCATGTCAGGGTTTCCCGGTTGGGGGGGGGGGCATGGGGGATTTTGGTAAGTGTTTGGGGCAGTTTTTGGGAGGATTGGCGGGATGGTTGTCTGGTGTGGGGTCTGGCGGGGGGTCTCCTTTGCCGGGTTGGGGAGTGGTTCCGGGGCCGGTAGCGGGGCCGCAAGGGGGGGTGGCAGGGTCCGTGTCGGTTGAGACTCAGGCGGGGGGAGAGGAGGAGGTGCAGAGGTTGGATGATAGGGCGCGCGGGGAGGTGTATGTGTGCTTTGAGGGCCCTCTTGGCGCTCATTTGAAGAAAGAGGTGAGGGAGAAGATCTGGAAGGGAAAGTATGTGGAGATATTCTCGCTGCTTCCATTGGAAAGGTTTAACCTGGATAGGGGGAAGAAGGATGAGGGTAAAAAGGAGGATGAGGATAAGCGATCAATTGATTCCACGTACGTTTGCTAATTGGCTGCAGGCGTTTGCCATATTAGCAAGTGTCATTGGTGAAAGGTCTCTGGATTGTTGTTCGGGGCTGTTTTGCTACCAGGATGCCATTGGTGAAGCTTATAGGGTTTATGGTGGGGTGGGCTGGCTCCGTTATGACGAGCAGTTCCGGCAGCGTAAGGCGGTGAGGCCTGATATCCGGTGGGATCACAAGGATATTGGGTTGTGGTTGAGGGTGACGGCGCCGCCTAGGGCTGGGCAGTCCTTTCGGGGGGAGTCCGGGGGGTCATCCCCGGGTGCTTTGGCAGCTGCATCGGCAAAAGGGTTGTGTTTCCTTTTTAATGAAGGGAACTGCAGATTTGGTGCTAAGTGCAAATTTAAGCACGAGTGCGCGGTGTGTGGGGGACCCCATGGAGTTAGCCATTGCCTCAAGGGGGGAAGGAATAAGGGGGGTGAGAGGGTTGGAAAAGGGACGGACGCCGGTTCGGGTGGAAGAGATGCAGGAGTTTCTAGATAAGTATCCTGATCGGGTTGCGGCTGGGTTGTTGGGGGATGGGTTTAGGTGCGGTTTTCGTATTCCATCGGTTGTCACGGCGGGGCCTATTGTTCTTAAGAATCTTAGGTCCGCGCTTGTTCATGCGGGGGTAGTGGCGGAGAAATTGAGGAAGGAGGTGGAGTTGGGGCGGATGGCGGGTCCATTCAAGGAACCGCCGATCCCTGGCTTGAAGGTGTCTCCTCTAGGAGTGGTGCCTAAGAAGGAGCCGGGCAAGTTTCGGCTCATTCATCACTTGTCTTACCCAAAAGGTGCGTCGGTCAATGATGGTATAGATCCTGAACTTTGTTCGGTGGTCTATACTTCCTTTGATGCGGCTGTTAGATGGGTGAGGCGGTGGGGACGGGGGACGTTGATGGCTAAGGTTGATGTGGAAGCGACTTTTCGTTTGTTTCCGGTTCACGTGGAGAGCATGGGTTTGTTGGGTTGTTTTTGGGATGGGGAGTATTTTGTGGATAGGTGCTTGCCGATGGGGTGCTCTCTCTCGTGTGCGTATTTTGAGACCTTTAGCTCGTTTTTGGAGTGGGTAGTGGTGGAAGTTTCGGGTTGCTTGTCTATTATCCATTATTTAGACGATTTTTTGTGTTTGGGGCCGGCAAATTCACGGGTTTGTTCTTTGTTGCTGCACACGGTGCAGTCGGTTTTTGCGCGTTTTGGGGTACTGTTAGCGCGGGAGAAGACGTTAGGTCCGGTGACGGAGTTGTGTTTTTTGGGGATTGTCATAGATACGGAGCGGATGGAGTGTAGGCTTCCTGAGGATAAGTTGCTGGATTTGCACCAGGAGATTGATAGGGCCATAGGGAGGGAGAAGATTAGGTTGCAGGATTTGCAGTCGTTAGGTAAGCTGAATTTCGCGTGTCAAATTATGGCAATGGGTAGCATTTTCTGTAGACGGTTGGCCGCGGCTACGGAGGGGGTGTCAGCGCCTTATCATTTTATTAGATTGCGTAAGGAGTTAAAAGGGGATTTGAGGGTGTGGGCGGAATTTTTGGGTCAGTACAATGGCAGGTCGTTAGTGATGGGGGAGTTGTGTGATAGTGTGGATTTTGAGTTATATACGGACGCGTCGGGGGGGGGGGGGGGTTGGGGCTTATTGCCAGGGACATTGGTGTGCGGGAGGGTGGCCGGATTTGTGGGTAAGTCGGGGTTGGGTGAGGAACATGGCTTTGTTAGAACTTTTTCCCATTGTGATGGCGGTTGTGTTGTGGGGTGAGAAATTTGAGAACAGGAAGGTGGAGGGTATGGAGTGTCCGCCGTGGCTTTGGGGGATCCTGGAGGAGAAGTGATGGGATTGTTGAGGGATTCGCTGAGTCCGGGTACTTGGAGGGAGTACGGTAAGGCGTGGGCGACCTGGGAAAGTTGGAATGGGACTTGGGGGGCTGGTGTGGGGGATGGGGATGTTAGGTTGTTGATGTTGCTGGGTCAGTTGAAGAGTGAGGGGTGGTCGGTGTCGAAGGTGAATCATTTTATTGCGGGCGTGGCGTTTGGGTTGAAGTGGCGTGGGCTACCGGATTTGACAAAGAGTTTTTTGGTGCGGCAGGTTTTGAAGGGATGGCGTAGGGTGCTGGATTGTAGGAGACCAGTGTCTTTTGAGCTGTTGCTGCAGATGGGTGATAAGTTGAGTGTCATTTGTAGCTCCGCTTGGGAGTTGGGGTTGTTTAGGGCGGCGTTTGCTCTAGCGTTTTTCGGTGTCTTCCGTTTGGGGGAGTTGGTGTGTGGCAGTGTTAACAGAGCGGGGGGGCTTAGGAGTGAGGATGTCGAGTTGGCTGGGGATAGGGTGTTTGTCCAGATTTGCAGGTCAAAAACGGATCAGGAGGGTAGGGGGCAGCGGTTTACTTTGTTTTCGGTGCCAGGGTGTAGTATGTGCCCGGTGCGGTGTGCAGAGTTTTATGGTTCGGGTCTTCAGAGGGATGCGGTTCCGTTTCTTAGGCATGAGGACGGTTCCTTTTTTGTCTAGATTTCAATTTTTGGCAGTCTTTAGAAAATGTTTAATGGTTTGGGTGTGCCGGTCAAGGACTATTCGGGTCATTCGTTCAGAATTGGGGCGGCGACTGAGGCAGCCAGGTCAGGTGCCAGTGAGGAGGTGATTAAGAGGATAGGGCGTTGGGAGTCGGTGCGTTTCAAATCGTATGTGCGGCCTGCATTGTTGTAGTTGTGCTGCGGGGGGGTAGGTTTTGTGTTAATTATGTTCCTTTGTGTTCACAGGTCTGAGGACGGCGGCTTTGGTGTGGATCTTAGGTCACTCCTATGTGTTTTGGGGGGCGATTAGAGCAGACGTGAGACCGAGTGGTCGTCAGTTGGGATTTAGTTTGGAGTTGGCTACGGTCAGGTGGTTAGGTGTGGGAGGTATGTTGTGGGGCGGAGTGTTGCGGGAGGTTCATCATTTTGTGCGGTTGGATCGTCCTCCGGATGTGTTGGTTCTACATGTGGGGGGCAATGACTTGGGGAGGCGTCCTTTTAGGGAGTTGATTCGAGATGTTAAGTTCGACCTGCTGAGGATCTGGGCGTTGTTCCCGGGGGTGATCACAGTTTGGTCGGACATTGTTCCGCGGAAGGCTTGGAGGGGTGCGAGGTCAGTGGAGAGCCTTAATAAGGCACGGGTTAAGGTGAATAGGGCAGTGGGACGGTTTATGGCGAGGAATGGGGGTGTGGTGGTGCGGCATGAGGTATTGGAGAAGGGCGTTGGTGCATTTTGGAGAGCGGATGGAGTGCTTCTGAATGCGGTGGGGACAGATTTGTGGTCTCTGGGCCTCCAGAGTGGAGTGGAAATAGCCTTACGTATGTGGAGGGACGCGCAGGTTTGAGGAAGTCAAGCTGCGCGTTCTTGGAGGCGGGGGAGGTTCTTGAAGTGGAAGAATATGGTGGTACCTGAGGATGGGAGGGCCCCGCGGGAGGGTCTGGACTCTCATTGAGGAGCTGGTAGTAACTAATTACGCGTCCATCAGTTGCTGCCTCCGAGCTGGGTTCAACGGCTGGGGGCAAGATGGAGACGCAGGTGTTCCAGTGTTTATGAGGTTATTGGGGCTTCTAGGACCTCCCTCGTCATTGGTTAATTTAAGTTATTATATTATGTATTTATTCAATAAACGGCTGCTGTGGCCGATTAAAATCCAAGCAGTGGTGTTGTGTGTTTATTTCTAGGGGTTAGGTGGGGGTAAGGTGAAGGTTATTTTGGGGGACTGAACGAATAGCCAATGCCCTCTTCAAGTGTATGCGCAAAAAAATGTAAAAAGGTATTTGGAATGTGGAAACGTCACACAGGAGATATCCTGCAGATAATGTCAATGCTGTCACCAGCGGCTAATAAAAAATTACATCGAATATCACAGGCATTTCGGATGAGGAAACGTTATACACGAGAGGTACCACCGGTAATGTCACTGTCCAAAGTGTTTACGTAAAAAGTACACTGTATGTCCCAGATAAATTTTTTAAGCGCACACGTTACACATTACACTGGAGATGTGGCACTGGTAATGTCACTGTCAGAAGCGGACAACGTTTATTGAAAAAGTACAGTGGATGTCACAGATATTTTTGGGAAGCGCACACTTTACTCTGAAGATGTGGTGCAGCTAATGTCACTGTCTGCAGCGGACACAGTCTATTGAAAAAGTACACTGGATGTCACAGATATTTTTGGGAAGCACACACTTTACACTGGAGATGTGGTGCAGCTAATGTCACTGTCAGAAACCGACACCGTCTATTGAAAAAGTACACTGGATGTCACAGATAGATTTTTGAATGTGCACACTTTACGCTGGAGATGTGGTGCAGCTAATGTCACTGTCAGAAGCGGCCACCATCTATTGAAAAAGTACACTGGATGTCTCAGATATTTTTTGGATGCGCACACTTTACACTTGAGATGTGGCGCAGCTAATGTCACTGTCCACAGTGGACAACGTCTATTGAAAAAGTACACTGGATGTCACAGATATTTTTTGCATGCGTACACTTTACACTGGAGATGTGGCGCAGCTAATGTCACTGTCCGCAGCAGACAACATCTATTGAAAAAGTACACTGGATGTCACAGATATTTTTGGGATGTGCACACTTTACACTGGAGATGTGGCGCAGCTAATGTCACTGTCTGCAGCGGACACCGTCTATTGAAAAAGTACACTGGCTGTCACAGATACTTTTTGGAAGCACACACTTTACACTGGAGATGTGGTGCAGCTAATGTCACTGTCAGAAGCGGACACCGTCTATTGAAAAAGTAAACTGGATGTCACAGATATTTTTTGGATGTGCACACTTTACACTGGAGATGTGGCGCAGCTAATGTCACTGTCCGCAGTGGACACCATCTACAGAAAAAGTACACTGGATGTCACAGATAGTTTTTGGATGCACACACTTTACATTGGAGATGTGGTGCAGCTAATGTCGCTGTCTGCAGCGGCCTAACTATTGTACGCTATTTAGCGCAGGATGAGCTAAAATCAGATATTGCTGCCACACACAATAGTCCTTAAAAGGACTTTTGGGTTTCTGAAAAGTTTTGGTGGTAAAATTATTCTTAAATCACTCCCTACACTGTCTGTCCCTTCCTCAGCACAGCTCTCCCTGACTAAGAATGAGCCGAACATGCGTCATTGGGTGCTATATAGCACCCGATGACACGTTCCGGCCAGCCAATCACTGTAATAGCAGCGTAGCAGCCAGGAAACGTGCGGGGAGGAGACTCGAGAATTGCGCTTGAGCACATGCGGTATTCGGCCGAATACCGCCATGTGCCGAGCATCAAGATGCTCGAGCCGAATTAGTGTTCGGCCAAGAATGCTCGATCATCACTAATAGTTAGCTGTATAGACAGTTAATAGATGGATAGCTGTGTAGATAGATATGTGAAAACGAGGTCAAGCCATGGCTTGACAAAGGCTCCATGGAGTGAGCTGAAACGTTGCTGTTACCACATGGGTTAATAAAATACCCCCTGTTTTTCACGGATATTTGAGTGCTGCCTTGGCCTCTTTTGCACATATCTAATAAGACCAGATCCATTGTCTGCTTCAAGGTATAGCACCAGCTTTTATTTGTGTGCTGCTCTTCAACTTTTTTCATATATATTGTGTGGATAGATAGATAGATATGAGGTAGCTTAATTTAACTGTGTTATTGTGGCTTTTTGTAGGTTTTTTGACAAATCGTAACAAGTGTACAAACAGCGTGGGGCTTGTCTGTTTATTCAGATGTCCCAGGACTTTTGAAGGTCGTACTTTAATTAAACAAATCAAAATCCCATTCAGTCTAATATAGATGGCTGTAATTTTTATTCAATATACAGTCAGGTCCATAAATATTGGGACATCGGCACAATTCTAACATTTTTGGCTCTATACACCACCACAATGGATTTGAAATGAAACACACAAGATGTGCTTTACCTGCAGACTGTCAGCTTTAATTTGAGGGTATTTACATCCAAATCAGGTGAACGGTGCAGGAATTACAACACTTTGCATATGTGCCTCCCACTTGTTAAGGGACCAAAAGTAATGGGACAATTGGTTTCTCAGCTGTTCCATGGCCAGGTGTGTGTTATTACCTCATTATCCCAATTACAATGAGCAGGTAAAAGGTCCAGAGTTAGTTTCAAGTGTGCTATTTGCATTTGGAATCTGTTGCTGTCAACTCTCAAGATGAGATCCAAAGAGCTGTCACTATCAGTGAAGCAAGCCATCATTAGGCTGAAAAAACACAACAAACCCATCAAAGAGATAGCAAAAACATTAGACATGGCCAAAACAACTGTTTATAACATTCTTAAAAAGAAGGAACGCATCGGTGAGCTCAGCAACACTAAAAGACCCGGAAGACAATGGAAAACAACTGTGGTGGATGACCGAAGAATTCATTCCTTGGTGAAAAAAACACCCTTCACAACAGTTGGCCAGATCAAGAACACTCTCCACGAGGTAGGTGTATGTGTGTCAAAGTCAACAATCAAGAGAAGACTTCACCAGAGTGAATACAGAGGGTTCACCACAAGATGTAAACCATTGGTGAGCCTCTAAAACAGGAAGGCCAGATTAGAGTTTGCCAAATGACATCTAAAAAAGCCTTTACAGTTCTGGAACAACATCCTATAGATCAAGACCAAGATCAACTTATTCCAGAGTGATGGCAACAGAAGAGTATGGAGAAGAAAATTAACTGCTCATAATCCTAAGCATACCACCTCATCAGTGAAGCATGGTGGTGGTAGTGTCATGGCGTGGGCATGTATGGCTGCCAATGGAACTGGTTCTCTTGTATTTATTGATGATGTGACTGCTGACAAAAGTGTTTCGGGCAATATTGTCTGCTCATTTTCAGCCAAATGCTTCAGAACTCATTGGACAGCGCTTTACAGTGCAGATGGACAATGACCCAAAGCATACTGCAAAAGCAACCAAAAAGTTTTTTAAGGGAAAGAAGTGGAATGTTATGCAATGGCCAAGTCAATCACCTGACCTGAATCCGATTGAGCATGCATTTCACTTGCTGAAGGCAAAACTGAAGGGAAAATGCCCCAAGAACAAGCAGGAACTGAAAAAAGTTGCAGTAGAGGCCTGGCAGAGCATCACCAGGGATGAAACCCAGCGTCTGGTGATGTCTATGCGTTCCAGACTTCAGGCTGTAATTGACTGCAAAGGATTTGCAACCAAGTATTAAAAAGTGAAAGTTTGATTTATGATTATTATTCTGTCCCATTACTTTTGGTCCCTTAACAAGTGCGAGGCACATAAGCAAATTGTTGTAATTCCTACACCGGTCACCTGATTTGGATGTAAATACCCTCAAATTAAAGCTGACAGTCTGCAGTTAAATCACATCTTGTTTGTTTCATTTCAAATCCATTGTGGTGGTGTATAGAGACAAAAACGTTTGGATTGTGTCGATGTCCCAATATTTATTAACCTGACAGTATGTTGTTAGTAATATGTAGTTGCTATATGTCGATACTAATTATTCAGCTATATGGCGTTAGTAAGTGGATTCCATCCAGGAAGGAGCCGTTGGCGCTGTAAAGCACCCATACTCGGGAAAGCTGGGAATTTAAAAGCACCGTTGTTGAAGTAGCGCGGAAAGAAGAAAAGGCAAGGTGACGCGCTCGTAGTAGTCCTTGGAGGTATTCCAAGAATCCCTAGTAAAAACAAGACCGGAATCAACGCCGGGGAAAGTTGGGTGCTGCGGCTGTCACTCTTAAATAGCGTCTTAGGATATGCCTAAACATGCCTTCAACATGCTCGGACATACCCTGACGCTCTTCGCAAAATGTGTCGTCTATATTTCATAAAATGGACACCGCGGGTAAAGATAAGGGCGCAGATAGATAGATATTAAAAGATAGATAGATAGGGATGTGTCCAGTCATGTCTGTGAAGGTCGCAGAAAGTCAAACTATTTTTAAACCTTAATTGAGTCGCAGCCTGAATAGGACTGGCTGGAAAAGTGACAGGTGGCCAGGGCAGAAAAAGGGGCATGGCCACCTGTCACTTTGAGTTTGCCGAATACTGTAGCGCTTTACTACTTGCAATGTTTTTTCATGGTTCCAAAAGAAGGACCCTTCAGAGGAACGTTTTGACTGCCCCTTAAAAGGAGGGACACCACAATATAGGTGCCAAAAAACGTCATTTTTCACAGATAGGTTGAAATCTCTATACTGTTTAGAACCGACTGCCTAATATCTCTGGATATATCCTATATTTTCTAATATATCTTTATAAATTTCTCTATTCTCTTAGAGGGTTTATAAGAGTTATTGAAATTTAAATTGAGAAGCAAGGATTAGAAGACGAGCACAGTAAATTGTCTCTTTGCCCATTATGGGGACACACTCGATATAACTATCTAGAGTGATGAAATAGATACGGTACATTCTCTGATACTCTGTCACTTACTCGCTTATCCATAACTAAAAGGCTGCGTTAAGTAAGAAAGCTCTCATTTACAACCCTGTAATCTCAGCCATGTACCTAATCAGAAGACACATTAACTATATAGTAATTTAGCTTAAACATTAGACAATTTTTATGGTCCTTTAGTTCTTCATAGAGTGAAAAATCCATCATAGATTAAAGAGAGAAAAAGCCCTGAACAACTTCATTTGATGTTTTCCGAAGGGTGGTTTTAATTCATTGGGAGCTACTGTTTAATTGAAAGCCGCACTGTACGGTCTTACAGCCAGGCAGAGTTAGCGAGATGAAAAATGAATAAAGACAAAATAAAGACAAATTTAGAGAAAGCATGTTTTTCGACTTTGAAATAGAGTCAAGAAAAATAGAAACAGGAGTAGGTTCCACTTTGTCCTCTGTACAGGTACAGTTGTACCATTCTCACAAACCTTCCTCTCTGAAATTCAGCGATGTGTATCTCTTATGGTTATTACCACCAAATATTGGGTTCCACTGGTCAATTTGACATTTCTGGTGCCCCAAGAAAAGTTATGTCTGAGAACTCCTGTATCAATTCTAAAGTCTACCCCCTACCAGGTACCTAACCTCTACCCTCCCAATTGACTTCCTATGCCCCATTCTCAACACAGCTGTAAAACCTGGGCATTTCTGCTACTGCAGTATGGTGGAGGAGGCCCCACCGGTATTCCTGTTTCCCCATTCCTGCACAGGCTGTATGTCTGCCCTTTAGTTATTTTTTTCAGCTAATCACTTATATCCAGCAGCAGGCATCCTGATCTCTGGGGCTTCAACGTTTGCTTGGTTTGTGTGGCAGCACATATACCAATCATAATCAAAGATAACCTATCTACATCAATCCTATACTGGCTTCTGTGCCAGTTATAGATGTTATTACTCTAATTTGGCTTGTGTTGCTAGTGATCTTGAAACTGAACTAGATCTGATGTGGCCTGGCTCCCATGAGTACTCTTCAGATTTTTCCACTGTACTGCATCATGAATCACACATCAGACAAGTTGAAGGCTGCTATGTCCTGGGGCCAATCAAGCACCCTAACCACTGTTGTGCTTTAAAGCTAGTCTTGCAGTGATGGTTGACTTATGGACGTTTCTCCCAACTGCACACAGGATCTTTTGAGCACAACCAGAGTGACCATTGGGTTCTTGGTTCTTCCTCTCTTATCAAAGCCCTTTCCTCCCAATTACTTAGTTTGGTGGGGTGGTCAGCTCCAGGAATAGTCCTGGTTGTTCTAAACATCTTCCCTTTGAGAATCATGTAGGCTATGGTACTTTGCTCTTGGGGACCTTCAGGGCAGCAGATTTTTTTTTTACCCTTCTCCAGAACTGGATATCATGTCCTTATTTTGAAAAGGGGTTAAATATGAAGATCATTGCAATTAAAATGGTGTGCTGTATTTGACTTAAAATTACAACTAAGTTATACATATGATAGGTTATAGCTCATGCACACATTCCTATTATAGTTCTGTGGTTCAGAGCCTTCAAACAGTGGTAGTAATATTTTATGGAGATTTTTGTACCTGTGCGTGATCTTTGCTATCTATAGCTAGAAATGTAATACCTATGATATCTTTGTTCTAGTGCTTAAGCACTGCTACATTCATGTTTATAGATCTGAATATCAAAAGTACATGTGCAGTGGCCAGGTAGGGATGAATAATATTCTGTATTTGTAGTGACGCCAATTGTAGCGTACTATCCCAGGGCCCTTGCAAGGTGTTATAACGCAAGTCCCAGATTAGGAATGCCAGCCAGAGTGTTGTAATGGCCTATAATGTCTCTATAGTTTGATGTTAATTGTGTCACGGTGTCTCCTACCTGGATACGGCCAGACTCCTGGCACACTTGCAATAAATTTAGTGTAGTGATAGTAGGAGCTATCAAGGGTTTTTGCAGAATAAATGATGTCCAGACCTTTAGATGAAGTTCAAATGTTTCTTTACTTGAAATAACTTGCATCCAAGCGGTATACAGCTCTGGTCTTTTGGTCCCAGCAGGTTTTGGCAATCATTGGCAGGAATGAGTACTTCTGGTTTAAATGTGGAGCTTTCAAGATAGACGTCTGTTGGTAGCTCTGTAACTGTGGCAGGATTAGCTTCTGCACTTATCTGTAACTTCTGCTGTGTGGGGATAGACTAGCTGAGAAGGAAATAGCTTCTCCTAGGTCTCTGGACTTATCTCACAGATGGATTCTCAGGGGATGCTTTATTCCTGGAACTCTGGAGGTTGTCTGTAGTTTCCTTTCTTTTCTCATCCAGCAGAGCTGAAGGTGCTCTAGCTGGGTATATGGCCAAGTCTTAGCCGAGACTAGGTCCTTGCTGTCTTCCCTATGCAGGGGGCAACTAAATCTGTCTCTAACTGTTTTTTCCCTCCCTTGCTGCAGGAAGAGGGACTAGCCCACCTCTCCACAGAAGGGGAGCAAAGCTAGAATAATCCATTCCAGCTCAGATACACTAAACTGTAGCTTGTACCTGCCAATGGGTTGCTGCTACCTACTGGTAACCAGGCAAATTACACGAGCAATTACATTTAACATAGATTTATACTCACATCGGATGATAGTATAAAGGCTCTTAGAAAATAGTAGCGGGGTAGAGGCATGTAGTAACACAACTCTGGGGTGTTAAACATGGAACCTATACAATAAGGCTAGTTTGACACTAGCAAGCACCATTTTTGGTCTGGCCGAATACCAGCACTAATGCCAAAAACAGGCCAGATCCCCGCCTGGTCCCAGTATAGTCAATGAGCTCTGTTAGGTAAAATCAGTATACGGCTATGCTGGATACAATGAACATCTCTTCTGAAACAGCTTGCTGAATGATTTTAACGTTAGTGTGAAACTAGCCTAACATTATGGAGCACCATAAGAAACATATAGAAAGTGCAGTTGGTGCATCTATACAGAGTATCAACTGGTATACATTTTAGTCATATGACCATGATTCATACTGGTCTTTCTCATCTGCTATTGCAGAGAAATATTATACAAATATTATTATTTGCTAAATTATATGCAGCTTGTTACAAAATGGAGAATTGGATTATTTAAAGAATATATAGACAATGAAGTAAATCTTTATGGTAGATCCATTCCAAATATGGATGTACCTCATGACTGACACTAATTTACAATACAAGACTCATATATAGAATACATGAGAGAATGCTAGTCCTATAACCTATAGTTCTGAATGTCTTTGTATTTCTTATTATGATATATTGTTATATCTTGTTACATTGCTTCTCCTAATAAAGAAAATATGATTTTTATTTTTAAATATAGAATCTTATAAGAATAAGTGTTTCTTTTGATAAAAGTGGTCCTCAGTGACCTTAGTCTGGAGAGGAAATAGGGAGGGAAGATGGAAGAAAGCAAATTACCATCCTAGGGCTAATATGTCAGTCTATGTTAGAATAAAATGTGACACTGTTATACATTGGGATGCAAACAAGCTCTACACTAGCAATTTGTCACATAGGTCCATGAAGTCCCTTTTATTAAACATGAAGCAAGTTGAATTATTGCCAGTCCAAATCAGGGTATGCATCCCTCTGGGATACTTGCAGTTTAGAGTTTTAATGTACTCTTATGATATCATTTAAAATGCTTTTCAGGTATTAATTGCTGCCTCCTCTCCTCCTACAGTATGCAAAGACTGACCTATTTTCAAAGTGAGTTCAATGTTATACAATACCTATGCAATCTGTACTGTAGTCTGTGACCAGTGTGACAGTGACCACGACACATACATTGCATTCGGAAAGTCTTCACACATTTTGTAATGTTGTGGCATTGTGCTAAAATAAAAAATAAAAAAATTTCACAAAAGTTCTGTATGACGAATATTTGAAAAAACTAATATATAGCACTATATCGAATATAGTGCTATATATTTGTTTTTAGAATATTCACGAATATAACCAATATTCTACAAAAAATTTGTGAAATATCGCGAATACGAATATGTCCTGTGCCGCTCATCACTATTCAATATCTCATAATAAGGCTACATGCACACGAACGTATTTTGTTTCCGTGTCCATTCAGTTTTTTTTTGCGGATAGGATGCAGACCCATTTATTTCAATGGGTCCGCAAAAAATGCGGACAGCACACCGTGTGCTATCTAAATCTGTATGTCCGTTCCGTAGCCCCACAAAAAAATAGAACATGTCCTATTCTTGTCCGTTTTAGGCATTGTTACAATGGATCTGCAAAAAAAAACGGATGGCATCTGTTTTTTTGCAGACCGAAAAACACATATGGTCGTGTGCATGTAGCCTAAGGAAGGGAAAACAAACTGTTAGAAATTATTTATGATTTATTGAAAATGAAAAATTAAGATATTCCTTAGACGTAAGTATTAAGACCCTTTACCCAGTACTTACTGTTGTTGAAACAGTAATTACAGCCTCCAGTCTTCTTGGGTAAGATGACACAAGGTTTTGGAAGCCTGGATTTGGACATTTTCTGCCATTCGTCTCTGCAGATAATCTCAAGCTCTGTCAGGTTAGATCGGACCATCAGTGGACAGCCATTTTCAGGTCTCTCCAGAGATGTTTGATTTGGTTCAAATCAGGGCCTTAAGTCACTCCTGTGTCTTGGCTGTGTGATTAGGATCATTTGCTTGTTGGAAGGTAAATCTTTGGCCCAGTCTGAGGCCCAGAGCACCCTGGATCAGGTTTTCATTAAGCATATCTTTGCACTTTGCTCCATTCAGCTATACCTCAACTTAGACCAGTCTCCCTGCCATAGCCACTGAACCCCCACAGCATGATTATGCTGCCACCACCATGCATCATTATATAAATGGTATTGGGCAGTGCCGGGTTTCCTCCAAACATGTTGCTTAGAATTGTGGCTAAAATGTTTAGTCTTGGTTTCATCAGACCAGATAATCTTGTTTCTCACAGTCTGAGAGTCATTTTGGTGCTTTTTAAAAAAAACTTTAATGTTGTCTTTTACTTCTTTCTGGCCACTCTGTCTTAAAGCCCAGATTGGTGGAGTACTGCATATATGGTTGGCCTTCTAGAAGTTTCTCCCATCTTCACACAGGATCTTTGGAGCAGCCACAGTGACCATTGGGCTCTTGGGCACCTCTCTTACCAAGGCCTTTTTCCTTTGATTACTAGGAAGAGTCCTGATTGTCCCTGTGCTCTTGAGAAGTTTCAGTGCAGCAGAATTTTCTTTTGTACCCTTCTTCAGATCTGTGCCTCCACACAATCCTGTCTCTGTGGGAAGTTCTTTTTTCCTCTTGGTTTGGTGTCTGCTCTGATATGCATTGTCAGCTGTGAGACCTTATATAGACAGGGGTGTGTCTTTCCAAATCATGTCCAGTCAACTGAATTTACCACAGGTGGACTTCAAACAAGGTGTAGAAACACCTCAAAGATAATCAAGTGAAATGGTAGAGCTAAATTTCAAGTGTCATAGCAAGGGGTCTGAATACTTAAATACTTATGTCCATGCAAAATGTAGTTTTTCCTTTTTAAGAAATGTCCAAAGTAAATAAGTTTCCAAAATCTTGATTTAATTTTGTCTTTAATTAAGGAGGATTGAGTGCAGATTGAGGGGGGGGGGGGGGGGGGGGGGGGAACTAGGGGGATTTAGTTTTTTTTTATTTTAGCACAAGATCGCAACATAACAAAATGTGAAAAAAGCAAAAGGGTCTGAAGACTTTCCAAACGCACTGTAAATTAGCCATAGAATGTATAAAGTGACAGTGTGGCAGCATCCATTTTTCTTTACTCACAGATCAGTCACATCTTCATAGATGCCAGATCTCCCCACACTGCCGGACCTGCAGAGGTAAGCATGTTTACTTGATCTTGCTGCTGGGTTCCAGTTCCTTCAGTCCCCTGTTGCCAGTGCTTCGCTCTAGTACCCTCCTGTCAGCAATCTGTTTGTCACAGTAGTGATGTGTCCCTCATGTGTTAAGTCACTTTGTCACATGGCGTATGGGGGACATGCCAATGACTGGCTGCAGCAGTCTTGTGACCCATGTCAATCAGGATGTTGATTGAGGCAGTGGATGTGGGGTCCCGAAGGAGTCGGACCCCAGTGGCAGTGAGTGGGTAAGTATGCTTCCCTCCTTAGGTTCAGCAGCATGGGGAGGTCTAATAGAAATGTTCCAGTGAATGTGAACAACCCCCTTAATGGCCCTCACAAGTTCACAAGGTTCTCTAAGGGATATTATAGTAACAACAGCAAGTTATCCCCTATCCACTGCGTAGGGGATAACTTAGCTCGCTGGTGGTCCAATCACTAGGACCCCAACTGATCATGAGAATGAGGATCCATTGTTCCTCTATTTGTGGGAAATGCTGGCCAAGCATGAATACTTCCACTCCATTCATCTCTATTGGACTGCCAGAGATAACCAAGCAGTATGATGCCATGGAGTTTGAATATAGGACGTATGATCAGTGGAGGTTCCCAGTTATCAGACACACACTGATCTAACATATATCTCCTATCTAGTGCATAGGGGATAACTTGGTGTGACCAGAATACCGCTTTAACAAACCGAACCACTGATGGACTTCATGACCTACAGTTTATTTGAAAACCAGCGTACACTTTGAAAAGTGAAAAACCATGCAGCCTTTGGTGCAATGAGAGTTTCACCTATTGTACTCAAACTCCACCCCTTTGCGTGGACACACCTTCCCTGGTTGCTTTACCACTGCCTGGCCCTGTCAATCAAAGTGGCGAGGGAGAGACTGGTCACAGAAAGGAGTGGAGCTTGGGTGCAACAAGAGCAATGGTGAAGCCCTCATTGCACCAAAGGCCTAATTTGTATATTAAGAAAAAGTATCATAACTGGGGAGCAGAGCCTCAGATCAACAAAGAAAAACAGAGCTTTAATCAGGTGAACTACACTTATTTGTCTATGCAAACAGTTCGACAGGGAGGTCACTGATGACAGATTCCCTTTAATATATAGTGCTTTCCTTTTCAGAGCAGACCGCTAACAGGCAACACTGGTAAAACCCCTTCTAATAAGCATTACTGGCAATTTAAGCCACTCCCATTGTTAACGACATCCCTTTGGATGCAGGTAAAGATGCAGAAGATCCCATGAATTTCTGTACAGATTTCTGTGCATTTCTGCACCAAAATCCGCATGTTTTATTTGCAGTATTTAGTACAGATTTGAAACAGTTTTGCCCCAGATCTCACCCTTGCATTTCAAAGGGTTAAAGAAAACCAGACCTTTCACCAGAAAATGCAGTGCACTCTGAAAGCACCATGTTATAGAGCAGGAGAGGCTGAGCAGATTGATATATACTTTTATGGGAAAATAATCAGTAAAACCTGTAATTTCTATATTTATCTTAGCTTTTTTGCTGCTCTGTGAATCGGTACAGGGAGGAGGAGTTATAAGTGACTGACAGCTATCTCTGTATGTACTTATACACACAGCCCTGTCAATCACTGATAACCTCTGAAATGGAAAGATATAAATGTATAACTTACAGTTTTTATTGAATCTTTTTCCACAAAAATATCTATCAATCCACTCAGCTTCTCCTGTTCTATAACATGGGGCTTTTAAAATGTATTGCATTTTGTGGTGAGAGGGTCCTCTTCAAATTTGCACCAAAAATTATAAACATAATTGACATGCTGCACATTTCGAAATCCGCATGGCAGGTCAATTTCCAGTGCTGCCCATAATTATTCATACCCCTAGCAAATTTTGACTTAAAGTTACTTTTATTCAACCAGCAAGTAATTTTTTGACGGGAAATAACATACTGTAGGCAGGGCCGGCTCCAGGTTCATGTGGGCCCTTGGGCGATAAATCCCAGTGGGCCCCATGAGGCATTTTTTTACATTGACATGTCCCCCTGTGGCTCCCACACGGTATAATGACCCCCAGTGGCCCTATACAGTATAATGACTACTAGTGGCCCTTCACACAGTATAATGACTACTAGTGGCCCTTCACACAGTATAATGAACCCCCAATTCCCCCCCCCCACTGTATAATGACCACCTGTGGCCCTGCATTCAGAATAATAACCCCCAGTCGCCCCCATTCAGAATAATGACCCCCAGTAGCCCCCACACTGGGGGAATACTGTATGGAGGGGGCTCTGGGGGTCATTATACTGAATGGAGGGTCATTGGTGATCATTATACTAAATGGGGGACACTGGGGGTCATTATACTATGTAAAGGGCCCTCACAGTATAATGACCCCACAGTGACCCTCCATTCAGAATAATGACCCCCAGTCGCCCCCACACTGGGGGTTATACTGTATGGAGGGGGCACGAGGGGTTATTATATTTAATGGGGGCTCTGGTGGTCATTAAGCTAAATGGAGGGTCAATGGGGATCATTATACTAAATGGGGGGCACTGGGAGTCATTATACTGTGTAAGGGGCCCTCACAGTGTGATGAATGACCCCCCAGTGGCCCCCTCACATACCTATCATTGCTGGAGAGCAGGGGAGCTGGCGGTCCTGTCATTCACTAACCGCAGCTCCCTGCGCTCCTTCTCTCCTCCGGCCCGCTGCAGCAGTGAGCCAGGCCTGGAGGAGAGAAGGAGATGTGCAGTGATGTAGCTAGAACTGACTGGGCCCCACAGCAAATTTTAGTACGCCCCCCTCCCCCCCAATGTGTGTTCACATCACGTTTTTCCTATCGGTTTGATGTATACAAATGTGCAGCACTCCACATTTTTGTATCCTGCAGAGTCAAGTAAAAAATGCAGACGTTAACGTATATGTTTTTTTACAATGGAACTGTATGGAGAACGGACGCCGCTGTACGGCATCAGTCTGAGGCATCTGTTAACGCATACATTATTGGTATACATTAAATGGATGGCACAAATGGGATGTGAACCCAGCCCTAGTGTCAGAATAAGCACCAGTACACAGCGGGTAGCGTGGCAGAAAGGGGAGGCCGCCATGTACTGACAGAGCGCTACCTGGTCCTGGTGGTCAGGGATGAGGACTGTGCTTCCCAGGGATCATTTTCTACTGGGAAATACAGGGCACAGTATAATACATTAGAATCTATATACTATAAAGATATTAGCCCTACCCCCGAATAATAATACAATTAGGGGGACATTTATTATATAGAAATACGTCTATATTAGGCGTATATCTGACACAGATTGTGGCGCAAAGGTCCTTAACACCGCAATCTGTATCTTTTCCCGCTCATGCCAGGTCTAAAAAAAGTGGTGTGGGCATGGAAGGGGATACAGTTATGGCCATGCAGTTATTGGATACCACCGCCATATAGTGATAACACCGCTATACAATGATAAAATCACCATACAGTGACCGGATAAAAGGGTATAAGAGGGCACAGTACAGGGAATGACTATGGGCACTGCACAGGGTGTGGTAAGAGGGCACAATGCAGGGTATAAAGGGGCACAGTACGGGGCGGGGGGCACAGTCACATGCCCCTGTGACGTTAGAAGGTCCTTATGGTGAATGCTGTTCAGATGCCACCATAATGAGAGGCAGATGAGTGAGACAGGGGCCCTGGATGGACAGGAGGGGTGGACACAGAAAGTAGGTGGAAGGGGCTCTGAGGGGGATTCATACAACAAGTAGTGGCAGGAGGTCTGTGCAGGGCAGCAATAGGAGATAGGAGGGTGAAACAGAAGCTCTGGATACATGAGGGAGGAAAGGAGACAGCAGGGGCCCCATGAGGATGAGATAGGACAGGATATGTGGGGGGGGGGGGGGCAGGTGTCATGGAGACAAACTGCTTAATGAAACAGTAACACAACTAAATAGAATGAAGCAGCAGCAGATCGGAGAGTCCCCCCCCCTTCTGTCCCACAGACAAGAGACAGTCACAGTGCAGACTCACTCACAGACTGTCTTCACACTTCTCTGCTCCAGCTCCAGCCCTGCGGTCTCTCTCCTCAGGCAGCATGTGTCCTGTGTAGAGGGGGCGTGTCCTGTGTAGAGGGGGCGTGTCTGAGTCTCTGCAGCTCAGAGTGCCCACCAGAGGGGTACTGCGCAAGTGAAGTGACAGCAGTGAGAGCTCCCTTCTGTATTGATGGAAGTGCTCATAGCAGCTCAGTGGGCCCCCCCAGGAGCATTGGGCCCCGGCACTTGCCCGGGGATGCCGGGTTATGACGCTGGCCTTGACTGTAGGTGTCTCCCAAAAGATAATAAGACGATGTACAAGAGGCATTATTGTGGGAAAAAAAACATTTCTCAGCTTTTACTTACATTTGAGCAAAAAGTGTCTAGTTGGCGTAAAAAAGGAAAAGCCTTCAACCCAAAGAACACCATCCCCACTGTCAAACATGGTGGTGGGAACCTAATACTTTGGGGGTGTTTTTCAGTCAATGGACCAGGGAACCTAATCACAGTAAACGGCACCATGAAAAAAGAGCAATGCATGAGGATTCTCAACGACAACATCAAGCAGTCTGCAGAGAAACTTGGCCTTGGGCACCAGTGGACATTTCAGCATGACAATGACCCAAAACACACAGCAAAAGTGGTGAAGAAATGGTTAGCAGACAACAACATTAACGTTTTGGAGTGGCCCAGCCAGAGTCCAGACTTGAATCCAATTGAGAATATGTGGAGGGAGCTAAAGATCAGGGTGATGGCAAGAAGACCCTCCAACCTGAAAGATTTGGAGCTCATTGCTAAAGATGAATGGGCAAAAATACCTGTGGAGACCTGCAAAAAGCTGGTCTGCAATCATAGGAAGCATTTGATTGCTGTAGTAGCCAATAAAGGCTTTTCTATTGATTATTGAGAAGGGTATGAATAATTTTGGACTGGACACTTTTTGCTCAAATGTAAATAAAAGCTGAGAAATGTTTTTTTTCCCCACAATAATGCCTCTTGTATATCGTCTTATTATCTTTTGGGAGACACCTATGTAATTTCCCGTCAAAAAATTACTTGCTGTTTGAATAAAAGTAACTTTAAAGGGATTCTGTCATCAGAAATGAGGCCTATAACCTAAACATATGGCGATGTCCCTTGTAATACACTGAATCCTAAAGTGACCTTATCAAATGCGCCTGTGGCTCTATAATCATAGAAAACAGGTTTATATCACCTGTCACTCACTTCAAAATGTGTCCAAGGGGACGTCTCATGGTGAAGGGTGCCCGGCTGCAGCCATCTCGTTTAGTTGCTCAGCGCCGCCTTCTGAAGTGAAATCGCCGCCCTCCCTTTCATTAGATCCACCTACCTCAGTTCATCACCACCTCTCTAACGTCCGCTCGCTTCAGCCAGATCCCGCGTGTGCGCACTAGGTATAGGGATCTGGCTGAAGCGAGCGGACCCAAATTGAAAGTGCCCCAATGTCACACCTGTGACGGGTGTTAGAAGGACTGAAAGACTGACTGCACATGAGTGATCTGACAGCCTCCTTTGGTTTCACTTTGTCTGTGTGTTGCTGGTATGTCCACACCTCTCCCTATTTAGTCTGACTTTACCCATTACTCCTTTCTCTGGATAGCTTCATTTGGTTTTGGAAGAGCTGGAGTGTAGTTCTTGTTGAAGTCCTGTTCATCCATCACCCTCAGAAGTTAAGTGTTCCGCTTGTTGTGTTTTGTATTCCCTATACTAATACATATTACTAGGCCTCAGCCTCAGTCTCTGCCCTGTCATTACCTTTTGAGCATCAGAGGGTCACCAGGATTTTCTAGGTTCCTGTGTATTGGCATCTCTACCATCGAGAGGTGCCCATACAGATAGGAGTTAGGGCCAGGAGCAGGGTTTTATAGGTGGTGACACTTTTACTTCCCTATCAGTGAGGCCTAGTGTCTTTCCCCTTTCTTTTTGTTGTCTTTTGCTGTTCTCCTCTACTACATCCGTGACACCCAATTGCCCTGAAAAGTCATTCATGGCACTCTGAGGTCTAGGACGGTATACAACTTCTTTCAAGCTCTGTGATGCCAAAATAGCATTTGTAATTAGAGATTAGCTAATTTCTTAAAACTTGATTCAAGGCCAATTCAGCTGAATCATTCATACGATTTGATTCAGGTTCAAATAAATTCTACCGAATCAAAAATGCTCTGATTATCTGAAAAAAATCTCTCTTACTCTCTCTCTTTCCTTAATTCTCATACAAAATTCGGATTCTAGCGAATCCTAAATTTTTGTAACATTCAAGCCAAATTTCCAAGCTGATTAATCTCTATTACTAATGTGACAGCAATATATTTATCTATGGGTAAATGGATAGTAGGGGGATGGAAAATGGTCCAAAAATGATCCCTTACTGGCGGCAGATGCCTGCCAGTGTTTATACACAGTGGTATTGAAAAAAAGTTACGTTTTGTTCTAAGCAAGTGGTCCACAAATGATGCCTTAATGATACTAGACATGGAGTTCATTTTAAAGGGGTTGTCCCACAAAAAATATTCTACAGTTTTCAAACCAGCACCTAGATTTGAATACTTTTTTAATTGCATGTAATTACAATTTTGCATAGCCATTGAGTTATTCAATAAAATGTATCTGTATAGTGCCATCTGCTGTTTATTTTTTTTTCTTATTTCTATGTCCGGCTCACTTAGATGACCGCACATGCCCAGTTTCATCCTTCAACTGCCTCCTGGGCTGTGTTAGGTGGAGCATGGACACAATGATACACCAACTCCTGCTCTGCCTCTAATACCTATCTCTGTCAAGTAATTATAAAATCTAACTAGCTATTGCCTTTTTTTCCACTGCAAAAAACTCTGACTTTAAACTACAAACCGGATTCCAAAAAAGTTGGGACACTATACAAATCGTGAATAAAAACTGAATGCAATAATGTGGAGGTGCCAACTTCTAATATTTTATTCAGAATAGAACATAAATCACGGAACAAAAGTTTAAACTGAGAAAATGTACCATTTTAAGGGAAAAATATGTTGAATCAGAATTTCATGGTGTCAACAAATCCCAAAAAAGTTGGGACAAGGCAATTTTCACCACTGTGTGACATCTCCCCTTCTTCTTACAACACTCAACAGACGTCTGGGGACCGAGGAGACCAGTTTCTCAAGTTTAGAAATAGGAATGCTCTCCCATTCTTGTCTAATACAGGCCTCTAACTGTTCAATCGTTTTGGGCCTTCTTTGTTGCACCTTCCTCTTTATGATGCGCCATATGTTCTCTATAGGTGAAAAATCTGGACTGCAAACTGGCCATTTCAGTACCCGGATCCTTCTCCTACGCAGCCATGATGTTGTGATTGATGCAGAATGTGGTCTGGCATTATCTTGTCGAAAAATGCAGGATCTTCCCTGAAAGAGATGACGTCTGGATGGGAACATATGTTGTTCTAGAACCTGAATATATTTTTCTGCATTGATGGTGCCTTTCCAGACATGCAAGCTGCCCATGCCACACGCACTCATGCAACCCCATACCATCAGAGATGCAGGCTTCTGAACTGAGCGTTGATAACAACCTGGGTTGTCCTTGTCCTCTTTGGTCCGGATGACATGGCGTCCCAGATTTCCAAAAAGAACTACGAATCGTGACTCGTCTGACCACAGAACAGTCTTCCATTTTGCCACACTCCATTTTAAATGATCCCTGGCCCAGTGAAAACGCCTGAACTTGTGGATCTTGCTTAGAAATGGCTTCTTCTTTGCACTGTAGAGTTTCAGCTGGCAACGGCGGATGGCACGGTGGATTTTGTTCACTGACAATGGTTTCTGGAAGTATTCCTGAGCCCATTCTGTGATTTCCTTTACAGTAGCATTCCTGTTTGTGGTGCAGTGTCGTTTAAGGGCCCGGAGATCACGGGCATCCAGTATGGTTTTACGGCCTTGACCCTTACGCACAGAGATTGTTCCAGATTCTCTGAATCTTCGGATGATGTTATGCACAGTTGATGATGATAGATGCAAAGTCTTTGCAATTTTTCGCTGGGTAACACCTTTCTGATATTGCTCCACTATCTTTCTGCGCAACATTGTGGGAATTGGTGATCCTCTACCCATCTTGGCTTCTGAGAGACACTGCCACTCTGAGAAGCTCTTTTTATACCCAATCATGTTGCCAATTGACCTAATTAGTGTTAATTGGTCTTCCAGCTCTTCGTTATGCTCAAATTTACTTTTTCCAGCCTCTTATTGCTACTTGTCCCAACTTTTTTGGGATTTGTTGACACCGTGAAAATTTGAATCAACGTATTTTTCCTTTAAAATGATACATTTACTCGGATTAAACGTTTGATCTGTCATCTACGTTCTATTACAAATAAAATATTGACATTTGCCATCTCCACATCATTGCATTCAGTTTTTATTCACAATTTCTTTAGTGTCCCAACTTTTTTGGAATCCGGTTTGTATCATGTTCTGTGTTTTATGATCTCTTTCTTCTACTTAACAGAGCATTAGAACATGGCAGATCCTGGTTATATAGTGTCTATGACAAGTCCAATGATATTACAACTATAGTCCCTCATGATTGGCTGAGACTGACTACAAGGCATTATGGGCAAGCCCAAGGGGACTAGTGTAGATCATGTGATCCTACTACTTCATCCTCTCATCATCCCTGTATTCTCATATATAAAATGGCTGATGCCATTTTGATCAATTCATGTGGAAAGAATCCCAAAAACTTTGGATTCGTTGGAAACCAAAGTTCTGGGGAAATTCATAACAAATCTAATTAATATGGAATTGATTAATAAAATTCTAGATACAGCCTTTATTTTTGCCTGGTCCTGGTGCAGCACCCAGAACAGGTGATATCTGCAAATAGTTTGTTATTTAATGTTGAGCAATGTTATTTCATTCTATGTAATGTATGCCCAGCATAGGAAGGTATGGTTGCCACAGCCAGGGTTAACCGTCCTGGCTTAGCCCTCGCAGGAGGTTAGGTGTGGGCTGGCTAAGGCAGTTCTGAGTGAGAGTTGTTGGAGGAAGGAGGCAGTGACCTATGTGCCTTCTTCTTAGGCCTCAAGTTGCAGAGACATTTGATGTCTGTGTAAATTACTGCAAGATCTACATAAAACAGAAATTGAGAAAAAAAAGAACTTAGGATCTACATGGTACAAGCATAGGAGTCAGCAAGGTAACATACTACTTTAGCTATTCAGACTTTACTGTAGTGAAGGACACCCTTAAGACACCCTTCCCATTTGCACACGTCCTGGCCAGATCTGCTTTCAAAAACCCTGTATCCCGCAGTGGACACTACAGCCATTTTTGCCAAGGTACTGTGACCAGCCATACATTATACTGAGAGAGACTTTAGCAAAAATAGTTTACAAAGTAGACCATAACTCTCAGCTTTGCCAGCCTCCATACATTTCTATCTGGGGAAAGAATTTGCACTGTGTACAAACAGATCGGTGCATAAATGCAACTCCCATTTTGCATTTATAGAAAAAAATGGTTTTCTGACTCCTACACCATACGCTGGGTACTGCACTCTACATGCCCTGCCTTGCACCCACACAAGCACCTAACATCCCAAGGATCCCAGATACCCCAGTGTGCCCCAAGGGAAGAAATGGTACCCCCCTCCTTTCACTGCATGGCCCTAGGGCACAGCGGCGTGAGCAAAGCCACTGTGATTGGCTGTAACAGAGAGACACCACCATCCCCATCCTCTGCTCCAGCTCCTCCTAGTCCGCTGCACTACCAACAGTAAGGAAATGTAGAGCTATGGGATGAGTTAGTGGTGGTTCCCATCACGTGTTATGGTCATGCAGTGTTTTGTTCCATGTCAGAATCATCCTGTGTTCTTTGCTGAGGTTACAGCCATGACATTTCACATTATCTCTACCTGGGGCCGCTGTTTAATCAGCATCCTGTTTCCTGCATTGTTGTTAACATCTATTCAAGTGACCTTGACAACATTTCGATGTCACATTGTGTTACACAGTGTGCATCTCAAGGAAAGAAAAGCTTAAAACAAAAGAATGTACAAGGAATAAAAAACAACAACTCATAATTCCGGCAATTGTCTGGCAAAAGCTGGCTCGGAAGAACGCAGTTTGGGGAATTATTGAGAAATCGGTATAATATCCACTTACGTTTTGAACAACAGAAAATCTCTGGGTGCTGCATTCATTGACAGTACAATGCAGATAAAGCCTCTCTGTTCTGCTATTAATCCACTATTCCATGCTCAGGCTGCCTACACAGAGGATTTAAGGAACAAAGGCGTTGTAAAACTGTGCTGTTTGTGCAGAAAGCGATTGACAGAGCTGTAGAGCTTCTGCGAAGAGCATCTTACAGGGTCTAGGACTAATATGTTAACTGTCCTCCTCATACAAATACAATGTGATGTTAACACCTTCAGAGAGAATGTGACGGCAATGTCAAAGCAACTTAAATGAGGTCGACTACCCATAGTTCGCTGCACTTCTTACCACATTTCAACTTTAAACACATAGGGAGAGATTTATCAAACTGGTGTACAGTAGAACTGGTTTAGTTGCCCATAGAACCCAATCAGATTCCACCTTTCATTTTTCACAGCTCCTTTGAAAAATGAAAGGTGGCATCTGATTGGCTGCTATGGGCAACTAAGCCAGTTCTACTTTACACCAGTTTGATAAATCTCCCCCTTATATTTGTAAGCTCTCTGCTACTGTTTTAGTAAATACTTGCAGTCCATTAAAAAATGACATTTCTGGAACATCTTTTCTTAGAACTCTATGTTGTACTTCCCCTTGTTATTCCTCCTGGAAATATATAAACTTGACAGATTGGTGTTGTCATCCCCCTTGTCAATGGAGCATGTTTCTATAAAGTCTGACACTGACCAGTCACCTTATTGACGATGAAAAAGATATGCAAACGTGGAAAAAAAAAGCTAAACCTGTGATGCCACCAGATATACAGTGCCTTGCAAAAGTATTCACCCCCCTTGACTTTTTTCGTATTCTGTTATATTGCAGTCTTAAGTTCAATGTTTTGTTAATCTGAATTTCATGTGATGGATCAGAACACAATAGTCTAAGTTGGTGAAGTGAAATAAGAAAAATATATAAATAAAACTATTGTCATTGTCAGGTGTCATGTGGATATATACAAGCGTTATATATTTCACGGTACAGATTTATGCATAGCCGGTAGAGGGAGCTATGTTCTCCCTGGCTGGTTTTTCTTCCCCTGGATGTGTGCATGCGATGCGCGGGGCGGTGCGCGACACATCCCACCTGGCATCTCTACATCTGCAAGCCGTATCATGAGATTTTGTCACGTGGTCGGGGGCACAGCGATGTGACGCTGGCTGGGGGGAGGATCGCGCGCCGTGACCCGATCACCATGTTTTGCTGCCGAACATCCAGGTGATTTAAATAATTTACCTATAGTGGGAATGCAACCTTATTGGTGGTAAGGGTTTTATAATCTCATGATCCACAGTGATGGCATTACCCCCTGATGAAGGCATGCCGAAACGTGCGTCAGGGTAGCGCCATCCTGGTCGGGGTACACTGAGCTTCTGGGTAAGTCTCCTTTTATCAGGTTCTCTGGTATTTCTGTTTCCAGTTGTACATCTCTGTCCCTGCTTGTGGACAGCTACATTGCCTGATATTGTGATTCCCTAGCACGGCTGTATATATTTTGCAGGTCCCTGGTTTTCATGTGCATAATGATGTAACATATGAGACTTATCCTTAATATATGTTTGACAATAAGTCCTCACACTTCAATACGTATATGTAGCCTGTGTCCCCACTAGGATGGTGTTCTTCTCTGCCACCTTCTTTTTAAGTGACAACGTCTTTCACATATGTACTAATGTGATTCCAATAAAATATATTTTCTGTACTGGTACTTTGTGAGCTTTGTGTTTGGTTTTAGGAGCTGGTACTCTTACCTTTTCATAGTTAGCCCCCTTATTCTTGCTGCAATATGCATTGCATGTACTAACTCTAGTTCTGGCATGTGGGCTACTTTAGTTTTTTTATTTACGTAAGTCAGAAATGAAATCTATGGCTTCTATGAGAAGGTACAATTTTGTACTACAATTTGCTACATTTTCTGGCTTTCTTGTTAATAAATTTGACTGAACATTTTGGACCCCACCTACTTCTTGTAGACCACACCCGCTTGTTGTGTTACTTTTGAGAAATGTCACAATTTTTGTTCATTCCATCATTTAATTAGTAACTTTTTGGTGCAGTTTATGACAAAAACAGTTTAAACCGCCTAAATGGGTGGCCTAGGCTACAGTTTTCTGCCTGAAACAGCTGATTGGTGGCAGTGCCAGGTGGCAGACCCCAATGATCTGATACTGATGACCTATCCTGAGGAAATTCCATCAATATCTGTATCCTGAACTTCGCCTGAGGAAGCGAACTAACACGCGAAACGCGCGTCGAGGAGCACCTCCGCCCTGATATCAGCCCCTTCTAATACTGGTATGTTGCCTCTCTATTCAGTGCACCTCTAGGTTGTATGACTTGATTGTTCTGGGCCTTAGTAGTGTTGCCGTTATTTATAGGGGGCACGCTTGTATTTGGTATTACTCACCCATTCCACATTGCTCTGATTGATCACTTTCAATAGGATATTCATTCCATCTTGTACCGATCATCAGGGATATTCTCACCATTTTCATTTGGATAGGGCTGATAGCAGGGCGGTGTAAACTGTGTTTAGTCCCTGCTTTTTTATTTTGATACATGTTGTCGATCATGTTCTATATTTATTGAAATATTAATAAAACTTGATTTTTTTTTACTACTCTATAGTGGTGTGTTTTGCACTCCTTTTTGTTGTGTTATTTTCAATACTGTGGGAGTGTACCCTTTCACAAGAGACCGTAGGTGATCCAATATCTGTATCCTGGAATCCTGGAAAACCCCTTTAACCTCTTCACAGTGAAATAAAAATTTAAAAACCCTCCCAAAAATGTCACTTTTTTATTATAGGTTTTTAACAGGTGCCTGAAGTAAATCTTGTTGGCACACAACTCAAGGGACACAATAGCATTTTTAACCCCTTGACATAATAAATTTTAACCATAAGGACCAGTAACATGTTCCCCTTTGTGTTCCAGCAGTCATAAAGTTTTAACCTTTTCTTCTAATTTTTTCTTTATTTTACGAGATGAGTTGAGTTTTTTTACTAACTATTTTGAGGTATATATAGTGTATTAAAAGACTGTTATCTAATTTTAGGGAGAAAGAGAAAAAACAGCAATTCTTACATTATTTGTGGAATTTATTTACAGCGTTCACTGTGTGGTATAGCTAACATCATGTTATTATGTGGGTCGGTACAATGATGATAATGCCACATTTCTATATATTTTTTATTATGTTTCCTTTGCTCTTGCAGGCTGTCAACTCCCCAACTGCCCCCCCCCCCCAACCTCAGACTGAAGGGGAGAGGACAGCTGTCTTATGCCTCTTGCACACAAAAGTATTGGTTCCGTTCCGTGCACTGGGGACCCCAATTTGCGGACCCCAAAGCACGGGCAACATCCTTGCGGCATCTGGGACGGATCCAGACCCATTCAACTTGAGTTGAACAAGTGCTTCCGCGGGGTCTTGTGCTTCTGTTCCGCAACGCATGTCCGGATTTGCGGACCCATTCAAGTGAATGGGTATGCATCCGTGATGCGGAATGCACACGGCTGGTGACCCATGTATTGCGGAACGCCATATGCGGCCCGCAATACGGCCACGGAACGAATACGTTTGTGTGCAAGAGGCCTTAGGCTAAGTTCACATGAGTTTTCAGCCTTTTCGTTCTTCTGCTCAGTTATAGGAGAAGGAGAATGGAAAGGACGGATTTGGCACATAACTGAGCCTACGGACCCCATAGACTTTAATGGAGTCTGTTAGGTTGTGCACGCAGGACTTTTGTGTCTGCTTCAAAAATCTTCCTCAGAGCGGAAACCTAACGGACCCCATTATAGTCTATAGGGTCCGTTCGGCTCAGTTATGTGCTGAGTCCATAATTTCCGTTCTCCTGCTCCTATACACTACGTGCAGAATTATTAGGCAAATGAGTATTTTGACCACATCATCCTCTCTATGCATGTTGTCTTACTCCAAGCTGTATAGGCTCGAAAGCCTACTACCAATTAAGCATATTAGGTGATGTGCATCTCTGTAATGAGAAGGGGGTGTGGTCTAATGACATCAACACCCTATATCAGGTGTGCATAATTATTAGGCAACTTCCTTTCCTTTGGCAAAATGGGTCAAAAGAAGGACTTGACAGGCTCAGAAAAGTCAAAAATAGTGAGATATCTTGCAGAGGGATGCAGCACTCAATCAAGCGTTTCATTCAAAATAGTCAACAGGGTCGCAAGAAGCGTGTGGAAAAACCAAGGCGCAAAATAACTGCCCATGAACTGAGAAAAGTCAAGCGTGCAGCTGCCAAGATGCCACTTGCCACCAGTTTGGCCATATTTGAGAGCTGCAACATCACTGGAGTGCCCAAAAGCACAAGGTGTGCAATACTCAGAGACATGGCCAAGGTAAGAAAGGCTGAAAGACGACCACCACTGAACAAGACACACAAGCTGAAATGTCAAGACTGGGCCAAGAAATATCTCAAGACTGATTTTTCTAAGGTTTTATGGACTGATGAAATGAGAGTGATTCTTGATGGGCCAGATGGCTGGATTGGTAAAGGGCAGAGAGCTCCAGTCCGACTCAGACGCCAGCAAGGTGGAGGTGGAGTACTGGTTTGGGCTGGTATCATCAAAGATGAGCTTGTGGGGCCTTTTTGGGTTGAGGATGGAGTCAAGCTCAACTCCCAGTCCTACTGCCAGTTTCTGGAAGACACCTTCTTCAAGCAGTGGTACAGGAAGAAGTCTGCAAGGTAAGAAAAACATGATTTTCATGCAGGACAATGCTCCATCACACGCGTCCAAGTACTCCACAACGTGGCTGGCAAGAAAGGGTATAAAAGAAGAAAATCTAATGACATGGCCTCCTTGTTCACCTGATCTGAACCCCATTGAGAACCTGTGGTCCATCATCAAATGTGAGATTTACAAGGAGGGAAAACAGTACACCTCTCTGAACAGTGTCTGCGAGGCTGTGGTTGCTGCTGCACGCAATGTTGATGGTGAACAGATCAAAACACTGACAGAATCCATGGATGGCAGGCTTTTGAGTGTCCTTGCAAAGAAAGGTGGCTATATTGGTCACTGATTTGTTTTTGTTTTGTTTTTGAATGTCAGAAATGTATATTTGTGAATGTTGAGATGTTATATTGGTTTCACTGGTAAAAATAAATAATTGAAATGGGTATATATTAGTTTTTTGTTAAGTTGCCTAATAATTATGTACAGTAATAGTCACCTGCACACAGAGATATCCCCCTAAAATAGCTAAAACTAAAAACAAACTAAAAACTTCTTCCAAAAATATTCAGCTTTGATATTAATGAGTTTTTTGGGTTCATTGAGAACATGGTTGTTGTTCAATAATAAAATTAATCCTCAAAAATACAACTTGCCTAATAATTCTGCACTCCCTGTAATGGAGCAGGAGAACAAACAGGCTGAACACTGATATGAACTCAGCCTTAGCTGCTCATATCTCTGGATTGGTAGCACCTAGTACAGCAATATCTTCAGTACATGGGTAGACATCAACGGGTTGCAGTGAATGCAGCTGAAAGTGAAGTAAAAGCAGTTTTACTGAGTTTATTCTTGATTCGATTTCTAACAGCGATATCTCCTGCTGATGTTCTGCTAATGCTGTCATTTTGGTCCTGTAACAAATGCTAGACTGCCAGCTTTCAAATAGGCAAAAAAGACCAGGCCCATGTCTCTAGCTGCGACAAACCAGGAGATATGACCAGCAAAAGCAGTTTGGGCAAAACAGTTAGGTACTTTTCCCACAGCTGGATCTGAGCTCAGGCAAAACAGTTAGGTGGTTAATAAATGTGGACATATAGTTCAAATTGTGAGAACATATGTAATAGAATGGGTACCTATTCCCCAGCATAAAAACCTGTAGTCCCCAAGACTACAGATTGAATTTCAAGATTTATCAAATTGGTGTAAACTAGAACTGGCTTAATTGCCCATGGCCACCAATCAGATTCCATCTTTTATTTTTCACAGCTCTTTTGGAAAATGATAGGGGGAATCTGATTGGTTGCTATGGACAACTAAGCCAGTTCTACTTTACACCAGTTTTGACAAACCTCCCCCAGTGTGTTATATTAGTAAACGTATATGTTGCTTACAATGCCTTGAACTATCTTCAAGATTTATCAAATTGGTGTAAACTAGAACTGGCTTAATTGCCCATGGCCACCAATCAGATTCCATCTTTTATTTTTCACAGCTCTTTTGGAAAATGTTAGGGGGAATCTGATTGGTTGCTATGGACAACTAAGCCAGTTCTACTTTACCAGTTTTGACAAACCTCCCCCGGTGTGTTATATTAGTAAGCTTATATGTTGCTTACAATGCCTTGAACTATCTTCTGCAGTGATGCAATCCGACAGCTTCCATATCCAATCATGTACAAGTGGTTACGGGTGAGGTTTAATTGGCAAAGAACTGATATACCGCAATGAATAGGTAATTGGAAATAATATCCTTAGTCCAGATTATTTATTCATTACATACAGTGCTTTAGCAATTGAGGGATGTTTTATAAGGCAGCATTTCCATCTCTTGTCTATGATTAGCCTAAGGGTAATATCACACCGGCCGCAAATACACTATTGCTTATTACTAAGATGTGATGGAACAACAGAGAGAGATGATTACTTATATAGCCTTCAGAAAGAGTGTATGGTCATTTAACATCAGGGAATGCAAAGCACAGTCTGTCTTGAAGCTTGCTTTTAACACTTTGTATCTAGTTGTAGTTACCACATAGGCAGCTTCATGGTGGTGAAGGTACTTTTGCCTCAATAACTTCCATTTGGGGAGCCATAAAAATGAGTAGCCAGTACCAATTTTTTAGAAAGTGGGGGTAACTCCCTTACTCCCACTTGCCCCCACACAGAGCAAAGATAATACTTTCATTAAAAAAACATATTATACTGCAGTTCCGTTTCTAAATAAACCAACCATATGCCATTAAAGGGGTTATCCCATGATTAATGTAAAAAATGAAAATGAACGATCATATAGTACATGTAAATCTCTATCCCCATTCATTTCGCTACTAGATTTATATCAAGCTGACAGCTCATGGTGTCTTTTCTGCTGCAGCTAAGGGGGCGTGTCCATTCTCTCCCTATCACAGCTAAGGGGGCGTGTCTCAGCTCTCCCTATCACAGCTCAGGAGGCAGTTGAAGGATGAAACTGAGCATGTGCGGCCTTCTCAGTGAGCAGGACATAAATACGAAAAAGAACAAACAGCAGGTGGTGCTATACAGAAGCATTTTATTGAATAACTTAGTGGCTATACTACATTTTTAATTATATGGCATTACAAAAGTATTCAGATCCAGGTACTGGTTTGATAACTGTAGAATAATTTTTGTGAGGCATCCCCTTTAATGCTTTAAGGCTTCTGTCCATAATGGATGCCACAGCACTCTGCTAGATCCATTGTACAGCAGACACCACCATTGTCCTATGGTGCGCCTTATAAAATAGTGTTTATTGGGTTCCAGTGTGGTGTCCATACTTTACTTGCATCAGAAACTTATCTTTGAGACACTTTTACTTAGAAGGGGACCACCAACCAATATTTTGCCCAGAATGGCTGTCAAGTAATACTACATTTCCCTTGTCTGGTCAGTAGCAGTGTCCATGGGGATCAGCTGGTTGCTGTCATACTTTTACCCAGTCCTTTACTTTTTTCCTATGTTTCCATATACTCTCTTTTTCCAAGAGACCTTTTTAGTTCTGCATTTCACATCAGTTGACATAAGCACAGTCACCGTTGTCCTCATTAATTACTTGCAATTTGTCTTTACAAAAGCTATGCCCTCATGGTTTTTATCTTTCAAAGCTTGTTTACAAGCCATAGCAGTTTTGCTCTGCTTTGTTATAGTAGACTCGTAACCATGACACTCCTATGTGTGCTGGCTTGATGTACATAAGGTGAAGAAGTCCTGTTTAATACTACTTTTGCAGCAACCGATAGGGGAGGCAAGGATGAGAGGAGTGGTAGTTGATATGCTGGTGGTGGTATACTCACAGTTCAGAATGGCAATCCTCCCTCTAGTGCCCCCTTGGGTTGTGTAGTGAAAGGAGGGAACACATTTTCTTCCTTTTGGGGCACTTCTTGCTATTGGGACTACTTTCTGGTGGTAGCTGTGAGCTCCTTGATGGTGATCAATTGGCAGGGTGCAAGGCAAGAGGCCGGGTGTAGAGGTCGGCTGAAAGATGGTGGAGTCAATAGGTCCAGTTTAGTGATAAAAGAAACAGTCTGTTTACCTTAGATGATGAGTGTTGCTGTTCAAACATCAAAAGGCACAGTTCCAAAGTATATCACAGTATAGTCTTCTCCTAATAACTGTGTATAATGTCACAGGTAACCACCCTTAAAACTTAACTTTTAATATCTATCTAAAATAGCTACAAACCCTCCAACACAAACCACATAACAGTGAAATAAGAAAACAAGATCGAAGATATCATTAGGTTGATACTTAGCTTTGGGGCTAGGAATGGCAGAGATTGGGCCTAATATATAGCTATGGGCTCTCTCCCTATAGCTGACCCTCTCGCTATTTGTGCCCTGCCTACAAACGGAATGGCTGCCCTGATAGGGGCGATAACATATCAGTAATTTGCCCTATGCCCTTGGATGGCCCTGAGTTGGGATGTCCCTGGTAGCTATTGTATGCTAACCTAGTAGTTAATCGCTATTGTAATAGCTAACGACTAAACGTACAAAAAGACAAATATACCATAAAAAGTTTAGAGACAGATCATGAAATGATTAGTCTATCTCCTTTCTTATACTTGTAGATACATACTATTATCAGATTGCACATAATCCTATATTCTAGTTAAAGGGATTCTGTCACCAAGTTTTGGGCTATATTGCTGCGGACATGCACGGCTAGATCGTCGCTAGCATTTCCGCAATATATCTGTCCTATAGGGCTGTGTGCTTTTAATTTCTTTAAAAAAGATTACGGCAATCTATAGTTGATGAAAGGAGGAAATTTGGAGGACATAGGCGGTGCTGGGCTCCTTCACAGACGGGTGTGGCTGGGCCCCAGGAAGGTTAGTACAGCCCCTTGGACACATACAAGACTCATTTACATATCTATAAAATCCTTTTTTAAAGAAATTAAAAGCACACAGCCCTATAGGACAGATATATTGCGGACATGCTAGCGGCGATCTAGCCGTGCATGTCCGCAGCTCTATAGCCCAAAACTTGGTGACATAATCCCTTTAACCACCTCCGGACCGCCTAACGCACATGTGCGTTCCGGAGGTGGCAGCGCTGCGCACAGTCACGCATATACGCGTCATCTCGCGAGACGCGAGATGACGCGAATATGCGCGCGCGCATGCGCAGTTCGCGCCGGCATTTCGCACAGCAGTATTTCGTCAGCAACCTGCCAGCCAATGATCGTGGCTGGCAGGTTGCTGATTTTTAAAAAATCCAATCAAAGTGCCAGATATCAGATCATATTTGTAAATATGATCTGTTATATGGCTGCCTGCTCCTCTGCTGGTTCTTTTCGTCGGTTGGATCCAGCAGAGGAGCAGGCTTCACAGTGAGTACACCAAACACTACACTATAGCCCCTGATCACCCCCCTGAACCCCAATTAACCCTTTGATCACCCCTTTGATCACCCCTGTCAATCACAAGTGAAAAGAAAAAAGTGATCAGTGCAAACTGTCACTTTTTTTTTTCACTGTTATTGACCGTTAGGTTTTAGGTATAGTTTAGGTCCCTTGGTTAGGTAGTTAGCGATCAGTTAGCGCCCAGCCCACCGCACCGCAGTCCGTTATTCGCTGATTAGCGTATCGCTAATCAGCATTTGTACTTTTATAGTATCTGGAAGTGATCAAAACTGATCACGGTCAGATCTATAATTGTATTAGTGTCACTTTAGTTCGCCCTCCACCCAAAACGCAGTGTTTGCCCGATCAGGCCTGATCGTTCGCCCACACGTGCGTTCGCCCACACCCGCCCCACCGCAGTGACAAAAAAAAATTTTTTTTTTGATCACTGCACATTCACTTTACACGCACTGCGGCGATAAAAAAAATCAGTTTTGATATTTTTTATCAACCGCAGCGGCCTCCGGTACTTCGCTAGCCTCCCCTTTGTAAGACAGGCTTGCTTTTTTTTTCTTGGGTAGTCTCAGGGAATACCCCTAAATTTAGTTGCCCACATGTCTAACAGGGGGTATTCCTCTGAAGAGGCCTACAGGCTTCTGACCCAGTCGGATGAGGAGTGGGAACCCTCATCTGATGAATCCAGCGGGTCAGAATACGAACCTGTAGAAAGCAGTGGCTCTCTGACCCAAAGTTCGGACGAGGAGGCTGAGGTCCCTGATACCACCAGGCGTACCCGGCCCCGTGTCGCTAGACCGCAAGTTGCGCAGGATCCGCTTCAAGAGCAGCAGAGTGGGGCTGGTGCTGTCGGATTACGTGGTGAGGCATACACCAGCAGCCCAGCCCTCCCTGGACCTAGTACCAGCACTGCCGTACAACCTGGTGAAGTAGCGAGCACCAGAAGGGCAGTTGAAGCTGGTACGGTGGCACGTGCAGTAGTGACCCCGTCGCAGCCACCGCAAAGACGTGCCTGTAGAGCCCCTAGAATCCCAGAGGTGCTGGCAAACCCTGATTGGCAGTCCCCAACTTCAGCCGCACCTGTAGTTTTCCCTTTCACTGCCCAGTCTGGAGTTCGGGTTGAGACGGCTCAGATCGGTTCGGCCCTGGGATTTTTTGAGCTGTTCTTGACTGCAGAGCTTTTAGACATAGTTGTGGCCGAAACAAACAGGTATGCCACACAATTTATCACCGCTAACCCGGGAAGCTTTTATGCCCAGCCTTTCCGGTGGAAACCAGTCCAAGTTTCCGAACTTAAAACTTTTCTGGGCCTCCTCCTCAACATGGGCCTGACAAAAAAGCATGAATTGCGGTCATATTGGTCCACGAACCCGATTCATCACATGCCCATGTTCTCTGCTGCCATGTCCAGGGCACGTTTTGAGGCCATCCTGCGGTTCCTGCACTTTAGTGACAACACCGCCTCCCGTCCCAGGGGCCACCCTGCTTTTGACCGGCTCCACAAAATTCGGCCCCTCATAGACCATTTCAACCAGAAATTTGCAGATATTTATACCCCAGAGCAAAACATCTGCATAGACGAGTCCCTGATACATTTTACCGGGCGCCTTGGCTTCAAACAATACATCCCAAGCAAGCGCGCCCGGTATGGGGTCAAATTGTATAAGCTCTGTGAAAGGGCCACAGGCTATACCCACAAATTTCGGGTCTATGAGGGAAAAGATCAGACCCTGGAGCCGGTCGGTTGCCCTGACTACCTGGGGAGCAGTGGGAAGACAGTTTGGGACTTGGTGTCACCCTTATTCGGCAAGGGGTACCATCTTTATGTGGACAATTTTTACACAAGTGTGGCCCTCTTTAGGCATTTGTTTCTAGAACGGATTGGCGCCTGTGGTACCGCGCGAACTAGTCGCGCGGGCTTCCCCCAACGGCTCGTTACCACCCGTCTTGCAAGGGGGCAGAGGGCCGCACTGTGTAACGAAGAACTGCTCGCGGTGAAATGGAGAGACAAGGGTGACGTTTACATGCTCTCCTCCATTCACGCAGACACGACAATACAAATTGAGCGAGCAACCCGTGTCATTGAAAAGCCCCTCTCAGTCCACGACTATAACCTCCACATGGGAGGGGTCGACTTCAATGACCAGATGTTGTCTCCGTATTTAGTTTCCCGCAGAACCAGACGCTGGTATAAGAAGGTGTCTGTATATTTAATTCAATTGGCTCTGTACAATAGTTTTGTTCTCTACAGTAAGGCTGGGAGAACTGGATCCTTCCTCAAATTTCAGGAAGAGATCATCGAGAACCTCCTGTATCCAGGAGGTTCCGTGGCCCCAACCACCAGTGTAGTTAGCCGTCTACACGAGCGACATTTCCCCAATGTCGTTCCTGGTACCTCAACCCAACAGTCACCCCGAAAAAGATGTTGTGTCTGTAGCAGGAGTGGAATAAGGCGTGACACCCGCTATTTCTGTCCTGACTGTCCGGACCACCCTGCCCTATGCTTTGGAGAGTGTTTCCGGAAGTACCACTCACAGGTACACTATTAGCATAGGGATCATCTCACCAGGACAGGCACACAGGGCTATTAGGGCCCATTTACTCACTGCTGCTGCAAACGTCTCCTTTCACATGGGACAAAGTGCATAACGCACTTCGCCACATCTTTGGGCGATTTGCGCTTTGCACATTGACCCATGGGGAAGGAGAGGTTTGTTCTATAAAGGTAAAAAAAAAAAAAAAACACACCAGTAAGCAAACACGTTAATGTTCAGTTAAAAAAGTTAAAGTTTATATGTTCTGTTGCAAAGTTAATAAAATTATTGCGTTGCGGCCTGGTTTTTTCTTTTTTTTTTTCTTTTTTTACCTTCCAGGTGGACCAACCGATTGACTAGCTGCAGCACCGATGTGCATTCTGACAGAAGCATTGCGCTGCTGTCAGATTACACGCAAGTCGGTGTATGCGGCGCTGCAAGACGGGATTTTCTCCTCTGCAGTGACAGATACGTTTGCCGAGGCATACGAGCTGAGGAGGAGGCGGCGTTCCTATGCTCTGGCAAGCACTTTGTATATATATATATAAAAAAAAATAATAATAATCCCGGCAATGATTTATTCATCCACATCGATTGATGTGAATGGAGAAATCTGGTTTGCCAGGGCATACGAGCTAAGTGGGTATGGATGTAGGGCGGCAGACGCCTTTCCCCTCCATTTTTTTTTTTTGGCAGAGATTTTTTCATCCACATTGATCGATGCGAATGAAGAAATCTGTGCCGTTCATTTTTTTCTTTCAGCCCAGAGGCTGAACGGAAAAAAAAATCTCATTACCTGTATGCTCAATATAAGGAGAATAGCAGAAACTCCTAATGCTGGCCATACATGTAATGATTGCGGAGACCCTCAAATGCCAGGGCAGTGCAAACACCCCACAAAAAATTCTAGGAACTCGCCATGCCCCTCACGGAATACCTTGGGGTGTCTTCTTTCCAAAATGGGGTCACTTGTGGCGTAGTTATACTGCCCTGGCAATTTAGGGGCCCAAATGTGTGAGAAGTACCTTGCAATCAAAATGTGTAAAAAATGGCCTGCAAAATCTGAAAGGTGCACTTTGGAATATGTGCCCCTTTGCCCACCTTGGCAGCAAAAAAGTGTGACACATCTGGTATCGCCGTACTCAGGAGAAGTTGGGGAATGTGTTTTGGGGTGTCATTTTACATATACCCATGCTGGATGAGAGAAATATCTTGGCAAAAGACAACTTTTCCCATTTTTTTATACAAAGTTGGCATTTGACCAAGATATTTTTCTCACCCAGCATGGGTATATGTAAAATGACACCCCAAAACACATTCCCCAACTTCTCCTGAGTACGGCGATACCAGATGTGTCACACTTTTTTGCTGCCAAGGTGGGCAAAGGGGCACATATTCCAAAGTGCACCTTTCGGATTTCACCGGTCATTTTTTACAGATTTTGATTGCAAAGTACTTCTCACACATATGGGCCCCTAAATTGCCAGGGCAGTATAACTACGCCACAAGTGACCCCATTTTGGAAATAAGACACCCCAAGGTATTTCGTGAGGGGCATGGCGAGTTCGTAGAATTTTTTATTTTTTGTCGCAAGTTAGTGGAATATGAGACTTTGTAAGGAAAAAAGAGAAAAAAAAAAAATCATCATTTTCCGCTAACTTGTGACAAAAAATAAAAAATTCTAGGAACTCGCCATGCCCCTCACGGAATACCTTGGGGTGTCTTCTTTCCAAAATGGGGTCACTTGTGGCGTAGTTATACTGCCCTGGCAATTTAGGGGCCCATATGTGTGAGAAGTACCTTGCAATCAAAATGTGTAAAAAATGGCCTGCAAAATCTGAAAGGTGCACTTTGGAATATGTGCCCCTTTGCCCACCTTGGCAGCAAAAAAGTGTGACACATCTGGTATCACCGTACTCAGGAGAAGTTGGGAAATGTGTTTTGGGGTGTCATTTTACATATACCCATGCTGGGTGAGAGAAATATCTTGGCAAAAGACAACTTTTCCCATTTTTTTATACAAAGTTGGCATTTGACCAAGATATTTTTCTCACCCAGCATGGGTATATGTAAAATGACACCCCAAAACACATTCCCCAACTTCTCCTGAGTACGGCGATACCAGATGTGTCACACTTTTTTGCTGCCAAGGTGGGCAAAGGGGCACATATTCCAAAGTGCACCTTTCGGATTTCACCGGTCATTTTTTACAGATTTTGATTGCAAAGTACTTCTCACACATATGGGCCCCTAAATTGCCAGGGCAGTATAACTACGCCACAAGTGACCCCATTTTGGAAATAAGACACCCCAAGGTATTTCGTGAGGGGCATGGCGAGTTCGTAGAATTTTTTATTTTTTGTCGCAAGTTAGTGGAATATGAGACTTTGTAAGAAAAAAAAAAAAAAAAAAAATCATCATCATTTTCCGCTAACTTGTGACAAAAAATAAAAAGTTCTATGAACTCACTATGCCCATCAGCGAATACCTTAGGGTGTCTACTTTCCGAAATGGGGTCATTTGTGGGGGTTTTCTACTGTTTGGGCATTGTAGAACCTCAGGAATCATGACAGGTGCTCAGAAAGTCAGAGCTGTTTCAAAAAGCGGAAATTCACATTTTTGTACCATAGTTTGTAAATGCTATAACTTTTACCCAAACCATTATTTTTTTTTGCCCAAACATTTTTTTTTTTATCAAAGACATGTAGAACAATAAATTTGGTGAAAAATTTATATATGGATGTCGTTTTTTTTGCAAAATTTTACAGCTGAAAGTGAAAAATTTCATTTTTTTGCAAAAAAATCGTTACATTTTGATTAATAACAAAAAAAGTAAAAATGCCAGCAGCAATGAAATACCACCAAATGAAAGCTCTATTAGTGAGAAGAAAAGGAGGTAAAATTCATTTGTATGGTAAGTTGCATGACCGAGCGATAAACGGTGAAAGTAGTGTAGTGCCGAAGTGTAAAAAGTGCTCTGGTCATGAAGGGGGTTTCACCTAGCGGGGCTGAAGTGGTTAAACAGAATTTTGACATCATCTAGAGTTGGTGGTATCAATATCCCTTTATTTCATAGATATTATGATGCCATCTAAGTTGAGGACACCATTGTCCCGACGTGTTTTACCCTTACTGTACTTGGGTTCATCAGGGAACCAAATTGTATTCAGAAACAGGGGTATAAATAGTGCCTTAGTATCTAAATGATATTTAAATTGGTAGTTATGATATTGATAAATATTTGTCTACTTGCGTGTCACGAATGAGGGCGTTATACCCGATATCTCCATGTAGTAGCAGCCACCTGGTTATGGTTGGCATTATAAATTGTAACATGCAGAAAGATGTGTCTGTATTGCTGTGTGTAGTACTGACTAATTGCCGCAATCCAGTAATCAGAAGGACATAATAGTGCTTTAGTGGTGTCTCCGCTGACCTTTTAGATGGTAAATCTACGGGGCCCAATCCATATATGATAACTCTGAACTAGTGACACTGCTGTCTTTAAAGCGTTTTTTTTTTTCAGCATGCGGCGTTCGATGGCCTCCCGGCGTCTGCAACATTACAGGCTCTCATCAAAAGGGCGGCCAGCCCGCTATTTAAGTAGGGTGGTTACTCTTAGCAATACCCTCTCCATAGCAGCAAAGTCTTATGATCTTAGTCTGTGGATATTAGTTCTCTTTCCCTCAATTAGTCTCCTGGCACAATTGCTGTTCTCTGGCAGCTTCCCACTCCACAAAAGTGTCTTCTCTTTTCTGACTCTACTTTTACACAGGCTCACAGGCATCTTTCAGAAGCAGAGTTAGGCCCCATGCACACGGCCGTTGTTCACAGCCGTGTGCGGGCCGTGGAACCGCGGCCTGGATCCCTCCTGAGAGCAGGAGCGCACGGCGTCACTGGTTGCTATGACGCCGTGCGCTCCCTGCTGCCGGCACAGTACAGTAATACACTGGTATGATCTATACCAGTGTACTACTGTACTGTGCCGGCAGCAGGCTCCGCACGGCGTCATAGCAACCAGTGACGCCGTGCGCTCCTGCTCTCAGGAGGGATCCAGGCCGCGGTTCCACGGCCCGCACACGGCTGTGAACAACGGCCGTGTGCATGGGGCCTTAGACTGTTGTGGCTGATGCAATCCAGCTGCACAGCTTACTCATAAAAGGCAGGGCTATCCTCCCTCTGCTGAGTTAGGGCATAATAAAATAAGGTGTGTTACACATACATAGCTTTTGGGATCACATACTGAACATAACACATTTTTAAGAACGAACGTAGAGTTTAAGCAGTGATCTGAGTCATTGCATTTTTATCCTGCCCTGTGCAGCATTAGGACATGAGTGGATCATTTTCAAGTGTATGATGGGGTGAAAGTGAGTAAACCTTCTTGACAAGTAGATTTGGTTCTGTTTCCTCTCCCTTTACTGTATAACATTATAGATAACAAGCATCTGATGCATGTACTCCATATATTTATATTACATATACCACGGTGTATTCATACATTTTGTTATGTTGCGGCCTTATGCTAAGAACATAAAATTCAAGTTTTCCCTCATCAATCTGCACTCAATCTCTCTTAATAAGAAATGAAAACAGAATTTCAGAAATGCTTGCAAATGTATTACAATTGAAAAACAAAAATTTTGAATGGACATAAGTATTTTGAACCTTTGCCATGACACTTGAAACTTAGCTGTGGGGAGCTCCCATTTCTGTTGATCATTTTTGAGATGTTTCCTCACCTTGATTGGAGTCCACCTGTGGTAAATTTGGTTGTTTGGACATGATTTGGAAAGACACTACCCTATTTATATAAGGTCTCACAGCTGACAATGCATATCAGAGCAAAAACCAAGCCATGAGGAGGAAAGAACTGCCTGTAGAGCTCAGAGACAGGATTGTGTGAAGGCACAGGAGAAGGGTTAAACATTTCTGCATTTCCTGCTAATAAATTTGGCCAAGAACCCAATGGTCAATCTGGTTGAGCTTCAAAGATCCTGTGTGAAGATGGGAGAAACTTCCAGAAGGTCAAACATCACTGCAGCATTCCACCAATCTAGGTTTTATAGCAGAATGGCCAGAAAGAAGCCCCCCTCAGTAAAAGACACATGGAATTTGCAAAAAAGCACCAAAAAGACCCTCAGACTGTGAGAAACAAGACTTTCTGGTTTGATGAAACCAGGATTGAACTTCTGGCCTAAATTCTAAGCGTCATGTTTGGGGGAAACCAGGCACTGCCCAATACCATCCCTAAAGTAAAGCATTGTGGTGGCAGCATCATGCTGTGGGGATGGACATCAGACTGGGCTAAAGGTTTACCTTCCAACAATTGCTGCCAAAGGTGCTTCAACTAAGTCCTTCCTGAGTAAAGTGTCTGAATACTTTTGTTAATTCAAGATTTTAGTGTTTTCTTTTCAATAAATTAGCAAAGATTTCTAACATTTTGTTTTCACTTTGTCATTATGGGTACTGAGTGCAGAATGATGTGCAAAAACGATTTATTTATTTTTTTATTATAGGACAGAGCTGCAACATAACAAAAATGATTCTGATGACTTTCCATATGCACTGTAACTTCTGGTACAATCAATGAATACATATACCACACGCAGAAGTTAAGACCACTTCGTGGTAACGAATCACATTTTTCATAAAATGGCGGCTACACATGTGAGGAAGGCGTGAACACCCTGATTGACATGCCTGCATGCAGTCAATCAGCAGCCAGCCCTGTGATGTCACAGCCCTATAAATACGGCAGCCATTTTAGATTCTGCCATTTTCCAGCGTTCGGAGTGCAGGGACAGACGTGTGAAGGCGCTAGGGACAGTTATTGGAAAAATGATTGTGGGAAAAAAAAGACAGAAAAAAATATTTATAAGTGCAGAGAAAGGATAAGGAGGAATCATTTTACAGCATCTTAGTGCAGGGAGAGACGTCAGAAGGCTCTAGGGACATTGATAGGAAAGTGATTTACAAGTGCAGGGAATGATTTTGGGGATCCAAATAGTTATTGGACAGCTCTGTCATACAAGCTTTTTGTTATTAGGCTGCAAGTCTTATGTTGAAAAGCCTTTAGAGGCTTATGTCAGTATCTTATTCAGTACTACAAGAAAAATATATATGCATTTTACTTCTGCAGTTATTTCTGTTGAAAGGATATAGGGGCGTATTTCAGTACAGCAAGAAATATATATACATACTGCACTGTTGCAGTTATTTTTGTTAAAAGCATATAGGGGCGTATAACAGTAAAAAAATAAAAATATAATCACACTGCACTGTTGCAGTTATTTCTATTGAAAGGTTATAGGGGCGTGTTACAGTAAAAAAGAAAAATATATTCTCAGTGCATTTCTGCATTTATTTCTGGTGAAAGCGTAAAGGGGCGTATTTCAGTACAACATGAAATATATATACGTACTGCACTGTTGCAGTTATTTCTGGTGAAAACATATAGGGCATATTACATTAAAAAAAGAAAAATATATATGCACTGCACTGTTGCAGATATTTCTGTTAAAAGCGTATAGGGGCATATTACAGTAAAAAAAGAAAAATATATACGCACTGCACTATTATAGTTATTTCTGTTGAAAGCATATAGGGGCATATTTTAGTAAAAAAAAGCCAAATATATACGCACTGCACTGTTGCAGTTATCTCTGGTGAAAGTTTATAAGGGCGTATTTCATTCAAAAAATATATACGCACTTCATTATTTAATTGTTTTCTGGTTAAAGCGTATAGTGGCCTATTTCATTCCAACAAGAAATATATATTCTCAGGTCACTTCTGCTGTTATTTCTGGTGAAAGCATATAGGGGCGTATTTAATTATAAAAAGAAAAATATATATGCACTGCACTGTTGCAGTTATTTCTGTTAAAAGCATATAGGGGCGTATTACAGTAAGAAAAGAAAAATATATACGCACTGAACTGTTGCAGTTATTTCTGTTGAAAGCGTATAGGGGTGTATTTCAAGAAAAAAAACTATTACTGTATATACACATTGCACTGTTGCAGTTATTTTTGGTGAAAGCATAGAGGGGCGTATTTCAGTAAAAAAAAAATATATATATGCGGACTGCACTGTTGCAGTTATTTCTGGTGAAAGCGTATTGGGGCATATTACAGTAAAAAAAGAAAAATATATTCTCAGTGTATTTCAGTAAAAAAGACAAATACTGTATATATGCATTGCACTGTTGCAGTTATTTCTGGTGAAAGCGTAGAGGGGCGTATTTCAGTAAAAAAAGAAAAATATATACGCAAAAATTATATTCAGCGTTAAGCGCTGCACTTATATGCGGTAAAATCTTTTGTGACTTATTTCGGTGGAAAGAAAATTATATTCGTCATATAGAAGAAACCGCAGCACTCTCCTGTCTTCAATTCAGTGGAATTTATTTCACCAGCAAAAAAAATGCGACGTTTCGACCGTAAAGGTCTTTCTTTCCTATGAAGAAAATTATATTCAGCGTTAAAGGGATTCTGTCACCTCATTTTCGGATATAGAGCTGCGGACATGCACGGCTAGATCGCTGCTAGCAGGTCCGCAATATACCGGTCCTATAGGGACCTATAGGGACTGCAACTCCTTTTTATTTTGTTTAAAAAATGATTTTAGAGATATGTAAATGAGCTTTGTAAGTGCCCAGCCACACCCCCCTGTGAAGGAGTCCAGCACCGCCTATGTCCTCCGAATCTCCTCCTTTCGTCACAGTTAGATTGCCGTAATCTCGCGATGCACGAGCTATTGTAACATCCTGAAGTATGTCACTAAACTTCTGTCACCCTGCTTCATAATGTTAGGTGTACATGTGTATTTCCATCTGGTGTTATCCAACTGTGCATTACCAATATATGTATTTTTAGGCCTGTATTATGTATTAGTTGTCATTTCAATGTACACCAGCAGGTGGCAGCAGTATGTAGCAGGTCATAGTTAGTATCTCTAGACTGGAATAAACCATTCCAGGCTAGCTCCCCCCTTTCTGAGGAGGAGTGGAATGTTCCCACTTCCTACCTCATGGGGAGGAAGGAAAGTTCTAGTGAGTGTACCAGCCACGCCTGCTGGGGTAGGTTGTGTTAGTAGGAGCTCCCAGAAACAGGGATCCCAACCCTGGATCCAACCTCGGCTGAGGTTAAGGATCCATTTCCCCAGACTGAGTCATCTACCTCAGCTGGTGGACAAAGAAAGCAGCAACTACAGAACTATAGATCTCCAGGAAGACACCACCATACCCTGCGAGCAGTCCTGTAAGTACAGATCCACAGACAAAGAGAAGATAGATACCTCTTCAGCTAGTCAGGCCCAAGCAAAGCAGACTAAAGACAGAGCAGAAGATAGATACCTGCCAGATTCTTCTAGGCGTATGTACAAGAAGCAGAATACTTATAAATACCTGCTGGGATCCTAGACTATTGCTGTACCTGTATGGATCAAAGCTGCATATCACCAAGTAAACTCAAGTTGGACTCTATTACCTGTTTGGATCTCAATTATTCCTCAATTACTCCTGCTAACCACACTCAAGTGAGCCAGGATTCAGGAGTCCAGCCGTACCAAGGTAGGAGACACCGTTGACACTACCATATCTGCTATACAGAGACATTATCCCCCTCTGGCATTCCTCACCTGGTACGTGAGTTATAACATCTTAAAGGGCCCTGCTACAGTACCTGCGCAAGCTGCAATTGGCGTCATAAACTATTACACATATATACTGACCCACTGCATAGCAACCCCACTGACCCAGTGTCCTGTTCATTGCATAAGTGGCGTCACGAAGAGGATCGGATTGAATTTTGTGTCCATTCCTGCTAACAGAACCGGATCCAATTGTGTGTGTGAACGGATCCCATTGCATGTTTCACAGTACTGCAAGCGCTGCCGCTTGTGCAGAGACCCTGGAAAGTGACTGTATTGCTGTGCCAGAAAGTGCTAGACGTGCGCTCTAGCATTCAAAGGGTTAATTCGACATTGTGAAATTCACCATATTCGTTAAAATGGCGCTTCATCTATATGCCTAGAAACAAAGGGACAAAGGAACGCCCTCTCAAGAGCGCGAAAATTCTGAATACGCCCCCCAGAAGCGGGAAAATCAAGTAACTCCCCCTCAAGAGCACGAAGATAACGAATACGCTCCTTTGGAAGCGGGAAAAATAGAGACTGCACTCCATGAACTTGTTATTGGGACCCGAGGTGATAAAGACTCCACCCTCTGTGCCCCTTCCTTAGTTCTGGCAATCAGTGTGTTCAGAAGAACAGCAAACATGGCCTACCCGCGTCCCAGGTGGAATGAGATGTCCATCGGCGGAGAACCTGTCTACCCAGAACAGCCGCTGGAGATCCAGGTCTCCCAGCTCTTGCAGAGACGCAGTCCATCGACCTTTGGTGCCGGTCCGGAGGCAGTGGCTCCCTCCGTGCCCAAAGGGCCAGCATCATCTACCCTGGCCAGCATTCCAGAGGAGTCGGAGAAAGCCGCTGCTGATGCCCCGATCCCTGATGTGAAGAGCCAGGATCTAATCAAGTTCCCGGAGGCCGTGGATCCCTCCGCTGAGTCAAGTGCCCCCGCGGAAGAAGACATGCCTATGAAGATGGAGGTTGACGTCAAGCCAGCACCCGCGGAGGACGCCGCTGACGCAGCTACTCACGCTGTGGACGAGCCAGCGAACCAGATGGCGCCAGAAGTCCATGATGGCATCCAGGAGGCACCGGTACCGGCCGCCCGGCCGCAACTACAGGTAGGAGCTACCCCGCTCCCTGAGGCCCCGGCCCGGTCCGTGTCCGTCCCTCCACCACGTCCATAAACCCCAGCACCTGACATCAGCCTTAGGCCTGCAACGCCCGGACCACCTACTGGTGCGGCGGAGGCGGATGGTGATTCCACTCCGCCGCCCAGCTACGCCAAACTCCTAAGCCTTAACCCTGAGGTTCCCCATGAAATCACGGCCTTTGCCCAGACCGCATGGGAATACAAGTCAGCGGATGAAGAATGGGTTAAACAGGTCATCGATAACCCCCAGCCAGGAGACCCCAAACTCACCAGGAGAACCGGGACTGTATTGTGGTTTTCTGTGGAGCGGGGTGTGGGGTTCCTCCAAGATAACTATTCAGGGACTGAAGTCTTTGTGGGCCGACGCTCTGTGAAGCGGCACTATCTGCCACAGGCCAGGCACAACCTTTACGTGGGGGATCAGATAGAATACTCCCCCATGAGATCCATGCAAGGACTATTTGCGGCGGGTGTCACTCTACTCGACAAGCTGCTAACTCCTGCCATTACCCCAGAGTCCTGGCAGGAGGACCCAGGCTCTGCGGGCAGGACCAGATGTCTGCAAGAAGCCCCGGGTGGTCGCCTGCAGTTCAGGGAGAAGCCACAACCTGCACCTACACCACTAATACCAGACCTGTCACCGCCACCAACCCTGAGGGTGGGACAGATTAATAATAACGTGCTAACCTTCAACCCTAAGGTCCAGCCATGCTTTATGCCACCTTACATGCTGCCCTGGAAGCAGCCCCAGGCAACTGCTCCAGCTCTCCCTGAGCCCCTGCAGCCAGAAGTTCTGCCACCTCCTGTACCGGCTGTGGATCCCGGGCTACAGCGTGTTACAGCAGCATTTTCCAGGCTGTCCGCACAGCCAATCCCTACAGCCACCGGTAGAGGGCAGTGGCACACCACTACTAACGCCACCCTAAGCTACCAACAGAGCCTGGAACACCCTCTTATGCATTTTAGCAGCTCCAGCAGTGATGAGGAGCTGGACACCTACCTGTAAGGTGTCCCCTAACAATAAAAATTCCTTCAGTGACATTCTGGGAGCCACTCCATGGACTGCTATCTGACAGGTGAGGACCTGTTGGCAGAGTTGTGTGTTTTAACCGTTTTTGCTCCAGGTTGCCAGTGTTTGTCCTCATCCAGATGGTCATGCTCAGTTAGGACTCAGTTAGCCTGTTGCTGCTATTATTATATGACATTTTAACCCTTTGGATTGCAATTTACTCCTTTGCCCGGTGGATTGCAAGGAACTTTTAGGATTCTACCACTTTAAGCACTTTCAGGAAACAGGACTCAAGTTATTGTTGAGCCTTTACCTGACATTTGCACTATTTTATAAAATATTTTATTGCAACGTAAAAGTTTGCACCCAAAGAAAGGACTCAAACGTGATACCTGAGCTCTTTGTGATCTTATTCTATTTAATATTTTGCACTATTGTACCTGTTTACATGTTATGCAACGTTTAAGATGACATGCCCATTGTGTGTATTCTTCTTCTAGATGCCGCAATGTGAATTTATGCACTGTTCATCATGATTGCACTTAACCATTGCACTTAACAAAAATTGTAGCAACTTAATTAAAGTGTGCCTTTTTTACAGCTCTTGTTCTCTCCCCCCTTATACGGACTGTCATAATAGGGACGTTGTATACCAAATCACCGTTATTTGTGGTGAGACACTGACTGACATGGGACACTTCCCTTGTAACAGTGAGGATAAGAATTACCCACTATCCTGTTTGATGATGCAAGGCTAAAATCACCTTGATCTCTATTGCCCTGGAATACATGTGTGAAGTCCCCTGATGATGTCTGAAAAAAGACAGAAACATGGCATGTAGGGCGTTGTAGTTAGGGCTTTATAGAACTTTAGACCCATACTGAGGGAAAGGTTCGGTGTGGGGTCGCCCCTGTCGGGGCGGGTGCTCCATTGTGGTAGGCAGGCCATAAGAACAGCCCCTTGGCCCCTAGAAAGGCAGGAAAGCCATAATAGGGCGTATTAGGAGTGAATTTTGTGCCAACTACGACATCAGCACCCTGGTCACATCGGTCAAAGGTATTACCACCGCCAGAACCTTCCTCCATGGTTGTGGACCCTACCCAGACGAGGTGAGATCCACCCTTTTTTCCATTCATTCAATAGTTTATGAATTGATATAGTGGAGGTAATTGTTGTCACTGTCGTCTCTCACCCAGCGTTATAAATTATTTTAAATGACCCAGTAAAGGTTATGTTTTATTGAATCCCAGTTTACAATACATATACGTGGTATACTAATGGCCTATGCCCGGTGATTTACCAATAGGTACCCAGGGTAGGACCAAGTGGTAAGTCCAGGCAGATCCAGTTGCTTCACAGGTACCCTTGCTGCTTCGGGAATCGTTAGAAGCCCTAGGCTGCTCCTTCCCGCTTGTTTTATGTTCCGGATTGTTCCCATCCGGAGGTGTCTCATTTCCAGGAGATCCTTGGGAACGTATTGCCCTCCTCCTGTGACTAGCCAGAAGACACAGAGACGATAAATACCTCCCCTTCTGAGCCTTTTGCCTAAGGTAGGGCACCTCAAACCTTAGAGCCACTACTTAGCTTCCTCTTAGTCATCATAGTGATCGTGCTACAAGCAAAATTTCTTCAGGCTATGGTGCAGGGAAGGGAATACAGGATAAAGCCACCCTTCTATTTGCGGGCTTTGCATTACATAATGGTGGGATTACGGAGTAAAGACACCCCCATACTTTCTTTGGTGTCTACCGAGCTCAGGACATACGAAGTCAGTTAGTAATATTTGCTTTGTGCAGTATTAGGTTACCTGGTTACACCAAGAGAAGGAAACTGTGTGTTGGACACCTTACTCTAGCGGGCAGGAACCTCGAGGAAACCGTTAAATGTTTTGTCTATGTATGTCATTATATGTATTTCATGCAGCACTTTGTATTTATTGGGTACCCCATCATCTACCTCAGCTGGTGGACAAAGAAAGCAGCAACTGCAGAACTATAGATCTCCAGGAAGACACCACCATACCCTGCGAGCAGTCCTGTAAGTACAGATCCACAGACAAAGAGAAGATAGATACCTCTTCAGCTAGTCAGGCCCAAGCAAAGCAGACTAAAGACAGAGCAGAAGATAGATACCTGCCATATTCTACTAGGCGTATGTACAAGAAGCAGAAAACTTATAAATTCCTGCCACATATTACCTGCTGGGATCCTAGACTATTGCTGTACCTGTATGGATCAAAGCTGCATATCACCAAGTAAACTCAAGTTGGACTCTATTACCTGTTTGGATCTCAATTATTCCTCAATTGCTCCTGCTAACCACACTCAATTTTATTGCAAGTGAGCCAGGATTCAGGAGTCCAGCCGTACCAAGGTTGACACTACCATATCTGCTATACAGAGAGATTATCCCCCTCTGGCATTCCTCACCTGGTACGTGAGTTATAACATCTTAAAGGGCCCTACTACAGTATCTGCGCAAGCTGCAATTGGTGTCACAAACTATTACACATATATACTGACCCACTGCATAGCAACCCCACTGACCCAGTGTCCTCCTCATGATGCTGCCAAATCCAGACTCTGTTATTGTGCTACTCTGTGGCCTCCTCATACTTCTGCCAAATCCAGACCCTGTCATTGGGCCACTCTGTGGTCTCCTCATGCTGCTTCCACCTCACCACTATGTCATAGGTCTACTCTGTGGACTTCTCATGCTGTTCCCACCATCCCCAATTCATGACTGGTCCACTATTTTGCCTTTCGGCCTTACTGACATCACCATTTATTTGACCTTTCTTCTAATCTGTCAGAAGGAAGGAAAAATGAGACACACAACGGATCCTGTTTGTGTAGCAGCTGTAAGGCCTGTATGGTTCCATCAGAATTTTGGTAGCCAAAAGCAGAAGTGGGTAGAAAACACAGAAGACATGCAAATATTCCATTCATGTGTAATTTCATGTTTTACATCCATTCCTGTTTTTTTGGGGCATTAGCAATACTGATGGATTATTGAGCAAATGCTAACCTAGTGAAGGTGTATGCTCCATAGACAGGATCTGTTTTTTGTGGGTTATTGTTCTGACAGATCAGAGGAAGGGCAAATTAATCAGTGACTCTGTCCGGGGGGGCTCTACTTGTATACGCGTTTAATAGAACAGGTTCTGTAGACATCTATGTGGAATCAGCTGACGACGGTGTAAAAGGAGTGCGCTTCTTCTTGGCACTAACATCGACCTATAAGGCTGAGTTCATACTTGAGGTATTTGGTCAGTTTTGGCCCCGGGACTTCCCTAATAAGTGTGCAGTGATTCTAAGAGCGAGGCCTGTCATCTGCGTGTCATACCGACTCACAGTATTATTTTTATTACCAAAGCAGACTCCCTATGCGTTTTACTACAAGGCACAGTGTTCTACACCACTATAAAGGCTCTCAGCAGACAGGAAATAGCCATTTTTTTAACAGGATTCGCTGCAAATAAATTTGGATCAAAGCTAATTTTTCCCAAAAATTCGGCAAACCAGAATTTTTGTAAAATTCGCTCATCTCTAGTTATTATGTCTAAAAACCTGTTTTTTGTCTGGTAAAACTGCTCTGTCATAGCCATTGAGTATCATTGAAGCTCTAATGCAAGTCTATGGGAATTATAATATTGTATTTTTTGTGCTGAGTTTCTTCACTCCACCCCTCCCACTAGAAGGCTCCAGTTCATCTAGAAACTATGTATAGGGAGAGCAGTCCGAGCCACTACTGTTCTGCAGTTAAGGTACAGTGCTTAAAAGAGTAGACTCTGCCAAACTACTTGAGTGACCAGAAGAAGACGCTGAGACAGGGATACTCTGCCACCAGCCTTTGTCGAGGGTACCAGCCTTCTGAGAGAGAGAGGGATAGCTAGCTCCGGCCTTTCTTCAGCATCAAATTCTTCTTCTGCCAGGGAGGAGAATGGAGAGGCCAGCCCAGTGTGCAGCAATCGGGCCGCAGAGGTGCAACGTATGAGTGTGGTAGCCTGATAAGCATAGTAGTTTCTACTGATGTTTCTGCAGCTCCCTGCGCCAGCATGCAGTGACGGGAAGGATAGAACTGGATTTCTTCAGGGCACACTCTGGTGTTGAAGGATTTCCTGACAGATGTTGATTGAGGTGCCCTTGATGGTACAGTGTTTTTGGTGCAGGGAAGGCAGGGTCCCTGAGGTTTATGAAGCCAGCACCCTTGGGTGCAAAGGAGGTGTAGAAATAAAGAGAAGTCAGTAAGTATAAATAACTGGAACATTTACATGTAATCAGTTACCTTGAGGTAGATATACAGGTTCACTGACATGGCAGAGGTAGTTGTATTGTAATTCATACAAAGCAGATTACAGTTAGCTGTGGCTGCAATCCTAGGCTCTTGGTGAGTTCTAGATTCTGATCACACTAAGGCTGCTGTAACAGCTGGCTATCTTCCAGGTGTGGGGTATACATTAATAAACTGCTTCAAGTGGCCATTACACATGTCTTGCCTTCTTGGCTTACTCACAGTTTCCATAAGTATTGTCCACACTATCCATAGAGGAATGTGGCTCAAAATACAGCTTGTACCTCACTGTAGACTGTGAACAGGCACCATAGGCTAACTCCTGTCTTACACTGGGTGCCAATGGAGTCTATAGTCTGAGATAACACTTTCGTCTCCACTAGTCTCCCTCTATACTCTCTCAGCACACTGGGAATCTTGTTCAGGCTTACCCTTGGTCTGCGCACAACTCAAAGGGGTAGCTAAATGTCAGCCCTTGCTGCACTTTACTTCATAATTTAATCTGGTTTCGCCTGGCTTTCATCTGCACTCTTTCTTCCTTTTTCCGCCTCACCCTTCTTATATCCTGTTATATATATCTCATGCAACAGCACCACCTAGTGGCCACTGATGTGTAGTAGTAGTTTACCAGCCTGTTATAAGGAACTACACCAATATACATACACAGCACAGAATGACATTCTGAAAATACCCTTAAACATACAGTGCCCCACTACTGATATGGAGTGGGAAACTGCAAGTGCCTCACCTGTATTATTTTGCACCTGAATGCCTCTAGTAAAGAAGCACAGTGGTCTACTAAAGACTCTGACTCTCTGGACTTATTTGCCATTGGGTTGCACCATGCCTTACCATCACTTCTGGAGAGCAGCAACACATGGTGACACTTCAGGACCCAGCAAAGTGTTGGGGCCACCCCAAAAACTGGCCACTGCAAAGGCACCCTCTGCTAGTCACTGACACGGCTCTACTATTAGACATTGCTATTCTCTTCTGACAATAAAGACAGGCTTCCAGATAGATAATAAACTCCATTCTCATGTGACCATGTAAGTCAATGATGATATGTTATATTATACAGTTTGTTCAATTGGCCCTTGGGGGCGCAACTCAAGGATGATGCAGTGACTGACACAGACTCAGTAGTTCTACTGAGACTGGCATTTACTCCACAAGAAGGCAACTAGTGTGGCAGTTATAGTATTCAGCATAGAGGAAACAGGCCTTGTGGTTAGACTCTCTTATAGAAGGTACAGGCTTAAAGTGTAACTGTCATTCTTTTATTTCATTTTTTTGGTAATGTATAGGGGCAGTGATACTGACCATTTTTGTAATATACTTTAATTACTGAAATTGTACATTTCTTTTAGAAAAAAAGCTCTAAAGTGGCACATTTTGAGCCTTAGCAACGTTCCTCTGTCTTCTGTTTACATAACACAGTCAGTGTGAGCAAGTCTCCACTGTGAGGTAAACAGAAGACAGAGGAGCATTGCTAAGGCTCAAAATGGGCCACTTCAGAGCAATTTTTCTAATAGAAATGTACAATTTCAGTAATTAAAGTATATTACAAAAATGGTCGGTATCACTGACCCTACACATAACAAAAATTTGAAAATAATGACAGTTACACGTTAACTGTTACACACAGCAGTTTTTGTAGTGAGGTAATTCATACTGGTTACAATTCATACTGGTTACAATTCTTAGATGGTGGTTATATTTCCTGGCAGAGGCACTAAATTAAGCAGTTACAATTACAGAAAGATGCACGGTGCTTGGCAAATAAAGCAAAAGATATAGAAAAAAGGGAGCATAAGTTGAGGTAGGGATATGTGAATGGGTTAGGACAAATGGGGGGATTGTGGGAAGGTGGACAGTAAAGGATGGAACCGAATGAGGGGGGAAAAAAGAGGGGGCGGAAGGAAAAAGAAAGGGTGGACGTGGGACTGACGGTTGAATGGAAGGGAAGGACGTGGGGGGGTGAGGCGCCAGGGAGTATCAAGGATCGTTCCTAGACTCTGGCTCGCAGGCCGTAACAGAATAAGAAAGGTGATTAAAAAGACCGGTGGAGCGCCAGAAAGCAAATGGTAGTATGAAAGGGATGCTGGAAAGTAATTTAAAATCCATGGGGTGCTAATCTCAATTAGAATGAGGTGCTATTACCGCAGGATTATTGTGGCTGCACACCAGAAAATAAGTAATAAATAAATTGATAAATAAATACATATAAAACAATGTATAAAATTGTATATTACTAACACACTATTGCGCTTCAATTAAAAATGTATATCCACATGAGTTTTTACTCACTTCACCGGGGGGGTGGCGCAAGATAAAGCTCTAGACACTTGACGCCATGAACCCCCCCTCGGCGAGAACGCCTGTAGAGTGTTAGATCTCCTTGTGGTCCCGTATATAGATGACCCGGTGGACTCCAATTATTGAACAAGGTATCCTTTAATGAATAATCAGCTCGACGCGTTACTTGGTGTACAGAGACCCCCTTCCTTAGGAGCATATAAAATCAAACAGACAGTGACCTCTTTTTATAGGGGAATAAAACACTTGAGGACGTTCCACTGGTTCAGAACGCTTCCTCCCGATCACATGACCAGGAACCGGAAGTGCGTTCCACTCTTGGAACGCATGACTTCCGGTTTGGGTTGGCTTAAATATAGAAAAGAAGGAAAAAAGGATCCTCATTCTTAAAAAAAAAATTGATTCATGGGGTTTGGAATAAGCCGGAGGCTAGTTCCCATGATAAATACAGTGGGATGCGAAAGTTTGGGCAACCTTGTTAATCGTCATGATTTTACTGTATAAATCGTTGGTTGTTATGATAAAAAAATGTCAGTTAAATATATCATATAGGAGACACACACAGTGATATTTGAGAAGTGAAATGAAGTATATCGGATTTACAGAAAGTGTGCTATAATTGTTGAAACAAAATTAGGCAGGTGCATAAATATGGGCACCACAAAAAATACATTAAATCAATATTTTGTAGATCTTCCTTTTGCAGAAATTACAGCCTCTAAACGCTTCCTGTAGGTTCCAGTGAGAGTCTGGATTCTGGTTGAAGGTATTTTGGACCATTCCTCTTTACAAAACATCTTTAGTTCATTCAGGTTTGATGGCTTCCAAGCATGGACAGCTCTCTTTAAGTCACACCACAGATTTTCAATTATATTCAGGTCTGGGGACTGAGATGGCCATTCCAGAACATTGTACTTGTTCCTCTGCATAAATGCCTTAGTGGATTTTGAGCAGTGTTTAGGGTCGTTGTCTTTTTGAAAGATCCAGCCCCGGCACAGCTTCAGCTTTGTTACTGACTCCTGGACATTGGTCTCCAGAATCTGCTGATACTGAGTGGAATCCATGCGTCCCTCAACTTTGACAAGATTCCCAGTCCCTGCACTGGCCACACAGCCCCACAGCATGATGGAACCACCACCATATTTTACTGTAGGTAGCAGGTGTTTTTCTTGGAATGCTGTGTTCTTTTTCCTCCATGCATAACGCCCTTGTTATGGCCAAATAACTCAATTTTAGTTTCATCAGTCCACAGCACCTTATTCCAAAATGAAGCTGGCTTGTACAAATGTGCTTTAGCCCACCTCAAGCGGCACTTTTTGTGCTGTGGGCGGAGAAAAGGCTTCCTCTGCATCACTCTCGCATACAGCATCTCCTTGTGTAAAGTGTGCCTAATGGTTGTACGATGCACAGTGACTCCATCTGCAGCAAGATGATGTTGTAGGTCTTTGGTGCTGGTCTGTGGGTTGACTCTGACTGTTCTCACCATTCGTCGCTTCTGTCTATCCAAGATTTTTCTTGGTCTGCCACTTCGAGCCTTAACTTGAACTGAGCCTGTGGTCTTCCATTTCCTCAATATGTTCCTAACTGTGGAAACAGACAGCTGAAATCTCTGAGACAGCTTTCTGTATCCTTCCCCTAAACCATGATGGTGAACAATCTTTGTCTTCAGGTCATTTGAGAGTTGTTGTGAGACCCCCATGTTGCTACTCTTCAGAGAAAATTAAAAGAGGAGGGAAACTTACAATTGACACCCTTAAATACTCTTTCTCATAATTGGATTCACCTGTGTATGTAGGTCAGGGGTCACTGAGCTTACCAAGCCAATTTGAGTTCCAATAATTTGTTCTAATGGTTTTGGAATCAATAAAATGACAACAACAGTGCCCAAATGTATGCACCTGCCTAATTTTGTTTAAACAATTATAGCACACTTTCTGTAAATCCAATAAACTTCATTTCCCTTCTCAAATATCACTGTCTGTCTCCTATATGATATAATTAACTGACATTTTTTATCGTAACAACCAACGATTTATACAGGAAAATCATGACGATTAACAAGGTTGCCCAAACTTTCGCATCCCACTGTATATGATGTAGTGATAACTCTAGTTTTATCATCTCGTTTTTTGTAGGGGGAAAGTATCTACCTATATATATATATATATATATATATATATATATATATATAGACTTTGGAGAATGAGGATGCAGCACACTGTTATATTCGGGTGCAAGTCAGGCCGGTGTGGACCAGCACCACGGTCCAATTCAATAGAAGTAAAAGGAGGCCAGCAGCACACCACGGGTTTCAAAAGAAGACGTGCAGTTTATTCACCCAGTATCATTAGCAGCGACATTTCAACCGCTTGTTGCGGTCTTTCTCAAGCTATGTATCACATAGCTTGAGAAACACCGCAACAAGCGGTTGAAACGTCGCTGCTAATGATACTGGGTGAATAAACTGCACGTCTTCTTTTAAAACCCGTGGTGTGCTGCTGGCCTCCTTTTACTTCTATATATATATATATATATATATATATATATATAGACATTTAGGGTATGGAATCATCCTTCAAGGGGGGTCGATCGTCCAACACAAATTAACTGTGTAGTATGTAATCCTCCATATATATGGAACTTGGTTAGTGATTAGAGATGGCCTTGCGGTTCGCCCGGCTGTCATTTCGCGGTGAACTTTGCGTGTTCGCGACTCGCCGAACATGCAAACATATGGAGATATTCGTGGCCGCCATATTCTTTTTCATTGTGAAGAACTTTGACCCATGACACATCCATCAGGTGGTACAGGACAGCCAATTGAGACGTTTCAGCACATGGGCATACCCCCTACCTTATAAATAAACCTGATCGGGCTGCCATTTTACATTCAGTGTTTTGCCAGTGTAGGGAGAGGTTGCTGTGTGGAGCAGGGACAGACTGTTAGGGACACCAAACGCTAGCTAACAGGGCCACAAAAGTCATTTTAAGGACTAGTATAAGTGTGCTATCGATAGGTGGGATACACAAAGGGGTGCGATATACTTAAAATATACTTTTATAATAAGTCAAAAACACATAGATCTATATTGTGATCACCTGGAAGTCAGGGGCCTAGGGGCTAGGGGCTTACTGGGGTAATTTTTATATAGCGTAAAGTTCCGGATGACGTCGCTCTTATCCAGGCGAGTGGTCTGTGGTTAGGCTATCAGGGCCAGAATAGCACCCCTCTGTAGGGCAATATCAGGGACAGTTCTTTGCCCAGGGATAGATGTTTTTTGCTTTCCCTCTGGGATTCATGGATGTGCACTAGAACCCCCCGGATTGTGGTAGGACATATGGTTTCTGATTTGGTGCCGTCGAGCACCTGATTTAGTGCCGCCGAGCACTTGTTATTGCCTACCACATCTATGCTTTTTGCCTGACTTTAATAATTTAATTTATTTTCATTTTAAGGGATATCTTTTCCATTCACACGTCCGCAAAATGGGTCCGCATCCGTTCCACAATTTTGCGGAACGGGTGCAGCCCCATTCATTTTCAATGGGGCCGGAATGTGCTGTCCGCAACTGCATTTGCAGATCCGCACTTCCACATCCGTGCTTCCATTTCCACACAAAAATAGAACATGTCCTATTCTTGACAAGATTAGGCATTTTCTATCATAGTGCCGGCGATGTGCGGTCCACAAATTGCGGAATGCACATTGCCGGTATCTGTGTTTTGCGGATCTGCAAAACACTTACGGACTTGTGATTGGACCCTCATAGTAACACTATTAAAGGTTACGTTTTATCTTTATGTACTGTATACTCTAATGGATTGCCTTCTGTGTACAATGTTATAATATACTTTCTATCTTAGAAAGTATATTATAGTGTATTTGTATTGTGCGGCAGTTGTGTGCGGTTCTGCTGCGATACTGCAGGTATATAGAGGGAAAAGCGTTATTGGAACAAATAATTTTTACTGGTGTGATATACCAGTTGTCCCCCAAAAGAACTGATTGAAGCGGGGTGTTATATACCAATATACTTTCTTTATAGTGCATTTGGGTACTGTATAGTGCACTTGCGCAAAATTATATTGCTGATATTTTGCATATTTTTTACATTTATAGTTTACTGATTTTATTAAGCCATTTGTAAATTTCAAAGGCAATAGCTAACCCCTGACATTTTAATTTTTAAATGTCCTTTTTGTCTTTTTTTTGTCTTTTTTTATTGCTCTTTTTAGCTGTAAGCCACGTAGGGTTTAATTTTTGCTGTTTAAACTTGTTACCTACATAAATACATTTTTCAGTGTAATTACCCAAAGTAAGGTTATCTTTAGTAGTATTATGTGAAAATAGCTGCTCCTAGTCTATGCCCTGAAATGCTGCCCTCTTCCCTGGCAAATTAGCATTTTTAAAATAGAATTTTTGCCCTCCCAACCAGAGTTCGTTTTTTTACATTTCATAAGGATTATAATTATATTGTGGTCACTGTTGCCAAGTGTTTCACAAACAGTGACATTCCCAACAAGCTCATCATTGTAATTATTAGATCTAACACTGAAGGCATCAAAACTATGAATTAACACATGTGGAATTATATACATAACAAAAAAGTGTGAAACAACTGAAAATATGTCATATTCTAGGTTCTTCAAAGTAGCCACCTTTTGCTTTGATTACTGCTTTGCACACTCTTGGCATTCTCTTGATGAGCTTCAAGAGGTAGTCACCTGAAATGGTCTTCCAACAGTCTTGAAGGAGTTCCCAGAGATGCTTAGCACTGGTTGGCCCTTTTGCCTTCACTCTGCGGTCCAGCTCACCCCAAACAATCTCGATTGGGTTCAGGTCTGGTGACTGTGGAGGCCCGGTCATCTGGCGCAGCCCCCATCACTCTCCTTCATGGTCAAATAGCCCTTACACTGCCTGGAGGTGTGTTTCGGGTCATTGTCCTGTTGAAAAATAAATGATGGTCCAACTAAACGCAAACCAGATGGAATAGCATGCCGATGCTGTGGTAGCCATGCTGGTTCAGTATGCCTTCAATTTTGAATAAATCCCCAACAGTGTCACCAGCAAAGCACCCCCACACCATCATACCTCCTCCTCCATGCTTCACAGTGGGAACCAGGCATGTAGAGTTCATCCGTTCACCTTTTCTGCGTCGCACAAAGACACGGTGGTTGGAACCAAAGATCTCAAATTTGGACTCATCAGACCAAAGCACAGATTTCCACTGGTCTAATGTCCATTCCTTGTGTTCTTTAGCCCAAACAAGTCTCTTCTGCTTGTTGCCTGTCCTTAGCAGTGGTTTCCTAGCAGATATTCTACCATGAAGGCCAGATTCACACAGTCTCCTCTTAACAGTTGTTCTAGAGATGTGTCTGCTGCTAGAACTCTGTGTGGCATTGACCTGGTCTCTAATAGTGTTGAGCGCGAATATTCGAATTGCGAATTTTTTTCTCGAATATCGCAATTTCGAGATTTCGCAAATATTTAGAATACCGTTCTATATATTTGCGAAATCGAATATTCGTTTTTTTTGTTTGTTTTTTTAATTGGTATATTTTTTTCTTTCCCACTTCCCTAAAGTTGTTCTTACCTGTCCTTTGGATTCCTGGCTTCCTGGCTGCTCCAGTCAGTGCCCGTTGCCACTTCTGCCGACTTCCGTGCTCATGGAGCGTCCCCATCACCATGGGAACGTCTCCATATACTAGAATGTACTGTCAGATTTGAGCATTACGTTGAAATCGCAATTCGATTAATTCAAGTTATAATAATCGAATTGCGATTTCAACTTAACACTGCTATATTCCATATTCGTTAATTCTAGCCTAATATGGAATATAGCAGTGCTAAGTTGAAATCGCCATGCGATTACTTCGAGTTATATTAATCGCATCGCGATTTCAACTTTTTACGTATATTCTTAATATTGCTCTAACTTCATCTTTTAGAATATTACGAATATTCTAAAAGACGAAGTTAGCGCAATATTACGAATATTCTAAAAGACGAAGTTAAAGCAATATTACGAATATTCTAAAAGACAAAGTTAGAGCAATATTACGAAATTTCGTAAAATACCCATATAGATTGTAATTTAGCTAATATACTGCTATAGTAATTTTTTTTATAGTGTACATATTTGACAAAACTTAAGTTCAGAAGAGGCAAAAAAAATAGAGAAAATAAAAGGATTATAGCACTATATTAGCTAAATTACAATCTATATGTGTATTTTACGAAATTTTGTAATATTGCTCTAACTTCGTCTTTTAGAATATTCGTAATATTCTAAAAGACGAAGTTAGAGCAATATTACGAAATTTTGTAAAATACACATATTAGCCTAGTCATAGTCAATTAGTCATAGGAACGTTGCCTTATACTATCAAAGGAAAAATCGCAATACGCGATTAATTAAATCGCATATTATTCGCGATCATTGGAATAATTAAGAATATTCGATTTTGACGATTTTGACGAATATAACACGAAATATCGCAAAATCGAATATGGCACCTCCCGTCTCTAATCTGAGCTGCTGTTAACCTGCGATTTCTGAGGCTGGTGACTCGGATGAACTTATCCTCCGCAGCAGAGGTGACTCTTGGTCTTCCTTTCCTGGGGCGGTCCGCATGTGAGCCAGTTTCTTTGTAGCGCTTGATGGTTTTTGTGACTGCACTTAGGGACACTTTCAAAGTTTTCCCAATTTTTCGGACTGACTGACCTTCATTTCTTAAAGTAACGATGGCCACTTGTTTTTCTTTACTTAGCTGCTTTTTTCTTGCCATAATACAAATTCTAACAGTCTATTCAGTAGGACTATCAGCTGTGTATCCACCTGACTTCTCCACAACACAACTGATGGTCCCAACCCCATTTATAAGGCAAGAAATCCCACTTATTAAACCTGACAGGGTACACCTGAGAAGTGAAGACCATTTCAGGTGACTACCTCTTGAAGCTCATCAAGAGAATGCCAAGAGTGTGCAAAGCAGTAATCAAAGCAAAAGGTGGCTACTTTGAAGAACCTAGAATATGACATATTTTCAGTTGTTTCACACTTTTTTGTTATGTATTCCACATGTGTTAATTCATAGTTTTGATGCCTTCAGTGTGAATCTACAATTTTCATAGTCATGAAAATAAAGAGAACTCTTTGAATGAGACGGTGTGTCTTTCATAAAAAGTGTAAAACCCTGATGATTAACAGCCCATTCGTGTGAAGAGTCTAGCCATGTCTCCGTCACACCAACTGCATCTACAGTATGTGTTCCTCCAGTACAATAGACTCCAGCTCCCCCATTTTGCTTGCTAGGCTTCTGGCATTTGTCCCACTGTCTTTCTAGTGATGATCGTGGCACTGGTAGTGTTTCTGAAAACTCTACTTTGGAGGTCCTGAACTTGACCTTCTCACCTAGTTCTCTGAAATCATTTTTAAATACCACCCATCTCCCCCTGACTTTCTCATTGGTGCCAATGTGTACCATGACCGCTGGGACATCCACATGGCCCTCCAGCAATCTGTCTATCTGATCTGCTATATGCTGAAACACTTTTCGACATTCACAGTTTGGGTGATAGATGCCCTTGTCCGTCTGCGTAATAATAGTCTCCAACCACCAGCATTTGTTGGACTTTTTCTGCACTATATTCTTCATCTTTCCTAAAGCAGTCATCATCTAGTTTGCTAGAAGCAATGCCCTGCTACAGTGATGTTGGCCTTTAGCTAATATCAGCCAAACAGGCATATTTACTGGGGTGTGCCAGATCAGGACTTGCCTGGCTGACATGCTTTCCCCTACCCCTTCTTAGCCAGTTAATGTTACCCAGCTACTGACTTCAAAGTCCTGATGTTGCAATGCTCCACCCAACTCCTTTCCACTGGCCCTAACCAGTGTCTGGCAAGTGAGGACTATCCCTCTCTACATGTTTTCAGTGGTTCTGACTGTTGCAAGCTGCAAACCATGATACTACCATTACCACATTTCACAAATGGGAATGCAGTGCTTACCTTTCTAATGCTTCTCATTTAAATGAAAAGGTAATATTCTGGTCTAATCTGTCCAGAAAACATTGCTCCAATTGCCTTCTGACTTGTTCAAGTGATCTTTAGCAAACTGCAGATGGGCACTAATGTTCTTTTGGAGACAGTTAAGTTTCTTCTTGCAATCCTGACATGCACACCACTATTTCCAGTGTCCTCCTGATAGTACACTCATGAACATTGACATTAGCTAATGAAAAAAAAGGCCTTTAGTTGATAAGAAGTTACCTTAGGTTCTTCTGATCTCATAGACTATTATACGTCTTACTCTTGGTATGATCTTTGTTGGTCTGCTACTCCTGGGGAGGGTAATAATGGTCTAAAATTTCCTAAATTTTTAGACAATCTGTATGACTTTGGATTGGTGGAATCTAAACTCTTTAGAGATGGTTTTGCAACCCTTTCCAGCCTGATGAGCATCAGAAACTTTTCTTCTGCGGTCCTTACAAATCTCTTTTGTTCGTGCCATAATGCACTTTCACAAACATGTGTTGTGAAGATCAGAAATTGATAGATCTGTGTTGTTTAAATAAAACAGGTCGCCCAGTCACACCTGATTGCCCCATTGACTATAATTTCCCCTTCAAATTATCTGCTTATCCTAAAGGTTCAAATACTGTGATATTGGATCATTTTCCTCAATAAGTAAATGACCAAGTCAAATATTTTTGACTCATTTGTTTGATTTGGTTATATTTAGAGATAAGCAAATTGAAGTTGACGAAATGGAATTCGATCCATATTTCAGGAAAAATTTTATTCGCACCGAATCCGAATTTCCTCACTCTTCATGGTAACGAATCACATTTGTTCCTAAAATGACTGCTGCACTTGTTAAGACACTGAGTAAAGAACTCTGGGAACGAGGGATCACCCACAATGCCATGCATGCAGACAATCAGCAGCCAGCCTGCCCTGTGATGTCACAGTCCTATAAATAGCCTCAGCCATCTTGGATTCTGCCATTTTCCAGTGTATTTAGTGCAGGGAGGGACGTTAGCAGGCGCTAAGGAAAGTGCTAGGAAAGACTTAAAAACTTTTATTTTGCTGACTAGAAGTTCAGGGAAAGAGCATTAGAAGTGTAGGGAAAGGATAGGGATGAATTGAAGCAGAACAGGGTTCAATAGGGGAGTTTACGGCCTGGGTAATAGGAACAATCCTATACAAATATATAAATGGGCCATACAAAAAATATGGTGAAAAACTATTCCATGTAAGCTGCCCTCAAAAGACAAGGGGGCACTGCCCTTGACTGGGGAAGAAAAAGTTCAGTCTTCAGAAGCGTCAAAGCTTCTTTACTGTAAGAACTGTAAATCTGTGGAATAGACTTCCTCAGGACGTGGTCACAGCAGGAACAGTGGACAGTTCTAAAAAGGCTTTAGATTATTTCTTAAAAATAAATAACATTAATGCTTATGAAAACGTGTAGAAATCTCACTTGCTTCAGGGATTTGCATCCGTACCTATCCCTTGGTTGAATTTAATGGTCTATTTTTAACCATATTACTTATGTAACTATGTAACAATTACACCTTGCTGCACTGACTGTGGATCCAAATTGCCATTATACCCCTACTTTCAGGTTAGCAATAGATGATACCTCTGTAATTCCAGAAAAACATTCTTATTATTGGGATGCAAGTGCTGTGTGATACAGCCATTAACAGGGTGTATTACTAGGAAATATTTCTACATCTTATTAGCCCTTGTGCAGTGCAGTTACTTGTTCTAAAGCCTTTTTGGTGTGTATTAGTGGGAAGAAAAGGGCTTATTTGCCGTTCAGAGGTGCAGTTATATGTTCTAAAGCCTTTTTTGTTGTGTAATAGTGGCAAAAAAAGTATTATTTGCCATTGTGTGGTGAAGTGAGAACATTACAGCCCATTTTGGTGTGTATTAGTGGCAAAAAAAAAGTATTATTTGCCGTTCAGCGGTGCAGTTATATGTTCTAAAGGCTTTTTTGCCATGTATTAGTGGCAAAAATCGTATTATTTGCCGTTCAGCGGTGCAGGAATATGTTCTAAAGCCTTTTTTGGTGTGTATTAGTGGCAAAAAAAGTACTATTTGCCGTTGTGTGGTGAACTGACAAAATTACACCCTTTTTTGAGGTGTATTAATCACATTTATATTTACTTATATGATCTAACAGTATGTCAAACAGAGAAGTGACAGGTCTTGCACAGGGGAGGGGCACAGGCCTAAATGTTTCTGGCGCAGGCACAGATCGCAGCAAAGTAAGAAGGCATGGCAGCAGGGGTCACTTCGAGAGGCCTGAGCTCCCAGTGTCAGCTAGCGGTCGTAACTTGACCAGCAACCCAGTGGTTCTTGAATGGTTGACTTGGTCATCCACTTTGTCCCAAGTGACATCAGACACCACCAGCCAAGAGTCGGTGGGTTCGTCAGACACAAACCTTAGTTGGCATTGCCCGGGAGCAGGCCCTGTGCAATCACCTGTCCTCAACCTGCCTCTGTCCTTTTCTGTTCCCTCAGCCAGAGAAGTATTATATGTTGTTGGCTCAGCTCCACTATACAGCGAGGATGAGCTACTAGGGGAATGTCAGCAGCTATTGCCCAGCCAAAATCTGGAGGAGACATCCGCCGCTACCTCCGGTAGGTGGGCAAATAGAGATGAGGAGAGTGGTATGGGAGATGGTGTTGCGAGCGGTCAGGCAGAGACCATTGAGGAGGACATCAGTGACGTGCAGACAGTACTCGATGAGAAGAGGGTGGCAGCTTGCACGTGAGGCAGCGGTGGAGGCAGCAAGTCGGTAGTGTGGCCGGAAGTCAGCAGGGTGGCAGCAGTAGGAGGTCGGGAGCCAAATGTACCCGGGGTAGACCACCTGCTTTGTAGGAGCCTACCTGCCTGGAAAGTAGTGGTGCAGGGGTTCACGGAGGCAGCGGCGGTAGCAGTCAGTAAGTGCGGAGTGTTGGGGGTAAAATCACATATTCGGGGGTGTGGCAGTTTTTTGTTAAGCCACTGGAGGAGGTGAACATGGCCATTTGCTGAATCTGTGGGCAGTAAGTGAAGCATGGCCAGGGTGCCAATGTTGGCACCCCGGCCCTGCGTCAACATATGCAGCGTCACCATAAAGTGGCCTGGGAGAATCGTGGCTCCAATGTGGTGGTCCAGCCTGCCGCAGCAAACGCTGCATTACCCAGTGGCACGCACCTGATTTCAGGCAGCCAAGGCTCCACCACATCAGCCGAAGGGAGCTTTCTGTCCTTCCCATCATCTACTGGTTCTTATGCTCCTGCTCCTCACCCTCCTTCTCCTCGTCAGTGATTCCGTCAGCAATTGATCACCGAAGCGATTGCCAATAGACAACAGTATACGTGCACCTATCCAACGGTGCAGAAGCTGAACGTGCTCCTGGCCAAGTTGCTGGTGTTGCAGTCCCTCCCTTTCCAAGTGGAGGACTCTGCACCTTTCAGAGAACTGATGGCTTGTGCTGAGCTGAGGTGGAGAGTCCCAAGCCATCATTTCTTTGCCAAAAAGGCAGTACCAGCCCTGTACAAATATGTAGAACAGAAGGTGGGCCAGACCTTGAACCTGACGGTGTCTGCCACAGTACGTGGCAGCGCCGACGTGTGGAGCTGGAACTACGGTCAAGGACAATATATGTCCTTTACGGCCCACTGGGTAAATGTGGTTCCTGCCCAGCCAAACTAGAAACTTGGACAGGTGACGCCGCTTCTGCCTCCATGTGCTTACGCCGTTGGTCCTGCGACAATGTCCGCCTCCGCCTCCTCATCCTCCAACGTGTCCTCAGCCTCCAGGGACAATTCAAAGTGCTCCTCCCGTATACCACATGTGCAGGGCACAGCAGTGTCACGCTGTTCTACACCTTGTTTGCCTAAGCAAACTGAGTCACACAGGGGAGGAACTGCTCTGTGTCTTTCATCAAGAAACCGAATCCTGGCTTTCCCTGCTACTACCAAAAAACAGAACCATGGTGACCGACAACGGGAAGAACATGGTGTCGGCGCTGCATCAAGGAGGGCTGAGCGATGCACCCTGCATGGCACACATGTTCAATCTGGTTGTCAATCGGTTCCTGATGTCTTCCACCCATCTGTAAGACATCATAAAAATGGCTAGGAAAATTTTCATGCACTTCAGCCACTTGTACACTGCCAAGCACACCCTCCTTGAGCAGCAGTGGCAGAATGGGGTCCCCCAACATAGGCTTATATACAACGTTTCCACCCGTTGGAATTCCACCCTCCATATGTTGGGCCGACTATACGAACATAGAAAGGCCATAAACAATTTCTTGATAATCAAAGCTGACAGGAGTACTCCCCTGTGTAACTTCGATGTCAGCCAGTGGCAGCTCATGTGTGACACATGGCCTTTTGCTCAGGCCCTTTGAGGATATCATTGTAACGGTCACGTCCACACACACACACAGGGGGGAGGATAGTGACCACAGCGCTCTACCCTCACCCCTGGCCCTGCCTACTTGCCACATGATTCCTGATGACAGGGGACAACTGGATGGCAGTCCCAAACTTAGGATACGTGCCGGAAGGACAAACAAGACAAATAACGGATAGTGAATGGACCGGGACAAAACCAAGAGAGCAACGCAGTACAGAGGGATAAGCAAAGAATGGTCAGGAGAAGCCGGGGTCAAAATACCAGGAGAGATGCGCAGTACAGGAGGAGCAGGCAAAGGATCGTTAGGGAACAGGATGAAGTAAGTATGCAGGTAACAAACAAATCGCCAGGAAACCTAAATTAACAGGCAACCTGTGGCCAGCAGGCTGCCTGTTAAATACTAGTTAGCTGGGATCATGTGACGTGGCCAGCGTCACATGACCCGCACCAGGAAGTACAGCTGACCACCGAGTGCCCAGCTCGGTGCTCAGACCTCGCCTGATTGCTGGGGGAACTGGGGACGCCGGCCGCGCGGAGGAGACATGCGCGGCCGGTCTGTCCTGCCCCCTATCACCAATGAGACGAGGACGCGCACAGAAATGGGATGCTGGCGGCGCTGAGGAGAGCGAGCACCCCGGCGTCTCGTGATAACTATGTTATTTGTCAGTCACCAGGATTACGGGATGAAAAACGTCCTTTCACTACTTCATATACTGGAACAGATGCTGGTACATCTGGCTGGTCAGGGGACTGGAGACGTGGCGCCTACATCTCACGGCCACATGAGCCCTGTGGGGGCTGAACTGGAGGAGGACATTGTAGCACAAGCAATGTGTAGAGAAATGGGTGGTTTTCTACACAGGTGACAGGAGAGGAGGAGCAGGAACAGCCGGATGAGCAAGAGGGAGATGAGGAAGATGAGGCAGATGACCCAGGCACACTGTGGCAGTATGCAGTGGAGATGGAGGCAGGGAGTCCCTCCGAGTCACTTGCGCAAATTGCCTGCTGCATGCTCACTTGCTTGGGTAGTGACAGCCGAATTGTCACCATTTGGCAGAGGGGTGACTTACGGCTCTCCACCTTGTTGGACCCTCGCTACCGGTCCAAAATGGGGGCCGTTTTTTGCACTGAAGTGCTATAGAGACATCCTATGTATTCAGTTGGCCGCTGCCTATCTGCACCATCATCCATCCTCTCACAGGTCTGACTGAGGGGGGGCCCTCTGCGCTCTCGTTCCACTGCCATGACTTATGTGGCAGGGTGGGGAGTAGGAGCAGTACCATCTCCATTAGCAGCAGCTTTAGTCTATCGTTGATGATGAGCACTCACCAGCAGCAGCAGCTATGCCTAGAGCAGAACCTGAACCAGCAGGTGGTCGCACACTTGGACAGCACCGTACCACCCCACGTTGAAGATTCGCTGGACTACTGGGCAGCCAAACTGGATTTGTGGCCGCAACTGACCGGGTTTTGCCCTTGAAAAGCTGTCCTGCCTGGCTAGTAGTGTGGCATCAGAGCGGGTGTTTTGTGCAGTGGGTGACATAGTTACCCCAAGGAGAACTCGCCTGTCCACCCAAAATGTGGAGAGACTGACCTTTGGCAAGATTAATCAGGCATGGATCAGCCACCAATGCCTGATTCCTCAGATTAGATCATCCATGTTGACTCACCCAAACCTTGACAAAAGAGATCGTTTTTTTTCTGGCTACCATTCTGATGCTGCCACCCGCCTGATGCCACACATCTGATACCAAGTGCTCCTTCTTACACCCACCATCATCAGCGGGTACTGTTATTGCCACCCACCTCCCCACTCTGTCATCGGGTCACTCTGTGGTCTCCTGATGCTGCTGCCACCTCACCACTCGGGTCTCATGATGCTGCTGCTGCCACCTCCACATTATGTTACCTTGCCACTCTGTGGCCTCCTCATGCTGCTGCTTATTCAACACTGTCACCTTGCCACTCTGTGGCCTCCCCATGCTGCTGCTGCCACCTCCACACTATGTCACCTTACCAGTCTGTGGCCTCCTAATGCTGCTGCTAACTCCACACTATGTCACCTTGTCACTCTGTTGTTTTCTCATGCTGCTGCTAAATCAACAGTACACTATGTTACTGGGCCACTGTGTGGCCTCCTGATGCTGCTGCTAACTCAACACTATGTCACTGGGCCACTCTGTGGCCTCATCATGCTGCTGCCGCAGCTGCCACTTTCACAGTATGTCACCTTACCTCTCTGTGGTCTCCTCTTGATGCTGCTAAATCAACACTATGTCACTGGGTCACTCTCTGGCCACCTCATGCTGCTGCCACCTCCACACTATGTCTCCTTGCCACTCTTTGGTCTCCTCATGCTGCTAAATCAACACTATGTCACTGGGTTACTCTGTGGCCTCCTCATGCTGCTGCTGATGCCACCTCCACACTATGTCACCTTGCCAGTCTGTGGCCTCCTCATGCTGCTTCTAACTCAACACTATGTCACTGGGCCACGCTGTGGATTTCTCATGCTGCTGCCACCTCAACACTATGTAAATGGCCCACTCTGTGATCTCCTTATGCTGCTGCCATCTCCCCACTATGTCACTGGGCCACTCTGTGGTCTCCTCATGCTGCTGCTACCTCAACACTATGTCATCGGGCCATTCTATGGACTTCTAAAACTGTTTTTCCACCCTTCACACTCCATGACTGGGCCACTATTTTGCCTTTTTGGCCTGGTTGACATAATCATTTTTTGGACCATTCTTCTGATCTGTCAGAAGGAAGGAAAAATGAGATGCACAATGGATCCTGTCTGTGTAGCAGCTGTAAGGCCTGTATGGTCCCATCAGAATTGGCTTATGATTTGCAGGGCCATCTTTAATATTGATTGGACTGGGCAAGAATTTACTTGGGCCCCCTGGATCCCGCCTTCCCACACCCTAGCATGAAATCACCCTCCACCACAACACACACACAAAAAATAAATCCACACACCTCGTATACAATGCACAGGAATGTGCAGTGTGTGAGTATATCATAGCCAACCCACTGCTTTCCCATAGGGCTTCACAGAGATGCTTTGAATCAATGGATTTCTATGAGGAGTGTTTAGCGTGAATGCCAGTGTTGCACATGTGCAACACTGGACTAGGAAGCACCTCTAGTGGCCGTCTGATGAGTGGCCACTAGAGGTGTTCCTTGGCAGTAATGTAAATACTGCCTTTTTTTCTGAATAGGCAGTGTTTACATTAAAAAGCTTGCAGAGACATGCTATAGACACCAGAACTACTACCTTCAGCTGTTGTGGTTCTGGTGATTATAGTGTCTCTTAATATAGAGAAAAACAAACAGCACAAAAGTATCAAATAGAATTATAGCCATATGTAATGCTGTATAGTATTCTGGGCACATGAGAGGCTTAGATACACCTCACAGAAGAAATTATCACATATGATATACTTAGATACTCCACTCAGAAGAAAGTGTCACACATGATAGACTTAGATACACCTATTAGAAGACAGTGATATACATGGATACACCTTTCAGGTGACAGTATCACACATGATAAAATTAGATATACCTCTCAGTAGACACGTGAAAAACTTAGATACAGCAGCTGAACAGAAAGTATAACACTTAGGCAGTTGGGTTGACTTGTTACTCGGGGCATTCATTAACCATGAATAAAAACTGTCTACAATCTGTGTCTTGTGCAGAGTAGACATAGGGGGCGGGGCCTTCCATGCGCTCCGGGCCCCCATGTGCCGCGGGCCCCTTAGCAACGGCGTGGTCTGCTTATATTGGCGGTACGCCACTGCAGCGGGGCTCAAGAGGCAGCTGCCTTGGGCCCCCTAGGAGCAACTGGCCCCGAGGCATCTGCCCCTTTTGCCCTGCGTTAAAGACGGCCCTGATGATTTGTTGGCCAAAAGCAGGAGTGGGTACAAAACACAGAAGATGTGCAAATATTTAATTCACGTGTCATCTCTGTTTTGGATCCACTCCTGTTTTTTTTTAGCCTTAGCAATACTGATAGATTACTGACCAAATGCTGACCGAGTGCGCCCTTTCATGCTACAGTAGGATCTTGGGCCTCTGCACGGTTCTTTATACCTGGCGCTAACATCGACCTGTAAGGCTGAGTTCACACTTGAGTTATTTGGTCAGTTTTGGCCCCGTGACTGCCCAAATAAGTGAAGTGTGCAGTGATTCTAAGAGCGACCCCTGTCATCTGCATGTCATACTGACTCACAGTACTGTTTCACTACCACAGCAGACTCTCTATGCGTGTTACTGCAAGGCAAAGTGTTCTACACCACTATACAGGCTCTCTGCAGCCAGGAAATCTGTTGACAATTCGGCCAAATCTGATTTTTTGACAATTCGGCGAACCTGCCGAAATGTATTTTTGAGAAATTCTTTCATCTCTAGCTATATTTATCTACTTTTAAGACTTATGTTAAAATCAGAAATACAGAAAATTCTGAAGGGTTCACAAACTTTCATGCACCACTGTATACTGTACCTATGTATTTATAAATAGGCACACAGAGATATTATCTTTAATTATCAATTTACAATTATTTACTAAAATAGACATGTAAGGAGCAGTGACAGGTCTTCTTTAATACCTCAGATCACTAATCAATTATAAAATATTAACAATATATGTAAAACTAATAAATCATTCATAAAATTATATAAAGACATGTCCAGTTATTTGCACATGAGAAACATTGTTTTGCTAGGCCTAAACCTCATCAGCCCTTTCAGACTTTGAAGCTTTCACATAAGGGAAAGAGAACATATGTGCTAGACACAGCATCAGAGGACAACATGACCGAAATGGCTGGATCAGATTATCTATTCTGACATTAAGTCTATTTTGATGAATGCGCTGCTGATCCCTCTGTCTTGGAATATAATTGACAATTTGAAGGAAATCAACAGTAACATGACATGGAGATTGCTAGGTGTAAACTTACCAGCAGAGGGCGATACAATCAAATGTAAAGCAAGCTGGACATAAACACAGAACTAATGAAAGAATAAAGAAGATAAAAAGGTGTATTGTCCTTAACAGTAAAATATCTCACATATTGTGATACATGAAAAAGCAGCATTTGTTAAAAAGTAAAAAGATGTAATAAATCTGCACATATTAACTTGGTTACCTATAGAACATATATAGGCAACCAATGGGGTCTAACAACTAAAGAGAAGCCTTTCTGACTGTATTGCATCTGCAACAGCTTAGAGCCCCACAGGTTGTTTCTTATAGAATATTCCTTTTACATTTTTTTTTATTTTTTTTTATTATCATTATTATTATTATTATTATTATGGAAAAGCTTATGCTTTCCCAGACTTCTGTGAGAAATATGATTGTCTGGCAGAAGCTATAAGTAAATAATAAGACTCTAATATATCTGATTATTATTAAGAACTCTTAGGCAGTCCACCTATTCACCTAAATTTGCAGTTGCATAGACAGGTGTGTCCTACTAGCACTGGAATCACTTAATACCTGATAACCTGCTAAGGGTTAATACATGTTTGCCACTTTTATCAAATGCTACTGCTAAACTATCAATAGGTATAGAACATAATTAGATATAGAAATATTTTTTATATATATTTACTAAACTACATTTCACCATTTATTATACTTTCTTCTCTATTTTTCCCCGTTTGCTATGTTTGTCAGGCTGCTCTACACAAGGACCATCACACTATTCTGTCCTGTAAAGTAACACTATATCTTCACATTCAGCCCCATTGTGAACTCACAAGCTGCTTATTGCTGTTCTACTTAATGCGCATTAAATCTCCTTAATCTAAAATCACAAGCTAATTTTGCTCCTTAAAAGTGAAGCTATGTACTTAGCATGACTGTTATATGTGGGTAATAAAAAGCTATACACTGTACTAATGGTAGCTCATGATATACATTGTCGCCTGAGTAAATTGAAAAACAAAAATAATACAACAAAAAACATAAAAAGGTGCAATTATTGTATTATTTACTTAATGAACAGATTTTTTTCCATCTTAGCTAAATGTTTATTTAGAAAACAAAAAACCAAAATTTCCATGAAATAAAAAATACATTAAAAAAATGAATAAATAAATAAATAAATGAAAAAAAAAAAAGTGTTTAACACATTTCAAATTCACAGACGGATGGATGGATGAATAGATATACAAATAGATAGAAATGAGATGGATATGAGATAGATAAGAGATGGATATGAGATAGATACAAGATAGATAGAGATATGATAGATGGATAAAAGATATATAAATAGGTAGATAGATACATATATAGATAAATATGAGATTGATATTAGATAGATATGTAAGTACAGCAAAGCTTACATATTTTTAGTATATAAACACATAGCATGGATAAATTAATGTATGCTTGAATATTTTCTCATTCAGAATTAATTATATGCAATTATATTTATAAATATTGTTTTATTACTTTTCATTTATTTTGTGTAATATAAATGAGGGCGAAAAAGAAAAGGAATAGAAAAAGACAGCAGCAGGAGGATGAACAAAAGACGAGAGAAGACAAAGTGGAAGGAGAGCGACAGAACAAGAGATTGGAGGGGAGACGAAGAGAAAGACAGGTAACATCCCCACCTGATTTATTTGCTCTCCCTTTGGCAAGATGATAAATAAATATCCCACCAAGCATGGAGAAAAAAAGTATATAAAATAAGTAAAAGGAATCATGAGATAGGTGCAGTGTGTGAGCGGAGAAGCTCTATGTAAGATTCATAGCTACTTCCAACACGAGAGAAATATGTTGATTCAGAGAATCGTTTATCTTGGATGTATTTTCGGAGATTTGACTTCCAAAACTTGAATGCATTTGTTGCTAAATAGGAACGTTGTCCCCGAAGAGAACTTTTTCTTGTGCGCGTATCCGCTGCGCTATAAAACTGTGACAATGCCATCTGTTATGGTCGGACGGGGAGGGGAGAGAGGGGGCACAAAGTCACGTGAAGGAATAGATGAAAAAATAGTTCAGCATATGGCAAAAGATGCAGATCTCCAGGTATTTTTTGTGGCAGGCAGTATCTTGTCACCAGTGAACATTCTGATTTTGGTAAGTTATAGAAGAATGGGTTAAGTATAATAAAATAATTAAATACTATTTCATTTTTTACTTTTTTTTTCAGATATAATATTTGGCTTTTATAAATAATAGCCACTTCAAGAGGTTGAAAAATATTAAAAATGTGAGCCTGTTTTTGAAGGAATTTTTTTTATACCTGTTGTCTACAAATATACAGATTTTCTTTATTATAAGATATAGTAATAATGTATAGTCTGTGGAATTAGAATTGTCTGTTAAATGCAAGATTTGTTTTCTATTATGCAAAGTGCATGTATAGATTTCTGGAAAGCTTATTTTCATGTTGCTAACTGCGGTCAATACTTCTCCGTGTAACTTTCACCCAAGGCTTTCATGTAACATAATATATGAACGCTCCTCCTGTGTGAATCTCACTCACATCCCAGATTCAGAACTGCACAGTGTTATCTAGTGCACAGAATTTGGAGTTATAACAATACACAGAAATGGTTTAGAAACAGAATTAAATATAATTTTGGGTCATATAAAACATAAAAAAATAGATTCTGAGTTATTGTATTTGGGAAAATTGTAGGTTTCCAAATCTTCATGATTATCACCAAAACATTTTCCAGATAGATTTGTGTATGTCTGCAAAGCAAACATATCACTTAACTGCCCAGTGTTCAGATATTAACTGTCCTTCTTTGTAGGTGCATAGATGCATTGCACAAATAAACAAGACAAAAGGTGGTTCTTCTGCGTCAGCAGCAATACAAATGTGTTGGTAGGCAGGAGTTTTATTATGTACAGTCTTTGCTTTTCTGAACTTCCCCTAAGAAATACAGGTGAAACTCCAAAAAATTGTGCAAAAGTTCATTGATTTCAGTAATGCAACTTAAAATTAGAATTTTGGGAAAAGGTTCAATATTCTAGGCTCAAAGTGTCACACTCTAGTCATGCTAATTAATCCATATCCCCTGAGCAAAGGGGACCTCAAAATAGTGACTTTGGGGTTTCATAAGCTATAAGCCATAATCATCCAAATTATAACAAATAAAGGCTGGAAATATCTCACTTTGCATGTAATGAGTCTCATATGCTAGTTTCACCTTTTAAGTGGCATTACTAAAATAAATGAACTTTGCACAATATTCAAATTTTTTGAGTTTCAACTGTATGTGATGATCTGAAATGTAGTGGTTGACCACAGCAGATAGGAGATGCTTCACACAGATGTTTTATAGATATTTTAGATCCACCAGAAATCAATTTCTAGTACCATCCTCAACAGTATTTCAAAGTGTTTTTGGTTTTTTTTGTATGGAAAAGTTGACATTTTCTTCTCTAAAAAACCTGGATATGCTGGAAAGTACTGCAGGTTGTAGGTTGTAGGCTTGTAGCTTCTGGGTTGTATATCTGCAAGTTCTTAGGAGTCCAGTAGGTGGTCCTAATTTGTGATTGGCAGTTATCTCTGCATGCACAGTCATTCAGGGACAGATGTCAATTACTGAATATGTCCCATGGGGTTACTAAGCCCAGAATCAGCAGAGATTTAAATTAGGAAATCACAAGCTACACTGGAACTTTTCCTACAAAACAATACTGTATATCAAATTGCTCAGCTCCTCCAGCTCTATAACAGGCTGCCTGACACATTTTCAGGTTTCTCTTAATGGCATCTACTAATACTGTGAGGAAGGTGACCAATGCATCCCAACTTCACTCTGCAACAGAACAATGAACCTATTCAGTTTACTAGGCAAAGAAGTGTCAGGCACACTTAATATTATGTATATTTTTTACATTTTACTTTCTTACTTTTAAAAAGACTTTTCATGTTTCTGTAATTATTATTTAAAGAAAAGTGTTTTAATTGTGACTAAGATGTTAAGGCCTGGTGCAAATCTTTGAATATACTGTCATATGTCAACCAACATGTAGAAAAGGAGATGAGTAGGCTTCAAGTGCTTTGCTTTTTTTCTACATTTTCTTGGCAGAATAGCTTTTTGGCATCAAAGTCTTACAGGGTGAAAGATGAAAGGCTCAGGGGAATATTGGCATGGGCGATGGATATATTATATAATCAAGGCACAAGATTTAAATTGAGAGACAAAACAAAAAGGTTAAAAGATCAGAATAATTACGGGAATCAAACTATCAAGGTTTTTGTTGCTATGACTAAGGATGCATAACTTTTCCAAAATGCGTTTTTATTAGGGTGACGTTTTCTTAATTTTGTATTGCTCTGATTTTATTGATCTTTAATAAATGCTACATTATGGATTTGGTGCTGGATTTCTTCATTCAGAGTCAACAAATACTAATGAAAGAATGACTGCTTTGTTCTGGATGCCTTGAGATAAAATAGCCTGTTGTTTGGGCACTAGGAGGCCGGAAAGGCCACTTTACAAGGTATGGAGAACCAGTATCAAGATCCACATAGCTTTGCCCAAGGATCCTCTTGTAGGCATTTTTATGGTTTCTTATCAGATGTTCAGGAGTAACATCCAGCTTTTTTAAGTGAAGTGCACAGAATCCCAGCACCTATGTTTGTTAATAAGAACATCTGAACAGTAAATCTGGTAGAAAGAGGTGGAACTAAATTACATGTGGGGGCACTGTGAAATATTGGAAGGTGGTGTACATGTTCAGATGGTGAAGAGACCATTTGATGCATAAATGCCAAAGCATCATCTAACTGTCTTCAGCAAATATGCCCTAAAATGAAACTCTGACTACAATAAATCTTTATATGCAGGAACAATATGCATTCATTCTAAACTAAGCTTTTTGGGCTCCAAGTGTCTCTCTTGCCTTTCTTGGAACAACAAGAAGAACTTTGACAGCTACTATTGTTAGTCATGTTAGGTTCTCTGCACATTGTATCTAAGCCCTACATTTATCATGTTCACCATAAAAAGCTCCGTATCCATTAATCCATAGGGCTCCACTTACAGGATTGTGACCAAAAGAGAGTTCTTTTGGCCTCCATTAAGGTGGTAGCACATCTTTTTTCCTATTGTATAAAAAAGCACAGCAGACCGTGCTTTCCTATACAGTGGGTCATCATAAAAAGACTTAAGGTGAGAGAACAGTACAACCTCATCATACAATCTGTTATAGGTTCTATATCAGAAAGAATAATAACAATTAAATCTAAAAATGCTAAGAAAAATCAATTCTGGGAAGTGTTGTTCAGTAGATACGCCAATGATAAGAGAAGTGCAAAGTCATTACTTTTATATCTTTTTATAGAATACAATTAGACTTTGTATGGGAGAAGAACAGCAATGTATGAAGAAAGATTACATTTTTTGTTCAAATCTCTGGAAATATACATTTAGGGCACATATATACGACTATATTATGTCATACAGAGACGTAACAGGCAACCTTCAAAGTGTATAGAACCATACTATACCACCATATTTCTTTTGATTTCACACTGACCCACAGAAGCTTTTTGAATTTTGTATGAATCTGACTGGAAAAAATAAAAATGTAGCATTTTCTATTGGATGTCTTGCATTACAAAGAATTTTTTCTAGAAGTTGGGGGACGTTTCTAAAACAGGCTAAATAAATCCATCTTTGTTGTGCATAGCAGCCAATCAGAGCACAGCTTTGAATTTGCATTTTTCTATTGAAAAATGAAAGCTTTACTGTGATTGGTAGGAGTAGGGACTCCATGTTCCTCCATATGGGACACAACTCTGCTGCACGTGCGGGAGGCCTAGCATAGAGGCTGCATAGATGCTTCCATGAACTCCACCTGCTTTCTCTCTACTGCAAAATAATTAAAATGAGATATAGAGAAATGTTGGAAGGAAAAAAATATGAATTAAGCAGAAGACCACAAGAGTACAAGATTCATAAACCCGAATCTCAGCAGGTAAAGCAGAAATCCAATTTTGGCTGTTTTCTTTTTAATAAAAAGTACAAAATGCTCTTTATTTATGTCAGTTGTTATTTTCTTCTAAGGGTTTCTCTGGGAGGCAGCTTTCTACTGAGATTTACAGAATGAGATGTACCTGAACACAAGATAATAAAACGGAGTCGAATATGAAAACATTTGGCAATTAAAGTCTGGGACACATGATGACAGAGGAAGAACAAACTGGACAAAGCTTGTAAAAAGCAGGGAGTGATGTCCACTACATCGGAAAGAGTAGCTGCTGTTTGTGTGGTCAACTACCTTGTCATTGTCAATGACTAGAGATGAGCGAATTTCTTAAAAGTTGAAGATCTCGGCCGAAATCCTGTGCGGCACAAGAGTACGTCATCACACCCAAGGCCTCTTGCACACGAAAGTTTTTTTCCGTTTCCGTTCCATTTTTTTGTGTTCCATTTGCGGTCCGTATGCAGAACCATTCACTTCAATGGGTCCGCAAAAACAACGGAAAGTACTCCGTATGCATCCCGTTTCCGTATTTCTGTTCCGTTAAAAGGTAGAACATGTCCTATTATTGCCCGCAAATCATGTTCTGTGGATCCATTCAAGTCAATGGTTCCACAAAAAAAACGGAATTCATCCGAAATGCATCCGTATGTCTTGTGGAACCATCTATTGAAAATTTTAAAACCAGCCAAATTTTTTAATGTACTTACTGTTTAAACATTATTGTATGCTTCTTCAATCAAAAAGGATAGAACGAGGTGGCACTGCCTAAACTTAGGCGATCCGCAAAAAATGGATCACAAACGGAAACCAAATAGAAAAACGGAACTGAAACGGAAACACTACTGAAACAAAAACCCCGAAAAAACGGATCCGTAAAAAACGGACCGCAAAATACTGAAAAAGTCATACGGTCATGTGCAAGAGGCCTAAAGCAGCATAGAACAAGGACCAGTTATACATTGTTTCTATTGGCATTATTCTTATTTTATAGTTTTATTGTCATATATTAGGCTTTAATTGAAATGTACCAACTATTTTAAAAGGGTTGCCGCACATTGAGGAGGACTTTGAGTGGATCAGTGGGGAAGCATGTGCCCTGTCACTCTATGGAGCTAATAGAAACAGCCCAAATCTGCAGTCGGGACCCCCGTTCTAGTAATTAGTGGGTTCCCAGTGATCAGACAAGTATCCCCAATCCTATTGAAATTGGTACTTATACATTATGTTGGCTACACAGCAATAGTAAATGGGTCCTTAACCCGTTAAGGACTGAGACAATATTATACAAGACGTATTTAAAACATTTACATTTTTCTTATATCCCGAGTCTTTTTGAGTCCAGTTGACATTAATTTATTTCTTATGCAGAAAATGATAATAAAATATGCAACTTTTTCCTAAACAGTCCCTATGGGAAGTCAAGAAAAATAAATTATTACTGCAAATAAAGTGTCAATTACACCCTTTACACATACGAAATAGGTCATAATGACATTTTATGCCTCCTCTTATTGAAAAGTAAACACATTAGTTTAATGGAATTCAATGTAATATTTCATTAATCACCGTTATATGTTAAACGTCTTGAGGAACACATTTATTTCAATCCCCATCTTAAATAAGTGAAACCTACTTACTTATGTAAAGAGGTTTCATCTTTAATGTTTTCGGGACAGTGAATATGAAATTGGAGCCATAAACATGTCTAGTGATTACCTACTGCTTTATTGTTAGACCCAATGCATGTTTCTATGGAGAAAAAGCTACATGTTTGTCACAGATGAAAAGAAAAGCAACCTAGAAGTCTCTGTGGCCTTGATATGAGAGATAAGTCATATTGAAAGGAGAGGTTTAGTATTTCAGATTCTCTGGTCTTCATACAGCTCAGTTGTAATTAAATGTTTAATCCGTTCTTATATTACCCTCTCTTCGCGTCCGGTTGGTAAGGGGGGCAGTCATTTAAATACAGAGCGCCAAAAGTCCAGATTATATTTCCATGTTGATGTTGGTGCCTGGATCAAAATCTAAGGCGTCTGCGTCATGGATGGGTAGTACATGATTAGATAGGTATCAGCACTTGGATACACTTATTCATGTACTTTTTAAAGATAGACAATAATTTAATATTCCTGACCCGATCCCATAATCCGATGTGACCCGGAAATGACGCTCCATGGTATCCAACCCCTGGTTAGCATTAGGATGCCTTCATATGTGGCAGGTTTTGTTGCAGAAAACGTCTACGACTGAAATCAATGTGCTTTCAGGCAAAACAACCCCATTCAGATGAATTACGGTAAACTGATTTTCAAGGTTTCTGCAACAAAATCTGCCTTGAGTGAAGGCACCCTAAAATGCTATTTTTCTAACACAGGGTTATCACTAGCCACACTAAACATTGTTGTCATACAATTGGCACCATTTTTCATAGAAAAGCTGGCACATCATCATAAATTTATGAACATTTTTGTTTGGACAGACAAACATGGAAGACATTTTTTCTATGATTTATTCTATTTTATTTTTTATAATTGTTTCATTATTAGTGTTGATCTCGAATATTCTAATCACAATTTTTTATTGCGAATATTGGCACTTCGAGAATTCGCCAATATCTAGAATATAGTGCTATATCTTTGTAATCGCGAATACTCTAGATTTTTTTTTTATCAGTACCCATGATCCCTCACTGCTTCTAATTCCAACTGGTGTGATATATCAGTTGCCCCCCCAAAAAACTGATTTAGGCAGGAGTGTGATATACCTATAATATAATTTCTATATAGTGCATTTGTATTGTGCAGCAGTTGTGTGCGGTTCTGCTGAGATACCGCAGCTCTACAGGGGGACAAATGCTACTGGAACAACTATACCTGTTGTTGACCCTAAATAAACTGATTAAGGTGTTTGATATACCTGCTTCCAGCAAATACTCATTAAGGGGTTCTAAATACCTGCTTCCACAAATACTGCTCTTCTATAGGGACTTTGTCACAGGCCATTCCACAAGGGTGGTAGGGGTCGGGCAGGTGCACCAGGCCAGAGCCTAAGTTGGAAGTTATAGAAGGTGTGTGGGATTACATCAAAGGACACACCAGACTTGGTTGAGTGGCTCACTTAGCCTTCCGCTTCTGCACCCTCCTCATCCTCTGTATAAGCACCCGTCTCACTCATTTCCAGACCTTACCAATGCGCAGCCATTCTTGGCATCGAATGAGGAAGAGGAGGTAGCAACGGCCGCCACCTAGCGGTTTGACAACAGTTCTCAGATCAGCCCAAGGAGGGTGGTGTTGGGTGCCCACAAGAGAGGAAGAGGAGGAGAGTTCAGAGAGAGAGAGACGGAGCAGCAGATAGGGAGGAGAAGGAGGAGAAGCAGGCAGAACTTACAGTGCACAGGAGGGAAAAAGCAGACTGCTAAAGTATCTGGAACAAGCCATCCACCATGCACAGTCACATCTGGCGCTCCCAGGAAGATCTGGCGCTCCCAGGAAGGCGGCACATGGCTCCGCAGTGTGGGCTTTTTTTTTTAACGTGTCCGCTGATGACAATAGTGTTGCCATCTGCAGCCTGTGCTGTCAATGCATAAGTCGCGGTAAGCCCAACACTCACCTAGGGACGACCGCCTTAAGAAGGCACCTGGCCTCTCATCACCGAGCCCAGTGGGAGCAACACCATAGAACCCACAGAGCCACACTCCTGGCGCTACACGTCCTGCCTCTTCTCCTTCTCCTCTCTCATTTCATTTGTCCTCCTCTCCACCTTCCACCATGCCATCGTCACATTCACCTGGCAAAGGGCAGGCTTCCATGGCCCAAATGTTCGAACATAAAAAGTTGATGACGCCGCATAAACCTCCGCTGGCTTGTTGGAACTGCTAGCCCGCCAACTACTGCCATATAAACTGGTGGACTCAGAGGCCTTTCGAAAATTTGTGGCCATTGGCACACCGCAATGGAAGGTTCCCGGAAGGAAATATTTCTCCCAGAAGGGCATCCCAGAGTCATATGGCCATGTTCAGCGGCAAGTAAATGTATTTCTGGCACACAATGTCGGTGCCAAGAAACATCTGACCACAGACACGTGGTCTAGCAAACACGGGCAGGGAAGTTACATAACTTTTACTGCCCACTGGGTGAACCTTCTGACAGCCGTCAAGCATGTAACCCGTGGCACCCATGTAGATTTGGTGCTACTGCCACGGATTGCATGCAGGCCTGTCTATTCTTCTCCTTCTCCTACTCCATCCTCCGTCTCATCCTCGCTGACTCCTCCTTTTCCACAGCTACCGCCTCTTCTGCTGCACCCCCTAAGCTCCCCAGGTACCTATTCGACGTGCCAGGTGAGACGTTGCCATGCTGTGCTGCGGCTGTTTTGCCTGGAAACAAAGAGCCACACCAGTCCTGCACTGCTTTCAGCTCTGCGGTCACAGGCCGATCAGTGGCTAACCCCGCTCAATTTGACAGTTGGTAAAGTGGTGTGCGACAACGGTGCCAATCTGCTGAGCACGCAGAAACAGGGCAAAATGACACACGTGCCGTGCTTGGCACACGTGCTGAACTTAGCTGTGCAGCGATTCGTTGCCAAATACCCTGGGGTCCAGGACGTCTTGCGGCAGGCCATTTTAGAAGATCTTACATGGCCATGGCTCGCCTCGCTGGCGTTCACCGGCAACACAACTTGCCCGTCTGACTTGTAACAGCCCAACACGCTGGAACTCCACCTTGTATATGCTTGATAGGCTGCTCCAGCTAAATGTGCCATTAACAACTACAGTCCCTAACAAAAGTCTTGTCGCTTCTCTATTTTGTAGAAGCTCCTGCTATTAACCTGACTTTTAATTAATCAATTGGTGTTAGAAATAGCTCATATGAAAAGCTAAATCCCTCCCAAATGATGTTTAATGCACTGAAAAAAATTAGTTTCACTGAAAAAAGATTTATCATTTAATCAAGACAGAAAGGTCAAATTTTGGCAAGACAAAAGTTTTGTCGCCTATACAGAAATTGAACAACTTTACTGCAAATCCAAAGATATGTCAGCAAATTAAAAAGAGGTGCTGTGAGATCCAAATGTAATATCTTGTATGACTTTCATGAGCTTGAAGGACAGCATCCATGCGGTTTGGCAAAGAGTCATACAATTTATTGATAAAGTCATCAGGAATAGCAAATAAAACAGTCTTGCATGCCTCCCAGAGTTCATCAATATTCTTTGGTTTCGTTTTCCGTGCTTCCTCTTTCATCCTACACCACATATGCTCAATGATGTTCATGTCTGGTGACTGGGCTGACCACTTCTGGAGCATCTTGATCTTCTTCGCCTTAAGGAACTTTGATGTGGAGATGGAAGTATGCGATGGGGCACCATCCTGCTGCAGAATTTGGCCTTTTTTATGGTTGTGACTATAAGAGGTAGCGAAGATTTCTTGGTATTTTAGACTATTGATGTTTCCTTCCACCCTGCAGATCCCTCGAACACCCCTATACTGGATGTAACTCCAGACCATGATTTTGCTTCCACCAAACTTCACTGTTTTCTAGGTAAATCTCGGCTCCATGCAGGTTCCAGTAGGTCTCCTGCAATATTTGCGGTGACTGGTGTAATTCAACAGAAGATTCTTCTGAAAAATCCACCTTCTGCCACTTTTCCAGCGTCCATCCTTTTAGCAGGCTGTGGGCCTTGGCAAATGCCGCACAGTTTTTCAATTGTCTTTTGTTTAGTGCTGGCTTATGGGCACTGATTCGACCATGGAGGCCATTTCGAGACAGAATCCAACAAACTGTTCTGGTTGACACAGGGACTTCAGGTGACCAGGTCTTGTGGAGCTCTGCTGCAGTGGAAAATGGTCTCTCCTTGGATTTTCGAGCCAGCAAACGGTCCTCTCGAGCAGTTGTCTTGCGCGGTCGGCCTGACCTGGCCTTGTCCACAACGTCTCCAGTCTCTTCAAAGCTTTTTGGCGCGACACATGCAGACTTCTGCGGCCATTTGATGAGATCCCCAAACTGGTCAATTGCAGCCAGGGCGCCATCAGTGGCTGAGGAATTTCCACCCACAGAGAAACAGTTGCGAGAACTAATCCTACAGCGCATGCAGAAAAAGGGTGGTTTTATGATGTGTTGGTCACTTCGGATAGGAGATCATTCTTGCAGCCAACCCATCAACAGCTGCCCTCCGGATCCAGCCTCAGGGAACGCCTAGACTGACAGGTGCCCGACTACATCGGGTTAACGCCAATGTGGATGCTCTGAGAAGCGAGGAACCCCTTGACTACTGGGTGGGTGTGCAGGCTTGACCTGTGGCCAGAGCTGGCACAATTTGCCATGGAACTCTTGGCTTGCCCCTTGTCGAGTGTCCTATCTGAAAGGACATTCAGCGCAGCAGGGGGATCGTGACCGATAAGTGCACTCACCTAGCTCATGACAGTGTGAACTACCTCACATTTCTAAAAATGAATGAGGGATGGATCTCGGAGAAATTCAACACCTGTGACGACCACGTTAATTGAATTTCCTCATGCCAGCCTACACATATCAGCCACTACCCAGAACAAAAAATGGTCCCTGTCTTATGTAAATGCAGCGGCATAAAAGGCCTTTTCTGTCCGGTGAATGCCTACTGTTTAGGACCTCGGAGGAATTCAACACCTGTGACGACCACGTGTTATCGATTATTTTCATTTATCCTTTGGGGTTTTTTCAAGAGGGGGGATTTCGTTAGCCATGTTTTTAATCCAATTTTTTTTTTTGTTCTTTTAAACATATGTATTTGTCATGTATTTGTACTGGCCTGCAGTAAAATTGATATCCAATGACCGTCTAATATACTTCCAGCCACCTTATCGTATCAATCGTTCTTTTCTGTATGGTGAATTAATCATTTTTGGGGTCTGTAGTCCACTGGCCTGCTGTAAAATTGATATCCATTGACCGTCTAGGGGCCTGTAATCTAACAGGCCAACAGTAAAATTGCTATACGGTGATCGCCTAATGTACCTCCAGTCACATTATCAATCGTATCAATCATTCTTTTCTGTATGGTGAATTAATCATTTTTGGGGTCTATAGTCCACTGGCCTGCTGTAAAATTGATATCCATTGACCGTCTAATATACCTCTGGCCACATAATCACTTGATCTTTTATGTACAGTGAATGTATAATATTTGGGGCCTGTAATCTAACTGGCCAACAGTAAAATTGTTATACGGTGACCACCTAATGTACCTCCAGCCACATTATCAATTGTTCTTTTCTGTATGGTGAATGAATAATTTTTGGGGCCTGTAATCTAACTGGCCAACATTAAAATCGTTATACAGTGAACGCCTAATGTACCTCCAGCCAAATTATCAATTGTTCTTTTCTGTATGGTGAATGAATAATTTTTGGGGACTGTAGTCCACTGGCCTGCAGTAAAATTGATATCCATTGACCGTCTAATATACCTCTAGACACATAATCACTTGATCTTTTCTGTATGGTGAATGCCTCGGAGGAATTCAACACCTGTGACGACCACTTGTTATCGAATGCAACCTATTGTCATTTGGGGTTTATTCAAAAGGGGGGATTTCGTTAGCCATGTTTTTAATCAAATTTTATATTTTTAGTTCTTTTAAACATATGTATTTGACATCTATTTATACTGGCCTGCAGTAAAATTGATATTCAGTGACTGTCTAATATACCTCCAGCCACATAATCACTTGATGTTTTCTGACCGGTGAATGCCTAATGTTTGGGGCCTGTACCCCTTTGGCATAAAATACAAATTCTTTAGGCTCCAGCATGGCACATTTTTGAGAGTTTCCCTTTAAGATGCATAAAAATGGCCCCTGATTAAAATACATATTTGTGGGAATTTTTGCCATTGATCCCCCTTTGGTTTGTTACTGTCCATGTTGTAGGATGTTTTTGCGCCTTTCTTGTAAGTATTTGGTGGCTGCAAATATGACCTGAAGGTTTTCCGGTTCGCCTGCCATTAAAGTGAATGGGGCCCGCCACAAACTTGCGGTTCACGAACATTTGATTGCGTTCGCGATCGCGTTTTGCGAATCGTCCCGGCTGATATTTTTCCATCACTACTTATAAATATACTTATAAGTAAAATACTTATCAGTAAAAAAATCTTAGAATCTGTGTTTATCTTGAGGTGTTATCAATGTAAAGCAACATGTTTTGCATGTTCCTTTAAGGATTTTGTTGCTAGGAACATTGTAGATCGACACAAAAGAAATAATCTCACAATTTTATTCCTGCATAAAAACTCATCTGTTGTAATGCGTCTTCCAGCAGAAAAACGGTCCAGTTTCATTACATGGAGCTGACGTATTCCTGAGTATGAGCTGAGTACACAGAGAAAGCTTTACTAGTATATCACATGCAACCTCAAAGGCAATTATGTTTAGTGCTTTCGCCTGTTCAGTCAAACAATAACAGCGATAACATCAAGAGCTTATAGTTTAGGAAAATTAAGCTTAAATATAATGTTACTCGTTACTATCTGTCTAAAGGGGATCTAGCGTAATTAAACGGATATTCTGGAACAATAAAGAATATTAAAAAGTAATTGTATGGTAACTTGATAACGCAAATTATAAGTAAACTGTGTAATGGCAGCTAGAATTTATTAAAAGGTACTTTAGATGGAAATATTCATTTTTGTTAAGATTCCTCATCTTAAAGGGGTTGTCCATGATCTTGATATTGACGGCCTATCCTCTGGATACCTTGTAGCCCGGGCACAAACTACACAGCTTAATCCAAACTGTAGTGGACGGAGCTGGTAACTGCAGCGCTTCTCCCATTCAAGTGAATAGTAGCAGTGCTGCAGTTACCTGTTCCATCCACTATACGATGAATACAACTGTGTAGTTCTGGTGTCAGCTTCCAGAACTGGAGGTGTATAGGGTAACAGTTGATCATGGGGGGTGCGGGGTTTCGGACTCCTGCTGATTTGATATAGATGGAATATACTGAGGATAGTCCACCTATATCAAAATCGAGGATAAAACCTTTAACATTACACCCTGTTCACATGGTGGATTTTGCAAAGACATAATTTGGCACATATTACACAGCAGAAACCACTGCAATTTTTCACTTTCAATGCTGCTGACCCACTTGTGGTTTAGCACTACTGAATCCGTCTGGTCACGGTGCTAAGGAAAGACATGGCTTTTACTGGCGCAGTCACGATTTTAAACTGCTAGCTGCACGAACTGCAGTGTATCCTCCCATTATTGCAGTGGATTCCGCACAGCCAAGGTGTGAATGGGCCCAAATAGTACAGTACATAAAGTACCAGGAGATCTTCCCTTACTATTACATAAAGGTGATCATTAGAGATGAGGGAATTTTTCAAAAATTTGATTCACCGATTTGCTGATTATTTGGACAAAAATTTGGTTTGATCCGAATATATTTATGGCTATTTCCGGGCTGCAGAGAGCCTTTATAGTGGTGTAGAACACTGTGCCTTGCAGTAACATTCATAGGGAGTCTGCTTTGGTAGTAAAATTATACTGGGAATCAGTATGAAATGCAGATGACAGGCGTCGCTCTTAGAATCACTGCACATTTCACTTATTTGGGGGTCCAAAACTGACCAAATAAGTCAAGTATGAACTCAGCCTTACAGGTCGATGTTAGCGCCAAGAAGAAGCGCACTCCTTTTACACTGTTGTCAGATGATTCCACATAGATGTCTACAGAACCTGTTCTATTAAACGTTTCTACAAGTAGAGCCCCCCTACAGAGTGGAGAGGGTGTCAGCAGTAAATTTGTATTGACGTCACTGATTATTTTGCCCTTCCTCTGATCCGACAGAACAATAACCCTCAAAAACAGATCCTGTCTGTTGAGCATCCACCTTCACTCAGAGAGCATTTGGTCAGTAATCCATCAGTATTGCTAGTGCCAAAAAAAACAGGAGTAGATCCAAACCAGAGATGACATGTGAACTGAATATTTGCATGTCTTCTCTGTTTTGTACCCACTCCTGCTTTTGGTTACCAAATCATAAGCAGATTCTGATGGGACTGTACAGGCCTTACAGCTGATGCACAGACAGGATCCGTTGTGCAGCATGAACAGCATGATAAGTCGACAGAGTGGCCCTATGACATAGTAGTGAGGTGGAAGCAGCATGAGGATACCACAGAGTATCCCAATGACAGAGTCGGAAGGTGGCGGCAGCATCAGCAGGCCACAGAGTGGCACAATAGCAGAGTGTGTAGGTGGCGGTAGCATAAGAAGGCCAAAGAGTGGCAGGGTGACATATTCTGGAGGTAGCAGCAGCATCAGGAAACCACAGAGTGGCAAGGTGACATAGTGTGGAGGTGGCAGAAGCATGAGGAGACCGCAGAGTGGCAAGGTGACATAATGTGGAGGTGGCAGCAGCATGAGGAGACCACAAAGTGGCAAGGTGACATATTGTGGATGTGGGGGCAGCATCAGAAGGCCACAGAGTGGCAAAGTGACATAGTGTGGAGGTGGGTGGCAATACCAGGACCAGCTGACGATGGTGGGTGAAAGAAGGAGCACTTTTCATCAGATATGTGGCATGAGGCGGGTGGCAGTATCGGAATAGTAGCTGAGGCAGGTAGCCAGAAGAAACCAGTCTCTTTTGACAAAGTGTTGGTGTGGCAACATGGATGATCTAGTCTGATGCATCAGGCATTGTTGGGTGGAAATTATGGCTGATCCATGTCTGATTCATCTTGACAAAGGTCAGTCTCTCCACATTTAGGGTGGACAGGCGAGTTTTCCTTGGGGTAACTATGGCCTCCGCCGCACTAAGCACCAGTTCTGATGCCACACTACTAGCTGGGCAGGACGGCTTTTCCAGGGCAAACTCAGCCAGTTGCGGCCACAAATCCACAAACTGGCTAGTAGTCCAGCGGATCTTCAATGATAGCTGGCAGGGTGCACTCCAAGTATGCCACCACCTGTTGGTTCAGGTTCTGCTATATGTCTAGCTGCTGGGGAGTAGTTTCTTCACTAGGCGGGTAAAGAAAGCTGCTCATCAGTGACTCTAGACTCAGGCTGCTGCTGATGAAGCTGGTACTGCTCCTGCCATCCCACCCCTCCCCAACAGCCATTGCAGTGTAAAGTTAGCGCAGAGAGCCCCACCGTTCAGACCTGCGATGGGATGGACGATGGAGCAGATAGGCAGCAGCCAACTGACTACATAGGATGTCTCTATAGTAGTTCAGTTTGTCCTCCCTGTCAGCGGGTGTAAAATAGGACCCCATTTTGGACCGTTAGCAAGCGTCCAATAAGGTGGTGAGCCAGAAGTCATTCGTCTGTCGAATGGTGACAATTCGGCTGTCACTACGCAAGCAAGTGAGCATGCAGAGGACTATTTGCGCAAGTGACTCAGAGGGACTCCCTGCCTCTATCTCCACTGCATACTGCCACAGTGTGTCTGGGTCCTCTGCCTCGTCTTCCTCATCATCCTGTAGCTCCTCCGGCTTCTTCTGCTCCTCCTCTCTGTCACCTGTGTAGAAAAAACACCCATTTCGCTATACATTGCTTGTGCTCCAATGTCCTCCTCCTCCTCCAGTTCAGCCCATTCAGGCTCATATGGCTGTGAGATGTAGACGCCACGTCTCCAGTACCCCGACCAGTCAGATTAATCTGTTCCAGGGCATGAACCAGTGGAATGACATCATTCATCCCGTAGTCCTGGCGACTGACAAATAACATGGCATCCTCAAAGGTGCTGAGCAAATGGCAGGTGTCACGCATGAGCTGCCACTGGCTGACATCGAAATTACACAGGGGAGTACTTCTGTCCGCTTGGATCATCAAGAAATCGCTTATGGCTTTTCTCTGATCATATAGTCAGTCTAACATATGGAGGGTGGATATCCAACGGATGGAAACGTTGCATATCAGCCTATGTTGGGGGGATGCCGTTCTGCCGCTGCAGCTCAAGGAGGGTGTGCTTTCTGAAGTGTAAGCAAAGTTTCCTGGCCATTTTTAGGATGTCTTGCAGATGGGTGAAAGACTTCAGGAACCACTTGACAACCAGATTGAACACGTGTGCCATGCAGGTCGCATGGCTCAGCCCTCCTTGATGTAACGCTGACACCATGTTCTTCCCATTGTTGGTTACCATGGTTCCGATTTTCAGTTGTCACGGAGAAAGCCAGGATTCGATTTCTTGATGAAGGACACAGAGCAGTTCCTCCGCTGTGTGATTCCTTTCGCCCAGGCAAACCAGGTGTAGAACAGTGTGAGAGTGATGAGAGGGGTCGCACATGGCTTGCATACACTACATGCCTCCAACATGATTCTTGGATCTCTAAATAAAAAATAATGTATTTGTTGTAAATCGCGAGAGGGGCATATTTGGAGAAATTGACTTCACAAGAGATATAGAGCAGCGGAGTTTGCTTTGAAATTAAAAATTTCACCACTGCGCAATTCGGCCTATACAGCAAAAGGGGTGTACAATCACCCATCAATTTTCCCGAAATAAACATGTTTGAAATAAAAAATTCCACCACTATGTAATTCGGTCCATACAGCAAAAGGAGGTGTACACTACAATCACCCATCAATTGTCCCAAAAAAAGCATGTTTCACATACAAAATTTCACCACGACGTAATTCGGTCCATACAGCAAAAGTAGATGTACACTACAATAAACAATTAATTTTCCCCAAAAAAGCCTGTTTCACATACAAAATTTCACCACTACGTAATTTGTTCCATACAGCTAAAGGAGGTGTACAATCACCCATGAATTTTCCCGAAAAAAACATGTTTAAAATAAAAAAAATTCACCACTACGTAATTCGGTCCATACAGCAAAGGGAGGTGTACAATCAACCATCAATTTTCCCAAAAAAAAGCCTGTTTCACAGAAAAAATTTCACCACTACATAATTCAGTCCATACAGCAAAAGTAGGTGTACAATCACCCATGAATTTTCCCCAAAAAATCCTGTTTCCCATAAAAAAATTCACCACTGCGTAATTCGGTCCATACAGCAAAAAGAGGTGTACACTATAATAACCCATGAATTTTCCCGCAAAAAAGCCTGTTTCACATACAAAATTTCACCACTACGTAATTTGGTCCATACAGCTAAAGGAGGTGTATAATCACCCATGAATTTTCCCGAAAAAAAACAAGTTTGAAATAAAAAATTTCACCACTATGTAATTTGGTCCATACAGCAAAAGGAGGTGTACAATCACCCATCAATTTTCCCCAAAAAAGCCTGTTTCACAGAATAAATTTCACCATTACGTAAATCGGTCCATACAGCAAAAGTAGGTGTACACTACAATTACCCATGAATTTTCCCCAAAAAAGCCTGTTTCATATACAAAATTTCACAACTACGTAATTCGATCCATACAGCAAAAGTAGGTGTACAATCACCCATGAATTTTCCCGAAAAAAACATGTTTGAAATAAAAAATTTAACCTCTACGTAATTCGGTCCATACAGCAAAAGTAGGTGTACAATCACCCATGAATTTTCCTGAAAAAGCCTGTTTCACAGAAAAAATTTCACTAGTACGTAATTCGTGCCATGCAGCAAAAGTAGTTGTACAATTACCCATCAGTTTTCCTGAAAAAAACATGTTTCACAGAAAAAATTTCACCAGTACGTAATTCGTTGCATACAGCAAAAGTAGGTGTACAATCACCCATCAATTTTCCCCAAAAAAGGCTGTTTGACAGAAAAAAATTCACCACTACGTAATTCGGTCCATACAGCAAAAGGAAGGTTACAATCCTTCAACAAATTTCCTGAAAAAAGCCAGTTTCACATAAAAAAGTTTCACAGCAAAATTGCCTTTACCAGATATAACTACACCGCTGAACTGCAAATAGGCCCTTATTTTTTTCCACTTTTACATTACACAAGGCTTTTCAACATATAAGTGCAACGCTAAACGGCAAATATATTTTTATTTTGCCACTAATACAGGGAAAAAGGGCTTTAGAATAGATAACTGCACGGCTGAACGGCAAATATATTTTTTCTTTTTCCGCTAATACATGTCACAAATGGCTTTAGAACAGATAACTTCACCCCAGAGCAGCAAATATATTTTTTTCTTTTTCCGCTATACACGCCACAAAAGGCTATACAACAGATAACTGCACAGCTGAACAGAAAATATATTTTTTATTTTTCATTATTACACATCACAAAAGACTTTAGAACAGATAACTGCACCGTTGAGCGGCAAATATACTTTTTCTTTTTCAGCTAATATACGTCACAAAAGGCTTTAGAACAGATAACTGCCCAGCTGAGTGGCAAATATATTTTTTCTTTTTTCGCTAATACACGTCACAAAAGGCTTTAAAACAGATAACTGCACCTCAGAGCAGCAAATATATTTTTTCTTTTTCCGCTAATACACGCCACAAAAGGCTTTACTACAGATAACTGCACCACTGAGCGGTAAATATATTTTTTTCTTTTTCCGCTAATACACGCCACAAAAGGCTTTACAACAGATAACAACAGATAATGTTTTCGTTATTACACTTCACAAAAGGCTTTAGAACAAATAACTGCACCACAGAGCGGCAAATATATTTTTTTCTTTTTCCGCTATACACGCCACAAAAGGCTATACAACAGATAACTGCACAGCTGAGTGTCAAATATATTTTTTCTTTTTCCTCTAATAGATGCCACAAAAGGCTTTAGAACAGATAACTGCACAGTTGAGCGGCAAATATACTTTTTCTTTTTCCGCTAATACACGTCACAAAAGGCTTTAAAACAGATAACTGCACCGCTGAGTGGCAAATATATATATTTTTTCCACTAATATACGTCACAAAAGTCTTTAGAACAAATAACTGCACAGCTGAGCGGAAAATATATTTTTTCTTTTTTTACTAATACATGCCACAAAAGGCTTTACAACAGATAACTGCACCGCTGAGCGGTAAATATATTTTTTCTTTTTCCGCTAATACACTCCACAAAAGGCTTTACAACAGATAACTGCACAGCTGAGCGGCAAATATATTTTTTATTTTTTCATTATTACACTTCACAAAAGGCTTTAGAAAAGGTAACTGCACCGTTGAGCGGCAAATATACTTTTTCTTTTTCTGCTAATACACGTCACAAAAGGCTTTAGATCAGATAACTGCACTGCTGAGTGGCAAATATATACATATTTTTTCCGCTAATATACGTCGCAAAAGGCTTTAAAACAGATAGCTGCACAGCTGAGCGGCAAATATATATATATTTTTTTCGCTAATACATGTCACAAAAGGCTTTACAACAGATAACTTAAACATAAACAGTTGAGCAGCAAATATACTTTTTCTTTTTCCACAAATACACGTCACAAAAGGCTTTAGAACAGATAACTGCACCGCTGAGCGGCAAATATATTTTTTCGTTTTCGTTTTTACACTTCACAAAAGGCTTTAGAACAAATAACTGCACCACCGAGCGGCAAATATATTTTTTCTTTTTCCGCTATACACGCCACAAAAGGCTATACAACAGATAACTGCCCAGCTGAGTGGCAAATATATTTTTTCTTTTTCCTCTAATGGATGCCACAAAAGGCTTTACAACAGATAACTGCACAGTTGAGCAGCAAATATTATTTTTCTTTTTCAGCTAATACACGTCACAAAAGGCTTCAGAACGATAACTGCACCACTGAGTGGCAAATATATATACAGTACAGACCAAAAGTTTGGACACACCTTCTCATTCAAAGAGTTTTCTTTATTTTCATGACTATGAAAATTGTAGATTCACACTTAAGGCATCAAAACTATGAATTAACACATGTGGAATTATATACATAACAAAAAAGTGTAAAACAACTGAAAATATGTCATATTCTAGGTTCTTCTAAGTAGCCACCTTTTGCTTTTATTACTGCTTTGCACACTCTTGGCATTCTCTTGATGAGCTTCAAGAGGTAGTCACCTGAAATGGTCTTCCAACAGTCTTGAAGGAGTTCCCAGAGATGCTTAGCACTTGTTGTCCCTTTTGCCTTCACTCTGCGGTCCAACTCACCCCAAACAATCTCGATTGGGTTCAGGTCCTGTGACTGTGGAGGCCAGGTCATCTGGCGCAGCACCCCATCACTCTCCTTCATGGTCAAATAGCCCTTACATTGCCTGGAGGTGTGTTTGGGGTCATTGTCCTGTTGAAAAATAAATGATGGTCCAACTAAACGCAAACCGGATGGAATAGCATGCAGCGGAAAGATGCTGTGGTAGCCATTCTGGTTCAGTATGCCTTTAATTTTGAATAAATCCCCAACAGTGTCACCAGCAAAGCACCCCCACACCATCACACCTCCTCCTCCATGCATCACGGTGGGAACCAGGCATGTAGAGTCCATCCGTTCACCTTTTCTGCGTCACACAAAGACACGGTGGTTGGAACCAAAGATCTCAAATTTGGACTAATCAGACCAAAGCACAGATTTCCACCGGTCTAATGTCCATTCCTTGTGTTCTTTAGCCCAAACAAGTCTCTTCTACTTGTTGCCTGTCCTTAGCAGTGGTTTCCTAGCAGATATTCTACCATGAAGGCCTGATTCACACAGTATTCTCTTAACAGTTGTTCTAGAGATGTGTCTTCTGCTAGAACTCTGTGTGGCATTGACCTGGTCTCTAATCTGAGCTGCTGTTAACCTGCAATTTCTGAGGCTGGTGACTCGGATGAACTTATCCTCCGCAGCAGATGTGACTCTTGGTCTTCCTTTCCTGGGGCGGTCCGCATGTGAGCCAGTTTCTTTGTAGCGCTTGATAGTTTTTGTGACTGCACTTGGGGACACTTTCAAAGTTTTCCAATTTTTCGGACTGACTGACCTTCATTTCTTAAAGTAATGATGGCCACTCGTTTTTCTTTACTTAGCTGCTTTTTTCTTGCCATAATACAAATTCTAACAGTCTATTCAGTAGGACTATCAGCTGTGTATCCACCTGACTTCTCCACAACGCAACTGATGGTCCCAACCCCATTTATAAGGCAAGAAATCCCACTTATTAAACCTGACAGGGGACACCTGTGAAGTGAAAACCATTTCAGGTGACTACCTCTTGAAGCTCATCAAGAGAATGCCAAGAGTGTGCAAAGCAGTAATCAAAGCAAAAGGTGGCTACTTTGAAGAACATAGAATATGACATATTTTCAGTTGTTTCACACTTTTTTGTTATGTAAATATTTCCACATGTGTTAATTCATAGTTTTGATGCCTTCAGTGTGAATCTACAATTTTCATAGTCATGAAAATAAAGAAAACTCTTTGAATGAGAAGGTGTGTCCAAACTTTTGGTCTGTACTGTATATATATTTTTTCCGCTAATATACGTCACAAAAGGCTTTAGAACATATAATTGCACAGGTGAGCGGCAGATATATTTTTTCTTTTTCGCTAATACACGATACAAAAGGCATTACAACAGATAACTGCACCGCTGAGCGGAAAATATATTTTTTCTTTTTCCGCTAATACAGACCACAAAAGGCTTTACAACAGATAACTGCACCGCTGAGCGGAAAATATGTTTTTTCTTTTTCCGCTAATACACGCCACAAAAGGCTTTACAACAGATAGCTGCACCGCTGAGCGGCAAATATATTTTTTCTTTTTCATTATTACACGTCACAAAAGGCTTTACAACAGATAACTGCACCGTTGAGCAGCAAATATACTTTTTCTTTTTCCACTAATACACGTCACAAAAGGCTTTACAACAGATAACTGCACCGTTGAGCAGCAAATATACTTTTTCTTTTTCCACTAATACACGTCACAAAAGGCTTTACAACAGATAACTGCACCGCGGAGTGGCAAATATATATATATATATATTTTTTCCGCTAATATACATCACAAAAGGCTTTAGAACAGATATCTGCACAGCTGACCGGCAAATATACTTTTTCTTTTTCTGCTAATACACGTCACAAAAGGCTTTAGAACAGATAACTGCACCGTTGAGCAGCAAATATACCTTTTCTTTTTTGGCTAATACACGTCACAAAAGGCTTTAGAACAGATAACTGCACCGCTGAGTGGCAAATATATATATATATATTTTTTTTTTCGCTAATATACGTCACAAATGGCTTTACAACAGATAACTGCTCAGCTGACCGGCAAATATCTTTTTTCGCTAATACACGTCACAAAAGGCTTTAGAACAGATAACTGCACCTCAGAGCAGCAAATATATATATATATTTTTTTCGCTAATACACACCACAAAAGGCTTTACAACAGATAACTGCACGGCTGAGGGGCAAATATATTTATTCTTTTCTGCTAATACACGCCACAAAAGGCTTTACAATAGATAACTGGACCGCTGAGCGGCATATATATTTTACTTTTGCCACTAATACACAACAAAAAGGGCTGTCATTTTTGCACTTCACCACACAACGGCTAATAAGCCCTTTTTTCCACTAATACAAGCCAAAAAATGCTTTAGAACATATAACTGCACCGCACAAGGGCAAATAAGACTGAGAAATATTAATAAACCCTGTTAATGCCTGTATCAACCAACACTTGCACCTTAATAAGAACGGTTTGTTGGAATTACAGAGCTGTATAATTGCAATTTGTATCCCCAGTCAGTGCAGAAAGGTGTAATAGGATTGTTCCTATTATCCAGACTGTAACCTCCCCTACTGAACCCTGTTCAACATAAAAGCTGTGGAATCATTTCTCCCTATCCTTTCCCTACACCTTGCATAATCTTTCCCTGGACTAGTAAATCGTTTTTTTTAGCACAAAATAAGTGTTTTCTAACACTGTCCCTAGCGCCTGCAGATGACTCTCCCTGTACTAAGTAGACTGGTAAATGGCAGAATCTAAGATGGCTGCCTCTATTTATAGGGCTGTGACATCACAGGGCTGGCTGCTGATTGGCTGCATGCATGGCATTGTGGGTGATCCACTGCAACTGTGCCTAAGGGGTTAATTGTGATCCATGTAAGTTAACCCTTTCCGTGTGGAAGTCACACCTAACTGTGGTACCTTGAAAAAGGAAAACATACTTACCAACATATACATAGGAAAAAATAAATGCTCCAAATGCTCCAAACTGCCCACAAAACACCCACTTTGTGGTAGGGCTTTGATAAACCCTGGCCCTTCTGTGAGCTGATTCTCTGGATTGTAAATGCAATATCAAGACTGTTGGCAGCTATAGGAGATCTTCCTTTTATCTGTGAGCTTTCATCCTAGCATCATGATATAAACCCTATGGTGGTAGCCTGTGACAAAGGTCCCCAGGCATGTCTCTTGTAAATGTCTACATAAAAAACGACTGACAGACTAACTTTGTCAGTATTGCAGTCCCATCACTCTAGTAATTAATAGGGTCCTTGTGGTAGACGTTGTCTAATTGGTAAATGATGGCATATCTTAGTGTTGGCAAACTTGGCAATACAAATACATGTTGGGAATTTTAATTTCCCATTTTTTTATTTAATAAAACTTGGCAATCACTGACGGCAGGCATGGGGCTTTCCAGCTGCCGCACTCAAACATTGGCACACAGCGATCTTGTTTGTGGTGGTGCAGATGCTTGAGAGAGGGAGGTGGCTCCCTCTAAACCACTTAGATGCCACAGACAGTATTGTGAAAGAAATAAAGGGGGTCATTTACTAACAGAAATTGGCCTGTTTTTGGTATATTTCTGCCACAGATTGCAGCGCAAATGTATTTTGTGCCACAATCTGTGACTTTTCCCCCCTTACACCAGGTCTAAAAAAGGGGGATTGGTGTGGGCTGGGAAGTGATTGGGTGCTGGCAGGCCTGTCTACTTTATTATTTTCTATTCCTGTTTTAGGTGTAGAAAATGGTCTAAATTTAAGCCAGCAAGTGAGCTGGTCTAGATTTAGACCGTCGGAGCCTCTTCATAACTTCGACAGATTCACCACCAGCGCACAGGGTTATTAAGATGCAGGTCTTGATAAATGACCCCCTAAGTGGTCAGTGAACATGAATTGTGCTAATTGTACTTAATTGGTAAAGGGGTTATTCAACCACTATAATGCCCCTCAAAATGCCCGGGCCCCTCATACAAGTTATACTTACCCTGCTCCCGGCACCTGCATCATTCCTGATGCCCACACGGCTGCCTTTGCATCTCCCTGTCGCGCAGGTCAAAACATCCGGCGACGGGGGTGGCAGAAAATAGAAGGCAGTGAAGGCTGTTAATTTAAATTGCTACAAAGATACGTGCAAGAAAGGGACAAGGAGACATATACATTGGGAGATTATTCTGGCATATGTATAGGCCAAAAATTCAGCCCAAATGAGAAATAAATGTAAACAAGGTTTTGACAATTTTCTTTTGATGAATTGTAGAAAATAGCATCTGCCATTTTACTTTAAAAATTCAGTACAGTAGCAAGCAAAACAGGGCAAGCAAGATGGAGACAGAGGATCACATGAACCAAGGCAGGGCATCATCTAGCAGGATGGTTACAATGCTTTGCAGTCAGCCTGACAGCCAATCAGGAGTGAGGATATTAGCTGGTCTATCAAGCTCTATGCTACCTGTGAATCAGAGACGCCATTCTGAGCTCAGTCATAGGTGTCTGCCGTTTCTGTGACAGACAACAGTTAGACACACCATCCATTTCACATCATTTCATAATCTTGCAGGGAAAGTGTATGGATTGTGAAGAAGATATAATTAATTAGGTAGATGGAAGATATAAGAAGATATAATTAATTAGGTAGATGGAATTGCTAGGGAGAAAATCAGGTTTTATCACTAGGTGTAGGATTAGTTCAGTTAGTGTACTGTGTGTCTTACCAATAGGGCTGCTTGGAGCTGTTCATAATTTCATATGTTGCATTGCACAAATATCATTTCAAGAGACAGTACTTTTCTTTGTAAATGAGCCAGTCTTTTATTGGCATGTTCTCAGCTTTACCATCACCATATATTTTGCTGCATACGCTGTGCCTTTTTCCTTCCAAAAACTTGTTACAATTTTCCTACCATTTATGTAGTGCACAATTAAGAACATTTATACCAGTGTACAGTGTGTTCTGAGACAGGGAACACCAAATTAGGCATTTTATTCCAGACATCTGTTACAATTTTTTAACTTTTCTAAGTGGCAATAAAGTCAAATTTGGTGCGTCAATAGAAGTGTACAGCATGGTTGCAGCCAGGGGATGCCGAATTGCGTCTTTTTGGACCTCTTGTTCAGAACAAGCCATAGTTTTTTCTGATACCAATGTATTTATACCCTCCCTAACAGACAATTTTGTAATGTTTTTAAATTTAAAAAGCATAAATCAGATGGTGCAGTGTGTGCTTTAAACAGGCTGTTTGCTAACACCGTCCACTATGTGTTTACTCATAGCTACATATGTCAGTGACATAATTTACTATTGCGTTAAAAAGCTTGAAGAAGGGGCTGGGAGAAAAAAAAAAAAAGAATGACAAGAGAGAAAAAAAAGATGAGTCCTGGGAGACCTCAGAGTGTCATACAGTACACACAGGCCAATTGAAGCACTTTGGATTGAGGTAGAATCAAAGTTTTTGACCAATTCATTAGAATCAGGTCCAAAACGAATTTCAAGAAATTTGCTAATCTACACTACAATGCTTTTTTGTTCTTAAAGAGGAACTATAACTGGATGTGAAACATTGCACTTACATCTTCACTGGTTTCAGAGCTTTTTTAAATCTTTTTCTATTAGTCTTCCCTTTTCACCTAAAATCGATGCAATTAGTTATGGTGCCTGGTACTATCGAAATATCAGATGGGCAGTTGCTTTTTAAAAATATTTTATACAATTGTAGAAATGCTTACATATTTTTTTTGTATTCCAAAACAATATTTTGTCTTTATAATGATTGAGTTGTCTAAGAAGAACTGAATAGGATGGAACTGGGATTTCTAGGATACTGGCTAGGTTGACCAAATGAATCCACTTTACATATACCGATGTCTTATTATTAATATTTTTAGAATTTCTAATCTGGACTATGCCCTTAGTACTTGTAAGACATGTTTCCTCCCCTCCCACTGATCTTCGATTTACACTGGTTCAGTGCTATATCCCAACACCTTCTTGTCTGTTCTCCCTCGGCCAGACCTTGCTTTAAGCTCAGTTTGCCTCTTTGCTATAATTGAAGTGGTAGAAGATGTTCTCTGCCTCACTGCCTATTAACACACCCTGTCACCGTTCCAAATAGCATTTCCCTCTCTCCCTCCTTCACCTTTCCTCTTATACAATTTACATTCTCAATGCAATGTATTAAAGGAATAAAAAAAAACTTGACAGGCCCAAAAATGGTCCACATGGCCTCAGCGCAGAAACCCATTTCCATGATGAATTGCCCAAAGCATCTTGAATCACAAACCGTCTCTTTACGCTCCTCACAAGTTGATTTTCCTCATTTTTTTTAAATCTTCTTAAAGCCTTTCTCCTAATCTTCAGCTGAAGGAGTTAGAAGCCGCGCTTCCCCCTCCTTTAAACTAAGAGCCGTATTAGCATCCTGGTTGTTGTGCATCACATTTAAAAATGCAAGGCTGGTAATATTTCAAATCGGCTTCACTCTCAGCTTTTCTGATAAGCTCTCTCCCTCTCTTTCCTTCGCTTTATCTCTTTCTCTCTCTTTTTCCACACTATTTTTCCTTTTAAGTGTTTGGGACTGGACAGTTGTGATGGAAATTCATACATTTTTTTGGGGGGGGGAGGGGGGGGGTGACTTTGCGTTAATATTTTCTAAATTCATGTTCATTCACCTAGAGAATGTATTTTGCCACCAGACATGGGGCAATTAATGCTCTGTAACTTTCATCCATTTTTATTAATGCCTGTTTCGTCCAGCTTGTGCGTTCCCTTCGGCTTGTATTCATTTTAAATCCCCTCTAATTTTAATGTTGTTCACCCCAAGTCTTTGAACAAACAGTGAATTATAGAAATATGCCTTGCGGCTTCTGTCATGATGAATAATAACTTCTCATTCCTGATTCCATAAAATTTCATCAGGTGAACACTGTGGAAAAGCATGGTCCTGCTGCAGATAGATGCCTACACTTCATAACGGTATGTAGCGGCTATAGTAGATGTCCACTTTAATATCACTTTGAAGGTTTCATGCATATGACTGTCCATAATACAGTGTGTCAATTACGAAACTGGATTGTGGGATGCTTTGTTCTGTTAAAGGTTCCATTTCACAGGTTGAGTTTTTCTTTGAAAACACTGAAGTCAATGCTTCTATGAGAGAAACTGTTCTGATGTACAGCTCTTGATAAATCTATCTGTATGCACATATTGCCATTTGGTGATACATCTGTATAAGCCAAAATTATGCTACTCCTGTCAAGTTAGTACAGATACTCTTGGCAGCAATTGCAACTTTAAAGGGAGTTTTTTCAGTACTAAGTTATTGATGTCCCATCTATAGGATAGATCATCAATATCAGATCGTTGGTGGTCAGACACCTGGAACATCCAAAGATCAGCTGTTTTCACCAGTCTCCCATGGTGGAGATAACACAGTGGACAGAGCTGGAAGCAGAAAGCTTCATTCAGTATGTAGTGGGTGTGCTGGCTTCCTACAGTTCAGCTTCTATTCAAGCCAAGAACAGGCACTACACAGTTTACTTCCTGGAACTGTGGCTACAGGTAAGGCTACTTTCACACTAGCGTTCGATCGGATCCGTTCTGAACGGATCCGATCATAATAATGCAGACGGAGGCTCCGTTCAGAACGGATCCGTCTGCATTATTTTTAGCATATAACAGCTAAGTGTGAAAATAGCCTCGGACGGATCCGTCCAGACTTTCAATGTAAAGTCAATGGGGGACGGATCCGCCTGAAGATTGAGCCATATTGTGGCATCTTCAAACGGATCCGTCCCCATTGACTTACATTGTAAGTCTGGGCGGATCCGCACGGATCCGCACGCCTCCGCACAGCCAGGCGGACACCCGAACGCTGCAAGCAGCGTTCAGCTGTCCGCCTGTCCGTGCGGAGGCGAGCGGAGGCTGAACGCCGCCAGACTGATGCAGTCTGAGCGGATCCGCTCCATTCAGACTGCATCAGGGCTGGACGGCTGCGTTCGGGTCCACTCGTGAGCTCCTTCAAACGGAGCTCACGAGCGGACCGACGAACGCTAGTGTGAAAGTAGCCTAACAGTTAATTGTGTGAGTGCCTGATGTCGGCCCCCCACTCATCTTATTGATGACCTCCACCTATAAATAGGTTTTCAATATCTTTGTCTCGGAAAGCCCTTTTAAAGGGAAACTGTCGTGTGGACAGTTTCCCTTTAATCTAACTAATTATATACAATCATTAACTACTAAAAAGTGCCTTAGATGTATTCACTTACTGGTGTGACAGATGGTTACCTCATAATATACACACAAAGATGCCACATGCCGCATGCTAATGAGCTGATTTGAGTCCAGCGTGATGTCATTGAGTCCAGCGTATATTTAATTCAGAGCTATAGCCACTCCCCTGCCCACCTGCTGCTGATTCCTATGGAAAATAACTGTCACTCCGCAGCAGGTGGGCGGGGAGAGTCAGGAGCTCATAAATATTCAGGACTTATATCAGTCACTTATTTATGTTGCCCTTAGTTAGGACACCATAAAACTGGTGACAGGTTCCCTTTAAGTCTGTGTGTTTTTTCTGGAAAATGATGGATGTTCTGTCAAGATGTATGGTGACGGTGCCTTCTTGCTTGGTCCCTCAGTTTTAGAGGCTAGCTCAGTCTAGGAAGATTTACAGCAATGCTATATACTTTTCAGTTCTTAAATTGACTTGAAAGAGTTTGCCTCAACTGGACACCCCTAAAACGATTCCTGAGTAGAGCTGTAAAGAGCAGCTCCCACTCAGTTGATCACTCTGAGTCATTCAATGTCCATGGTTGGTCAATTATTTGATTGGTCTTTGGGTATTGCAACATGTCTCCTGGTGATATACATTAATGTATTACTAGTATATAAGTATATTGCCAGGTGGTTTTGGCACTAGGCTCGTTGTTGAACTACTGATTACCAGAACAGCTTCCTATCAATAATGGGTTATCCAGGTGGGACAACCTTTTAAAGGCAATGTGCCATCAGAAAAAGACCTAAGCATGGATGTCAAACTCATGGCCCTCCAGATGTTTCAAAACTACAACTCCCAGCATTCCCTGATAGCTGCAGTATGCCCAGGCATGATGGGAGTTGTAGTTTTGCAACAGCTGGAGGGCCACGAGTTTGACATCCCTGACCTAGGGTGTCATTTATTAAGACCGGCATTTTAGACCATGGTCTTAATAACCCCTGCACTGGATCCACCAAAATTATGTAGAGGCTCCGGCCTCTAAGTAACTTCGGCGCATCCACTGGTCTAAATCTATGTCAGCTTCCTTGCTGACATAGATTTAAAACATTTTCTATGCTTAAAACAGGTGAAGAAAATGATAAATGACAGAGCCCACCCCTTCCCAGGCCACATCACACCCCCATGTTTAGACCTGCCGTGAACAGGGACAATAACCTCTGCGTTGCAATCTGCGACAGATATAAAGATATACTAGCATATATCAATCAATGACCCCTATTGTTTAAATCAGGTTTTTTAAACAGAAGGATTGATGTTTTTTATTTTTTTTTCCATGTAACTATATTTAAAAGATGTCGTTTTTGCACTGACCTCTAAGCCTAATAATAGGTGCCACTTCTTGGTCTGTACATATCACTTTTCAGCAGTCGTCTCCTCATCATCACAGGCAGGATTACATTGACAGATATCACCAACATAGAGATAACACGGGATCCACCATTGACGATATTTGATATCACAGCTTATATACTCCCTTCTGACCTCTGCATAGGTCACACAGCATGCCTAGAAAACTCCAATAGAAGTCAATGAGGTCCCCTCCAGACCATTGTGTCCATGGCCTATGGTGGATGCTTTAAAGCACCACTGTAAATGCTGTTAACAACAACCCAGACAAGAAAGTCACCCCTGTAATCATGTCCAGGAAACAGAATTAAAAAATCTACAAAAAAAACAATATATTCCATATAAAAATGTATGTTACTGGTTTTAGACGTACATAAATGTCAAAATCCAGCCTGGTCAACTGATTCATAGATATATTAAATTTTACCATACTCTGTAATATATTTCTTATCCTGTAAAATAAATCCTAATTCTAATATTTTGCACCCTGTTGTCTGAGGGGCTGATATTCTTACACTTTAACGCTTCCCAGCTGGTTTTCAGAAATCTTGTAGTACACCTGCAGCACTAACAGTCTGCTGAGACTTCACTCCTTGGTTTCACATGTGGCAGAGAATTACAGTGTAGCTGTGGATTCCCAGCCATTTCTGCAGGTAAATCTGAGGAGACCTGACTGAGCTGTCATTTCCAATCCGTCACGCAGGTTTGATGTTGTATCCAGCTGTCCCATGGCTTGTGGCTTTTCAGGAAGACAGACGTCTGAGTGAGATCAAAGCTGGATCATATAATATATGGGACTTGGAGGCTTTACATAAACTAAAGGAGTTTGATTTTAACTAGATATTAAATATCTGGTTTAGTTTTGGCCGAAACTGCAAAATATTTTATGATTGGGGAATTTGCAATAAATTGATTTCAAAATTTAAAAAATATCTCACTCTATGTGCATTCAAATTAGCATGTTATAATATGTGTGTCAGGTTCACAGCAATAAAAAGGGTCGATAAGTTATGTAAACTCAATTTCTGATGTAAAAAATAAAATAAAATGTATTTCTTAGGATAAATACATAGATCTCCTGTCACCAGCTTGTACTGACATGTATCTGACAGCTAATCATAAAGTTCCTCCTCATAAATGCTTCCTCCTTAGCATAACCCCTGCGTGGTCTGCACTGTACGACACCATGAATGGTCTTCCTCCTCCTCCTCCTCCTATATATATTAATGTTCTTCTAACTACTATTTGATTGAGTAGAGATAATCTATTTTTGTAAGGTTTAAGATACCACTCAAGTTCAAGAGATGCAGATGTCATGCTTCAGAAGAAGTATTGCAGGCCAGGAGAACCTGTGTTGACCGTAATGGTCACCACTCAAACCATTAGTAAACTATAATGGTCATGTTGGTCCTGGTCAACACATCACTATATGGTAAACGAAAGAAGGAAGTGACAGGGCAACAGTGACTTATGGTGTGGCTATGTACATATAAGGTAAGGCTACTTTCACTCTTGTAGCAGGAGGCTCCGGCAGGCCGTTCCAGCAGGTGAACAGACTGCGGGATCCATGCTATTTCTAGCCCACCATGCCCCATTCACTATAATGCGAGCGGACCTGAGGTCCAGCTGCAGCATGACAAACATGCTGAGTGGCGGCCAGATAAAAATTACAGCATGCTCCAGTTTTTGTCGGCCACCTCTCGGCTTGTTTGCTGTGCTGCTGCCCACCCCTGTTATACTTCCGGCAGCGCGGTGGGCTATCGTTAGCACGAATCCGGCAGGATGCTTCCCCGCCGGAACAGCCTGCCGGACCCTGCCGCAAGTGTGAAAGTAGCCTAAGCATATTATCATTTTTTAAAACATTTCCAGCCATTTAAATGGCTTTTTATGAAATTTTGGGGATGAAACAACCTGTAAATAATTGCAATTACACAATAAAAACTTCTTTGATATAATTCCTAACTTTAAGGCAATTTGAGGGCGCTGACCCTCTTCACAACCTGAATGAGATGTCCATCACTAGAAATCCCTGAAGCTATTATGACACTTCAATGTAATTTTACAAGTGTATAAAATAGAAATGAGGGAATCAATTCTTTAGAATCAAGATCCGAATAAAAAAAAAATACCAATTAGTTGGAATCAGAATTTCTTGAGACTAAATTCGGGAGAATTTTTCCAGAGGAAAGAGGGAGAGAGAGATAATAGAGAGCGAGAGACAGTGAGTGAGAGAGAGAGAGTTTTTTCAAGCCTTTAAAGCACTTTCAATTTGGGTAGAATCGATTCGTATCGGAATCAAATTTCTTGGCCGATTTGGAAGAATCAGACCCAAAATGAAATTTAGGAAATTCGCTTATCTCTAGTTTGGAATAATAATCATACAGTATTCTGTATACTGTATTCTGTAGTATATAATTTTCCTGGAGGTCTAAGATGGTTCCATTATTAACACAATCTCTTATATTAACCCCTTAGTAACCACCCATGCATGTTTTTACGGCGGTCACTAAGGGGCCTTAGGCTGGGCCATCGCTTTTTTACGTTGGCCCAGTCTAAGTGCTGCACTGGTCCCCCATGCATATGAGAGCCATGGCACTGCTCTAACATCCTGGACCGGCAGGAGTGCCGATCTGGGCTGTTTAACACTTTACATGCTGCGGGCAATGGCGCCCGCTGCATGTAAAGTGCTGACAGAAGGAGCGGACTCCCTCTGTCTCCCATTGACACCACGCAAATGTGATCGCGGGGTGCCGATGTGTGTGAAGGCTGCCTGGGGTCTGATGTAGGCCCCAAACCAGCCTTGAGTAATTTCCATCCGGCTGCGCATCTCTGGCGCAGCCTGCTGGTAAATATCAGAATAGCATTGCCTATTATAGGGATAGTGCATAGCATTTTAAAAGCAATTAAAAAGCTTTGTGTTATATTCCCCTTGTGAGACTATTAAGTTGTAAAAAAAAGTAGAAAAAAAACAAATTTATTCACAAAAAAAATCCCATACAAAAAAATTACGCTCTTTTATTCCATTAAAAATATGCTTTTCAATGAAAAAAATTGCAAAAAAAAATCTTCCCCATATGTTTGGTATTGCCGCATCTGTAACGACCCGGACTACATAAATATCATGCAAATTATCTCCTATGGTGAACTCTGTAAAAATAAATAAAGAAAAGGACAGAATTGCTAATTTATTCTTAGTCATCGAAAAAAACGTGATAACAAACGATCAAAAAGCGCCATTTACTCCAAAATTATACCAATAAAAAAATACAAGTGTTCCCCCAAAAATCAAGCCCTCACACAACTCCATATAATGAAAAATAAAAAAGGGTCTTGGGAAGTGGCAATGCAAAAACATTTTTTTCTTAAAAAAAGGGGTTTTATTGCAAAAAATTAGTAAAACTTTAAAAAAACATATGTATTTGGTATCACTGTAATCGTACTGACGCAGAGAATAAAGATATTATGTTATTTATACTGAAAAATTAACGCTGCAAAATGTATAACGTAAAAACCCAGTGGCAGTATTGCTGTTTTTCCCATCTCCCTCCCAGAAAGAATTAATAAAAGTTAATCAGAAAGTTATGTGTACCCCAAAATGGTGCCATTAAAAACTGCAACTTATCCCGCAAAAAACAAGCCTTCATAAAGCTATAGAGACAGAAAAATAAAAAAGTTATAGCTCTTGGAACGTGATGATGAAAAAAGGAAGAAAAATGCTTGGTCAGTAAGGCACAAAACAGGTTGGTCAATAAGGGGTTGACCTAAAATGTTTTCTCTTGAAATTATTTTGCCCATGTTGGAGATTCTTCAGGTAAAATTTTTATTTTATACAGAGGAGGTTGTTGTCTCTTGAAGTCTATTTATCTCACAATGTAAAATACAAAGGCATTCCATTACAAGTATGCCAATTTATGGTCTGGAAGTCCCAACAATTTCATTTGGAAGGCAAAATGGCACTGGGGGTTATCAAAGCATCATCAATTTTGGAACTTATACATTGTGGAAGTTCTAAACCTGTAAAACCTCTCAATAGCATGATCTTTAAATGGATTTTATTACTGAGGAAGACTTTTTTGAAAGTGTACAACAATGTTAAACGTAAACATTAGCATTACCCATCTCCACAGATTCCCTGCCAATGCCTTTCCAATGATGGTCTGGTAACCACTCCTCTCCACTCCCTGTCCTACCAAAATGCAAAGAAAGGCCTTCTCAGCAAGTCCCTGGTTTAGGAAGATTACCACTAAGGTCAGTGATTGGCAGAGTGGGCCTTTTCTGCTCTCCACTTCCAGAACAGGAAGTGGAGAGCAAAAGAGACTAAAGCAGTTTTAATTTTTTTTTGTTTAACACTGTATGGCCTTTTTTTTTGTTTTGTTTTTTGTTCTAATGTCTCCCTTGAAAATTCCTTTAAGAAAACAACAGCATTCTGTTATATATTTAGATATTAGCAAATTCTCTAAAATTAATTTCTTTCTAATTTGTTGGAATAAACCAAGAAATTTGATTGAGGTACAAATTAATTCTACCCAAATTGTAGGTGCTTTACATGCTCAGAGCCTCTCAACCTTCCCTCCATCCCCACTCCCCCCTCTCTCTAGAAAGATTCTAAAGAAATTCTAATTCTATCAAATCTGAATTTTTACATAAAGTCGTGCCGAATTTCGATTTTGAACAAATAGTCATTCATCTTAAATATAATAGATTTGTGTTTCAAAACCTGGCTAAATAACTAGAGTTTTTTAGCTGAGTTTTTAGCAAGTCTAAAACCAGTCCTTTACCTTGCATGGATCTAGAAATCTCCCTTTCATTGCTTCAATTGCTCTGCTATATTCTCTTCAGGCTGACAGCTCAGGGAGCCTGTCCTTTCTCAAGGAGTGTGTCCTTTTTGATGCAGCTATTTATTGTATCACAGCTCAGGATGCATGTCCTTATTTGTGTTTGCAAAAAAAATAATAATACTAAAATTGGCCCCATTTTGTAGTTGGGTCCAAATTGATGTAAGGCAGAGTCATCAATACCATATTGTGGCACATTATACCACCCCAACAGAGCCAAATACCACAGTCCATCACAAAATACTGTAAGCAGCACAAAATTCATCCCCAAAAACTTCCACTTGCCAGCCGTGAGGATGGCTCAGGCGGCCCCCTGGGCTTTGTCCCACCTGGGAAATTCCATGTAAGGTCTATGGCCAATCTGCCCCTGCCTGCATCTCTCTCTCTGTAATTGTCACTGCGTCTAAAAGTAGATATGGCTGTTGGCAGTTGAAGGATGGAACTGGGCATGTGTGACCACCTCAGTAACTGGATGTGAACGTTACAATACAGAATAAACACCAAGGGGTGTCATTTTAATGACTAAAGAGAATATCTCACAACTGGAGCATTTTTATAACAAAAAGTAAAGTACAAAAATAACTAGTTTTCATGCCGAATTATATTAACATTTAATGGTGGCACAACCCCTTTAAATGAAGTAAGATGTATTTAAGTGAAAAGATTTTTGAAGGCTTGGGGATGGGGACAGATAAAGCAGTGGAGGTCTTCAATATTATATGACGAGGCAATGAAGTCGTAAAATCTATATCTGTATAATTGGTTACATTGTATCTTTTATCCTTACTTATGTAAACTAGGAACACTTGCCATCTAGGACTGACTGGCATTATGTTGCGATCAGTTTATATTTAGAGAACATGTCAAACCCTTCCTGATTTCCATTTTACAAGGTATTCTGAGAAAGGCAAATGAGTTATCTTGTTATTTTCCTGAATATGGTTATTAAGAGAGCTTGTTAATTTATATTTAGATTTCTCAAGTGGCTTATGTTATTTTCCACGGGAATGCTAAATAATAATCTTGTCTGTTGGTATACACATGCCAAACTAATTCTTTTTCAAGACACATTTACCCCTAGGCTTTCAGTGGGTAGCATTACCTATTGCAAAGGAAGAGGTTAAAAGCTCTGCCTACCCAAAACATATCTTTAATTGCAGGCTGTGATTCCTATTTTGCAATATTCTGTAAGTTGGTTATTATTTAACTTTTTTGTCTATTTTCTTATTTTTTTTCAGAGCTCCCTGGTTTATTTTTTTTGCTGTCAGATTGAACAACTTCATCATCAAGCTGTGCGACATGTCAAACAGTGTCATTACCTCCTGTCATTACCTACTCTCTTTGATTGACAATACTAAGAAATGCAAGACTTCATATACCCCATCGTAGAACTGTGGAGAATTGATTATGATATCTAATATGAATGTGCTATATCTGTCTGGATCAGAAGTGGAAATGTGGTTCATGAAATTGGAAACTATCTCAAAATGACGTCATTCTATCCATATTGTTATTTTAAAATCTGTAAAAATGATTGGTGTTTGAAAAAAATAATATTTTTGATGACCGGATGGACAATTCCTAACGATGCTCACTGCCTAGCAAGGAGCATCGTAGCTGTCTGGAGACAGCCCTCTCAAGAGGCGTCTGCTCAGTAGCGCTGCCTGCTGTCAATGCAAAAGATTGCCATGAGATTGATCAAACTGTGACAGTATACAACAGAAACGTTGCAATATATGACAAATGATCATTAAAGGGGTGGTCTGGGATTTTAATATTGATGACCTATCCTGAGGATAGGTCATCAGAGTCAGTTTGGCAGGGGTCCGACATCCCCGCCGATCAGCTGTTTGAGGAGACAGCGTGTGCAGTGCTCATGTGCCGTCTCCCGTCTCACTTTCTGCTCTCAGCTGTATGTCTATGGGACAGCAGCAGCGGACAGGAAGAGAGACGGGAGATGGCACGCGCGCACTGTCTCCTCAAACAGCTGATCAGCAGGGGTGCCGGGTATCGGACCCCCGACGATCTGATATTGATGACCTATCCTGAGGATACATCATAAATATTAAAAAGCCAGAGAACACTTTTAATTAGAGATGGCCTTGCGGTTCGCCCAGCGGTCGTTTCGCAGTGATCTTTGCTCGTTCGCGATTCGCCGAACATGCAAACATATGGCGATGTTCGCATGCGCCATATTCTTTTGCATTCCGCCGGACTTTGACCCATGACACATCCATCAGGTGGGACAGGACAGCCAATTGAGACGTTTAAGCACATGGACACACCCGCATCCTATAACAGAACCAGATCTGGCAGCCATTTTACATTCTGTGCTTTGCCAGTGTAGGGAGAGGTTACTTTGTGGAGCAGGGACAGACTGTTAGGGACACCAACCGCTAGCTAATAGGGCCACAAAAGTCCTTTTAAGGAATAGTATAGGTGTGATATCGATAGGTGTAATATACTGAGGGTGTGATATACTTATAATATACTTTCTAACATAGAAAGTATATTATAGTGCATATGTAATGTGCAGCAGTTATGTGCGGTTCTGCTGCAATACCACAGCTATATAGAAGGACAAACGCTATTGGAATAACTAATTGCAACTGGTGTGATATACCTGTTGCCCCTCAAAAAAATGATTTAGGGATGTGATATACCAATAATATACTTTCTAACATAGAAAGTATATTATAGTACATTCGTATTGTGCAGCAGTTGTGTTTGGTTCTGCTGCAATACCGCAGGTATATAGAGGGACAAGCATTATTAAAACAACTATTTGCAATGGGTGTGTTATACCTGTTGCCCCCAAAAAAACGGATTGAGGGGTGTGATATTCCTGCTTCCACAAAATACTGATTAGGGGGTTTTATATACCTTCTTCCACAAAATACTGATTGAGGGGTCCGATATACCTGCTTCCACCAAATATTGATTCAGGTGTTCTATTTACCTTCTTCCACAAAATACTGATTGAGGGGTGTGATATACCTGCTTCTAGCAAATATTGATTGAGGCCTGCGATACACCGGCCTCCACAAAATACTGATTGAGGGGTGCGATATACCTGCTTCCACCAAATATTGATTCATGGGTTCTATTTACCTGCTTCCACAAAATACTGATTGAGGGGTTTGATATACCTTCTTCCACAAAATACTGATTAAGGGGTTCTATATACCTTCTTCCACAAAATCCTGATTGAGGGGTGCGATATACCTGCTTCCACAAAATCCTAATTAAAGGGTTTGATATACCGTATTTTGCGCCCCATAAGACGCACTTTTCCCCCCGCAAAAATGGGGGGAAAATGCCCCTGCGTCTTATGGGGCAAATGCTGACAGTTTAACATCGCACTCTGCAATGTACGAGCGAGGGGGGATGGACTGGGAGGAGCTGGGGGCCAGCAATAGCGGCGGGGTGGTGCATTCACTGTACTATAGCCCCGCCCCCGCCGCTCCAGTGCTGCACAAATATAAAATGTCTTATTCAATTAAAAGTGATTACACATGCCCCCTCACTCCTATTATTACCGCACATCCTAACAGCTTCAGTAGAATGCCGGCAGGCAGGCCGTGTGGGCGGCAGCGTAACTCCCTGATGTCACGTGCCTGCGCCGCCTACTTTATGAATGAAACAGGCGGCACAGGCAAGTGACGTCAGTGAGTGACGTGCCGTCCGGCCTGCCTGCATTGTACAGAAGCTGTTAGGGTGTTCGGTAATATTAGGAGTGAGGGGGCATGTGTAATCACTTTTAATTGAATAAGACATTTTATATTTGTATACCGGAGCGGCGGGGGATCTGTGGATAACATCCGTGGATGGCACAGTTAAGGGGTGGGGGTCTGTGGATGACACTGTTATGGGCTGGGGGGGTCTGTGGATGGCACTGTTATGGGGTGGGGGGTCTGTGGATGGCACAATTATAACAGTGCCATCCACAGATCCCCCTGTAACAATGCCAGCTACAGATCCCCCTGTAACAGTGCCAGCCACAGATCCCCCTGTAACAGTGCCAGCCACAGATCCCCCTGTAACAGTGCCAGCCACAGATCCCCCTGTAACAGTGTCCTTCATCCACAGATCCCCCATAACAGTGTCCGTCATTCACAGATCCCCCCATAACAGTGTCCGTCATCCACAGATCCCCCCATAACAGTGTCCGTCATCCACAGATCCCCCTATAACAGTGTCGGTCATTCACAGATTCACCCCATAACAGTGTCCGTCATCTACAGATACCCCCATAACAGTGTCTGTCATCCACAGAACCCCCCATAACAGTGTCCGTCATCCACAGATCCCCCCATAACAGTGTCCGTCATCCACAGATCCCCAGTAATAGTGCCATCCACAGGCCACCATTAGTTCCAAACCCACCAAAAGCACACCTTTTGGTTAAAAATATTTTTTTTCTTATTTTCCTCCCCAAAAACCTTGGTGCGTCTTATGTGCCGGTGCGTCTTATAGGGCGAAAAAATACGGTACCTGCTTCCACAAAATACAGATTGAGGGATGCGATATACCTGCTTCCCAAAAATATTGATTCAGGTGTTCTATATACCTGTTTCCACAAAATACTGATTAAGGGGTGCAATATACCTTGTTCTAAAAAAAACTGATTAAGGGGTTCTATATACCTGCTTCCACAAAATACTGATTGAGATGTGCGATATACCTGCTTCCACAAAATACTGATTAAGGGGTTTGTATATACCTTCTTCCACAAAATACAGATTGAGGGGTGCAATATACCTGCTTCCACAAAATACTGATTTAGGGGTGTGATATACCTGCTTTCACCAAAAATTGATTTAGGCCTGCGATACACCAGCTTCCACAAAATACTGATTGAGGGGTGCGATATAGCTGCTTCCACCAAATCTTGATTCAGGGGTTCTATATACCTGTTTCCACAAAATACTGATTGAGGGGTGCGATATACCTGCTTCCACCAAATCTTGATTCAGCGGTTCTATATACCTGTTTCCACAAAATACTGATTGAGGAGTGCAATAAACCTGCTTCCACAAAATACTGATTGAGGGGTGCAAAATACATGCTTCCACCAAATCTTGATTCAGGTGTTCTATATAACCTGTTTCCACAAAATACTGATTGAGGGGTGCAATATACCTGCTTCTACAAAATACTGATTAAGGGGTTCTATGTATCTGCTTCCATAAAATACTGATTGAGGGGTGCGATATACCTGCTTCCACTAAATATTGATTGAGGCCTGCGATACATCGGCTTCCACAAAATACTGATTGAGGGGTGTGATATGCCTGCTTCCACCAAATATTGATTGAGGCCTACGATACACCGACTTCAACAAAATACTGATTCAGGGGTGCAATATACCTGCTTTCACAAAATACTGATTAAAGGGAACCTGTCATCTGGATTTGGGGTATAGAGCTGAGGACATGGGCTGTTAGATCGCCCCTAGCACATCTGCAATACCCAGTCCCCATAGCTCTGTGTGCTTTTATTATGCAAAAAAAAACTATTTAATACATATGCAAATTAACCTGAGATGAGTCCTGTCCCTGACTCATTTCATGTACAGGACTCATCTCAGGTTAATTTGCATATGTATCAAATCGGTTTGTTTACACAATAAAAGCACACAGAGCTATGGGGACTGGGTATTGCGGATGTGCTAGATGCCATCTAGCAACCCATGTCCTCAGCTCTATACACAAAATCCCTGTGACAGGTTCCCTTTAAGGGGTTTAATATACCTGCTTCCACAAAATACAGATTGAGGGGTGCTATATACCTGCTTCCACAAAATACTGATTGAGGGGTGCAATATACCTGCTTTTACAAAACACTGATTAAGGGGTTTAAGATACCCGCTTCCACAAAATACTGATTGAGAGGTGCGATATACCTGCTTCCACCAAATATTGATTCAGGTGTTCTATATACCTGTTTCCACAAAATACTGATTAAAGTGTTCTATATACCTGCTTCCACAAAACACTGATTTCGGGGTGTGATATACCTGCTTCCACCAAATATTGATTGAGGCCTACGATACACCGGCTTCCACAAAATACTGATTCAGGGGTCCGATATACCTGCTTCCACCAAATATTGATTGAGGCCTGAAATACACCAGCTTCCACAAAACACTGATTGAGGGGTGCGATATACCTGCTTCCACCAAATCTTGATTCAGGGGTTCTATATACCTGTTTCCACAAAATACTGATTGAGGGGTGCAATATACCTGCTTCTACAAAATACTGATTAAGGGGATCTATATACCTTTTTCCACAAAATTCTAATTGAGAGGTGCGATATACCTGCTTCCACAAAATACTGATTAAGGGGTTTGGTATACCTGCTTCCACAAAATACAGATTGAGTTGTGCGATGTAGCTGCTTCCACCAAATATTGATTCAGGTGTTCTGTACCAAAAGTAATGGGACAGAATAATAATCATAAATCAAACTTTCACTTTTTAATACTTGGTTGCAAATCCTTTGCAGTAAATTACAGCCTGAAGTCTGGAACACATAGACATCACCAGCCACTTGGTTTCATCCCTGGTGATGCTCTGCCAGGCCTTTACTGCAACTGTCTTCAGTTCCTGCTTGTTCTTGGGGCATTTTCCCTTCAGTTTTGTCTTCAGCAAGTGAAATGCATGTTCAAGGATTCAGGTCAGGTGATTGACTTGGCCATTGCATAACATTCCACTTCTTTTCCTTAAAAAACTCTTCGGTTGCTTTTGCAGTATGCTTTGGGTCATTGTCCATCTGCACTGTGAAGCACCGTCCAATGAGTTCTGAAGCATTTGGCTGAATATGAGCAGATAATATTGCTCGAAACACTTCAGAATTCTTCCTGCTGCTTTTGTCAGCAGTCACATCATCAATAAATACAAGAGAACCAGTTCCATTGGCAGCCATACATGCCCACGCCATGACACTACCACCACATGCTTTACTAATTAGGTGGTATGCTTAGAATCATGAGCAGTTCTTTTCCTTCTCCATACTCTCCTCTTACCATCACTCTGGTACAAGTTGATCTTGGTCTCATCTGTCCATAGGATGTTGTTCCAGAACTGTGAAGGCTTTTTGAGATGTCGTTTGGCAAACTCTATTCTGGCCTTAGGCTCACCAATGGTTTACATCTTGTGGTGAACCCTCTGTATTCACTCTGCTGAAGTCTTCTCTTGATTGTTGACTTTGACACACATACACCTACCTCCTGGAGAGTGTTCTTGATCTGGCCAACTGTTGTGAATGTTTTCTTCACCAGGGAAAGAATTCTTCGGTCATCCACCACAGTTGTCTTCCGGGTCTTTTGGTGTTGCTGAGCTCACCGGTGCGTTATTTCTTTTTAAGAATGTTCCAAACAGCTGTATTGGCCATGCCTAATGTTTTTGCAATCTCTCTGATGGGTTTGTTTTGTTTTTTCAGCCTAATGATGGCTTGCTTTACTGATAGTGACAGCATTTTGGATCTCATCTTGAGAGGTGATAGCAACAGATTTCAAAGGCAAATAGCACACTTAAAATGAACTCTGGACCTTTTATCTGCTCATTGTAATTGGGATAATTAGGGAATAACACACACCTGGCCATGGAACAGCTGAGAAGCCAATTATCCCATTACTTTTGGTCCCTTAATAAGTGGTAGGCACATATGCAAACTGTTGTAATTTCTACACCGTTCACCTGATTTGGATGTAAATACCCTCAAATTAAAGCTGACAGTCTGCAGTTAAAGCACATCTTGTTTGTTTCATTTCAAATCCATTGTGGTGGTGTATACAGCCAAAAATGTTAGAATTGTATCGATGTCCCAATATTTATGGACCTGACTGTATGTGCTTCTGTATAGCCGTATAGCAAATACAGTAAAATATCTTCAGTGCTAGTGTTTGCAGGGGGAGGGGTTGGGGGGGGGTGATTGTTTGACTCCAAGAATTGGGCAATATTCATTGAGGCTTGGGCCCCGGATCTTTTGAGACCCTAGCAACGCCCCTGATTTGACAGTTGGTAAAGGGGTGTGCGACAACGGTTGCAATCTGCTGAGCGCGATGAAACAGCGCAAAATGACACACGTGCCGTGCATGGCACACGTCCTGAGCTTAGTCGTGCAGCGATTTATTGCCAAATACCCTGGGGTCCAGGACGTCTTGCGGCAGTCCAGGAAAATCTCTGACGTTCAGCAGCGACACCACCTGCCCGTCAGACGTCTGATTTGTGACAGCCTGACGCGCTGGAACTCCACCTTGTACAGTATATGCTTGATAGGCTGCTCCAGCAGCAACGTGCCGTTAATGACTACCTGTACAAACTCTGTAGCAGTACAGGTTCTAGGCAGCTTGGTTTCTTTTCACCACGCCAGTGGCTGCTCATGCGTGACGCATGCAGACGTTTGCGGCCATTTGATGAGATCACCAAACTTTTTAGTCACAGCCAGTGCACCATCAGGGACATCGTACCTTACGCCTTCTTTATGGAGCCTGCATTGTGTCGTGTTATTGATCAAGTAGTCGAGGAGCAGGAGCTGGAAGATGAGGAAGTCGCAATGCTTAATAAATTCCCGGGGGGGGGGGGGGGGGGGCTACTCCATCTGAGATAAGTCAGCAGGAGTCTAAAGAGGAGTCAGAGGAGGATGGTGGCTGGGGGGAGGAGGAGCAAGAAGAGCAGGCTTTGAGGGGGACTTTAAACTTTTTGGGGATTCCTAGTGTTGTCCGTGGCTGGGGGGAGGAGACCGAGGACGACATTCTCCTGGGCGATGAGCAGGAGCCAGGGTGCTCCACCGCTTCCAATTTACTGCAAATGGGGACCTTCATGCTTCAGTGTTGAAAAGAGACTCCCGTATAAAAAGCATAAAGATATTTAGACCCCCGATACAAACACAAAATGCCGGACATGTTACCAGCATCACAGAGGGCAGTATGCAGCATTTCCAGGCCTTGATGCGAGAGATGCTGCATTCTGCTGTTGCGGGCGCTGGCAGAGGAATTTCCACCCACAGAGAAACAGGTGCAGGTACCAATCCTACCGTGCCTGCAAGAAGAGGGCGGTTTGAAGATGTGTTGGTCACTTCGGATATGAGATCAACCAACCCATCGAGAGCCGCCCTCCAGATCCAGCTTCAGGGAACGCTTAGACCTACAGGTGTCCGACTACTTCGAGTTAACGGCCGATGTGGACACTCTGAGAAGCGAGGAACCCCTAGTCTACTGGATGTGCAGGCTTGACTTGTGGCCAGAGCTGGCATAATTTGCCAGGAAACTCTTGGTTTGCCCCTCGTTGAGTGTCCTGTCCGAAAGGACGTTCAGCACAGCAGGGGGGAATTCGTGACCAATAAGCGCACTCGCCTAGCTCACGACAGTGTGGACTACCTCACATTTCTAAAAATTAATCAGGCATGGATATTAGAGGAATTCAACAGCTGTGACGACCACGTGTAATTGAATTTCCTCATGCCAGCCCACACATATCTGCCACCACACAGAACAAAGAATGGTCCTTGTCTTATCCATATACAGCGGCATAAAAGGCCTTTTCTGTCAGTTGAATGCCTAATTTTTGGGGCCTCTACTCCAGTGGCCTACAGTAAAAAATTTATCCAGTGACCGCCTAAAGTACCTCCAGACACATAATCACTTGTTATTTTCTGTCAGGTGAATGCCAAATTTTTGGGGCCTATACTGGCCTACAGTAAAAATTTTAGCCGGTGACCGCTTATTGTACCTCCAGCCACATCATAACAAGCTCTTTTCTGTCAGGTGAATGCCTAATTTTTGGGGCCTGTATCCACTGGTTTACAGTAAAATTGTTATCCACTGACCGTCTAATATACCTCCAGCCACATAATCACTTGTTCTTTTCTGTCCGGTGAATGCCTAATGTTTGGGGCCTGTACTCCCATGGCCTAAAATAACATTTCTCTAGGCTCCAGCAGGGCACATTTTTTTAGAGTTTCCCTTTAAGATGCATAAAAATGACCCCTGATTAAAATACATATTTTTTGCCATTGGTCTCCCTCTTGTATGTCACTGTCCATGTTGTGGGACTATTTGTGCACTTCTAGTTAGTTTTTAGTTGCTGCAAATATGACCTGAAGGTTTTTCAGGCTCGCCTGCCATTAAAGTGAATGGGGTCCGCAGCGAACGCGCGGTTCGAGAACATTTGCTCGCAATCCCGCATTCACATTTGCGAAACGTCCCGCCCGATGTTCGTCCATCACTACTTTTAGTGTCGCTAATACAGCCAATCAGACCAATGCAATGGGGAACTTTCCCTGATGAAAGCAAAATAGGTTTGCCTGTATGCAATTTGTTGCTCATATCATGTTTATGAGCAAGTTACAGTAATGTTACCTATAAGATTATGTTAAAGGTAACCAATCACCTCTCCTGACATGTCTGTTTTAGTAACCACTTGAATTCCCCATGTAATAACAATTCTGGAGCATCTATTCCATGGGTGTCAAACACAAGGCCCGCGGGCCAAATCCGGCCCGCCAGACCTCGTCATGTGGCCCGCGTAGCCGACGCCTGGCCGCCAGCCTTCACCTTTTATTATCACTTCCTGCAGGAGGCCCCCGCTCCTCCCGGCTCCTGTATCGGGTGTATCAGCTGTGAGGGAGGAGGGGCTGGGGGCCGGCATCTGCTTTTATAATGACAGCGGGGCCCGTGCAGTGACTATTCTACTACACGGGCCCCGCTCACTGTATAATCGTATCTCTAATAGTTAATGGTTACCGTATGTATATAATCGCATAAGGAGCGCTGTATATTACCGGTACTTACAACTACAAGCGCTCGCCGAGAGGAGGGAGGAGGCAGGCTGGGAGGACAGGCGCTGGCAGTGTGAGTCATACGTCACGCGCCTGCGCTGCCCACTTTATGAATGAAGCAGGCGGCGTGGGCACATGACGTATGACTCACGCTGCCAGCGCCTGTCCTCACGGCCTGCCTCCTGCCTCCCCCCTCCTCTCGGCGAGCGCTTGTAGTTGTAAGTACCGGTAATACACAGCGCTCCTTATGCGATTATATACATACAGTAACCATTAACTATTAGACATACAATTATACAGTGAGCGGGGCCCGTGTAGTAGAATAGTCACTGCACGGGCCCCGCTGTCATTATAAAAGCAGATGCCGGCCCCCAGCCCGTGTATTGAGGGTCATTCACTACAGGGACACTTATGGAGGGGATCTGTGGATGACACATAGCATAAGATGCTATATATGTGTCATCCACAGATCCCCCCCATAACTGTCATACACAGATCCCCCATAAGAGCCACCCACAAATCCCCCATAAGTGTCACCCACAGATCCCCCATAAGTGTCACCCACAGATCCCCCATAAGTTTCACCCACAGATCCCCCATAAGTGTCACCCACAGATCCCCCATAAGTGTCACCCACAGATCCCCCATAAGTGTCACCCACAGATCCCCCATAAGTGTTACCCACAGATCCCCCATAAGTGTCACCCACAGATCCCCCATAACAGTGCGTTACCCACAGATCCCCCATAACAGTGCCACCCACAGACCACAATTAGTTCAAAACCCACCAAAAGCACACCTTTTGGTTCAAATTTTTTTTCTCTTATTTTCCTCCTCAAAAACCTAGGTGCGTCTTATGGGCCGGTGCGTCTTATAGGGCGAAAAATACGGTAACCCTTACAGTTCTGGAATGTGTTGGATAACACTGACAGCATTATGTCAGTGTTATCCAACACATTCCAGAACTGTAAGGGTTACATAGCATCATAAATCAGTATAATGCTATGTGACCCCAGTCAGCGCTTGCAGGTCAAGCTTTCAGAGCTAGTTATTACTTACATTATTACAAAAAACAGTAATAATTGAATGCAGTGACAATAATTTATGATAATAAAGAGTGGACACAGTCCTACAGATACAACCGGCCCTTTGAGGGTGACCAAACTGCTGATGCAGCCCCCGATGAATTTGAGTTTGACACCCCTGATCTATTCATATGACTCTATGTTATACATTTTGTTTATTATTCCTCCTAGAACTTTTAGGATGAATTGCCCACAGTCTTCAATAGAGGTAGAACTCATTACCAATTAGGGGATGGGTGTGCCCAGCACAGTCTTACACACTCCCAATTGATAACACCCAAATAGACCTTAATTGTAGACTCTGCATTGTGCCGTTTCTTTGTTATTCTTCCAAGAAATGTATTAATAAATTGACAACCGGGGTTACTGGGAGTGGGTCCCTGCACAGTCTGACACTGTCCATTCAGTGCTGCACATGCCATGTATAAATATTCAAGAGGAATTACAGAGGAATAGCACAACACAGTGTTATGAGAAAAGGTTCTCCAGAATTGATCATGGATAATGCAAGTATGTAATTACATAGATGTCAGGAGTGGTGACACTTTCTCTTTGATGGTCAATTGCTGCAACATGTTTCACATATTTAAAGAAATAGTCTAGCCTTCTTTAAGTGATGGTCTATCCCCAGGATAGGCAATCATTAGCTGATTGGTGGGGATCCGACACCCTGTATCCCCACTGATTAGATGTTCCGTGTAGCTTCGCCCCTGGAAATTGGGCTGGAATTAGGCTCACCACTGCACTGCAGCTTCCACTGAAGTCAATAAGTGTCCACTACAATGTGGATGGTCCAGTCTAATTCTTGTGCTGACTACCAGTGACAGAGCTACATGGAACAGCTGATCAGCGGGGATGCAGGGTGCCAGATCCTCGCCAATCCGCTAGTGATGGCCTATCCTGAGGACAGACCATCACTTAAAAAAGGCTTGATAGTCATCAATGTCAGATAGGTGCAGGGCCTACCTCTAGGACCCACAGCTATCTCCAAAACAAGGCCCCCAAAGTGAAGGAGAGCTCACCATGCATGTGCAGCATGATCTCCATGGGAGTTCTCAAAATAGCCGAGCGAGTGCACTCTGCTTTTTTCAGAAGCCCCACATTTGTAGAATTAGTGCGAGAGCGGCTACCATTCTGTTCACTGCTATGGAATTGCTGAAAATAGATCAGGTTTTACTCTGCTACTTTCAGCACTCCCATAGCAGTGAATGGAAGTTGGTCAAGCTTGCGTGGTTGCTCTCTGTTCACTTCCAGGGCCCTGTTCTGGAGGTAAGAGCAAGTCCCATAGGTGGGGCTTGCACCTATTTTATATTAATCGCATATCCCAGCGATATGCTATGCAAGTCCCAGATGGAATGCCCCTTTAAAGTGAATGAATCTTTTGGTTGCAACTAGTGTTGAGGTAATCAAAGCATCCAAAGTGGACTTTGATCCGAATTTCAGAATTTTTTTCTTCCCACTTCCAGTAAAGAATAATTTTTTCATAAAATGGTGGCTGGCAGTAAAAAAAAATATACTCACCTCATCCACTTGATCGGGGAGAGGCTCCCATCTTGATTGAAGAAAACCTGCCAAAGGACCTGCGGCGAATGTGATGACAAGAGATGAGCGAATCGAAGCTGACGAAGTCGAATTAGTTTCCAATTTCAGGAAAAATTTTACTCTGAACAAATGCGAATTTCTTTGCTCTTCGTGGTAACGAATCGCAATTTTTCCTAACATGGCGGCTACAATGGCGGCTACATGTGTGAGGACATGGGGCAAGGAACTCTGGGAAGGTGGGATGACCCATAATGCCATGCAGGCAGCCAATCAGCAGCCAGCCAGCCCGGTGATGTCACAGCCCTATAAATACGGCGGCCATATTAGATTCTGCCATTTGCCATCATACTTTGTTCAGGGACAGATGTTTATGCAGGCGCTAAGGAGAGTGAAAGAAAACCTCTTTGTGAAAAAAAAGCCTCTTTTATAATTGTGCGATAAGGATAGGGAGGAATCATTTCACATCATCTAAGTGCAGGGACAGACGTTTAAGGCGCTAGGTAGAGTGATAAAGAAAACATAATTGTGAAAAACAAAGTGCTTTATAAGAGCACGATAAGGATAGGGAGGAATCATTTCACAGCATCTAAGTACTGGGACAGAGTTTGCAGGGGCTAGGGAGAGTCATAAAAAAAATCATAATTGGGAAAAAAATACGATTTACAATTGCAGGGAAAGATTATTTGGGGATCCAAATAGCCATTATACAGCTCTGTCATCCCAGCAATTTGTTGTAGGGGTGCAAGTGTTATGTTGAAAAGCCTTTAGTGGCTTATATATGTGGAAAAGAGAAATATACACTCTGTTCCCTTCTGCAGCTATTTATGGTGAAAGCATTTAGTGCACTATTATAGTACAATACGAGAAAAATAGACGCTATTCACATTTGGTGTTATTTGCACTAAAAACATTTATTGTCAGTTTAGTACAATACGAGAAAAATAGACACTGTTCACATTTGGTGTTATTTGCGTTTAAAGTGTTTCTTGTCATACTTCTAGAGAAAAAGAAAAAAATATACAGTACAGACCAAAAGTTTGGACACACCTTCTCATTCAAAGAGTTTTCTTTATTTTCATGACTATGAAAATTGTAGATTCACACTGAAGGCATCAAAACTATGAATTAACACATGTGGAATTATATACATAACAAAAAAGTGTGAAACAACTGAAAATATGTCATATTCTAGGTTCTTCAAAGTAGCCACCTTTTGCTTTGATTACTGCTTTGCACACTCTTGGCATTCTCTTGATGAGCTTCAAGAGGTAGTCACCTGAAATGGTTTTCACTTCACAGGTGTGCCCTGTCAGGTTTAATAAGTTGGATTTCTTGCCTTATAAATGGGGTTGGGACCATCAGTTGTGTTGTGGAGAAGTCAGGTGGATACACAGCTGATAGTCCTACTGAATAGACTGTTAGAATTTGTATTATGGCAAGAAAAAAATCAGCTAAGTAAAGAAAAACGAGTGGCCATCATTACTTTAAGAAATGAAGGTCAGTCAGTCCGAAAAATTGGGAAAACTTTGAAAGTGTCCCCAAGTGCAGTCACAAAAACCATCAAGCGCTACAAAGAAACTGGCTCACACCGAGGACCGCCCCAGGAAAGGAAGACCAAGAGTCACCTCTGCTGCAGAGGATAAGTTCATCCGAGTCACCAGCCTCAGAAATCGCAGGTTAACAGCAGCTCAGATTAGAGACCAGGTCAATCCCACACAGAGTTCGAGCAGCAGACACATCTCTAGAACAACTGTTAAGAGGAGACTGTGTGAATCAGGCCTTCATGGTAAAATATCTGCTAGGAAACCACTGCTAAGGACAGGCAACAAGCAGAAGAGACTTGTTTGGGCTAAAGAACACAAGGAATGGACATTAGACCAGTGGAAATCTGTGCTTTGGTCTGATGAGTCCAAATTTGAGATCTTTGGTTCCAACCACCATGTCTTTGTGCGACGCAGAAAAGGTGAACGGATGGACTCTACATGCCTGGTTCCCACCGTGAAGCATGGAGGAGGAGGTGTGATAGTGTGGGGGTGCTTTGCTGGTGACACTGTGGGGGATTTATTCAAAATTGAAGGCATAATGAACCAGCATGGCTACCACAGCATCTTGCAGCGGCATGCTATTCCATCCGGTTTGCGTTTAGTTGGACCATCATTTTTTTTTCAACAGGACAATGACCCCAAACACACCTCCAGGCTGTGTAAGAGCTATTTGACCATGAAGGAGAGTGATGGGGTGCTGCGCCAGATGACCTGGCCTCCACAGTCACTGGACCTGAACCCAATCGAGATGGTTTGGGGTGAGCTGGACCGCAGAGTGAAGGAAAAAGGGCCAACAAGTGCTAAGCATCTCTGGGAACTCCTTCAAGACTGTTGGAAGACCATTTCAGGTGACTACCTCTTGAAGCTCACCAAGAGAATGCCAAGAGTGTGCAAAGCAGTAATCAAAGCAAAAGGTGGCTACTTTGAAGAACCTAGAATATGACATATTTTCAGTTGTTTCACACTTTTTTGTTATGTATACAATTCCACATGTGTTAATTCATAGTTTTGATGCCTTCAGTGTGAATCTACAATTTTCATAGTCATGAAAATAAAGAAAACTCTTTGAATGAGAAGGTGTGTCCAAACTTTTGGTCTGTACTGTACGCCGCTCACATTTGGTGTTATTTGCGCTAAAGCGTTTCTTGTCATTTTTCTAAAGAAAAAGAGAAAAATACACGCCGTTCACATTTGATGTTATTTGCGGTAAAACCATTTATTGTCATATTTCTAGAGAAAAAGAGGAAAATACACTGCGCTAAAAACATTTATTGTCAGTTCAGTACAATACGAGAAAAATAGACACTGTTCACATTTGGTGTTATTTGTTCTAAAAGCGTTTATTGTCATACTTCTAGAGAAAAAGAGAAAAATACATGCCGTTCACATTTGGTGTTGTTTGCGCAGAAATAATTTTGTGGCCTATTTCAGTACAATACAAGAAATATATACTCAGTTCACGTTTGCTGGTATTTGCGCAGAAATAATTTAGTGGCCTATTTCAGTACAAAACATCGCTTTAAGGGGTGTTTTAATTTCCATTTAATTTGTTTAGTTCAGCTACAAGTATGTCAGAAAGAGAAGTGCCAGGCCATGCACAGAGGAGTAGCAGAGGCCTGAATGTTTCTGGTGCAAACAGAGGTCACAGCAGAGTAAGGGGGCGTGGCAGCAGGAATCGTAGCGAGAGGCCTGAGCTCCCGGTGTCATCTAGCGGTCGTGTCTTGACCAGCAACCCAGCGGTTCTTGATTGGTTAACTCGGTCATCCACATCATCCCAAGTGACATGAGACACCCCCAGCCAACAGTTGGTGGGTTTGCCAGACACAACTCTTAGTTGGCATGGCCCGGGGGCAGGCCCTGTACCCTCACCTGTCCTCATCCTGCCTCTGACTTTTCAGTTCCCTCACCGCGAGAAATATTATATTCCGTAGACTTGGCTCCACTTATCAGCGAGGACGAGCTACTTGAGGACAGTCAGCAGCTACTGCCCAGCCAAGATCTGGAGGAGACATCCACCGCTTCCACCCGCTAGGCGGACAAGTAGTGATCAGGAGAGTGGCACGGGAGCTTGTGTTGCGAGCGGTCAGGCTCCTGACCCAGAGATTGTTGAGGAGGACATCAGTGATGTGCAGACACTACTCGATAATGATGAAGCCGATCGCACTTGGGAGCCCGCTGAAGAAGGGGCTTCGTCATCATCAGGAGAAAAGGGTGGCAGCTTGCCCGTGAGCCAGCAAGTCGCTAGCGTGGCCGAATGTCAGCAGGGGGCAACAGTGGGAAGTCGAGAGTCAAAAGGGGTAAAACACCCGCTTTGCAGCAGCCTGCCTGCCTGGAAAGGAGTGGTGCAGGGGTTCACAGAGGCAGCGGCAGTAGCAGTCCGCCAGTGAGTAGTGTTGGGGGGGAAATCGGGGTACTCATTGGTGTGGCAGTTTTTTGTGAAGCTGCCAGAGGCATTCAACATGGCCATATGTAGAATATGTGAGCAGAAGGTGAAGCGTGGGCAGGGTGCAAATGTTGGCACCACAGCCCTGCGTCAACATATGCAGCGTCACCATAAAGTGGCCTGGAAGAACCATGGCTCTGATGAGCCGTCTGTCAATCCCAACTTCTGCTGGTCTAGATGCTCCAGCTCCTACTCCTCATCAGTCGTTCTGTCAGCAATCAATCACCGAAGCGAATGCAAAGAGACAACAGTATGCATGCACGCATCCAACAGCGCAGAAGCTGAACGTGCTTCTGTCCAAGTTGCTGGTGCTGCAGTCCCTTCCTTTCCAAGTGGTGGACTCTGCACCTTTCAGAGAACTGATAGCTTGTGCCAATCCGAGGTGGAGAGTCCCAAGCCATCATTTCTTTGTGAAAAAGGCAGTACCAGCTCTGCACACACATGTAGAACAGAAGGTGGGTCAGTCCTTGAGCCTGCCGGTGTTTGCCAAAGTGCACGGCAGTGCCGACGTGTGGAGCTGTAACTACGGTCAGAGAATATGTCTTTTACGGCCCATTGGGTGAATGTGGTTCCTGCACAGCCACACCAGCAACTTGACCACATCACACCACTCCGCCTCTACGCTGTCTCTACGCTGTCACGCCGTTGGTCTTGCAACAGTGTCCGCCTCTGCCTCCTCACCCGTCACCATGTCCTCCTCAGCATACACTGCAGGGACAAGTCACAGTGCACTTCCAGCATACCACATGTGCAGGGTTCAGTGATGTCACGATGTGTGTCTTCTCTGCAACAACTGAAAATCGGAACCATGCTGACCGACAATAGGAAGAACATGGTGTTGGCGCTGCATCAAGGAATGCTGAGCCATGCGCCCTGCATGGCACACATGTTCAATCTGGTTGTCAAGCGGTCCCTGAAGTCTTCCACCCATCTGCAAGATATCCTAAAATGGCCACTAAACTTTGCATGCACTTCAGCCACTCGTACACCGCAAAACTCACACTCCTTGAGCTGCTGCGCCAGAACGGCATCCCCCAACATAGGCTAATATGCAACATTGCCACCAGTTGTAATTTCACCCTCCATATGTTGGACCAACTATACAAACAGAGAAAGGCCATCAACAATTTCTTGATGATGCAAGCAGATAGGAGTACTCCACTGTGTAATTTCGATGTCAGCCAGTGGCAGCTCATGTGTGACACCTGCCGTTTGCTTAGGCCCTTTGAGGAGGCCACGTTATTTGTCAGTCACCAGGACTACGGAATGAACAACGTCATTCACGGTCACAGGAGCCCTGTGGAGGACTGAACTGGAAGAAGAGGAGGAAAGGAGGAGAACATTTGAGCACAGGCAATGTGTAGCCAAATGGGTGGTTTTTCTACTCAGCTGACAGGAAAGGAGGAGCAGGAGCAGCGAGAGGAGCTACAGGGTGATGAGAAAGATGAGACAGAGGACCCAGACACTCTGTGGCAGTATGCAGTGGACATGGAGGCAGGGAGTCCCTCCGAGTCACTTGCACAAATGTCACGATGCATGCTCACTTGCTTATGTAGTGACAGCCGAATTGTCACCATTTGGCAGAGTGATGACTTCTGGCTCTGCACCTTGTTGGACCCTCACTAGTGGTCCAGAATGGGGGCCTTTTTTAAACCCACCGAGATGGAGGACAAACTGAACTACTACACAGACATCCTATGTAGTCAGTTGGGCGCTGCCTATCTGCGCCATCGTCCATCCTCTCGCAGGTCTGACCTATGCTATGAAGTGCCTTTTGCACTGTGGCATTAGAAGAATTTTGATATCTCTGACTTTTAGTCTAACCAGACTGTCTATTACTCTGTAATTCCTCTAGCGCCGTTCTATGGAAACAGTAGGTTTAAAGAGCACACTAAATGCTTGAAATAACTTCATTATTAACTTCAACTTTTCTTCATATAACACTGCCGCCTCTGCAGCGTGGCAACACATGTTAAAAAGATATCACAAAATAGCGGTATGCATAGGATGGTGGTTCAACTGTTCAATCTTGTCATTCAACATAAATGTGGATATATTTCTCTCTTGAGTATCTGTACTCTCACTTTAAGTTATTTAAGCACTTTATGATCTCTCTGAGAGGTTTATCTAAGGTCTGACTAATAGTTATACTTGCTGAATTTGGTCACAATTTGCAGTATGTAGTTAGCAGTAACTATTTGAAGATTGGTTGAGTATGATCTGGTATGGTTATATGCAATTTGGATTGGAATATTAAATTTGAATTTGGATGGTGAACTTTTTTGTTTGCAATTGGTGGAACTGTAAGTAAACACACATATAACTGGTTCAGTATACAGTTCTAATCACTATATTAACAGTAGGAACATTATATAACTGTTTTAAATACCTATTTTGGCCTCTCTGCTTCCATAAAACACAGCTCTCAGTGGAGTGAATGTCTGTTCAGCTTCTCTACTCTGGTGTAATGATTCTAGTAGCTTCTGCTAGGAGGGTTTCCCACACAGGCTGTGTGTGAGGCTGGCTGTGAATGGTCAAAACTCCTGCAGTGTGTGAGGCTGGCTGTGATTAGTCAAGACTCCTGCCCAGCAACAACAGTTTAACTCTATGCTTTCTGTTGTTTCTACTGTGTGAATATGCACAAGGAAAAGTCCAGCTCACCCAATTATTCCACCACCTGCGTGCACGGAAAAGGCCGGCAAGCCCATATATCCTTGATATGAAAGCACAATGAAATTCCAGCACTCACGATTTTGGTAGCTAAAATCTTCGTCTTTTATTCAGGCAGTAAACATATAAACAGGACATCCACCCACAAGTGCAGCAACCTTGACGCGTTTCGAACAGTAGTTCTTAGTCGTAATAATGAGCAGTGTCTCCTCTGGCACCTTTATACCAGTCTGTACTAAAATGTAATTGCTTTTCCCCTCCACCTGAGGGGTGGGGGAGTGTAGGAGGCAGGGAACACTTTAACCTCTTGTTTTCCAGGTGAGGCACTGCTCATATGTTTCACAATAGAAAATTCATGCATCTATACAAAGTCACTGATTATTACAAAAATTTGTGTTGAAAAATAACCATTGAATAAAAACAGTGAACATATTAAAATTGTCAAAGAATGTCAATTGTCAGGATAGCATCAGAACACCATATTGGTTATATATAGCCAACTTATTTGTATGGATCCACATATATTAGTGCTGTGTTGCTAATTCTGGCATGGATCCCTTTTCTCTATTACTGCTCTTGATTGAATTGAAAAAATGCATGCATACATAGCTATGATGAAAGAAAATGTGAAAAAACAGGAAAGTCATGAGTTAGTAGAAATACATAAGTTCATTTTTCTTATTGAGGCCATTTGGATGTCTGGTATTCAACTTAAAAATCCAAAAAGCCTCTCTGAGTCTCACTAAACGTTTAAAATCTCCTCCTCTGTTAGGTAATTTCACCTGTTCAATTGCAAAGGCTTTGAAATTGCGCACCTGGCTTTCGTGTTTACTAATAAAATGTTTAGCCGCATTGGATGTGTTCACACTATGCGGATTTTTTATGTAGTTGAGGTGCTCCAGAATTCGGACCTTAAATTTTCTAGTGGTACATCCCACATATAACATGTCACAGGCTATACATTTTATGATATATACCACCCCCATAGAATTACAATTAATATAAGATTTGATTGGATATATGTGTGAATTATTCGCATCGTGAAAAGTTTTGGTATTTACTGCGTATGTACAAGTGCGGCAGCGCAAACTTCCGCATTTAGTGAAGCCCTTGTATATAAGCCAGGGATCCCGTTTATATTTGTTTCGATGTATATACATGGAGGGTGATAAATCATTCCCTATAGTTCTTGGTCGTCTTGACACAATTCTACAACCTTGTTTTAGCGCACAGTGCAATATTTCGTCATCATGAAGAATAGGTAAATATTTTTTAATAATTTGTTGAATTTTTTCAAATTGTTTACTGTACGTCAAAACAAGTGTAGGTAAATGATCTTTTTCGTTTTTATTTACATTTATATTTGAACTCTCACTTTTTGATATCTGTTTAGAGATATTTTTATTTTTAGAAGTTGAAAAGAGTAAAGCTTCTCTATTTTTCTTTTTAGTTATAGCCAGGCCTCTGGATATCATCCAGTTTGGATATGCTCTTTGTTTTAATCTATTTATAATAGTTTGAGCCTCTATTTCAAAAGCCGCTGCGGTACTGCAGTTTCTGTAGGCACGTGTGAATTCTCCCACAGGAATTGATTTTATTGTGTGTAGGGGGTGATGGCTATTTGCCCGTAGTAATGTATTTCCTGTTATTTCCTTGCGGTAGGTTTTAGTTTGTATAATCTGGTTCAGTTTTCCTGTAAGTGTTAAATCAAGAAAATTGATACTTTGCGGATGTTCCGTATATGTAAATTTTAAATTATATGTGTTATTTTCCAGATATTGCATGAAGTGTTGTATGGCAGGTACATCACCACTCCAGATAAGGAGCATATCATCGATGTACCTGCCATACCACACCACATGGTCCGCAAATGGATTTTTAATATTATATACATATGCCTCCTCCCAATAGGACATTGTTAGATTGGCCAGGGAGGGTGAGTACTTCGCACCCATTGATACACCAGATATCTGTACATAGTATATAGAGTTGAATGAAAAATAATTGTGAGACATCAGAAATTGAGTAACCTCCAGAGTATAATCTATAAAATCCTCAGAAAAATTGCTGTATTTGTGCAAATGGAATTCAAGTGCTAGCATCGCCACATGATGTGGTATTGATGGATAAAGCGATACCACATCAATGGACAGCCATCTGTAGTTCTCAGCCCAGGTCATGTCATAAAAAGATTGCAGAATTGATGTGGTATCTTTAATATACCCTGGGATTCTTTTGACAAGGGGCTGTAAACTACAGTCTAGCCATTCACCCAGCCTCTCTGTTAGGGATCCAATCCCGCTGACTATGGGGCGTAGAGGGGGAGGAAATTGGCCCTTGTGGACTTTAGGGAGGGCATGCATTATAGGTGTAACTGTAAATTCTACATTTAAATAATTAAATTGTTTTTGGTTAATGTGATTATATTCCAAACCTTTTCGCAAAATCTCAAAAAATTCCCCTTTATATTTGGGTAAAGGGTCAATATCTAACCTTTGATATACTGAGAGATCAGAGAGCAATTTATTCATTTGTTCACAGTACATGTCACAATCCAGGACGACGACGGAGCCTCCCTTATCGGCCATTTTTATAACAATACGTTCATTATCGGCTAGTTCCTTGATTGCTTTTTTATATTTCATAGGCAGGTTGGTATATCCCCCCTCGTCCTGGATGTGACTATGTATTTCTTTTAGCTCCCTCTCTATGATATCTTGAAAGGTGTCCATATTGGTAGTTCTGGACATGATAGGATAGAAATCCGGATTAGTGATTTTAAATTTCTGAGCATCAACACATCTATCATATTCCAGTGATTCCCCTTGAAGATCGGTGAGACATGTTAGGGCCAATTGTTCTTGGAACGATAAATGAAAATATTCATTTTCAATTCTACTTTCCGAACATGTCTGATCGATATTTCGTATGGGCTCATTCATATCCACATCACTGAAATGTCTGGTCACTGTCAGTTGTCTTATAAATCTATTTATATCTAATAAAGTAGAAAATAAATCAAAATTGACAGAAGGTACAAAATTTAAACCTAGTTTGAGAACTTCAATTTGTTCAGTTGAGAGGATTGTGGCAGACAAATTTATAACATCTAATTGTGCACAGTCAGCTATCTTTGTTGGTAGCGTGTTGACCTGGTTTGGGGCGTTTTTGTGTTTACGTCCCGCCCGGCGCACTCGTTTTTTGACGATTTTGTTGCAGTATCCTCCTTTTTATTTTTATTGTTCTCCAGGTTAATATTTTTAGATTTTCTATAGTATGACAGTTTGGGTTTCGCTCCATATTCCATGATTTGTTGAGGGCTTTGTGGTAAGTCCTGTGAGCCATCAGAGGTGTCAGCGGTATCCAGTTCAGAGGAAAAGCTCACTCTTGGTGATTTATTTTGGGACTTTGATTTATAGTTGCGGTTATCTTGCTTTGATTTATTTTTGTTTTTATTTTTCAAAATGGATCTGGGGGTCGAGTAAAGGTTTTCCCTTCTACCCCATTCATATACTTGATCCTGTTTGTAATCATATAGATCTCTCTGGAATTTTTTGTGTTTAATATCCGTGATATATTCTTCCATATGATGTATATTATTCAGCATTTCTGTTTGCAAACTTTCAAAATCTGCCCCAGATTCAAGAGGTTTTAAAGATAATTTACAAAGTTCAATTTCATCTTGTAGTTGTAGCAGCTTTTCACTTTCACACTTTACAATGAGTGACATGAGTTATTACGACTAAGAACTACTGTTCGAAACGCGTCAAGGTTGCTGCACTTGTGGGTGGATGTCCTGTTTATATGTTTACTGCCTGAATAAAAGACGAAGATTTTAGCTACCAAAATCGTTTCTACTGTGTCATTGAGATTACCTCACATCCATATAATTAATATTAAAGGCATATTATCTTTTCTGCTTCTGTGAACACAATATATAACAGTTATATGACATCCAAACATGAAGTCACTGTAGACCATCATCTACATAAAAGTTTTTCTTCAGAAAATTTGCTGCTGATGGGCAATCCATTCATTCTGATTGGCCAGGTACTTCATACCATAACTGGCGGAACCTGGAGACGATGCTGCTCCAAACAAGTGTGCTTTCATTCTGTATTCTGCTGTCTCTGAATCTGTATCTCCGTCCTCCCACCATAGAAACCCCAGGAAGTCTCATGACTGCTTTGGGATACTTTCTGAATCTAAATAGTACTCCAGGCAGAGTGTTTGTAAGATCTGGTCCTCTTAGTAGATGATGGTTCAATGCAACACCATCATACTTTGCTGAGCAATCAAATACCACTTTAATCTTATCTGGTTTCTTTGAGTGGTAGACACCTTGATGTGGGATGTACCACACTTCTCTTTCTTTAGGCTGATTATTAACTTTCTCTATATGTCCTTCTTCAAGGATGCCTTCCATAAATTTTAAATAATCATTGTTCAGTTTGGGATCTCTTACCATCCTTTTCTTCAAACATTTTAATCTTGCTAGGGCAAGATTTTAGATATTTGGCAGACGAGGTCGTTCTGTAAAAGATAAGGGCATTTCAAGATAACCTTGTTGATTCTGCTGAATACTTTCTTCTAGAGTGTGAACAAACTTTATGTCTTCTTGGGATACACTCTGTTCTTTAGAACTTTTGTTTGCAAAATGAGATTCAAGGATCTTGATTACTTTTGCTGGACTTACAGTTGGTAATGGTAACTCTTGGACAGATATTTGATGACACAATCCTGTCACCTGTCTTGAGTTTGCGATCTTCTGTTTTCCTCCAACACCCCATCCTAGATCAGTTTAAACAGCGTAGGGTTCACCCTTTCCTTCTGTCATTACCTTTCATGGTACCAAGACTTCAGGACAATCGTAGCCTATCAACAGTCCAACACCAAACTCCTTTAGTGGGAACATTTCATGAGATATAACAGGTGTTACCATTTATTGTCTGTTTCACAGGGAGGTATGCGATCTCGATCTAGAGGTATATCATCTTTTGTATAAGCTGGAGGTAGATCTAATGTGAATGAAGTCCTCTAACTCTCAGTCCTTTGACCCTTTGACTGTTCACTACTGTGTCTCTACCCGTCATCGTGGTGAGTTTAAGCTTAACTTGTTCTGTAGCCACTTGTAATTTCTTGCAGATTTCTTATTCAATGAAGGTGACGTGACTCTGGGCATCCAGTAGCGCATAGGCGTATACCTTCTTGTTCCTCCTTTTAGGATTTGAAATGCACACTGGTACGACCATTGATGTGCTGTTGCTTTCTCCTTCCCTCACTCTGCAAGAGAATACTGATACTTTCTTTCCTTCCTCAGTATCTTTAAGTATTAAGGATTTATCTTTCTTTGGACGTTCTTCATGTAGTGGTGTAGGATAGTGTCCTTTGAAAACGCTGCATGTGGACTTTTTCTTACACTCCTTAGTAACATGGCCTTTTCTTAGACATCCGAAACACAGTTGGTTATCCAGTACAAATTTTGTATTTTCTTCTGGGGACTTCTCCTTCAATTGTTGGCACTTGTGTATGGAGTTGTTTTCTCCACAGAACATACATTTGAAGGTAGTCTGAAGATTTGTCGGTTCTGTCTCTCTAATGATCCCAGTAGTGACTTTGGACTTGTTCCTGTAGGTATCTGGACGTTTAGCTGCTGTGTTGGTTGCAAAGCTAGTTGCTCTTGCGCGTCTTATCTCTCTTTCATGCCTTTCCTCTAAGGATTTTAAGATGTAAGGTGCTGTTACTATATTACATGCTATCCGTGCTTCCTCATTGATGAACTCAGAGAACTCTTTAAAACTTGGGAAGTTCTTGCTTAGATCTAACAGTTTATTCACATAGCGATTCCATCTAGAAGCCACTTCTTCAGGTAGCTTAGTTAGCATCCTGTGGATTTCTAGATAGTCGTTCAGTACTTCCAGTCCTTGAACATGTGGGATGGCATTGCTGCATGCTTGCAGGAAGTCACCATACTTTTGTAGTCTGAAGTGTTCTTTAGGACCTATTTTCGGCCAGTTATTCAGTTTCTCTCTAAAGGCTCTTTATACCAGAAAGGATGACCATATCTTGCATTCAATTTTTCCCAAGCTTGCTTGTAGGCTTCTTCATCTTTTCTATAGAAGTTACCTTCAAGAACTTTCTTGGCTTCTCCACCAACATATCTCTGAAGGTAGAATAACTTGTCAACTGAACTGAAGCAATGATGCTCAATGATCTACAGAGCACTAGTGAGACCTCATTTGGAGTATTGTGCGCAGTACTGGAGACCATATCTCCAGAAGGATATTGATACTTTGGAGAGAGTTCAGAGAAGAGCTACTAAATTAGTACATGGATTGCAGGATAAAACTTACCAGAAAATGTTAAAGGACCTTAATATGTATAGCTTGGAAGAAAGACGAGACAGAGGGGATATAATAGAAACTTTTAAATACATAAAGTGAATCAACAGAGTAAAAGAGGAGAGAATATTTAAAAGAGGAAAAACTGCTACAAGAGGACATAGTTTTAAATAAGAGGGGCAAATGTTTAAAAGAAATATCAGGAAGTATTACTTTACTGAGAGAGTAGTGTATGCATGGAATAGCCTTCCTGCAGAAGTGGTAGCTGCAAATACAGTGAAGGAGTTTAAGCATGCATGGGATAGGCATAAGGCCATCCTTTATATAAGATAGGGCCAGGGGCTATTCCTAGTATTCAGTATATTGGGCAGACTAGATGGGCCAAATGGTTCTTATCTGCTGACACATTCTATGTTTCCATGATCATTTCAAAGCTTGCCTTCCACTCTATGAACTTGGGTACGTCTCCTGAAAATACAGTAGGTTCCGGAACGGGAAGTCTAGCGAGGATTGTTCTCTGTGGTCTTGCTGGGACAATGGTTGTAACATTCTCCTGACCGTTGCAGTGATATCTAGGAATAGAATCATCCAGTTCTATTTTCTCATTTAGTTCTGAATTAGGGGAGTCCTCTTCTTCATTTGTTTCTGTTAGAGATAGAAGGTAAGTTCACACACCTTTTTCCTAACACTGGCCTAGGTCTCTCTTTGTCTTTCTGAGCAGGGATGGAAGGATAATGACTTATTTCCTCACTAAGTGCTGGAGATTTCCTTCCATTCTCCTGGGCGTATGGAGGAAAATAGGAATCAGTTTCTTCACTTAGTACAGAATTGAACCTAAGACTATTCTAATTCCTATCCTATTTGTGTACTCTAAGTCTGGCTTCTATGATCTTCTTTTTGCCTTTCCAGACTTTTCATCTGTTGGTGCTGTGCCTCAATTTCAGCTTCCTTTTCAGCCACCAGTTAGCACTGTGCCTCAACGGCATCTTCCATCTCAAATTCTTCTCTCTTGACAGCAAGTTGTTCAGCTAATTCCTTTCTTTTGGCTGAAGTACTTGAGGACTCTGATACGGAGGCAGCACTTCTGCTAGTGAAGGAAATACCACTTGTAATTGTGGTTCCACCTAAGGACCTAGCATAGTCCCTCATAAAGAGCTCATTCATTTTCCTTCTTGCTTTAACTTCATCATAGTTTTCTGCAGATGATAGTTTTCTCATAAGCTTTCCAAATTTTTTTGTGACTGCAGCACGTGTCCATGTTCCTTTCAATGTCCTGGGAAGGTATCGTAAGCGACCGCAGGTTGACATATGCTGCTATAAGCTCTGATTCAGATTCTTCTACCGTCTCTACTATATCACTCAAGTTCCCTTTTATACTTTCTTGTTTTAGCTTTCCACAAATGCCTCTAATGTATAATTTACACTTCTCACACATTCTGGTGAACTTTTTTCCTTTTACTGCTGCTTCTTGCTCCAAATTTTCCAGAATCTTTAGGGTCAGTTTTCAGACATGTGATGAATGCCTTAGACAGGTTCTCTTGCTCTTCACCTTCTAATCTCTCTATCTTTGCATCCTCTAACAGTGGCATAGTAATATCAGGTTTAGACTTTTTACTTTAAATGCTATAACAATCAATATGAATATTAAAGAACCTTTTACTTTAAATACAGTACTGACAAATGCAGAAATAAATTACTTTCATTTTAAATGCAATAGCAATAGATGCAGGCAATAAATGACTTTCACTTTAAATACTTTAGAGTCAGTGTAATACAAACTGTCCTTTGTTTTACTTTATTCCTAAACACGAAAATGTCTCTTTATGCCAAAGCCTATATGCAATGATAAGTAATAAAGGAAAGCTCTGACCTTATTCTGAAGAGCAGGAACAAATGTCAGTCTTAAAGGAGACGTGTGTTTTCTTGATATGATGCGATGTTCTGTGCTGACTTGCGATGCTCTGTGCAGACTTGCGATGCGCTGGCTTGGATACGCTGCTTGCAGGCTTTAGGCCTAGTGGCGGGAAACTAGTTGGCTGCAGTACGTGGTCTCACCGTGGATAGCAGTGCGGGCACTCTAGCTCTCGACTTTGGCCTCCCACCATGCGTCTATTTTCTGTGCAAGTTGAGGAGCGCTATCACTTTGCACTCTGAGGGTAAAAGTTCCACTGTGGCAGACGCAGCACTATGAAGTGCCTTTTAGTGGCATTAGAAGAATTTTGATATCTCTGACTTTTAGTCTAACCAGACTGTCTATTACTTTGTAATTCCTCTAGCGCCGTTCTATGGAAACAGTAGCTTTAAAGAGCACACCAAATGCTTGAAATAACTTCTTTATTAACTTCAACTTTTCTTCATATAACACTGCCTCCTCTGCAGCAGATAGTCCATGTACAAAACACGTTAAATACCTATTTTGGCCTCTCTTCTTTCATAAAACACAGCTCTTAGTGGAGTGAATGTCTGTTCAGCTTCTCTCCTCTGGTGTAATGATTCTAGCAGCTCCTGCTAGGGGGATTTCCCACACAGGCTGTGTGTGAGGCTAGCTGTGATTGGTCAGAACTCCTGCTGTGTGTGAGGCTGGCTGTTATTGTTTAAGACTCCTGCCCAGCAACAACAGTTTAACTCTATGCTTTCTGTTGTTTCTGCTGTGTCATTGAACTTACCTCACATCCATATAATGAATCTTAAAAGGTATATTATCTTTCTGCTTCTGTGTACACAATATATACTGTAACAGTTATATGACATCCAAACATGAAGTCACTGTAAATAACTCTGCTTTTGTCTTGAACAGACAAACATAGGCACTGTATTAAGGTTATTGGCAGGTCTAGCTGTATAAACATATAAGCTATATTAGCAACCGAGGACAGGTCTTAGCTGGCCAGCGACAGCGTTAACAGTCCACTGCCATGGCTGCTGGGGAGGGTCGGGTCGCAGGAGCAGTACCAGCTCCATCAGCAGCAGCCTGAGTCTACAGCTGATGAGTAGCTTTCTTTACCCGCTTAGTGAAGAAACTACTCACCAGCAGCAGCAGCTAGACGTAGAGCAGAACCTAACCCAGCAGGTGGCCCCATACTAAAAAAGCACTCTGCCACCCCACATTGAAGATCCGCTGGACAACTGGGTAGCCAGACTGGATCTGTGGCCGCAACTGGCAGAGTTTGCCCTGGAAAAGCTGTCCTGCCCGGCCAGTAGTGTGGCATGAGAGTGGGTGTTTAGTGTGGCGGGGGCCAAAGTTAATCAAAGGAGAACTCGCCTGTCCACCCAAAATGTGGAGAGACTGACCTTTGTCAGGATGAATCAGGCTTGGATCAGCCAGAATTTCCAACCACCAATTCCTGATGCATCAGACTAGATAATTTATGGTGCTACACCAACACTTTTATACAAGAGACCGGTTTCTTCCGACTTCCTCCCTCAGCTGCTACATTGATGCTGCAACCCACCTGATGCCATACATCTTATGCCAAGTGCTCCTTATTTCACCCACCTTCATCAGCGGGTACTGGTAATGCCTCCCACTGCCCCACTCTGTTACCGGGTCACTTTGTCTCCTGATGCAGCTGCTGCTGCCATCTCCAAACTATGTCACCTTGCCACTCTGTGGTCTCCTGATGCTGCTGCCATATCAACACTATGTCACCTTGCCACGCTGTGGCCTCCTGAAGCTGCCGCAACCTCCAAACTACGTCACATTGCCACTCTGTGGTCTCCGTATGCTGCCGCCATTTCCACACTATGTCACTTTGCCACTCTGTGGTCTCCGGATGCTGCAGACTTTTCCACACTATGTCACCTTGCCACTTTGTGGTCTCCTCATGCTGCTGTCATCTCTACACTATGTCACCTTGCCACTCTATGGTCTCCAGATGCTCTTGACTCGGTCATTGTGTCACTTTGAGGCCTACTCATGCTGCTGCCACCTCCAGAGTCGGTCTTTGTACCACTCTGTGGTCTACTCATGCTGCTGCCACCTCCAGACTCAGTCGTTGTGCCACTCTGTGGCCTACTCATGCTGCTGCACCTCCAGACTCGGTCATTGTGCCACTCTGTGGCCTACTTATCTGCTGCCACCTCCAGACTCGGTCATTGTGCCACTCTGTGGCCTACTCATGCTACTGCCACCTCAATACTCTGTCGTTGCGCCACTCTTTGGCCTACTCATGCTGCTGCCACCTCCAGACTCTGTTATTGTGCCACTCAGTGGCCTCCCTATGCTGCTGCCAACTCCAGACTCTGTCATTGTGCCACTCGGTGGCCTCCTCATTCTGCTGACAACTCCAGACCCTGTCATTGGGCCACTCTGTGGTCTCTTCATGCTGCTTCTACCTCACCACTATGTCATAGGTCCACTCTGTGGACTTCTCATGCTGTCCCTCCCTCCCCACTTCATGACTGGGCCACTATGATTTATATTATTTATTTGACCTTTCTTCTGATCTGTCAGAAGGAAGGAAAAATGAGACGCACAATGGATCCTGTCTGTGTAGCAGCTGTAAGGCCTGTATGGTCCTATCAGAATAGGCATATAATTTGGTAACCAAAAACAGGAGTGGGTAAAAAAACACGAAGACAAGCAAATATTCCATTCATGTGTCATCTCTGTTTTAGATCCACTTCTGTTTTGTTTTTTGGCATTAGCAATACAGATGGATTATTGAGCAAATGCTGACCGAGTGAAGGTTGATGGGACGCTCCAGGATCCATTTTTTGTGGGTTATTGTTCTGATGTATCAGAAGAAGGGCAATTTAATCAGTGACGTCAACACAAATTTACTGCTGACACCCTCTCCACTCTGTCAGGGGGCTCTATTTGTATAAGCGTTTAATAGAACAGGTTCTGTAGACATCTATGTGGAATCAGCTGACGACGGTGTAAAAGTAGTGCGCTTCTTCTAGACCTGTAAGGCTGGGTTCATACTTGAAGCATTTGGTCAGTTTTGGCGAATTTAAGTATACCTTCTTATAATTTTACTCAAGTTTGGTTCAATTTAATATTAAATATTTAATGAATTTACTAATAAAAATTACATGTTGCCTAAGACAGGAGAGAATCAGCCAGTCTTCTGTTTATTCAACGACATGGTGTTGTGATGGAGAAAGCATGCCACGAAAACAATTCCTCTCCACCTGGAGACGAATCCTGTCAAGATTGCTGCAAGTGCTGTATTGGCTGCTCATCGACCAACATACTTCTGGGCAGGGGTATGGCTATAAAGGGTGCAGTGGTAGCAGTCGCTTTCGGGCCCAGGAGCCTGAGGGGGCCCAAAGACCCTTGTGCCGTGTAAGAATACATTTGTATTATAGAAAGTGCATGGTCACGTTACACCTCTGGCAGGAGGGAAGGGGTTAGGTCAAGAATTTGGCATGGGGGGGTGGCGTTTCAATTTTTGCCTTAGGCAGCACAAAAGCTATGTGCTTTCCTGCCCCGGGCCACAAAGCACTGAAGAAAGGGGGCCCAATCTGAACTGTTGCACCAGGGCCCATGAGACTTTAGCTACGTCCCTGCTTCTGGGGGAAACCTGCCTGCCATGAACAGGCCTCTAGTAGCTACAGACAATGAGAAGACAAGCTTCAAGATAGCTTGGAGCCCGGAAGAGTCACAAAGTTTGTCAAGATTCAAACCAACCAATCATGCCACGGTCTCTTTGTCCGGTGAAAAAATCAAGGGTTCCCAGTCATCATGGAAATGAAAAGGAGGGCATCCTGTGGTGCACGGAGATGAAGAGGGTCTTCAGATTCCCCCTGCACTAAACAGACGTCTCAGAAATGAACCGCAGCTCCCAACAGCAGCTGCTTGAAAGGTCCTGGAGCGTCCCATCATCCGGCATCCATTCACCCCACTGAATAATTATTTTGAAAGTGTGTAGAAGCCACACAGGGCCCTCATGCTGCAGATTTATCATGGAGACACCGGATTTTACAATATTACATTATTATTTTGCGCTTTAGCAATACTGATGGATTATTAAGTAAATGCTGAACAAGTGAAGGCGGATGCTCCACACAGGATCAGTTTTTTTGTGGGTTATTGTTCTGAAGGATCAGAGGAAGGGCAAAATAATCAGTGACGTCAACACAAACTTACTGCTGACACCCTCTCCACATTGTATAAGCGTTTAATAGAACAAGTTCTGTACATCTATGTGGAATCAGCTGATGACGGTGTAAAAGGAGTTTGCTTCTTCTTTACACTAACATCAACCTGTAAGGCTGAGTTAATACCTGAGTTATTTGGTCAGTTTTGGCCCTGTGACCGCCCAAATAAGTGAAGTGTGCAGTGATTCTAAGAGCGACGCCAGTAATCTGCATGTCATACTGACTGACAGTATTATTTCACTACCACAGCAGACTCCCTATGCGTGTTACTGCAAGGCACAGTGTTCTACACCCATATAAAGGCTCTATGAACAACGGAAATAGCAGTTTTTTAATGCAATTCGTCATGAATTATTTCGGATCAAAACAAATTTTTCCAGAAAATTCTGCGAAACGGCGGAAACAAATTTTTAAGAAATTCGCTCAACTCTAGTGATGACCCCACCACGTGATAACTGATGTCATCAGGCGGGTTTTATTCAATCAAGGGAGAGGACAGCCTCTTTGGGAGCAAAAGATGAGGTGAGTATAGTTTTTTTAACACCTTTAAGGCTGCATGTAAATCACAGATCAGCCTTGGATGGGGCGTCTGAGGGGTTAAATGACTGGGGCAGCACAATCTCCGTTCCCGATCATTGTGCCTGCTCCATATAATGGAAAATGATTTGTGACAAAATTATTTGTGACTAATCAAATTTGTCAAAATTCGGTAAAGGTGTTGGAATACCCCACCCCAAGTGTAGTAATAGCAAATACTGTCAGCATTTTGCATATCTAATAGCAAGTAGCATTGATGGTTATAATTAATATCAAAATGAATGTTATATATTTGATCTGTGGAAGGTTGAACTTGATGGACCTGTGTGTTTTTTTCAACCTATGTTACTAAGTGTTATTATGTGTCTAGAAGAGGGCTAAGACTTTCTCACAATACTATAAAAATTTTATTAATATTTGTAATTATCTCCAATAGTGTTTAGCGTTTAGATAATAATTAGAGATGAGCGAATTTCTCAAAAATTCGATTTGGTCGGTTCGCAGAATTTTACAAAAAGATTTGATCCGAATGTATTTGTGGCAAATCGTGTTAAAAAACTGCTATTTCCTGGCTGCAGAGAGTCTGTATAGTGGCGTAGAACACTGTGTCACTTGCAGTAACACGCAAAAGGAGTCTGGTGTGGTAGTGAAACAATACTGTGAGTCAGTATGACACGCACATGACAGGCGTCACTCTTAGAATCACTGCACGCTTCACTTATTTGGGCAGTTACGGGGCCAAAACGGACCAAATAACTCAAGTGTGAACTCAGCCTTGCGGATGTTAGTGCCAGGTATAAAGAACCGTGCAGAGGCCCAAGATCCCACTGTAGCGTGAAAGAGCGCGCTCCTTTTACACAGTCGTCAGCTGATTCCACATACCGTAGATGTCTACAGAACCTGTTCTATTAAATGCTTATACAAGTAGAGCCCCCCTGACAGTGGAGCAGGTGTCAGCAGTAAGTTTGTGTTGACGTCACTGATTATTTTGCCCTTCCTCTGATCCTGTCAGAACAATAACACCCAAAAAAACGGATCCTGTCTGTTCAGCATCCGCCTTCACTCGGCTAGCATTTGATCAGTAATTCATCAGTATTGCTTAAGCCCAAAAAAAAAACAGGAGTGGATCCAAAACAGAGATGACACGTGAATGGAATATTTGCATGTCTTCTGTGTTTTGTATCCACTCCTGCTTTTGGCTACCAAATCATAAGTTAATTCTGATGGAACCATACAGGCCTTACAGCTGCTACACAGACAGGATCCGTTGTGCATCTCATTTTTCCTTCCTTCTGACAGATCAGAAGAGTGGTCAAATAAATGATGATGTCAACCAGGCCAAAAAAGCTAAATAGTGGCCCAGTCATGGAGTGAGGAGGGTGGGAGAACAGCTTGAGAAGTCCACAGAGTGGCCCAATAACATAGTGTTCAGGTAGCAGCAGCATGAGGAGACCACAAAGTGTCCCAGTGACATAGTTGGGAGGTTGCAACAGCAGCACCAAGAGGAGACTACAGGGTGGTCCATTTACATAGTGTTGAGGTGGCAGTAGCATGAGGAAGCCACAAAGTTGCCCAGTGACATATTGTTAATTTAGCAGCAGCATGAGGAGACCACAAAGTGACAAGGTGACATAGTGTGGAGGTGGAAGCAGCAGGAGCAGTATGAGGAGGCCACAGACTGGCAAGGTGGCATAGTGTGAAGGTGGCAGCAGCAGCATGAGTAGTTCACAGACTGGCACAATGACACAGTGTGGAGTTGGCAGCATCATGAGAAGGTCACAGACTGGCAAGGTGGCATAGTGTGGAGGTGGCAGCAACAGCAGCATGAGGAGGCCACATAGTGGCAAGGTTAGATACTGTGGAAGTGGCAGCAGCAGAATGAGGAGGCCACAGAGTGGCACAATGACAGAGTGTGGAGGTAACAACAGTACGAGTAGACCACAGAGTAGAACAATGACAGAGTGTGGAGGTGGCAGAAGAAGCATGAGGAGGCCACAGACTGGCAAGGTGACAAAGTGTGGAGGTGGCAGCAGCAGCAGCAGCATAAGGAGGCCACAGAGTGGCACAATGACAGAGTGTGGAGGTGGCAGCAGCATGAGGAGACCACAGAATGGCAAGGTGACATAGTGTGGAGGTGGAAGCAGCAGCATTAGGAGACCGCAGAGTGGCACAATAACAGAGTGTGGAGGTGGCAACAGCATGAGGAGATCTGAGTGGCGATGTGGCAGCAGCATCAGGAGACCACAGAGTGACCCGTTGACTGAGTGGGGAGGTGGCCGGAAATAACCCATTAGTGATGGTGGGTGTAAGAAGGAGCACTTGGCATCAGATGTGTAGCATCAGGCAGGTGGCACTGGCAGCATCAGAATAGTAGATGAGGCAGGTAGCCAGAAGAAACCGGTCTCTTTTGTCTAGGTTTGGGTAAGGCAGCATGAATGATCTAATCTGATGCATCAGGCATTGGTGGGTGGAAATCCTGGCTGATCCTTGCCTGATTCATCTTGACACAGGTCAGTTTCTCCACATTTTGGAGGGACAGGCGAGTTCTCCTTGGAGTAACTATGGCCGCCGCTGCACTAAACACCCACTCTGATGCCACAGTACTGGCCGGGCAGGACAGCTTTTCCAGGGCAAAATCTACCTGTTGCAGCTACAAATCTAGTTTGGCTGGCCAGTAGTCCAGCGGATCTTTAATGTGGGGTGGCAGGGTGCTGTCCAACTATGCCACCACCTACTGGTTAAGGTTCTGCTCCAGTTCTAGCTGCTGCTGACTCAAGTGCTGCTGATGGAGCTGGTACTGCTCCTACCCACCCCACCACAGCAGCCATGGCAGTGGAACGAGAATGCAGAGGGCCCCCCTTCCCCGGTCAGACCTGCGAGAGGCTGGATGATGACGCAGATAGGCAGCGGCCAACTGAATACATAGGATGTCTCTATAGTAGTTCAGTTTGTCCTTCCGCTCAGTGGGTGTAAAAAAAAAGGCCCCCATTTTGGACCAGTAGCAAGGGTCCAACAAGGTGGAGAGCCAGAAGTCATCCTTCTGCCTAATGGTGACAATTCGGATGTCACTACCCAAGCAAGTGAGCATGCAGCAGGCAATTTTCGCAAGTGACTAGGAGGGACTCCTTGCCTCCATCTCCACTGCATACTGCCACGGTTTGCCTGGGTCATCTGCCTCGTCTTCCTCATCTCTCTCTTGCTCTTATGGCTGCTCCAGGCTCCTCCTCTCCTGTCACCTGTGCAGATAAACCACCCATTTTGCTACACATTGCTTGTGCTCCAATGTCGTCCTCTAGCTCATGTGGCCATGAGATGTAGGCACCACGTCTCCAGTCCCCTGACCAGCTAGATGTACCAGCATCTGTTCCAGGATATGAAGCAGTGGAATGATATTGTTCATCCCATAGTCCTGGTGACTGACAAATAACATGGCATCCTTAAAGGGGCTGAGCAAATGGCAGGTGTCTCGCATGAGCTGCCACTGGCTGACATCGAAAATTACACAGGGGAGTACTCCTGTCCTCTTGGATCATCAAGAAATCACTTATGGCCTCTCTCTGTTCATATAGTCGGTCTAACATATGGAGGGTGGAATTCCAACGGGTGAAAACGTTGCATATCAGCCTATGTTGGGGGATGCCGTTCTGCCGCTGCAGCTCAAGGAGGGTGTCCTTGCTGAAGTGCATGCAAAGTTTCCTGGCAATTTTTTGTATGTCTTGCAGATGGGTAGAAGACTTCAGGAACCGCTTGACACGTGCACCATGCAGGGTGCATGGTTCAGCCCTCCTTTACGCAGCGCTGACACCATGTTCTTCCTGTTGTCAGTCACCATAATTCAGATTTTAAGTTGTCGCGGAGAAAGCTAGGATTCGATTTCTTGATGAAGGACATGGAGCAGTTCCTCCCCTGTGTGACTCTGTTCGCCCAGGCAAACCACGTGTAGAACAGCATGACACTGCCGTGCCCTGCACATGTGGTATGCTGGAAGATCACTGTGAATTGCCCCTGCAGTGGAGGGTGAGGAAACAATTAAGAATGAGGAGGCAGAGGCGTACATTATCACAGGACCAACAGCGTGAGAACATGGAGGCGGAAGTGGCGTCACTTGGCCAAGTTGTTGGTTTGGCTGGGCAGTAACCACATTTACCCAGTGGGCTGTAAAGGACATATATTATCCTTGAGTGTAGTTGCTGCTCCACACGTCGGCACTGCTGTGGACTTTTACAGACACCGACAGGCTCAAGGATTGGCCCACCTTCTGTTCTACATATTTCAGCAGGACTGGTACTGCCTTTTTGGCAAAGAAATGATGGCTCAGGACTCTCCACCTCGGCTCGGCACAAGTCATTAGTTCTCTGAAAGGTGAAGAGTCCACCACTTGGAAAGGGAGGGACTGCACCACCAGCAACTTGGCCAGGAGCACGTTTAGCTTCTGCGCCGTTGGATGAGTGCACACATACTGTTGTCTCTTGGCAATCGCTTTGGTGATCCATTGCTGACAGAATGACTGATGAGGAGTAGGAGGGTGAGGAGCAGGAGCATCAGGACCGGTAGATGATGGGAAGGACAGACAGCTCTCTTCGGCTGAGGTGGTGGAGCCTTGACTACATGAAAATAGGTGAGTGACACTGGGTGATGCAGCAGTTGCTGCGGCAGGCTGGACCACCACATTGGAGCCACAGTTCTCCCAGGCTACTTTATGGTGACGTTGCATTTGCTGACGCAGGGCCATGGTGCTAACCTTGACACCCTTGCCACGCTTTACCTTCTGCCCACAGATTCGACAAATGGCCTTGTTCATCTCCTCCGTCGGCTTAACAAAACACTGCTACACTGCTGAGTAGATGATTTCATCCCCAACACTCTGCACTGACTGACTACTACTGCCGCCGCCTCCGTGAACCCCTGCACCACTACTTTCCGGGCAGGTAGGCTCCTGCGAAGCAGGAGGTCTACCCCGGGCATGTTTGGCTCCCGCCCTCTTACTGCTGCCACCCTTCTGACTCCCTGCCACGCTACCAATTTGCTGGCTCCAGCTGCTGCCTTACGCACAAGCTGCCACCCTCTTCTCCCGATGATGATGAACCCCCTTTGTCACCCGGCTCCCAATTGCGATAGGCTACATCATTATCGTGTACTGTCTGCATGTCACTAATGTCCTCCTCAATGGTCTCTGAGCCAGGAGTCTGACTGCTCGCAACACCAGCCCCCACTCCACTCTCCTTATCACTACTTGCACGCCTACCTGGGGAAGCGGTGTCCTCTAGTAGCTTGTCCTCGCTGTATAGTGGAGCAGAGCCCACAGCATATAAAACTTCTCTGGCTGAAGGAACAGGAAAGGACAGATGCAGGTTGAGGACAGGTGATGGCAGAGGGTCTGCTCCCGGGCCATACCAACTAAGGTTTGTGTCTGACGAACCCACCGACTCCTGCCTGGTGGTGTCTGATGTCACTTGAGATGAAGTGGATGACTGAGTCGACCATTCAAGAACCGCTGGGTTGCTGGTCAAGATACGACTGCTAGATGACACTGGTAACTCAGGCCCCTCGAAGTGACCCCTGCTGCTACGCCCCCTTACTCTGCTGTGACCTGTGCCAGCGCCAGAAACATTTAGGCCTCTGCCCCTCCCCTGTGCAGGGCCTAGCACTTCTCTTTCTGACATACTATTAGATCAAATAAGTAAATAAAAAGGAAATTAATACACCCCAAAAAAGGCTGTAATTTTCTCACTTCACCACACAATGGCTAATAAGCCCTTTTTTTCTCACACCTATACAGGCCAAAAAAGGCTTTAGAACATATAACTGCACTCCACAAGGGCTAATAAGACATAGAAATATTTCCTAGTAATACACCCTGTTAATGGCTGTATCACACAACACTTGAACCCCAATAAAAAGAACGGTTTGCTGGAATCATCTATTGAAAACCTGAAAGGAGCATTACAATTACAATTTGGATCCCCAGTCAGTGCAGCAAGGTGTAACAGGATTGTTCCTATTACCCAGGCTGTACACTCCCCTATTGGACCCTGTTCTGCTTCAATACTGTGGAATAATTCCTCCCTATCTTTTCCCTACACTTCTGATGATCTTTTTCACAGAACTTCTTTTCAGCAAAATAAAAGTTTTCAAGTGTTTTCTAACACAGTCCCTAGCGCCTGCTGACGTCTCTCCCTGCACTAAGCACACTGGAAAATGGCTGAATCCAAGATGGCTGAGACTACGACTGGCTGCTGATTGGCTGCATGTATGGCATTGTGCGTGATCCATCGTTCCCAGAGTTCTTTGCTCCATGTCCTAACATGTGCAGCAGCCATTTTAGGAAAAAATGTGATTCGTTACCACGAAGCCTCAGGAAATTCGGATTCGGTGCGAATTGAATTTTTCCTGAAATTCGGATCGAATTCCACGTCGTCAACTTCGATTCACTCATCTCTAATAATAATACGAAATAATCTGCTCAATCTCCATCCAATGTAGCTGATACTTAGCATAATAATGGCAGAAATAAATTGCTCTACCATTAAAGGGGTTCTCCCGTGATTAATGTAAAAAATGAATTTCTGGCATCATATAGAACTTGACAACCTCTTTCTAACAAAGATAGAACCAGCCCTGTACCTCACATGGATCCAGAGATAATTCATTGCTCTATTTAAGGGATGCCTAACCTGCGGCCCTCCAGCTGTTGCAGAACTACAACTCCCAGCATGACTGGACAACCTACAGCTATCGATCTACAGCAAGGCATTGGGGGAGTTGTAGTTTTACAACAGCTGGAGGTCTGCAGGTCGGGCATCCCTGCATCTAATTGCTGTACTAAATTAAAATCATGTTGGCAGCTCAGAGGGTGTGCCCTTTCTACTGCAGCTCGTGGTAGTTGAAGGATGGAACTGAACATATAAGTGAACTGGACAGAGAATTTGGAAAAAGAGCAAACAGCAGATGGCGCTATACAGATAGATTTCAGTGAATAACTCAGTGGCTATACAAATTTTTTTGTTACATGCAGTTAAAAAACTATTCAGGTGCTAGTTTGAAAAATGTATAATATTTATTTATGGGACAAATCCTGTATTGAAGTAATTTGCCACATTCATTGGACTTGCATGTTACACTGAACTTGGGCAAGGCAGAGCTGCAATTCCAGACACAGCCCATGGAAAAGATTCCAGTTCTATACGTTTTTTTAATTTGAATCAGATGATCTGAATTCATTCAGCACCATGGACAGCTTGGACTATGCTCCTAATACAACCTGGATAGTTTTGGTCAGAATTATTTTTAGCAGTGACATTATTGTAATTTTGATAACATAGAAATATTGTAATATGGAAGTACAGTTTGTGTGGCCAGTGTTATATGTGGGTTTTATATTATATACAACAATGTGATCTGTTGTAAATAATGATGTCAAGCTACACAAGACAATGGCACAGGATATCTGTAATATTTTGTTGTCGCAAGGAATAGAAACGTACAGGAGTTATGTGAATGTTACTGCTGCATTCTTGTATGTTTTGTATTTAGAGGCTTGTTCTATTTGCCTAATATATATTAATGTAAGGCTTATCTTGGGTTATAAGCTATAATGTGAATAGTTAGGTTTAGGCAATGAAAGGTATAGCAAAAAGAGTCATTCAAGAATAATTCAATTGATGGTAGATATCTTGTTCCTGCTTTGTACTAGAAAGAGGCAAGCTCTGTCTACTATGGCACTGACACATTTTAACTTTTTGAACAGTTTTTATTAATATTTTTCAGAAGTGGAGTCTTCAGTAAAGCAGAGAGAATAACACCCTGAATCAAATACCCAGATGTTTGCAATATTTATGCAGCTTTTTGAAAATTTGTGGTGTCATATTTAATATGACTGGTTGTGGAGATCAAGGTGTGTTAAGGAACTTGGTTCTTTTTCTGGAAAGGGAGTGAAAGGTGAATGGCCCAGGAAAATCAGCCAACAGGTGAAGGATGAATCATGCTTCTTCAGTTAATATGACATTTTAAGCACTGGACAATCTTAACAATTATCACAGTATGCAAAAATATACAATATAGATATGGTATATTAATAATGCCATATAGTAACCTAATAACACCGTCATATATTACTAATATATTAGTGCACAGAACTAGGGTTGAGCGAACCCGAACTGCAAAGGTACCCGGATCTGAACCCAGACTTTTTCATGGAAGTTCGGGTTCGGTGTTCGGGTGATTTTATTAATTTCCATTATAACATGGTTATAACGGAAAATAATAGCATTCTTAAAGAATACTAAATAAAATGGCCATTGAGGGGTTAAAAATAATTAAAAAAATCCTCACCTCATCTACTTGATCGCGCAGCCGGTATCCTCTTCTTTCTGCAGGACCTGCGATGACGTCAACGCGCTTACCATGTGGTGAGCGGGGTGACGCCATTGCAGGTCCTTTTGCAGGTCCTGCAGAAAGGAGAGGATACCGGCTGCATGATCAGGTGGATGAGGTGAGTTTTTTTTTATTATTTTTAACCCCTCAATGGCCATTTTATTTAGTATTCTGTCTTAAGAATGCTATTATTTTCCATCAATAAAGTGACGTTCGGATCACCCTTGACTTTAATGGGGTCCGAGTTCGAGGCCAAGTTTGGGTCACGAACATGAACTTTGACCTGAAGTTCGGCCTAACCCGGCGAACCTGAACTTCCATGGGTTCGCTCATCCCTACACAGAACCTATTTTTCAGCTAAAGATCTGAGACAAATAGTTATACTTTACACAATTTTAAAGGGTTTGTCCCATTACAACCACTATTTCCCCATCCACAGGATAGGCAACAAATGTCTGATCAGGGGGGACCAACCATCGGCTGATCACAATAATGGGGGCCTCCGACAGTCATGCATGCGCGCTTCCGCTCCATTCAGTTCTATAGGGCCAAATTGCTTGTACTCGCCTATATCCGGCAGTCAGAGTGGTATAGAGAGACTGGAAACACACGGGAGTCTGCAGCTCCATTCAAACTGGAAGCCTGGGCAGCCCCATAGAGATGAATGGAGCAGCAGCGCACATCCGTGTCTACTGTGCCATTCAAACGACCATGATTGGTGGGGACTCCAGCTGTCAGAACCCCATGATCCTGAGGATAGGGGATAAGCTGTCATAGTAGGACAACCCTTTTGAAGAGGTTCATGGAGACTTTTGTCCTCACTATGATCTGGCCCTGGGTTGTCTGCAGTAATACGCAGATGTACTGGTTGTGCATCCACCATAAAGACAAAAAATGAGAGAACCTGGCGTGTTCCTAAGCACCTCGTCCTACGGATTTCCTACCCTCTGTTTAATACTGGTAAATTGTAGTATAGACACACATATCACTTCATTCCTGGGCTTTAAAACGAAACGGATGCAGCAATTTTTATTCCAAGCCACACACAGCCTTAATGTGGCAGCTCTTATAGGATCAATGACTCCTAAATCTAATGGGCACGTGCCAGCTATATGTCGCTAGCGGGCATAAGCCGCAGACTCATTCTAGTCCTGGTATAATATAGACGAGGATGGATTCTGACGCACGAATCCTGCCTGATCTTTGACGCACAGCTCCCGCTTCGTGGTTATGCGAGCGTTCCCAGCGCTCCCTCCCTTCTGAACTCCTCACTCTTCTCGTTTTATCCCTGCGGAAGTTCGATGCTGTGGTGTCAGCTTCCCCCCCCTCTCCAGCCCTGATTCCTAATTGCGCTAACATCTGTTCATGTATAATGACTAGCATGAATGCTGTTGTCCTTTGGTATTTATTCAGGCCACTACAAGCACCTCTTATCAAAAAGCTTTTGCCAGAACATGACACAGAATCTGTCAAATTTCATTTCTTAGCATCTCAAATCCCTGCGTATTTATTCTAGTCTTCAGCTGAACACAAGTCCTCTCTGCCATCGCTCCCTCCCATCCCTCTTTCTCCTTCAATGCATCGGCCCCTTCTTCTCTCTCTTCTTCCTTCCCTCCCTCGCCCTCCCTCTCTTTTTCTTCTTCCTCTCTCTCTCTTTTATTATCCCCTTTTCTGTCTGCTAAACGTTTCGACAGAAGTGTTGTCTTTTTTTTTCCCCGCTGGCAGCTATTGACAGAGAGGGGTAGCTGCCAGCGCCGTTTGATGGATAGACTCATTTTCTGCCTTGCAGCAGAGTCTAGGGGAAGCATCCGTGTCATTTGTAATGTCAGGCAAGAAAATGTAATCAAACATTCCAGCAGTTTAATCACTGAGGGCTGCTCGAGAGATGATTGTAGTGTCAATATAATGCTATTTCATTATCTGTTTGTATTTTATATTGACAGTGTCAGATAAACAGTGTGGAAAATTAAGATTAAAAATATGGTAATTTCATTTCAATCACCCAGCCACAGTTCCTGGTCCATTATGCGATTGATTACTTCTGAATTAAATTTTGGGATGAATGTAAAGTTTAATCTTCTTTCTTCTCTGCAATTCAGTTCCCTAAAGGCCTCTCTGTTAGTAAGTACCCATTCCATTTGATCTTTAATGAAAACTAATGGCCCAAATGAATTGTATAAATCAGCCGGCGTGTATTCCAGCATTGACACCGCTCTCTTGCAACGTCTCCAAATCTGTTTTAATTCTCTCCCCGAATAGAAAGGGGGAGGGAGGGGTGTGTATGAGGATGGTAGAGTAGGCTCCTAATAGCCCTGTAGTCTGTACCTCTGTCAAAATTACTGGCACAAAACTTTCAGTAATAATGCGTATAGCTCAAATACCAACTCCCATTATTAAACGACGATGACCTGACCAATATCCATCGCCTTCCTGCTGCCGAGTGAATGACTGGCGGGAAAAGGGGTGATTGAGAGATAGATATATGGATGAAGAGATAGATAGATAGATAGATAGATAGATAGACAATTCAAGCAAAAGCCAGCACAGTGTAGCAGTTATTGTAATGGGTGCCAGCAATCTAGACCTCAGTCATGGGCCAAAGCAATATATTTCATGCTTCCAGATAGTTTTAACATGACTTTATTTACCCAACACAAAGTTTCAGCCTACTTACTAGGGCATGTCTCAGTGATAGATAGATAGATAGATAGATAGATAGATAGATAGATAGATCGATAGATGACAGATATAGATAGATAGATAGATAGATAGATAGATAGATAGATAGATAGATAGATAGATGGATAAATAATATATTGATAGATGACAGATACAAATAGATAGATAGATAGATAGATAATATATCGATAGATGAGAGATACAAATAGATAGATAGATAGATAGATAGATAATATATTGATAGATGAGAGCTTCAAATAGATAGATGGATGGATAGATAGATAGATAGATAGATAGATAGATAGATAGATAGATAAGTATAATTTGAAGGGAGGCTTGTGCAACTTGTGTCCCAGGTGCTGGATGGGGATCTCCAACAAGTCACTTTGCCTTGTAGGTCTATAAGTCTAGAGTAGCACATGCATCTGGTGAAAGCCTGGATGATAGATAGATAGATAGATAGATAGATAGATAGATAGATAGAAGCACTGGGCTGTCATCTTGCCATGTTCCATCTTTTAAATAGCAATGTTAAAAATATACTAAAATAAAAAGCACCCAGTTATATTCTTCTGGTGCTAGGGATCGACATCCAGATTCCTAGGAGAGACCTTGCGGCAGAAGTGGTGCTTCATCATAGATGTCACCTGCACATTGACACCATATAGATTTAGTGGACAATATGTTTACGTAGAGTGTTTATTTTGCTGTGGATTTCCGCTCCTAACGAATGACACCTAACTGCCCTTTGATTATACTGGGAATGTACTTATACAGCACTGGTTTTCCATGGCGAGATTTGGAATCCACATTGCTGAAAAAAAAAATAAGCCTGTTCATTCTAGGAGTGGTAACCTCATGCGCAGTCATCAAAGGTCCCATTTAAAAAATGATTGTCCCAGAACAAAAGTAAAGATGGACATTCTGTGAGAAAAGAAATGTTTGACATATTACAATACAGTTTCTGCTTGCTGTCATTCAGTGGGAATATTCACTGCGTACTTTCAGTGGATAAAAATGTGTTTGGACAATATAATGGACATACATAACTGGAATCCACATCTAGGTTTTGAAAGTTTAGCATTATATGTAGAAGAATGGATATTTTCAAAATGCTAAAGTTTTTGAAGCATAACATGTAAAGTGCGGAGGAGCCTATAATTCAATCAGTAAGACATACCACTCACATTTATTAACATTTCCTCAGCCTTTTACAGCTAATTATGTCATTTTGTAAGTAACTTCACTTTTTCTTTTACTTTCTTTATGGCCTCAGCCTGGATATAAGCTGCCATGCTGCTTCTCCTAAGGTAACATGCTCGAAATTGTTGGGTGTTTGACCCCAAAAAAAGCAGTGCTCAACCCCTATCACCAGGCCAGGCTGGGTTCCTAGGAGGCCTAGAGGGTGCCAAGTGCCAAACTATGTTCGCCGCTTAATTTGATCCCTCCGATTGTTTTAGGGAGCAGCTACTTGGCATCACTTGGATTTTCTTGCCCCTGATCCAGACCTTAGTAAGACTAGATTGGCATCAGGTTTTGCTTGTACATTTTCCCACCAGGAAATTCTACAAACGCATCTAACCTGCCTGTAGACTTTACCCAAAGCTTGCCCTTTTAAATTACTCCTATGTTTTCCAGTATACATCAGAGTATATCAGTATTCAAGTGCATTGTAACATATAATTGACTATGCTTTTCCGTACAATAGTGGACCAAATGTAATATGAATGAAGCCTCATAGTAGATAGCCAGCCTTCTCTGCAGGGATGGGGTGACTGTCATAAGATGGGAGTATAGACGTTAGGGCCAAACCGGTGTCCTAAATATATATATATATATATATATTTATATATATATATATATTGGCAAGCTTCATTGCTTGTCATCTAGTTGGCAATGGTTCTGGTTGTGGCGTACTTACATTTCAATGCAAGTCTTTTCCCTTGTAAGTAGAAAAAGGACTTACACAAAGCAAAGTAGGATAGAAGAACAATCAAGAAAGGGAGCAGTAAAGAAGTAAGAGGCATGTACAAGCCTTCATACTCTCTCTTTTCAGTAGAACGTGTCCCCTTTGTAGTGTTAATTATTTGTTCAAGCAGGATAACAGGACTAGCCTATTATATCCTTCATAAAAAGCGGTATAGACTCTCTACCGATCAGCTATGAATTAGCAAACATGATACCAAGAAAGAGAGAGAGGGAGAGACAGAAAAAGACAGAGGAGGGGGAAAAGCACCATAAAAAAATTCATTAATATCGTTAGGGATTAGAACACTGATTAAAGTGCAGCTGTTAGCATATGCAAATGAGTGATAGACATTTATCAGAGGCAATGCATGTTGCCTTATAGCTGAAAAGCTTCACGAATGGTTTCGAGCTGATTAAAGAGTTTTAAGTTTCCAAGGATTTTCTGTTTAGCGGGTAGATGGGGAGGGGGAAGTTGGAGGGAAAAAAATAGCAATTTAACTTACGTATATTCTCCTTTAGCTAAATTATTGCTTAAAGTGGTTTCTTAGCTCTACTTTTACATTGAGATATTACCCCCTATAATATATATAGTCTCAATATATATTTTATATATATATATATATATATATATATATACACAGTATATATATATATATATATAATGTTTTGTTTTTTGTTTTTTGCTGGAAGATTTTGTTCTACAATGAGAATGTACAATTCAATATTATTTTAATTGTAAGACATGTGAGTGCTTAAAATGATAAACTATGAAATGCACTTCAGCAAATAGTTAAATAGTCTCCTGCTCCAGTATTTTATGGAAGCTATTGATTAAACATATCAAGTATTTATCACCAGTGTTTATGGATTTTTTTTTTTTTTTTTTTACATTTTAGTATTAAAGCACTGACCAGTTGCAAACAGCAGAATAAAACACTTTGTATCCTTGACAATAATAACAGAGCTCTTGGAGTGGATGGAGATATAATGAAATGGAATCTAGTTCTAATCATTGCTACAGTTAACTTTAAATCTTTTCTCATAATTAAACTTGTTTGGAAATTAATATTTTGGAGGTTCCAGAACTAATTAGGAAACTAACATTTCAGAGGATCTTGGCTTGACCATCAGAGGATCTTGACTTGACCATTGAATATCCTGTTGATACCACAGCACTGCTAACTGTACTATGGTACCAAACATCAGATCCACACAGACTCTGCACATCACAACATGTATTAAAACTTTTCATGTTCCCTTAGTGTTCACACTGTCAAGCTCTCTATACACTATGTCTGTTGCTGCTAACAATTTCCGCTCTGGTAGCTGATCTGACTGACACTAGTATGTTTCTGACCACACCAACTAAAGTTCAGCAACTGGACAGTTAACTCTTTCTGTACTGAGCACAATTACTTAGGGCTCGTTCAAACAACCATATGTCTTTTTCTGCCGTTTTTCCCGGATCCGTTTTTTAGTTTAGTAGTGTTTCCGATTCCATTCCGTTTTTCCATTCCGTTTTTCTATATGGCATATACAGTATACAGTAATTACATAGAAAGAAATGGGCTGGACATAAAATTTGCAATAGATGGTTCTGCAAAAACAGAATGAATACGGAAGACATGCAGAGTACATTCCGTATGTGTTCCGTTTTTTTTGCAAACCCATTGACTTGAATGGAGCCACGGAACGTGATTTGCGGGCAATAATAGGAAACGGTCTATCTTTCAACGGAATGGAAAAATGGAATTACGGAAATGGAATGCGGAACCATTAAATGAATGGTTCTGTATACCGACCCTACACGGAACGCAAAAAAAGTTTGTGTGAACGAGCCCTTCGTTTCTGTATTGCAGGGATTGGTTTGGATTGCCACCTGCCTTTGACCTTGCCTGCTTGGATTATCATAATACATGTACTCTGCCAGCCCTGACTTTTCGCTTGATCAACTATGAATCCTGTCTCCTAATTTTGCTGCTACTAACTAGTTCTAGTCACATCAGCCATTGCCCTTGGACTCCAAAGCAAGCACGCTGACCTCTACCTATTGCAAATCAGAGAATTCATTATCCATTTTGTTTTGCAGAAATAATGCTTTAGAGTTGCTCTCCCAATTTTGATTAGGAACTGCTGTAGAAGTTACAACCATATCAAATTTTTTATTTTTATTAATTTTATATTTATTTGGTCTTAGGACCCTAGGTCACCCAACTGTATTCATGTGTGCACAAATAGCTCTCCACACTATATTTCCCAAGAGGGGGATATTGTCAATATGTCCTGATAGGATTACCCTTTTAGCTCTAGTGTGTACACGTCCTGGCCTGTGAACTCCACTCTTATTTGTGATGAGTGTAGATAACATGGCAGGCTGTTCATATACAGAAGTCCATTAATGTTACTATGATATCTCTAGACTAAACAAAATATTAGCTATGATACAGAGAGTGAAGTAAGGCTGGAACTCTGCATAAGATCAAAACTTGTTGGCCTTTATCTATTAATTCTTTATGAATGAGCCAAATACAGTCTGTCCATTCTTCAGGCCACCTTTTGCCAGTACTTAATAAAGCACAGTGCACCTTGAGGTGCAAAGCTACATGTAGCTTATATAAATACATGTAAATAGACATAAACATAGTTTTGTGTTTTTTGGACAAAAATGAAGAAGTAAACTTATAATGTTGCAAAATTCCCAAAGACCATATAATGATATCTTGCTTAAACAGTTTGAATATGTGTATTCAAACTAGATCCACAGTTGCCAACAGTTCCAAATGTTCTGGACTTGGCTTGGATTCTTAGACCCAATCCTGCCAAATTCAGCCTCTCCTTGATGAAACGGGTAAGGTTTGTGTAAAAAACACCAAGAAGTGGTACAGGGAAAAGGCTTAAAGGGGTTATCCAAGAGAATTAAATGCCCTGCATATGCCCAGGCCCCTCACAATGAATATACTTACCTGGCTGCCCGCTTCCTGCGCCACTCCTGGTCCCCGCACCACCACTGCAGCTTCTTCCCGTGCGCGGGTGCAAACATCCGCTGTTGGGCGGGAGCAGCCAATGGAAGGTGGAGAGGGTGATGAGCCTCCCTAGCATTGGGGCTGACGCTAGGGAGGCTCGTCCTCATCTGCCATTGGCTGTTCCCCCCAACACTGGATGTTTTCATCCGTGCACGGTGAGAAGCTGCAGCCGTGGTGCAGGGACCAGGAGCAGCACAGGGAGCAGGGAACCAGGTAAGTATATTCATTGTGAGGGGCCTGGCATATGGGGGACATTTTTATAGTCTTGGATAACCCCTTTAAATGCCAGAATTTACCAACACAAATGTTGGCAAGTATGTTGATCATATGAGATAAACTAGAGACTCCTATCTGTAGACAGCTGTTTCTGGGTTGTAGTCCCTCATCAGTACAAAGCAAGGTTTTAACTGGCTGTAATGCCGTAGATACAACTTAGATGGTGCTGGTTCTCAGTGAAAAGAAACAGCGGTCTATGGAGACTTATTTTCAGCAATTCTCCATGGCAAAAAATTATGAAAACCATATCGATAAAATTAATCTTCTCATATGAGGGAATTCAGCTCATAATTCTGTCCTTATTAAATACAATAGCTAAATATATGAGATAAAAAGAAATGATTTTGATGACCCATCATATGGTGTTCATATTGTCCCTCTTGCCTAAATGATTGACGTAAGTTATGCATTAAAGGATTTATATAGCCAGGAAATTAATTCACGCACTGACAACAAATGTTGGTCAACCGAGGTGTTCTGATAAATATAGTTCAGTCATGGAAATGAAAGCATTGTGTAGTATTTCTGTATCTAAAATCAGCATTTACTTTCTCAATATGTACCCTACAGTGCCTTGCAAAAGTATTCACCCTCCTTTGACTTTTTTTCATATTTTGTTTTATTACAGCCTTAAGTTCAATGTTTTGTTAATCTGAATTTTTTGTGATGGATCAGAACACAATAGTCTAAGTTGGTGAAGTGAAATGAGAAAAATATATAAATAAAACTATTGCTCAGAAATAGAAAGCAGAAAATTGGCATGTGTGTATGTATTTATCCCCTTTGTTAGGAAGCCCATAAAAAGCTCTGGTACAACCAATTACCTTCATAAGTCACATAATTAGTCAAATGGTGTCCACCTGTGTGCAATCTAAGTGTCACATAATCTGTCATTACATATACACACCTTTTTTGAAAGGCCCTAGAGGCTGCAACACATAAGCAAGAGGCATCACTAACCAAACACTGCCATGAAGACCAAGAAACTCTCTAAAGAAGTAAGGGATAATGTTGTTGAGAAGTACAAGTCAGGGTTAGGTTATAAAAAAAATATCCAAAACTTTGATGATACCCAGGAGCATCATCAAATCTATTATAAGAAAATGGCACAACAGCAAACCTCCCAAGAGACGGCCGCCCACCAAAAATCATGGACCGGGCAAAGAGGGCATTAATCAGAGAGACAGCACAGAGACCTAAGGTAACCCTGGATGAGCTGCAGAGTTCCACAGCAGAGACTGGAGGAGTATCTGAACATAGGACAACAATAAGCTGTATGCGCCATAGAGTTGGGCTTTCTGGCAGAGTGGCCAGAAGACAGCAATTACTTTCAGCTAAAAACAAAATGGCATGTTGTGAGTTTGCAAAAAGGAATGTGGGAGACTCAGTTTGCTTAAAGAGGACCTTTCATTGCGATAAAAAAAAAATCTAAACTAAGTATACAGACATGGAGAGCGGCACCCAGGGATCTCCCTGCACTTACTATTATCCCTGGGCGCAGCTCCGTTCTCCCGGTATAGGCTCCGGTACCTTCATATTTTTGGCCCAACCGGCAGGAGCATGCTCTTGTTCTCCTGAACATCTCCTTCTCCCAGGCTGTAGCGCTGGCCAATCGCAGCGCTCAGCTCATAGTCTGAGAGTTTTTTTTTCTCCCAGGCTATGAGAGAAGGAGACGCCCAGGAGAACAAGAGAAGGCTCCTCCCAGTTGAGCCGAAAATCTGAAGGTACCGGAGCCTCTACCGGGAGAACAGAGCGGCGCCCAGAGATAATAATAAGTGCAGGGAGATCCCTGGGCGCCGCTCTCCATGTTGGCATACTTAGTTTAGATTTTTTTTATTGTACTGAAAGGTCCTCTATAAACTGATGATCTATCCTCTGGATAGATCATCAGCATCTGACTGGCAGGGGTCACTTGAATGGAACTTAGCCTCGCCCAGGCCAGTTGATACAAGTCGTGATGTCACTGATCCTGCGGTAAACAGTGAGAAGGCCTAGAGTGCCTCTACCTTCTCAAACAGCTGATGGTCTATCCAGATGATAGATCATCAGTTTAAACAAACTGCAGAACCCCTTTAAACTTTTGCTGCTGTCATATTTGAAGTATTTAATTTATTGTATTTCCTAATATCAGGCTGGCATTGTCATTTCATCTATTTGCCCCTAGGTGGTGCTGGTGCCACATACTATATATAGCCAGGGGTGTCCTAATAAAGTTAGTTGAAGAGAGTAATGTAGGAAGCAGAGAGGAGAAGGAAGTGTACGGAGGAGGTGAACAGCGAAAGTCCAAAATGTAGCTGCTTTTGTTTCCTCTGGGCCCTGATCAAGCCTGGAGATGACAGACCAAGTACTCACAGCAGCCCAGCACAGACAAGTGAGTCTAAGTACGAATATAAAGCAAGTCTAGTGAAGATTAGAGCTGAGTCTTGACAAGGGACTTCCCAAGCACCAGTGACCAGGAGGAACTTAAAGGTACCTGGACACAACTGGATGATTAGTGCGCAGAATTATCCTTTTTCACTAAATGCCTTCTGGGACATAGTGAACCTGAATATTTCAGGAGAGCATCCTGCAAGAAAGAATGTAGCAGAGAGTTTGCCTGCCACGAGGGAGAACACCCTTATTGGATTGATCAATATAAAGTAAGGAAAACATTATATTCAGTACCTGAGTGCTAGAGATTGGACTTAAAGTAGAACTATCTAAGAAGAGAACTTTTTTCTTGTCTGTAGAGTAACAGCATTAGGAAAACTCCTCAACTGACAATTGTCAGACCTGTTATAAGGAATTCTAGTTAAACCAACATCTGGATTATTGCTTTTGCTGTATTGATGAAGTGTAACAACTGCCCTGAGATGATTGATTCAGTAAATGTTTAACTGTTTTCTGCTACAACTGAAAAGTCTGAAGTCTCTCCCAATTATTAACTCATACGGTAACTTTGTGGTGACGGCCACCTCATGCATCCACCTGCCGGCCACCGCTGCCACCACTTTAAGTCCCCATGAATTCAGACAATGCCGACTTTTCACCAGGGCAGCTCTTACCAGGGACACCAGGCTCCCTGAATCCAGCAGTGCCACCGCCAGAGTGTCCCCCACTTTCACCTGGCACAGGTGACTATTGTCTACAGTCTCGGAGGTACCTGTGGCGCACAGCTTCCTGGCATACAATGAGTGGCGGTAGCCATAATTGGTATCCATGCGTTCACCCCGATAGGGACAGTCGGATCTTATGTATCCAGGCTCGTGACAACGCCAGCAGATCACCGGTGCTGGGTCTGCATGGGAAACGTCCCGGGCGGGTTTGGCTGGCATCAGCCGCCGGGTTTGGAGTGGAGATTTCAGGGGTTTGACTGGCCCTCTACCAAAAGAACCCACCTGCAGATTTCTGGTGGCCTCGTAGTGCTCCACCAGGTCGAACATCTTCAAGGCATTTTCCGGAGACACCTGGCCGATCCAGTGCTGGAGAGGGTATGGCAAAGCACTCCAAAACACATCCGCCAACAGCCGATTCAACATAGCAGTGGGAGTCAACATGTCAGGCTACAGCCATTTTTGCAATCGGTGCAGCAGATCATAATATTGTGGTCTGGCGAGTTTAGCCGGGTTAAATTCCCACTGATGCACCCGCTGGGCCCAGACCAATACATTCGCCCCAAGTCTCGCCAGGATCTCACCTTTTACTGTCCGGTAGTCGGGGAGATCAAAAAGTACTTGCTGGGGACCAGACGCCAGGAACGGAGCGACGACCTCAGCCCACTAGTCTCGGGGTAGCTTTTCCCTCTCGGCCACCTTTTCGAAGACCGCCAAATAGGTTTCAACGTCATCCGAGGGTTCATCTTAAGAATCGCCGCGCGGACAGCTTTCGGGCATCGTGGATGTTTTGGGACACTCCTGCCCCTTGCAATGCCATTACATGTTGTAATAGCAGCTGGTTAGTTTTTTGTTGCTGCTTGTCAGCCTCCCGCTGCTGCAAGTTAGCCTCCACAAGGGCTTTCACAAACGTCTTAATTTTGTCAGGGGTCTCGGGTCGCAAACTTGCCGGCTTAATATAAGACATGCACTTGTGCCCGGGAAAACTAAAACTTTTCAGCCTTCAGACCTGCCTCATGCATTTTCCCGCATCCGACACCAAATGTGGTTATTTGCTCTGGTAGGCAGATTAGCAGACGCAGTACAGAGGCAAAAACAAAGTCTTTGACTTAAACAGTGCAGTGTTTATTCACACATAAACAAAAATGACAGTTCGTCATCTTGGTGTTCATTCACACCATGGCAAGTCCAGAGAACAAAAAGCATTCGCCTTGTCACCGGTTTTGGCATTAGCAGTCCCCAACAAGCTTTAGGGCCTGCTTCCCAGCAATACAGCTCTCAGCCCTTTAGTACGGCACACAATATGTAATTCCCAAACCACAGAGACTCCACAGATATTCACTGTGAAATGGAGGATAATCCACACCCATATGAAACTGCTGGCTGGGTTTTATATCCCTAGCCAAAACCCGGCCTGGAACGTGGGGAACAGCCACCCACCCTGCACTTTGGCTGCTCCCAGTAAGAGCCGGCCCAGATCGGCGTTACAACCACACTAAATAACCAATAGTGTCAGTCAGCACTAGCTGCCGCTGACATTTGAAATTACCGTCTCTTACCTCACAGAGGCCAGGAACCTCGGTGACACATATGTATGTGGCTGGAGGTAGATTACACGGTAATTAGATATTAATTTTACAGCAAGCCAGTGGACTACAGGCCCTAAAAATTATGCATTCAGCGTATAGAAAAGAATAAGTAAGTATGTGGCTGGAGGTAGATTACACGATCATTGGATATCAATTTTACAGCAGGCCAGTGGACAACAAGCCCCAAAAATTCTGCATTCCCTGTACAGAAGAGATCAAGTAAGTGTCTGGCTGGAGGTAGATTACACTGTCATTGGATATCAATTTTATAGCAGGCCAGTGTATTACAGGCCCCAAAAATTATGCATTCACCGTACAGAAAAGATCAAGTGATTATGTGGCTGGAGGTCTATTAGACGGTCAAAGGATATCAATTTTACTGAAGGACAGTACAAATACAGGTCAAATACATAAGTTTAAAATAACTAAAAATATAAAATTTAATTAAAAGCATGGCTAACAAAATCCCCCCTCTTGAAAAAAAAAACCTTAATGATAATAGTTGAAACACGTGGTCGTCACAGGTGTTGAATTCCTCCAAGGCCTAAACATTAGGCATTCATCGGACAGAAAAGGCCTTTTATGCTGCTGTATTTACCTAAGACAGGGACCATTATTTGTTCTGGGTGGAGGTGGATATTTGTGGGCAAATTGTGCCAGCTCTGGCTACAGGTCAAGCCTGCACACCCAGTAGTCCAGGGGTTCCTCGCTTCTCAGAGCGTTCACATCGGCCGTTAACCCGATGTAGTCTGACACCTGTCGGTCTAGGCGTTCCCTGAGGCTGGATCCGGAGGGCAGCTGTCTATGGGTTGGCTGCAAGAATGATCCCATATCCGAAGTGACCAACACATCTTCAAACCGCCCTCTTCTTGCAAGTGTTATAGGATTGGTCCCCGCACCTGTTTCGCTGTGAGTGGAAATTCCTCTGCCAGTGCCCGCAAAAGCAGAATGCAGCATTTCTCAAAGCAAGGCCTGTAAGTGCTGCATTCTGACAGCCCTCTGTGATGCTGATAACATGTCCGCCATTTTGTGTTTGTACCGGGGGTCTAAGTACGTTGTCACCCAGTACTGGTCCTTGCCCTTTACGCTTTTTATACAGGGGTCCCTCTTCAAACACTACAGCATGAAGGCCCCCATTTGCACTAAATTGGAAGCCGTGGAGTGGCCTGGCTTCTGCTCATCATCCAGGATAATGTCATCCTCGGTCTCCTCCCCCAGCCATGGACAACACCAGGGATCCCAGAAAAGTTTAAAGCATGCTCTTCTTGCTCCTCCTCTGCCCCAGCACCATCCTCCTCTGACAGACTACAGTTGACTTGTCTCAGATGGAGTAGCCCTCCCTGGGAATTTATCCAGCATTGCGACTTCCTCATCTTCCTGCTCTTCAACGGCTTGATCAATGACATGAAGCAATGCACGCTCCAGAAAGAAGGCGTAAGGTACGATGTCACTGATGGCACCCTGGCTGCGACTGACCAGTTTGGTGATCTCATCAAATGGCCACAGAAGTCTGCATGCGTCACGCATGAGCAGCCACTGGCGCAGTGAAAAGAAAACAAGCTCCCTAGAACCTGTCCTGACGCACAGTTCGTACAGGTAGTCGTTAACTGCAAGTTTCTGCTGGAGCAGCCTATCAAGCAATATACAAGGTGGTGTTCCAGTGCGTAGGGCAGTCAGAAATCTGACGGGGAGGTGGTGTCGCCGCTGAACGTCAGCAAGGCGAGCCATGGCCGTGTAAGATCTTCTAAAATTGCCAAACATTTTCCTGGCCTGCTGCAAGAAGTCCTGGACCCCGGAGTATTTGGCAACAAATCACCGTACGACTAAGTTCAGGACGTGTGCCATGCACTACACGTGTGTCATTTCGCCCTGTTTCAGTGCGCTCAGCAGATTGACACCGTTGTTGCACACCACTTTACCAACTGTCAAATTGAGCGGAGTAAGCCACTTATCGGTTTGTGACCGCAAAGCTAAAAGGAGTGCAGGGTCGGTGTTACTCTTTGCTTCCAGGCACAACAGCCATAGCACAGCATGGCAATGTCTCCCCTGGCATGTTTAATAGGTTCTGGGGAGCTTGGGGGCGCAGCGGAAGAGGCAGTAGCAGTCAGCCGAGGAGGAGGATGGAGTAGGAGGAGGAGAAGAAGAGGCAGGCCTGCATGCAATCCGTGGTGGTAACACCAAATCTACACGGGTGCCACGGGTTGCATGCTTGACTGCCGTCAGAAGGTTCACCCAGTGGGCAGTAAAAGTTATGTACCTTCCCTGCCCGTGTTTGCTAGATCACGTATCTGTGGTCAGATGTATCTTAGCACTAACACTGTGTGCCAGAGATACTTTCACTTGCCGCTGAACATGGCCTATAGCTCCAGGATGTCCTTCTGGGAGAAATATTTCCTTCCAGGGACCTTCCATTGCGGTGTGCCAATGGCCAAAAATTTTCTAAAGGCCACCGAGTCCACCAGTTATGGCAGTAGTTGGCGGGCTAGCAGTGCCGACAAGCTGTTGGTCAAGTGGTTTATCCGGCGTCATCATCTTTTCACGCTCGAACATTTGGGCCACGAAGGCCTCCCTTTTGCCAGATGAATGCGACGACGGCACGGTGGAAGGTGGAGGACAAATGGGATGAGAGAGGAGATGGAGAAGAGGCAGGACGTGGATTTCCGGGATTGTGGCTTTGTGGGTTCTGACAGTGTTGCTCCCACTGGGCTAGGTGAGGGGATGCCAAGTGCCTTCTTAAGTCTTCCCTAGGTGAGTGTTGGGCTTACCGCGACATATGCATTGACAGCACAGACTGCGGATGGCAACACTATTGTCAGCAGCGGACACGTGAAGAAAAGCCCACACTGCGGAGCCATGTGCCGGCATCCTGGGAGCGCTAGATGTGACCGGGCATGGTGGATGGCTCGTTCCAGATACATTAGCAGTCTGCTTTTTGCCTCCTGTGCACTGTAAGTTCTGACTGCTTCTCCTCCTTATCTGCTGCTCCGTCTCTCCCTCTGAGCTCCCCTCCTCTTCCTCTCTTGTGGGCACCCACATGATGTCCATCGACACGTCATCATCGTCACCTTCACCACCACTGACATTAGAGATCTCAGAAACAGCGGGGACCACCCTCCTTGGGCTGATCTTGGTACTGTCGCCAGACTGCTGGGTGGCGACTGTTGATACTTCCTCTTCCTGATCCGATGCCAAGAATGGCTGCACATCAGTAAGGTCTTGGAATGGATTGGAAAATAATTCCTCTGACTCGAGCGAAGGGGATATGGTGGTGGTGGTGATGGTGGTGTCTTTGGGGGTGCACACAGCAGAGAGTGAATAGGGTGCAGATAGAGAGGATGAGGAGGGTGCAGGAGCAGAAGGCTGAGTGAAGCACTCAACCAACTCTGGTGCACCTGCCCAACCCCTACTACCCCTGCGGAATGGCCTGCCTCTTACTCTGCCTGTCATTTTCAAAATTACCCTGTGACAAAAGTCCATATAGAAAAGCAGTATTTGTTGAAGAAGGTATATCACACCCCTGCCTCAATCACTTTTTTTGGGGGGCAACTGGTATATCACACCAGTACCAATTATTTGTTCCATAGTGTTTGTCACTCTGTATAGCTGCGGTAACGCAGCAAAACCACAAACGAATGCTGCACTACCCAAATGCACTATATAGAAAGTATATTATTGGTATATGTGACGGTAGTAGAAAATATCCCCGTCAAGCATTCCCTTCTTCCCATAAAAGAAAATCACCCAATATTCCACGAGTAGGAATATCCCTGGAATCGCCGAATAATCCACACACGAGTCAAAACTTAATGCTGGAAACACGAGACTAACTTTACTGGCGCACAGAACTCACAATTTATGCAGTATATAACTCCTCCTCTGGGCCAGGCTAGATAATTGAGTTTTAACAATATACACAGCTCAATGGTCTGCTGGCCAGAACATTTACAACTTTTAACACTTTCAGAATACACACAGCTCAATTGTCTGCTGGCCAGAACATTTAAAACTTTTAACACTTTTCAGAAAAGTACTTTCCATCCCACATACAAACATAATTTCAACCTCCCTGTTCGGTACACGAATACATTCATTCTTGACATTTGGAACCGAACAATATAGACCTTAAAATAGCAGGGAGAGAATTAAACTGAAGCATATAGGCAATTGCATCAAAGTCCTTCACAATGGCCCCCCCTTTTTCTCCCTGCTCCGGCAACTCGGTTGGACCTTTCCTGGTCCAGTAGGGTTGACGGGTTCAGAGCTTTTAGTCCAAGGTTAAATCCGTTTGGCGTGACAATCCATCGGCATTCCCGTTTTTGCTTGCCTGGGCGATAATGAATCGTAAAGTCATAGGGCTGTAAGGCCAAGCTCCAGCGTAGCAAACGGGCGTTGTCCCCTGAAACCCGGTTAAGCCACACCAAGGGGTTGTGATCAGTGATGAGAGTGAACGCCCGGCCATAAAGGTAAGGTGTGAGCTTTTTTGAGTGCCCACACTAAGGCCAAACACTCTTTTTCAATGGTGGCATAGCTGACCTCCCTTGGCAACAACTTCCGACTCAGGTATGCCACCGGGTGCTCACCTCCATCCTCCCCGATCTGGCTTAGTACTGCCCCCAGTCCAAACATTGAAGCGTCCGTGTAGACAATAAATCTTTTGTTAGGATCTGGGGTAACCAACACCGGAGCATTAACCAGAGCAGTCTTTAGTGCTAGGAAAGCCACCTCGCATTCCGGGGACCACAGGACTTGTCGGGGTAGCTTCCTTTTGGTCAAGTCGGTCAGGGGTTTGGCCAGGGCGCTATAGTCGGGTACAAAGCGTCTGTAATAGCCGGCTGTGCCTAAGAAAGCCATGACTTGTGTCTTGGTGTGGGGAGTTGGCCAATTGGCAACGGCCTCGATCTTAGCCGGCTCCGGCCGTTGCTTACCACATCCTACTCGGTGGCCCAAATATTGTACCTCTGCCATACCCAAGTGACATTTGTCGGGTTTCAGGATCAGCCCGGCCCCCCTGATCCTATCTAATACTACCCCTATGTGCTCTAGGTGCGCTTCCCAGGTATCGCTGTGGATGGCGATGTCATCCAGGTAAGCGCATGCAAAGCTCTGGAGACCCCCAAGTAACTGATCCACCATCCGTTGGAAGGTGGCCGGGGCGTTCTTCATCCCGAACGGCATAACCCGAAATTGGTATAGGCCGAACGGAGTGATGAAGGCCGACTTGGGTATGGCATCTTCTGCTAGGGGAATCTGCCAATATCCCTTGCATAGGTCTATTGTGGTCAGATACTTCCTTGCAGAGATACGGTCAAGCAGCTCGTCCATCCGTGGCATCGGATAGGCGTCCGTAACTGTCTTGTCGTTGAGGCGCCGGTAATCTACACAGAAGCGGGTTGTCCCATCCTTCTTTGGCACTAAGACTACCGGCGAGGCCCAAGGACTTTCTGAGGGCACGATTACGCCTAGCCGAAGCATCTCATCTATTTCCTTCCGCATCCCTTCCCGGACTGCTTCGGGGATACGGTAAGGGGGCTGTCTCAGGGGTGCCTGTCCTGGAGTCTCTACCTTGTGTATGGCTAGGAGTGTGTATCCAGGCTCCTGAGAGAATGTGGCCTGTTTTGTTTCTAGTAAGCGGACAGCTTGAGCCCGCTCTTGTGGCTCCAGCTGTTCACCTAGCTGGACTTTCTTTATCTGGGTCATCCCTTCGTTACTGCCCAATAGGTCGGGAAGGGGTAGGGTCTCTGTGTCTTCTCCTGCTGGTGCACAGATAGCGGCTACCTCCTCTGCCCGTTCCTGATAGGCCTTGAGCATGTTGATGTGAAAGGTTCGTTTCACATCTTCATCCTCGCAGCTGGCTATCGTGTAGGTCGTGTCTCATATCTGTCCTATAACTTTATAGGGGCCCTGCCAGGCGGCCTGGAGCTTGTCTGTTCGGACCGGTCTTAATACCATTACCTTTTGGCCTATCTGAAAGCTCCGGTGCCTAGCCCGTCGGTCATACCATACCTTCTGGCGCTGCTGGGCCGCCCGGAGGTTCTCTCGCACTGTCTGGGCTAATTCCTCCATGCGGTCCCTCAGCTCCAGGACATAAGGTACAACCGGGGTCCCCCCAATCTCTGTCTGCCCCTCCCAGTGATCCTTGATGAGATCTAAGGGCCCCCTCACCCACCTCCCATAGAGAAGTTCGAAGGGTGAGAATCCGGTCGATTCCTGCGGCACCTCTTGGTAGGCAAAGAGAAGGTGTGGCAGGAATCCCTCCCAATCCTTGTATGCCCCCGTGAACGACTTCAACATTCGCTTTAGCGTTCCGTTGAAGCGCTCTCACAGGCCGTTAGTCTGGGGATGGTACGGGGAGCTAGTCAGGGATTTAACTCCACGGGTTTTCCATATCTGCTGGGTTACCTCGGCCGTGAATTGGGTACCTTGGTCGGACAGAACCTCCTTGGGAAAGCCTACTCGGGAAAATACTTTAACTAGGGCCTCTGCTACGGTCTCAGCCTGTATGTTAGAGAGAGCTACCGCTTCGGGGTAACGGGTGGCGTAGTCTACTATGGTGAGTATATACCGCTTGCCGGAACGGCTAGGTTGGGCCAGGGGCCCTATAATGTCCACGGCTACCCTTGTGAACGGTTCTTCAATAATGGGCATGGAAACTAGTTTAGCCTTTGGGTGGTCTCCCTTTATACCTATACGTTGGCATACCTCGCACATTTGACAATACGCCCTGACGTCGTCGGATACCCCAGGCCAGAAGAAGTTCTGGGTTACCCGATACCCTGTCTTGCGTATTCCTAAATGGCCTGCCAAGGGTACGTCGTGCCCAATCCTCAATAACTCCTGCCGGTATTTCCGGGGAACTACCAGCTGGCGTTTTTGCTTAGGCCCTGGTGCATTACCCCGGGTCTCGGTGAGCCTGTACAAGCGGCCGTTCTCCCAGATAAATTGCTCCTTCTCTAATCCCCCTTGGCCCCTCCTGGCTTTCTCTCGATACTTTCTGAGGGAAGGGTCTCCGGTCACCTCCCACCCAAAGTCCTCTGGGGTGTCCCAGGGTAGGGGTTCTACAGTCAAGGGTAGGTTGGGTTGGCTTACCTGGGTCTCAGTAGGAAGTGGATGGCTCTCGGCAGCGCGACTTTGTGCTCTGGTGGTTACTGCGTGGGCCTCCTGAGCGGGGGTAGAGGCGAACACCGAAGTCAGGGGGCCAATGTCGTTGCCCAAGATGACTTCAGAAGGTAAGTCTTTCATGACGCCCACATGAACATTGCCAGCTCCCGCCCCCCAGTCTAGGTGTACCTGTGCAGTAGGCATACGGTATACTGCCCCCCCTGCCACTCTCACAGCAATTGATTTCCCCGGTTTCTCTGATGCCTTAATAAGGTGTCTTTGTACCAACGTGATGGTTGCCCCACTGTCTCTTAATCCCCGGGCGGTTTTTCCGTTAACCATGACCAGCTGACAATGGTGTTTCCTGGTGTTGTTGTCCATGGGGCAATTCTGCTTGTAGTAACCCAGCTGTTTGCACCAGAAGCAGCGTTGTTCATTGTCCTCCTGGCGTGGATAGCAAGGGCTAGATGTCACCGGTCTGTTAGGAGGTTGGTATCTAGCGGCGGGTGGGTATGAGGGCACCGTTGGTCGTGGAGGTTGTACCCGTGGTGTGACCGGGTTCGTCTTGCGAGTATCCGCATATTCATCCGCCAACTTAGCGGCCTCTGGTAGAGTCATGGGCCGGCGATCTCTCACCCAGTCTTTGACATCCGTCTGGATGTGATCGTAAAATTGTTCCAGGAGCATTAGTTGCAAAATGTTCTCTGCGGTGGTGGCCTGGCTGCTGTTGACCCAGTTAGAGGCCGACAGGGATAACTGGCATGCCCATTCCACGTAAGAGTCTTTCGTGGTTTTGCGTGAGTCCCTGAATTTTTGTCGGTAGGACTCCGGGGTTACTGCATAACGAGCCAGGAGCACTTCTTTAACCCTGGCGTAGCTATGGATCTCCTGCTCTGGCACGGTCCGGAAAGCATCAGAAGCTTTGCCTGACAGTTTGCCTGACAATATTGAGACCCACTCTCCTCTATCTATTCGGTGCAGGTTACATTGTCGCTCAAAATCTGCCAGGTAATTATCAATTTCACAGTCTTTTTCATCAAAAGCTTTAAAAGGGCTAAATGGAATCTTCCTTGTGTCTGCTGTACTGTACTCACTGTTTGGAGAATGTGCGGCTGCTTGTTGGACTGCTGCCAGTTTTAACTGTAGCTCTGCGTCTCTTATTTGTTTAGCCTCCTCCGCTAACAAGTTCATCACTTTCAGCACCACATCCGCCGTTGGGTTCGGACCGAACCATGCTAGCTTCTCTCTCATTGCCTTGTTGGCTGGTGATTCCTCCTCCGGAATCACTGGTGTCCCCATCTCTTGTACTGCTGGTGTTGCTGCAACCAAGTTCTCCTGGTCTAGCTCCATTAATTCTGCTATAATGACCCGCTTGGTTTTGTTGCTAGCAATCCTTCCACGGACTTCCAGTAGTTCTTTCTGTGTATTTCTTTTAAGCAGGGTGTACCAGCCTTCCATTCACTGTTCCCAGTGTCTGCTTGGAATCCTGGTGTAAAGGAAAGTAGAAGGGAAAATCCCGCTGCTGCCAACCAGTTGTGACGGTAGAAGAAAATATCCCCGTCAAGCATTCCCTTCTTCCCATAAAAGAAAATCACCCAATATTCCACGAGTAGGAATATCCCTGGAATCGCTGAATAATCCACACACGAGTCAAAACTTAATGCTGGAAACACGAGACTAACTTTACTGGCGCACAGAACTCACAATTTATGCAGTATATAACTCCTCCTCTGGGCCAGGCTAGATAATTGAATTTTAACAATACACACAGCTCAATGGTCTGCTGGCCAGAACATTTACAACTTTTAACACTTTCAGAATACACACAGCTCAATTGTCTGCTGGCCAGAACATTTAAAACGTTTAACACTTTCAGAATACACACAGCTCAATTGTCTGCTGGCCAGAACATTTACAACTTTTAACACTTTTCAGAAAAGTACTTTCCATCCCACATACAAACATAATTTCAACCTCCCTGTTCGGTACACGAATACATTCATTCTTGACATTTGGAACCGAACAATATAGACCTTAAAATAGCAGGGAGAGAATTAAACTGAAGCATATAGGCAATTGCATCAAAGTCCTTCACAGTATATAACACCCCTGCCTCAATCACTTTTTTGGGGGAGCAACTGGTATATCACACCAGTAGAAATTATTTGTTTTAATAGCAGTTATCACTCTGTGCAGCTGCGGTAACGCAGCAAAACCGCAAACAATTGCTGCACTATCCAAATGCACTATACAGAAAGTATATTATTGGTATATAACACCCCTGCCTCAATCACTTTTTGGGGGGGCAACTGGTATATCACACCAGTACAAATTATTTGTTCCAATTGCGTTTGTCGCTCTGCGCAGCTGCGGTAACGTAGCAAGTCCGCAAACAAATGCTGCACTACCCAAATGCACCATATAGAAAGTATATTATTGGTATATAAAACCCCTGCTTCAATCAGTTTTTTTGGGGGGCAACTGGTATATCACACCAGAAGAAATGATTTGTTCCAATAGCGTTTGTTACTCTGTGTAGCTGCGGTAACGCAGCAAAACCACAAACAATTGCTGCACTACCCAAATGCACTATATATAAAGTATATTAGTGGTATATAACACCCCTGCTTCAATCTGTTTTTTTGGGGGGCAACTGGTATATGACACCAGTAGAAATTATTTGTTCCAATAGCGTTTGCCCCTCTGTATAGCTGTGGTATCTCAGCAGAACCGCACACAACTGCTGCACAATACAAATGCACTATAATATACTTTCTATGTTAGAAAGTATATTATAAGTTTATTACACCCCTCAGTAGGACACACCTATCAATAGCACACCTATACCAGTCCTTAAAAGGAATTTTGTGGCCCTTTTAGCTAGCATTTGGTGTCCCTAACTGTCCCTGCTCCACACTGCAACCTCTCCCTACACTGGCAAAAGACTGAATATAAAATGGCGGCCAGATCGAGTTTATTTATAAAGTAGGGGGAAACATATAAATCAACACTGAGAATTGATAAGCTATAAAAATAATATTTATTGGAATACATGATTAAAAAACAAACAATACAAGATGACAGACAAATCAATGACTAAAGTGCGATACAACCCTGGGAGAGTTTGGTGAGACAAGTGAAAAAAATGGAGCCTAAGGATAGGAATCTATTGCATAAATCCAAAAAATGTGGATATCTTAATCGATGGAGGCAAAGAATGTCATATATGAAAAGTGCAAGTGCAAACTGCGAATAAGCAGTTAAATAGTGGCAGCTCTACAAGTACATATATCATCAATCAAGTAAATACCTATTTAGTAAAGTGCAACAGATATCTGTTGCACCTTACTAAATAGGTATTTACTTTATTGATGATTGTCCACCGCATGGTCCGCCTGTGACTCCACCTCCTAGAAGGACGGCGATAGGGCAGATGGTTTCACTGATACCATCTGTCTCTATTTTATACTAATTGATGTATCCCGATTGGAGGAGGACCTATTTAAATATAGTCTCTCCAGTAGGAAGAACCTTACCCCCAGAGGAAGGTTTCCACCGAAACACGTGTCGGGGTGTACGGTCCTCCTGTGGAATTATTACTTTAAATTACGGTATGTGACTTTTTATGCTCATATTGCATCCATTATCATTGTTAAGCCTTTGATAGGATCTTATCATGTTCTTTTTCCACTTATATGTGGCTTGCACATGCACAAGTCACATACCGTAATTTAAAGAAAACTCCACAGGAGGACCGCACACCCCGACGCACGTTTCGGTGGAAACCTTCCTCTGGGGGTAAGGTTCTTCCTACTGGCGAGACTATATTTAAATAGGTACTCCTCCAATCGGGATACATCAATTAGTATAAAATAGAGACAGTTGGTATCAGTGAAACCATCTGCCCTATCGCCGTCCTTCTAGGAGGTGGAGTCACAGGTGGACCATGCAGTGGACAATCGCGCGGACACGACTGCGCTCACCAGACAAACTGTTAAGGACCTTGGGTGATGTAATGATCCCGCGAGACAAACGGCGATCACGTGATGGCCTGTCACGTGGCCGGCAAAGTCAGTGGGATAGATCACATGATCGGCAAAGCCTGTCACATAATCGGCAGCGTTCAGAAGATGAAAAATGGAATGCAACAGAGTGGATCACATGATCGCGAATCACGATCACATGATCAACAAAGTTCAAAAGGTAAAAAACACGCCAAAAAAGGTAAAAGTGAGAGGCATGCATGATGAATATGAAAAATGAATAAGTGTGTAAATAAATCATTATTAGTTAGCTGACCAAATAGGCCAAAGTGGGATATAGGGACACTAAAATAGTAAATTATAACATATCAATGGTGGAAGTGAAGCAAAAATATGATAAAAGAGACAGCAGTGAATACAAAATGAAGGTGCTGCAAAAATAATAAGGGGTGTGTATCAATAATAATGCAATGTGAAATGAATTAATCCATAAACAATGAAGAAAGGTGATGTGACGTTTCCATCATCAATTGGGATCATGATGGCACAGACAATCCAGTCCGGTATACCCAGAGTCCATATAGAGAAGTAAATACAAATATGTTAACCTAGATGCAGAAAGACAGCATTAGTGATAAATCTCAAGTAGGAAGACACAGACAAATACATGAACATAAATACCTATTAGCATAACTAAATCACAAGAAATGGATACAAAATAAAATAAAATATATATACATGTTCACTGCAGAAAAGGAGCGTAGGACAGGGCATCACTGAGGCCTTTAGGTTGCATATTATCTAAGGTCCAAATCCACTTTGTCTCACATTGAGCCAGGCGCTTCATCAGGTTACCTCCTCGCATCCCCAAGTCTATGTGATCTATCCCACAGACTTTCAAAAGCGAAGGGTAGCTGTAGTGAAACCTCTTAAAGTGCCTGGCAATGGGTTTGAGGTCAATCGCATCAGTGGAGTCTTTTGATTTTATAATGTCTCAGACATGTTCGCAAACTCGTATTTTTAATTCCCTACTTGTCAGGCCAACATAGATTCTTGGGCATGGGCAGGTAGCATGGTAAATTAACCCCTTGGTGGTACAAGAGATACAGTGGGTGATTTTATATGTTTTGGTCTGCATAGAATTGGTAAACTCGGTAGTCCTCAAAATGTTGTCACAGGCCACACACTTACCACAGGGGGATAATCCCTATTTTGGCCCCCTAGAGCCAAAAATTGTGCTCTGCAGTTGGGGGGCATGATAGGATCTAACTAAATGGTCTCCCAAATTATTTACTCTCCTTGTTACTACAGATGGATATGGTGGCAGGATCTAGTCCAAAATCGGGTCCGCCCTCAATATCGGCCAAAATCTCTCCAGTATTTCTCGCATGTGTTGCCACTGTGAGTGATAGTGGGTGATGTATCTTACCGTGTCAGTTGTTTCTTTTTTTGATTTAGGGTGGATAAGGTCTTGTCGTATTGAATGGTTTGCACGATTATATGCTTTCTTCACTGATCTCTTGCTGTATCCTCTTTCTAGGAACCGTTGTCGGAAAATGTTTGACTGGGCCTCAAAGTCTTCATTATTGGAGCACACTCTTCTGATCCTGATGAACTGACCAGTGGGTATTGCTCTAATTGTCTGAGGAGAGTGAGAGGATGATGCATGTAAGAGTGCATTAACGGCAGTCTCTTTCCTGTATATATTAGTTTGCAGGAGGCCCAAAGAATCGCGTCTAATCAAAATATCTAGGAATTCTATTTGTTCCTTGTTGTGTTTAAAGGTCAAATGGATGTTATATTTATTATCGTTAAGGCCTTCCATAAAGCGACAGAGTGTGTCAGAGGTACCCTGCCATATGAAAAAAATGTCGTCGATGTACCGGGCCCAGAAAATGACCCGGTCCATCGATGCATGACTATCAGACATAAAAAGCTCCCTATCCCACATACCCAGGAAAAGGTTGGCATATGAGGGCGCACAAGCCGCTCCCATTGCCGTACCCTGGAGCTGCAGGGAGAAGGAGCCATTGAAAGTAAAAAAAGTTATGCGTAAGGGCGAACTGTAATAGGTCAATAAGGCAGGTCGAGAAACTCCTGTCACCATCAGTCATGGACAAGAAATAAGAGGCAGCTCGTATCCCATCCTTATGGTTAATGCTGGTGTACAGTGATTCGACATCGCATGTCACCAGTAAAATATCAGAATCAAGGTGAATGCCATCAATCCTCTGGAGCAAGTCTGTGGTATGCCGCGTATATGATGGCAAACCTTCCACCAAAGGCTTTAAATTGTAATCTAAGACCTTGCATACATTCTCCAGAAAACCCCCACAACCTGAAATGATTGGCCTACCTGATGGTTTTGTAGGACTCTTGTGGATTTTAGGCAAAAGATATAAGGTGAGTATTGAAGGATGTCGTACAGTTAATGCATCGCATAGTTGTCGAGAGATAACATCATCAGTCACTGCTGTCTCCAATAGGTTCAATAGTGATTGACTGTAGGAGGAAAGGGGGTTAAAAGTTAACTTTTTGTAACAAGCCGTATCCCTTAATTGGCGATAGGCCTCCGTCTCATATATTTTTCTAGGCCAAATCACAATATTCCCCCCTTATCAGCCGGTTTGAAGATCACGTCCTTCAAGGACCGTAAATTCTTCAAACTTTTGCGTTGGTCAAATGTCAGGTTATCATATGCTCTTTTGCCTGTGAGCTGCAAGAGCTCCTTAGATACCGATCTCACAAAGAGATCTACTGCCGGACATAAAGACAGGGAAGGGAATTTATCAGAATGTTTTCTAATAATCATGTGAACCTTACCCGAAGATTCTCTCTGTTCCTCCAATAAACTCTCCAAGTGTCACTAACAGACATCTGAGAAGCTCTGACAGATGCCTTTCAGAACCTCCTCCTTGAGCTTCCTTTGTTTTGCTTTCAGTTCCTCATCTCGTTAGCCTCTCTCAGCTGTCATGTAGTTGTACTGATTGCATCCCTTTAAATTCCTCCCCATAGTGCATCAGTTTGTGGTTTATATTACTTTCTGGAGTGTGTGTACATGCTGATCCTACTTCCCAGTCTTCTACAAGATAAGTGTTGTGCATTCATTTGTGTTTTTCTGTTTGCTGGATTCCAGGTGACCCTGACTCCCTCCGTGTCTAGTGTAGGGAGCCGGTGGTCGTGTCCCGTCACTATTGTAGGGTGTTCAGGTGTTATACAGTCGAGGTACGACGATATGCGATCATCTACCATTGGGATTTTCGCATAGGCTGAGCAGTAAGGGAGAGAGCCAGGTCTTATGCAGGGGTCTCCCTTTTTGTTCCTTAGTTTTGGATCCAGTGAGTCATATATTCATTTTGTGTTGTCTTGTTTCCTGTACACATTCCGTGACATTATAAACCGCCAAAACCGTCTCAAGCATGGATCCGATTTCACTTTTGACTGAACACTTTCAAGACTCTTTCTCAGTTTCAAGTGACTGGTTCAGCTTGCGTTCATGGAGTTTGTTCTGAGCCTAAGATCTCGCTTCCGTATACGTTCTCCGGGGGTAGTGAGAATTTTGTGCGGTTTAGAGAGGCTTGCAAACTCAATTTTGGCCTTCTTCCCCATTCCTCTGGTGATGAGGAACGGAGGGTGCAGATCATTATATCGCTGCTCAGGGGTAACGCTCAGTCGTGGGCCCTCTCGTTGCCGGTGGGGGCACGGCCCCTCCGTTCAGTGGATGAATTCTTTTTAGCCCTGGGTCAGATATATGATGATCCGGATCGTATTGCTTTGGCTGAGTCTAGACTACGTCTGTTATGCCAGGGTAAACAATCCGCAGAGATATACTGCTCAGAATTTCGGAGATGGGCAGCTGATACTGGTTGGAATGATGCTGCACTCCGAAGTCAATTTTGCAATGGTCTTTCAGAGGGATTGAAAGATGCATTTGCCTTTCATGAGAGGCCTACCTCCTTGGACTCTGCCATGTCTCAGGCCGTTCGTATTGACAGGCGTCTTAGAGAGAGAGGAGAGATCACTCCTTCCTGTCATACTCAATCCCAGGACAGTGCAGCGGTCTCATTCTGTGCGCAGGGGTCTCAGTCGCTGTCAACCCCTTCTGAGCAGGAGCCCATGCAGCTGGGGTTGATTGCCTCTGACAATAGAAGATTCAGCCCGCATGGGAAGGTTTGTTTTTGTTGTGTAGGTATAAATCATTTGTCAAATGTTTGTCCCTCTAGGAGATTCAGGCAGTTTTTTGGGAGTAATAAAGAAACAAGAAGGAAAAATCCTTTAAAAATGTTCCATCTGTTAACATTGGCAGGGTTGAGGTGGAAATTGAAGGTTTTCCGTTTGCTTGTAGTTCCCGTTTTGTCCTGCCTGCCAGGGTGGCGCTAGAGAGCAAGAACATTTTTTGTGAGATTTTTGTAGATAGTGGAGCAGCTGTCAATCTCATTGATAATCATTTTGCGATAACTCATGGTTTCCAGGTATGCACTTTGGGAAAGGATATTCCTGTTTTTGCTATTGATTCCGCTCCACTTTCTCAGAAATCATTAAAGGGCATAGTTCACAATATCCATTTAATTGTGATTGATGCTCATGTTGATGATGTGTCATGTTTCGTCCTTAGTGGATTGCCTACTCCTCTAGTGTTGGGGCTACCCTGGCTCACTAAACATAACCCCACTATTGATTGGCAAGCGAGGCAAATAAATGGTTGGAGTGACTTTTGCAGAGAGAACTGCCTCACGACATCTGTTTCTGAGGTTTCTACTAAGACTGTACCATCTTTTCTCTCTGAATTTTCGGATGTCTTCTCTGAGAGTGGAGTTCAGAATTTGCCCCCGCACAGGGAGTACGATTGCCCTATTAATCTCATCCCAGGCGCCAAGCTGCCTAAATCTCGTTTATACAATCTCTCCCAACCTGAAAGGGTCGCTATGCGTGCTTATATCTCTGAGAGTCTGAGAAAAGGACACATACGACCCTCGAAGTCACCTGTTGCCGCTGGTTTTTTCTTTGTTAAGAAAAAAGATGGTTCTTTAAGACCTTGTCTGGATTTCAGGGAGCTGAACAGTATCACAATTCGTGACCGTTATCCGCTTCCTCTGATCCCGGACCTGTTTAACCAGATTGTTGGGGCTAAAGTTTTTTCCAAATTAGATCTAAGAGGGGCATACAACCTGGTCAGGGTCAGAGAAGGGGACGAATGGAAGACGGCCTTCAATACCCCTGAGGGCCATTTTGAAAATTTGGTTATGCCTTTTGGTTTGATGAATGCTCCAGCTGTTTTTCAGCATTTCGTGAACAGCATTTTTTATCATTTAATGGGGAAATTTGTATTAGTGTATTTGGATGATATTTAGATTTTTTCTCCTGATTTCAAAACTCATAAGGAACACTTATGCCAGGTCTTGCTCATCCTGCGGGAGAATAAATGATACGCGAAACTGGAAAAATGTGTGTTTGTGGTTCCAGAAATTCAATTTCTGGGGTTTCTTCTCTCCGCTTCTGGTTTTTGCATGGACCCCGAGAAGGTCCGCGCTGTGCTTGAGTGGGAGCTCCCTAAAAATCAGAAGGGGCTGATGCGTTTTTTGGGTTTTGCCAATTATTACAGGAAGTTTATTTTGAATTATTCCTCTGTTGTTAAACCACTCACTGATATGACCAGAAAGGGGGTAGATTTTTCTTCCTGGTCAGTAGAGGCGCGTAAGGCCTTTTCTAATATCAAGGAGAGTTTTGCTTCCGCTCCCATCTTGGTATAACCTGATATTTCTCTACCCTTCATAGTTGAGGTTGATGCTTCTGAGGTGGGTGTGGGTGCGGTCTTGTCTCAGGGTTCCTCTCCTGCCAAATGGCGACCGTGTGCCTTTTTCTCGAAGAAACTCTCCTCCGCAGAGAGAAATTACGATCTGGGAGATAGGGAGTTGTTGGCCATCAAGTTGGCTTTTGAGGAATGGCGCCATTGGCTAGAGGGAGCCAGACACCCTATTACCGTGTTTACTAACCATAAAAATCTGGCCTACTTGGAGTCAGCCAAGCGTCTGAACCCGAGACAGGCCAGATGGTCTTTGTTCTTTTCAACGTTTAACTTTGTTGTCATGTTCCGCCCTGGGGTTAAGAATGTGAAGGCAGATGCCCTGTCACGTTGTTTTCCGGGAGGTGGGAATTTTGAAGACCCGGGTCCCATTTTGGCTGAAGGTGTGGTGGTCTCTGCTCTTTTTCCTGAATTGGAGGCAGAGGTGTAGGTAGCCCAGTCAGAGGCTCCTGATCTTTGTCCTCCTGGGAGGTTGTTTGTGCCTCTCGCTTTAAGACAAAAGATTTTTAAGGAACACCACGATACTGTCCTTGCTGGGCACCCGGGGGCAAGAGCCACAGTGGATCTCATCGCTCGGAGATTCTGGTGGCCGGCGCTTCGTAAGTCGGTTGAGGGTTTTGTGGCAGCCTGCGAGACCTGCGCTCGTGCCAAAGTCCCTCATTCACAGCCATCAGGTCCTCTCCTTCCCTTACCCATTCCTTCCCGTCCTTGGACACATCTGTCCATGGACTTCATAACGGACCTGCCTCGTTCCTCGGGGAAGACTGTGATTCTGGTGGTGGTGGACCGTTTTAGCAAAATGGTGCAAATCATCCCTTTTCCTGGCTTGCCCAATGCTAAGACGCTGGCGCATGCATTTATTGATCACATTGTCAAATTGCATGGTATTCCTTCGGACATAGTCGGACGCAGTTTGTTTCCAGATTCTGGAAGGCTTTCTGTTCTCGCTTGGGGGTTCGGTTGAAATTCTCTTCTGCTTTCCACCCGCAGTCGAATGGCCAGACAGAGCGCGTCAATCAGAATCTGGAGGATTGGTGTTCTTTTTTGTCCCTTGCTGAGTTTGCTTTAAATAACCGTCGTCAGGAGTCCTCTGATAAGTCGCCATTTTTTGGTGCATATGGGTTTCATCCACAGTTTGGGACATTCTCTGGAGAGGGGTCTTCTGGTTTACCTGATGAGGACAGATTCTCCTCGTCTTTGTCATCTATTTGGCAAAAGATTCAGGATAATCTAAAGAGCATGAGTGAGAGATATAAGCGTGTGGCAGATAAGAGACGTGTGCCTGGTCCGGACCTGAATGTTGGTGATCTGGTGTGGTTGTCTACTAAGAATATCAAATTGAAGGTTCCCTCCTGGAAGTTGGGTCCTAAGTTTATTGGGCCTTACAAAATCTTGTCTGTCATCAATCCTGTTGCCTACCATCTTGATCTTTCTCAGACTTGGAAGATCCATAATGTTTTTCATAAGTCCTTATTAAAACCTTATGTCCAACCCATTGTACCCTCGTCTTTGCCTCCTCCTCCGATTATGGTTGATGGTAATCTTGAATTTCAGGTCTCTAGGATTGTGGATTCTCGTGTTGTCCGCGGTTCTCTCCAGTACCTCGTTCATTGGGAGGGTTATGGTCCTGAGGAGAGGATGTGGGTCCCAGTGACGGACATTAAGGCCACTCGTCTCATCAGGGCTTTCCATAGGTCCCATCCTGAGAAGGTGGGCTCTGAGTGTCCGGAGTCCACTCGTAGAAGGAGGGGTACTGTCACTACCAGACATCTGAGAAGCTCTGACAGAAGCCTTTCAGAACCTCCTCCTTGAGCTTCCTTTGTTTTGCTTTCAGTTCCTCATCTCGTTAGCCTCTCTCAGCTGTCATGTAGTTGTACTGATTGCATCCCTTTAAATTCCTCCCCATAGTGCATCAGTGTGCGGTTTATATTACTTCCTGGAGTGTGTGTGCATGCTGATCCTACTTCCCAGTCTTCTACAAGATAAGTGTTGTGCATTCATTTGTGTTTTTCTGTTTGCTGGATCCCAGGTGACCCTGACTCCCTCCGTGTCTAGTGTAGGGAGCCGGTGGTCGTGTCCCCTCACTATTGTAGGGTGTTCAGGTGTTATACAGTCGAGGTACGAGGATATGCGATCATCTACCATTGGGATTTTTGCATAGGCTGAGCAGTAAGGGAGAGAGCCAGGTCTTATGCAGGGGTCTCCCTTTTTGTTCCTTAGTTTTGGATCCAGTGAGTCATATATTCATTTTGTGTTGTCTTGTTTCCTGTACACATTCCGTGACACCAAGACATCCAGGGTTTCTTTTTCTATAGGTGAACTTAAAGGACTTTCTTCTTCAGGTTTGAAGAACCACCTCTTTAAAATCAGTGACCGGCCAAATAGATGGAGATCCGTTACTGCTGTAAAAGTATCAAGAGGGGCAGAAGGTGAAAAGGTAAGTCCATTTTGTAGGACAGAGATGTCCACATCAAATAGATGATAGTCAAAAAGGTTAATTACCTTTAAATTTTTATCCTGATGCGTATCATTTCTCGGTCTCCTATTATAGGGTTGGGTTCTATGTTCCCATTTCCTCTTATTTTGGCCCCTCCACCTGGTCATCATCCCAGGGCTGGTGTGTCCACTCGCCTGGCTACCTATATTACTTGCTGCAGATCGTGATGAAGTGGATGAGGTTCGGGAAAGTGTGTCAGATCGTTGGACACGTCGCCACCGGTACATCTTTTTATTCTGTGAATCAATAAGATCCCTATTAAATTTCTTGGACTTCAGTTGTTGAATGTCCCTTTCCCACATCTCAAATTGTGCCTCCAATTGAACATTAAAGGAGGTCCACTCATCATTCGAGATGGCTGCCTGTAGATGGTTCTGTGTTGTCTCAATTTCTTTGTCCAATGTTAACAAAGTACTGGCATTTAAGCCAATCAACAGTTCCATGAATTTCATTGAGCTATTTGTGCAAATCTCCTCCCATTTGTCTATAAATACTTCATACGTATTTATAAAGTAGGGGGGTATGTCCAAGTGCTGAAACGTCTCAATTGGCTGTCCTGTACCACCTGATAGATGTGTCATGGGTCAAAGTTCTTCACAATGTAAAAGAATATGGTGCCGGCGGACATCGCCATATGTTCCCCCGTTCAGTGAACTGCGAACTAGCAAAGTTCGAAGCAAAACGACCGCCGGAGAAACCGCAAGGCCATCTCTATCCAGGAGTGCAGTGCTCCTGGTAACTAGTCAGTGAACGGTGCTATATATATATATATATATATATATATATATATTTTTTTTTTTAAAACAATTGTCCCCTGTCACATATTGCTGCACTTCTTACCGCTAAGTCCCTTCTGCACAAGTTATAAGTGGTCACTGCTGCTTGGCTTCTTATTTGTGGTCCTCAACTTCTGACAGTGCCTGACCTGGAGCTGCAGTTCTGGTCAGGTGTGTAGTTTAGCTGGCATTAGCCTCTACCACTTATCCTGTCAGCTCAGTCCTACACGTGCATACAGGATGCAGAGGTGGCATGGTGCACAAGTCCTGCATGCAGTGCCTCTGCTCTACTTCCTTGCTTCTCTGACAAAGCATTGAGGGTGAGCTGCGAACTGTCAGGACTTAAGCAAGGCACATGCTCCGTACTCTGCGCTCTGCCACCGCCGCACTCACAGCCTGTAATTTTGCCCTGCTCAGCTGTGCCCCGCGTGTTCTCTTCCACATCTGACGGCCGGACTGCAGCTGAGTGGCAACATTGTTTGGTGAACGGTGGCTGTGTGGAGTGAACAGGGGGCCCTCTTTAGCCATGGGGATCCTGGGAAACTGCCCAGTTTCCCCCCCCCCCCAACGCTGACCTTGCACACAGAAGTCACAGAAAATCCGTCAGATGATGGATTTTCTGTAAACTCACTGGGCCAGATTTATCGATAGCTCAAGTCAGAATAATGGAGTGAAAAACTCGAAAATTTTTGCGCAATTGCTTAAACTGCCCAAAAATTAGCGACTTCTTTTGGCTCTGCACTATGCCCGCCAGTTTTCTGAAAGTGGGCGTGTTTTCTTATGTAAATGAATCTCTAGACAGATTTAATATTGAGACTATTTAAAAAGTCGCTAAAAAGTCGCAAAAAATGCGCAATTTCACTCCAGTGAGGACCATGCTTATCTTATGCGACTTTTTAATAGAACATGCGATTTTTTCGTAAAGACGTGCGACTTTTGCAAAGCTGCTTACTGACTGATAAACTACTACCATCAAACCACATTTATTACAGTCTTAAAGGGCCGATCATAAATCTGACTTGGCTAAAACTGACTTTAGCCATATGTGAAAGTGGAGTGAGCTGTCAGAGTATTGATAAATCTGGCCCACTGAGAGCAGCCTGCTGTGCATAGGAAGCACAGCAGGCTGTAAAACAAAAACAAAAAAAGATAGATATATAGAACCAATTGGAGAAATGATTTTCTCCACAAAATAAATAAATTAGTGTCCATATCCTTTAATTATGTACCCTGAGGATAGAGCATCAATATCAGGATCTAGAAAACACCTTTAAGTACCCCAAGACTGCCAGCCATTGGCTGTTGAAGATTAGGGCACGCGCTGGCCCTTTACGAGCATGCACATGCACTAATGGCAGAGATGGGGAGGCCTTGCTGAAAAGCAGGTCTCAGCCTGTGAAGAGTGACAGAGCAGGCCAGGCAGCCAGGCTCATCCATAGTATGGGAGCTGGATGTTGGTCTTGACCGCCGGGTAAGTTTAACCTGACAATGGCTCACAGCCTTCACTGTAATAGTCTGTAGAAGAAGTACACAACCTTGATGGATGGTTTCTCTCACACTCGGTGAGTGAGTTGCATGGCCCATCTGGAGGATGGGAACAGGAGGTGGGTCCTGACCGGCTGGTGGATGGTTGGTTTCTTTCATACTTGGTGGGTGACTTGCACTTGAGCAGAAAAACAGTAGAACAATTGTAGAAATTAATAGTCTCGAATGAGCCTCAAGAACAGTGCGTCACAGTACATATCCTTCAGGATTTAGGTTCCATCTTAAGACACCTTCCAGATTTTGCCCCAAATTCCACGCCAGTATAGATTTAATGGAGACCAGGCCTAGAAGTTGTTAGAATTGTGTACTAGTCTAATGAACACAATGCCCCTTGGGTTCTCTGACATAATTTTGTCAGAGAACATGTACTCATGTACCCATGTTTAACAGCTTGTAACACATAGACCCCCCACACACTTCTACTGAACCAAACTTACAGCACCCTGCAAATGAAAGCTGGTTTCTGATTGTTGCATTTATTTATCATTAATTCCTATTATAGGAATGTCTGGGATTTCACATACTTCTATTGACAGGTGTTCAGTAAAGCGAGACTAAATATTGAAAAAAAAAAAGACATATTAAACTTTTCAAGAAATTGGGTTTTTGACACCCAAAAACCTTAATTTTCAGATTCTCAGTGACATTAGGCATATTTTTCTTCACAATAAAAAGCAGGAGACACAAAAACAATTGTAGAAGTGAAGCATGATAGAAATGTAAGTGGTCATTATTTCTACATGATTATAAGCCTATATAATGGGCTAGTCTTTTTTTTTAAGCCAAGCCTAGACATGCAGTCTCCGCACCACAAGCCAAGCAAAGGAATTTCTGACACTTGCTGTATGTAGTCGACTTAAAATTGATCTGTTGACACCGCATCAATTTATGGATTGATTGACTTTGGAGAACGTTCTGTGGAATAACAAGACATCGCAGTTAATTATAATCCACATTTGCTTCCAAGGAAAATATCTGACAGTGATCTAATTTGCACAAATTACTAAACCTGGGTATTAAAGGTTTGCATTGGAATTATTGATTGTTCTAATTTGTGCAAATTTTAACAATCTTTTAAATGATCTACTATAATCTTTCTCCTATTCTTGATCACATTTGGATGGGACTGAGTTGCACCTATGAATGTAACATCCCTGGCCAGGGAAGAACCCATGGCCCTTACTGGAGAGCTGAGGCCTTTTCAAACAGGTGATCAGCGGGTGTCCCAGGAGTTAGACCCCCCCCCCCCCACTAATCAGATATTAATGATCTATCCTGAGGACAGGTCATTAATATTCTTTTCCCGAAGTAAAGAGAATATGGACGAGACCGACTGTTGTAATGTGGGGCTGTGGTAATGTAGCAGAAAGCATGCAAGTTCTGCTGCTCATTGGACACATCCCTCACCTGTCTGTCCTCTCTGTACTTCAGCTGATGATTGCTCCCGAGGCAAAAGAAACCATTATAACTAGTGATGAGTGAAGTATTCAAAAATTCGATTCAGCTGCTTCGCCGAATTAAAAATTTGCTTTTTGGTGAATTATTTCATCACAAAGCGCATTTCTTTGTAAGTAGTGGGTGCAATGACAGGGAGCAGTAATTTTGCCGCTCCCCATCACTGCGCCCCTCAAATGCCACATTCATAGCTGATCGCGGAATCTGACATTGATATTACTGTGTAACATAATAAAATAAAAAAATAACCATATTTTTGAATCTATAATTATAATTTTCTTAGATATGAATTGATAATAGGCCTCTTTCACAAATTTGATTATTAGGGCTCATGGAAATGGCCGTTGAGTGGTCATTCCATGCATTGGGGAGTTCCGTATGAGGGCTGCAATATGACCACGGCCGTGCAACGGCCATGTGCATGAGCCCTAATACTAGAAGGAGGTTTGTATCATCCCTCATACACACGACCGTATGCACTCTGAGACACATGGTCCATGAACAGGCCATATGTCACAGAACAGCATTGATTATGTCCACAGGAGCTAAATCTCACTTTTAAGTTTTATTCTAAATTTGTCAAGTAAATTTGTATTAATAATAATAATAAATAAAAAATTTTTATTTTTTTATTATTATTATCTTTTCAGTTCAACAAATAAAGAAACGCTGGTATACATGCCGGGACCAGTTCCGGAGAGACCTAAACACAAAACAGAGGGTGGTGGAGGAAAATAAAACTTACATGTACACCCGTTAGCTGCAGTTTCTCAAACAAATTATGGAGTTAAGTAATTTTTACGTTATATTTTTAGTATAGTGGACCTTTCACCAGTTTGTACTTTATAAAAGCAATACCTAATACGCTAATATTTTTCATGATATGCTCTTCCGTTACGCCGCTGTAGCCCCCATTCTGTTTAGGCGCCCTGTATGCTAATTACTAGTATCGGAGCAGGGAGGAGGAGACATCAGCTTTTTCTCACTGGGTGTTTCTTCTCTCTGGCTGTGACGCTGTCCAATTACAGCTGAGCTCGTCACAGCCTTTGAGAAAAAACAGCTCACTTTCTCCCTGGCTGTGACGTGATCCGCTGTGATTGAACTGCGCCACAATCAGATAGAAGAAACACCCAGTAAAAAAAACTGATGTCTCCTCCTCCCTGTTCCGGTGCTAGTAATTAGCATACAGGGCTCCTAAACAGAATTAGGGCTACAGCGGAGCAACGGAGGAGCCTATCATGAGAAATATTAGCGATATGACATCTAGGGAACATGCGCTACAGTGTAAGGTACTGCATTTATTGAGTACAAACTGGTGAAAGGTGCACTTTAAATACATTTTTATATAAAATAATTTAATAATAAAATTTATTTTACAGTACAGTGGACAAGCTCTGAAAATGCTGCTTTCCAAGCACCGTTAAGTGAAGTGGATGATAGACAAGAGGAGAACGAACCCCCAGAGGCCATGGGGGAATCATCTGTTTTACAACTTCAGCAGCCTTCAAAGGAAATTGATTTAATTCCTGGAGCTGTACAGGCAAACCCAGAAGTCAGCCAAGAAGCAGCTGCTGCATCCGTTTGCCGTTCATCTGGCAGACGAGGCCGAAGAGTCATGATCGATTCCGGTTTAGATCTTCGAGGCCAGGGTGATATGATGGTAATGGAATATCTAAACTGGAATCGGACTGACGGCAAGGAAGAAGCTATATTAAAAGGGCTAGCTTCATGGGCGTCCGCTGAAATTTTTCCAGGGGGGCATAATTTTATTGATATTGAAACGGGCACGTGTATGAAGCCTAACTGCAGATATAAGAGGGTGGAACGGGGACTAAACTTTAAAATAGAAAGCCACCACAAAAGGAAAGACCAATTCTTCTTATTTCACTTGAATGTCTATTAATTCTATATTATTTTTGCACCCCTTTGTTATAGTCTCAGCATTCAGCAATATGTTAATTTGCATTTTGTCGCCAACAAATTAAATGTTGTGTTCTGTACCTGAACGCTTCCAGGCTTTTGCCATATGTAACTTACAAGCAGATGGTCTGCAGAATACCAAGCCTACCACCAGTATTACTCCTTCATATACCACCTGCCTGCCTGGTCACCCTGACCAGGCGGGCAGGCGGTATATGATTGAAGGGGCAATACTGCCTGGTATATGGACAGCAGAGATGGCATCCTCTGGGCAGTACTGTCTATGGTCATCCTTCACCAGCACCCTGACTGCCACCTGCTTGGCCTGGCTCTCATGGCACTTCACTGCCTGCTGCTTGGCTATCAGTGACTCACCCCACACCTAACACTCAGGGTCAGAGAGTGACTCAGTAGTCACACTGTGACACTGACTGACTGTCACTCACTGATAGCCAAGCAGGTGGCAGTCAGGGTGCTTGTGAAGGATCAATTGACCATAGACAGTATTGCCCAGAGGATGCCATATCTGCTGTCCATATAATACCAGGCAGTATTGCCCTTTCATATACCGCCTGGTCACCCCACAACTAACACTCAGGGAGTACTGTCACACTGACTGGTCTGTGACACTGACTGTCACTCACTGTGTTAGTGTCTCTCTCGCTCCTTCATTCAGGCTGCCTGTGGTTGTGGAGTCCTGAAGCAGCCGACACACTGCGGGCGGCTCTTCTTCTTGCTCCGGCCCCGCAATGTATTTCCCGCCCGGAAGGTGGGCGGAGCTTCGTACTGCCATGCTCGCCCGGCCCTGGTGATTCATCAGGGCACGTGCATGCTCTTGATAGATATCGCTCCTCACTCTGCGGCGCTGCGCAGTGCAGCAGCTGCAGAGCAGAGGCAGAACTCAGTTCACAGATTTCCAGGGCCCCAGGGGAGCTAGCTTCTTCCTTGAGCCGTGTGCCAGATGAACAGAAAACGCGGTGCATTTCTGCTATGGCACTGCTTGTTGACCAGTTCGCTGGTCCTTAGGAGCCACATCACCTGGTTGATTTTCTGGGAAAATCAAGAAATACAATGCTTAATATTGTTAACCCTCCTTCACGTCATCGCCCTGATCCCCCTATAGTGAATCCCCCGGGCCCTTTCATGAGGGAATTGTTTGATCTTTAAAATAAATCTTTTTATTTGTTATTAATAAAAAATATATATATTGTTAATATTTTATTAATAATTTATTTTAAAAAGGTTTACATTTTTAAAAGTATTTTTTATTTAATATTGATGATGACATATTATCTGTTTAGGTCAATATTATTAAAAAAAAGGTCTCATGCACATGCAATGAGCAGGATACGGGTATATAATAGTTTGTAGTTTGTTCGTGACGCCAATTGCAGCGTGTGCAGGATACTATCAAAGGGCCATCCCAAGGTGTTATAACACACGTCCCAGAGTAGGAATGCCAGAGTGGTGTAATGTCTCTGTAAGGTGATGATAATGGTGTCAACAGTGTCTCCTACCTGGGTACGGCTGGACTCCTGGCTCCTGGTTTACTTGCAATAAAATGAGTGTAGTGATAGGAAGAGTAATAGAGGGATTTTGCTGCAGAAATTGAGATCCAGACCTTTGGTAAAGTTCAAACACGTCTTTACTGAGGGTAACTTTCATCCAAGCAAGGTACAGCTTTAGTCTTAGGTCCCAGCAGGCTTTCAGCAATGGTTGGCAGGAATTTATCTTCTGTTCTATCAACCTGGAGCTTGCAGGAAAGGAGGTCTGCTTTGTAGCTCTAAACATGTGGCAGGAATTTGGCTTCTGCACTTTCTATCTTCTGCTGTATGGGGACTGACTAGCTGAGGAGGAATATGACTTCTCCTGGGTGCTCTGGACTTTACTCACAGTTATCATCTCAGGGTATGCTTTATTCCTGGAACTGGAGGTTGTCTGCTGCTTCATCCAGCTGAGGCTGCAGGGCTCAGGCTGGGGATTGTGATCAATGTCTCAACACGAGACTTGGTCCTGGCTTTGTTCCCTATACCTGGGAGCTCCTAACATGCTCTCCCTACCCCTAGCAGGGGGTGGGCTGCACTCCTCACTAACTTCCTTCTCCAGCCAGGGTGTAGGTTGTGGGGAAAGTCCACACCTCCACAGAGGGGGAGCTAAGCTGGAATGAACCATTCCAGCTTAGATGTACTAAACTGTAGCTAACTCCTTACCAATGCATTGCTGCCACCTACTGGTGAACATGGAAAATGACTAAGAAATTTACATTTAACATGGTTTATGCACATTTGTGAATAACATAATGTAAAATTATATCAGATGACAAGGTTAAGGCTCTTCATACATTGTAGCGGGGTAGAAGAGTTTTGTAACACAACTCTGGGGTGTTACACACACAAATGTTGTGCATCTGTTCCATGCATTGGGGACCGCAGTTTTTGAAACATCCTACTTCCTTCCTTTTTTTTTTTTTGCGGAAACACGGAAAGGATCCGAATCCGCAAAAAAACTGAACGTAAATCTGAAAAGGAAAAATACTGACGCGTGAATAGACCCTTAGACCTCTTGCACGTGACCGTATGGCATTTTAAGTATTTTGCGGTCCGCAAAAATCAGATCCTCAAAAAATACTGATGACGTCTGTGCGCATTCCGTTTTTTGCGGAATGGAACAGCTGGCCCCTGATAGAACAGTACTATCCTTGTCCATTATGCGGACTATAAGGGTCCATTCATACGTCCGTATTTGTTTTGCGGATCTGGGCACCGGCAATGTGCGTTCCACATTTTGCGGACGGCACATCTCCGGCACTCTCATGAAAATGCCTTTTCTTGTCCGGACAAGAATAGGACATGTTCTATTTTTTTTGCGCAACGGAAATGCAGATCCACAAATGCGGATGCGGACAGCACATTCCGGGCCCCATTGAAAATGAATGGGTCCGCACCTGTTCCGCAAAATTGCGGAATGGATGCGGACCCATTTTGCAGACGTGTGAATGGACCCTAATAGGACACGTTCTATCTTTGAACAGAACTGAAAAACGGAAATACGGAAACGGAAGGCATACGGATCCATTGAAATGAATGGTTCTGTATACGGTCCATATAAAAAAAACGGAACGTATATGGAAAAAAAAAGTTCATGTGCAAGAGACCTTAATCTGGTCTGCATTAAGGGGACAAAGGGATGAGGAGGTCTTCAAAAATTTGTTGTGGGGCCCAGTCTAGTTCTAGTTCTGCCACTGTGAACACCTCAGTGCTATTGTCCATCTGCCCTCCCTGTAATCTAGCCCTGTGCCTTGCACTCTACTGAGATGCACTAACTTCCAAAACTCTTCTGGGGTCATTGGTTGTCCAATGCAACAAATCAGATACCACCTCTATTTTTGGCTGCTCCTTTGGAAAATGAAAGGTACAGTAGAATCTGATAGGTCGCTATGGTCAACTAAGCCAGTTCTACTTTACACCAGTTTGATAAAGGACCCCATAATTTGTAATCATTTTTGCCTTTTTGCTTTTAAGTGGTTTCCTCTTTTCAGCTGTTGGATCCGCTATTTGATTGTAGAGGATCCTTTCTCTGAGTGTCCCTTCTGTAAGGCATTTTCTTATGGGGACCATTTTCTAGAGCGGATTGTGAGAGGTCATGATCTTGAACACTTCCCAGTAGGAAGCAGATAACCCATCTGAATAGGCCAACAACTGCAATTAGTGCTGACTTTAGCATCAGCATGCTCTACACTTCCCAAACCAAAAATAAGATAAACAGGCAGCCCACAGTGGACAAAGGCGGACATACTACTAGAGCTAACTGTTGATGGCAGCAAAGATTGCAACTGTGAAGGAATCCTCCCCTGGTTTTAGCACACACACAAGTGGCATAAAAGCTCATTTCATTTATTTTGGAGGAATCTATTATTTTATTATTTATTTATGGCTCTCATTTATACAACTAGTATCACAGATTTTTTTGTATTCTGGATTCTCATGACTGTTGACTTATCCTCAGTATAAGGGCTCATGCACACGAATGTATTTTCCTTCCGTGTCTGTTCAGTTTTTTTGTGGACCGTATACAGAACCATTCATTTCAATGGGTCTGCAAAAAAAATAGAAGTTAGTCAGTCTGCATTCCGCTTCCGTATGTTCATTCCGTAAAAGAATAAAACATGTCCTATTATTGTCCGCATTACATACAAGGATACGACTGTACTATTAGGGGCCAGCTGTTCCATGTTCCATCTATTTTTTGCGGATCCCTTTTTTGCGCAAAATGCATACGGTCGTGTGCCTGAGCCCTAAGGGATAACTCAATATCTGGAGAGTGGGTTTTCGACGAGGCCACAGTTAGTGTTGAGAGAAGTTCTATAAAATTTGATTCAGCTGCCTCACAGAATTTTACAAAAAAATTAGCTTTGTGACGAATTACTTTGTCACGAAGCACATTTCTTTGTAAATAGCGGGTGCAATGACAAGGAATGGTGATTGCTCCGCTCCCCAACATTCTACCCTTCAGATGCAGCATTCATCGCTGATCTCAGCATCTGGCTTTAATATTTAAGTCTATAATTAAAAATATAAAAAAATCATACTTACCTCATCCATTTCATCGTAAAGAGACCGCCACCGCCATCTTGATTAAATATCCAGCGTGAAATCTCCTGCAGCCCATGATGACGTCATCACCTCGGCTGGCGTGGTGACATCATACATTACCGTGCATGGGATTTTGCCGGATCGTCAATCAAAATGGCAGTGGCTGGCTCTTCGCGCTCAAACAGATAAGAAGTATGATTATTATTTATTTTTTTACCCTATTTCAGGGAAATTAGTTTTGTTACCACGAAGCACAAGGAAATTCGGCTTTGCAGCGAATCAAATTTTTCTTGAAATTCGGATCAAAGTCCAATTCGTGCACTTCGATTCGCTCAAGCACTTTGGCTTCTTCCTCGGCCAGTGATATCAGTGCATGGCCTATATGTAGCTCTCAGTCAAGTTAATGAGCTTAGGCTGCAATACTGAGCATAACCATTATACAATGTATGGCTCTGTGTGATCTTCAAACAGCTGTTCGGCAGGGAGTTGGAACCCCACCCATCAGTTGAAAATATGCCATTAGTATCATTCTGAAAAACCACCTTAAAACAGTTGTTTTTTTTTTGTAAATGGCAAGACATCAGGTCCCATAGATAAACTATGGCACTTCTGGAAAGATAGACCCTAGTATCCCAATTAATATAAGCAGTCTTTCTGCATAAGAAGGTATAAAATGAATACGACATTATGTAATGCAATCAGTGTCAGGAAACAGCATTGCTCTGGAGCCGTCTCCTTGCTTATTCTCTACTTTCTGGTCACAGATGACAAAATTGCTAATTAAAAATAGATTGTAAACTTAAGCCTGACATCAACAATCATTTTGTAGCTAAATAGGTCACTACCCTGGAGACTTTATGAATCTAATTCCTTCTTAATTTTTTTGATTATCCTCGCACTAACCCTCTGGAATATCTTTGTCACTTCTTTCTTTTCTGCTTTGTCTTTTATAACCTTCCCCCTCTTTATCTTTCTTTTCTCTGCCAAATAATGATTTAGCTAGGCTTCCATAAATCAATAATTATGTCTGCCGTAATACTATCAGCTTCACAGCAGAAACTCAAAAGGAAGGCCTAACTCTCTGAACAGGTCCATTGAGTCTGCATTTCAATAACATGGGCCAAGCTGTGTTAACTTTGTAATGTAATATGGAAATGCTCCTGGGGCAGGCACTATTCCTTACAAACATGGGTCCTAGGTAGAATTCAAATTACCCTTCCCTCCATTTTTCAATGACTACCAGTGTCGTTTTACTGAACTCATGTGATATAACAAGCTTGACGGTTGTAAGAGTCTCATAAGAGGCAACTGGCTTAGTGGTCACAAGTAAAGATGAGCGAATTTCTCAAAAAGTAAATTCGGTCGGTTCGCCAAATTTTCTGAAAAGATTTGATTTGATCAGAATTAATTTGTGGTGAATTGCATTAAAAAACAGCTATTTCCTGGCTGCAGAGAGCCTGTGTAGTAAAGCCATGCAGCAACACGCACAGTGAGTTTGCTGTGGTAGTGAAACAATACTGTGAGTCAGTATGACACACAAATGACAGGCTTGCTCGTAGAATCACTGCACACTTCACTTCTTTGGGCAGTTACGGCCCCAAAACTGACCACATAACTCAAGTGTGAACTCAGCCTTACAGGTCCATGTTAGCGTGAGATATAAAGAACTGTGCAGAGGCCCAAGATCCTACTATAGCATGAAAGAGCACACTCCTTTCACACCGTTGTCAGCTGATTCCACATAGATTTCTACAGAACCTGTTCTATTAAACGCTTATACAAGTAGAGCACCCCCGACAGAGTGGAAAGGGTGTCAGCAGTAAGTTTGTGTTAAGGTCACTGATTATTTAGCCCTTCCTCTGATCCGTCAGAACAATAACCCCCAAAAAAGCGGACCCTGTCTGTTGAGCATCCGCCTTCACTCTGTCAGCATTTGGTCAGTAATCCATCAGTATTGCTAATGCCCCCCCAAAAAAACAGGAGTGGATCCAAAACAGAGATGACACGTAAATGGAATATTTGCATGTCTTCTGTGTTTTGTACCCACTCCTGCTTTTGGCTACCAAATCATAAGCCAATTCTGATGGGACCATACAGGCCTTACAGCTGCTACACAGACAGGATCCAATGTGTGTCTCATTTTTTATTCCTTCTGACAGATGAGAAGAAAGATCAAATAAATGATTATGTCAACCCGGCCAAAAAGGCAAAATGGTGGCCCAGTCATGAAGTGGGAAGGGTGGGAACAGCATGAGAAGTCTACAGAGTGGCCCAATGACATAGTGTGGAGGTGACAGCAGCATCAGGAGACCACAGAGTGGCAAGGTGACATAGTGTGGAGGTAGCAGCAGCATCAAAAGACCACAGAGTGGCATAATGACAGAGTGTGGAGATGGCAGCAGCAGTATGAGGAGGCCACAGAGTGGCAAGATGACATAGTGGGGAGGTGGCAGCAGCAGCATAAGAAGGCCACAGAGTGGCTAAGTAACATAGTGTGGAGGTGGCAGCAGCAGGATGAGGAGGCCACAGAGTGGTAAGGTAACATAGTGTGAAGGTAGCAGCAGCATCAGGAGACCACAGAGTGGCAAAGTGACATAGCGTGTAGGTAGAAACAGCCTCAGGAGACCACAGAGTGGCACAATTATAAAGTGTGGAGGTGGCAGCAACAGCATGAGGAGGCCACAGAGTGGCAAGGTGACATGGTGTTGAGGTAGAAGCAGCATCAGGAGACCACAGAGTGGCAAGGTGACATAGTGTGGAGGTGGCAGCAGCATCAGGAGACAACAGAGTGGCAAGGTGACATAGTGTAGAGGTGGCAGCAGCATCTGGAGACCACAGAGTGGCAAGGTGACATAAAGTGGAGGAGGCAACAGCAGCAGCATGAGAAGTCCACAGAGTGGCACAATGACACAGTGTGAAGGTGGCAGTAGTAGCATGAGGAGGCCAAAGAGTGGCAAATTGACATAGTGTGGAGGTGGCAGCAGCAACATAAGGAGGCCACAGAGTGGTACCATGACAGAGTGTGGAAGTGTCAGCAGCAGCAGCATGAGGATGTCACAGAGTGGCACAATTACAGAGTGTGGAGTTGGCAAAAGCAACATAAGGAACCCTTAAAGTGGCAAGGTGACATAGCATGGAGGTGGCAGCAGTATAAGGAGACCACAGAGTGGCAAGGTGACATAGTGTTGAGGTAGCAGCAGAATCAAGAGACCACAGAGTGGTACAATTACAGAGTTTTAGGTAGCAACAGCAGCATCAGGAGACCACAGAGTGGCAAGGTGACATAGTGTGGAGGTAGCAGCAGCATCAGGAGATCACAGAGTGGCAAGGTGACATAGTGTGGAGGTGGCAGCAGTATCAGAAGACCACAGAGTGGCAAAGTGACATAGTGTAGAGGTGGCAGCAGCATTAGGAGACCACAGCGAGGCAAGGTGACATAGTGTGGAGGTGGCAGCAGCATCAGGAGACAACAGAGTGGCAAGGTGACATAGTGTGGAGGTGGCAAGAGCAGCATCAGGAGACAACAGAGTGGCAAGGTGACATAGTGTGGAGGTGGCAGCAGCATCAGGAGACAACAGAGTGGCAAGGTGACATAGTGTAGAGGTGGCAGCAGCATCTGGAGACCACAGAGTGGCAAGGTGACATAAAGTGGAGGAGGCAACAGCAGCAGCATGAGAAGTCCACAGAGTGGCACAATGACACAGTGTGAAGGTGGCAGTAGTAGCATGAGGAGGCCAAAGAGTGGCAAATTGACATAGTGTGGAGGTGGCAGCAGCAACATAAGGAGGCCACAGAGTGGTACCATGACAGAGTGTGGAAGTGTCAGCAGCAGCAGCATGAGGATGTCACAGAGTGGCACAATTACAGAGTGTGGAGTTGGCAAAAGCAACATAAGGAACCCTTAAAGTGGCAAGGTGACATAGCATGGAGGTGGCAGCAGTATAAGGAGACCACAGAGTGGCAAGGTGACATAGTGTTGAGGTATCAGCAGAATCAAGAGACCACAGAGTGGTACAATTACAGAGTTTTAGGTAGCAACAGCAGCATCAGGAGACCACAGAGTGGCAAGGTGACATAGTGTGGAGGTAGCAGCAGCATCAGGAGATCACAGAGTGGCAAGGTGACATAGTGTGGAGGTGGCAGCAGTATCAGAAGACCACAGAGTGGCAAAGTGACATAGTGTAGAGGTGGCAGCAGCATTAGGAGACCACAGCGAGGCAAGGTGACATAGTGTGGAGGTGGCAGCAGCATCAGGAGACAACAGAGTGGCAAGGTGACATAGTGTGGAGGTGGCAAGAGCAGCAACATCAGGAGACCACAGAGTTGCAAGGTGACATAGTGTGGAGGTGGCAACAGCAGCAGCACGAGGAGGCCAAGGACAGAGTGTGGAGGTGGCAGCAGCATGAGGAGACCACAGAGTGGTAAGGTGACATAGTGTGGAGGTGGCAGCAGGATCAGGAGACCACAGAGTGGCACAATGACAGAGTGTGGAGGTGGCAGCAGCATGAGGAGGCGACAATGTGGCAAGGTGACATGGTGTGCAGGTGGCATCAGTATCAGGAGACCACTGAGTGGAAAGGTGACATAGTGTGGAGGTAGCAGCAGCATCAGGAGATCACAGAGTGGCAAGGTGACATAATGTGGAGGTGGCAGCAGTATCAGAGGACCACAGAGTGGCAAAGTGATATAGTGTAGAGGTGGCAGCAGCATCAGGAGACCACAGAGTGGCAAGGAGACATAGTGTGGAGGTGGCAACAGCAGCAGCATCAGGAGACTACAGACTGGCAAGGTGACATAGTGCAGAGGTGGCAACAGCAGCAGCGTGAGGAGGCCTCAGAGTGGCACAAGGACAGAGTCTGAGGTTGCAGCAGCATCAGGAGACCACAGAGTGGCAAGGTGACATAGTGTGCAGGTGGCAGCAGTATTAGGAGACCACTGAGTGGCAAGGTGACATAGTGTGGAGTTGGCAGCAGCAGCATGGGGAGGCCACAGAGTGGCACAATTACAGAGTGTGGAGGTGGCAGCAGCATGAGGAGGCCACAGAGTGGCAAGGTGACAGTGTGGAGGTTGCAGCAGCATCAGGAGACCACAGAGTGGCAAGGTGACATAGTGTGCATGTGACAGCAGTATCAGACCACAGAGTGGAAAGGTGACATAGTGTGGAGGTGGCAGCAGCAGCATGAGGAAGCCACAAAATGGCAAGGTGACATAGTGTGCAGGTGGCAGCAGTATTAGGAGACCACTGAGTGGCAAGGTGACATAGTGTGGAGTTGGCAGCAGCAGCATGGGGAGGCCACAGAGTGGCACAATTACAGAGTGTGGAGGTGGCAGCAGCATGAGGAGGCCACAGAGTGGCAAGGTGACAGTGTGGAGGTTGCAGCAGCATCAGGAGACCACAGAGTGGCAAGGTGACATAGTGTGCATGTGACAGCAGTATCAGACCACAGAGTGGAAAGGTGACATAGTGTGGAGGTGGCAGCAGCAGCATGAGGAAGCCACAAAATGGCAAGGTGACATAGTGTGCAGGTGGCAGCAGTATTAGGAGACCACTGAGTGGCAAGGTGACATAGTGTGGAGTTGGCAGCAGCAGCATCAGGAGACCACAAATTGTCACAATGACCGAGTGTGGAGGTGGCAGCAGCAGCATGAGGAGGCCACAGAGTGGCAAGGTGACATAGTGTTGAGGAAGCAGCAGCGTCAGGAGACCACAGAGTGGCAAGGTGACATAGTGTGGAGGGGGCAGCAGCATGAGAAGACCACAGAGTGACCCGGTGACAGAGTAAGGAGGTGGGTGGCACTAAAGAGCACTTGGCATCAGATGTGTGGCATCAGGAGGGTGGCAGTATCAGAATAGTAGCTGTCGCAGGTAGCCAGAAGAAACCGGTCTCTTTTGTCAAAGTTTGGATGAGGCAGCATGGATGGTTGAATCTGATGCATCAGGCATTGGTGAGTGGAAATATTGGCTAATCCACGCCTGATTCATCTTGACAAAGGTCAGTCTCTCCACAGGTGAGTGGACAGGCGAGTTCTCCTTGGGTTAACTATGGCCCCCGCTGCACTAAACACCCGCTCTGATGCCACACTACTGGCCGGGTAGGACAGCTTTTCCAGGGCAAACTCGGCCAGTTGCGGCCACAAATCCAGTTTGGCTGCCCAGTAGTCCAGTGGATCTTCAATGACGGCTTGCAGAGTGCACTCCAAGTATGCCACCACTTGCTGGTTCAGGTTCTGCTCTATGTCTAGCTGCTGGTGAGTAGTTTCTTCACTATGCGGGTGAAGAGATCTGCTCATCAGCGAATGTAAACTCAGGCTGCTACTGATGGAGCTGGTACTGTTCCTGACACCTTTCCCCCAGCAGCCATGGCAGTGGAACATGAGCGCAGAGGGCACCCCCCCCCGGTCAGACCTGCGAGAGGATGGACGATGGCCCCAGATATGCAGCGGCCAACTGACTACATATGATGTCTCTATAGTAGTTCAGTTTGTCCTCCCTCTCAGCGGGTGTAAAAAAGGCCCACATTTTGGACCAGTAGTGAGTGTCTAACATGGTGGAGAACCAATAGTCATCCCTCTGCCGAATGGTGACAAATCGTCTGTCACTACACAATCAAGTGAGCATGCATCGGGCCATTTGCGCAAATGACTCGGAGGGACTCCCTGCCTCCATCTCCACTGCATACTGCCACGGTGTGTCTGAGTCTTCTGCCTCATCTTCTTCATCTCTCTCTTGCTCCTCTGGCTGCTCTTGCTCCTCCTCTCCTGTCACCTGTGTAGAAAAACCACCCATTTTGCTACACATTGCTTGTGCTCCAATGTCCTCCTCCTCCTCCAGTTCAGCCCCCACAGGGCTCATGTGCCGTGAGATGTAGGATCCACATCTCCAGTCCCCTGACCAGCCAGATGTACAAGCATCTGTATTAGGATATGAAGCAGTGGATTGACGTTGTTCATCCCATAGTCCTCAAAGGGCCTGATAAAACTGCAGGTGTCACGCATAAGCTGCCACTAGCTGACATTGAAGTTACACAGGGGAGTACTCCTGTCCGCTTGGATCATCAAGAAATCGTTTATGGCCTTTCTCTGTTCATATAGTCGGTCTAACATATGGAGGGTGGAATTCCAACGGGTGGAAACGTTGCATATCAGCCTATGTTGGGGGACCCCGTTCTGCCGCTGCCGCTCAAGGAGGGTGTGATTGGTGGTGTACGAGTGGCTGAAGTGCATGCAAAGTTTCCTGGCGATTTTTAGGATGTCTTACAGATGGGCGGAAGACTTCAGGAGCTTGACAACCAGATTGAACAAGTGAGCCATGCATGGCGCATTGCTCAGCCCTCCTTGACGCAGTGCCGACACCATGTTCTCCCCGTTGTCGGTCACCATGGTTCTGGTTTTGAGTTGTCACGGAGAAAGACAGGATTCGATTTCTTGATGAAAGACACGGAGCAGTTCCTCTCCTGTGTGACTCAGTTCGACCAGGCAAACAAGGTGTAGAACAGCGTGACACTGCCATGCCCTGCACATATGGAATGCTGGAGGAGCACTGTAAATTGCCCCTGCAGTGGAGGCTGAGGACACGGTGGAGGATGAGGAGGCAGAGGTGGACATTGTCACAGGACCAACAGCGTGAGAACGTGGAGGCGGAAGCGGCGTCCCCTGGCCAAGTTGCTGGTTTGGCTGGGCAGGAACCACATTTACCAGGGGGCTGTAAAGGACATATATTGTCCTTGACCGTAGTTTCAGCTCCACACGTTGATGCAACTGTGCACTTTGGCAGACACCGACAGACTCAATAACTGTTCTACATATTTGTGCAGGGCTGGTACTGCTTTTTTGGCAACAAAATTATGGTATGGGACTCTCCACCTTGGCTTGGCACAAGTCAACAGTTCTCTGAAAGGTGCAGAGTCCACCACTTGAAAAGGGAGGGACTGCAGCACCAGCAAATCGGCCAGGAGCATGTTCAGCTTCTGCGCCGTTGGATGAGTGTACGCATTTTGTTGTCTCTTGGCAATCGCTTCAGTGATCAATTGCTAACGGAATGACTGACGAGGAGTAGGAGAGCGAGGAGCAGGAGCATCAGGATCGGTAGATGATGGGAAGGACAGACAGCTCCCTTCGGCTGAGGTGGTGGAGCCTTGACTGCCTTGAATCAGGTGCATGCCACTGGGTGATGCAACGGTTGCTGCGGCAGGCTGGAACACCACATTGGAGCCACTGTTCTCCCAGGCCACTTTATGTTGATGCTGCATATGTTGACGCAGGGCCATGGTGCAAACATTGGCACCCTGGCCACTCTTCATCTTCTGCCCACAGATTTGGCAAATGGACATGTTCACCTCCTCCGTCGGCTTAACAAAAAACGGCCACACGTAGGTGATTTTACCCCCAACACTCCGCACAGACTGACTGATACCGCCGCTGCCTCTGTGAACCCCTGCACCACTACTTTCCAGGCATGTAGGCTCCTGTAAAGTGGGTTGTCTACCCCGGGCACGTTTGGCTCCCAACCTCCCATGCTGCCACTCTGGCTGAGGGAACAGAAAAGGACAGAGGCAGGTTGAAGACAGGTGAGGGCACCAAATAAGAGTTTTTATTTGACAAACCCACTGACTCTTGGCTGGGGGTGTCTGATGTTCCTTGCAACGAAGTCGAAGATCGAGTTAACCATTCAAGAACGGCTGGTTTGCTAATCAAGACATGACCGCTAGCTGGCACTGGGAGCTCAGGCCTCTGGAAGTGACCCCTGCTGCCAGAAACATTTAGGCCTGTGCCCATCCCCTGTGCAGGGCCTGTCACTTCTCTGTCTCACATACTGTTAACTCAAATAAGTAAATACAAATCTAATTAATAGATGCCAAAAAGGGCTGCAATTTTTTCACTTTACCACAAAATGGCTAATAATCCCCTTTTCCCTCCCTACTAATACACACAAAAAAAGGATTTAGAACATATAACTGCGGCCGTGAACGGCAAACAATACTGTTTTTTGGTACTAATACACGCCAAAAAGGGCTGTAATTTTCCCACATCACCACAAAACAGCTAATAAGCCCCTTTCCCCCCACTAATACACACAAAAATAGGCTTTAGAACATATAACTGCATCCATGAATGGCAAATAAAGGGTTTTTTTTGCCACTAATACACGCCAAAAAGGACTTTAATTTTCTCACTTCACCACACAATGGCTAATAAGACATTTTAATTTTTCCCCACTAATGCACGCCAAAAAAAGGCTTTAGAGCATATAACTGTGGCCGTGAACGGCAAATAAAGTTTTTTGTTTGCCACTAATACACGCCAAAAAGGGCTTTCGTTTCTCACTTCATAACACAACTGCTAATAAGCTCTTTTTCTTTTTCCCCACTAATACACGCCAAAAAAAGGCTTTAGAACATGTAAATGTGGCCGTGAAAGGCAAATATTTTTTTTTTGCCACTAATACACGCCAAAAAGGGCTGTAATTTTCTCACTTCACCGCACAACGGCTAATGAGCCCCTTTTTTTCCCCTCACCAATATACGACAAAAAAAAAGGCTTTAGAACATATAACTGCAGCTGTGAACAGCAAATAATACATTTTTTGCCACTAATACACGCCAAAAAGAGCTGTAAATTTTCACTTCACCACACAACGGCTAATAAGCCCCTTTTTCTCCCCCACTAATAAGCGACAAAAAAAGGCTTTAGAACATATATATAACTACAAAGCACAAGGGAAAATAAGACTCAAATAACAATAACGGTTTGCTGGAATTACAGAGGTGTTGCAAACCTGAAATGAGCAGCAGTGTAATGGCAATTTGGATCCCCAGTCAGTGCAGCAAGGTGTAATAGAATTGTTCCTATTACCCTATCCTTTCCCTACACTTCTTATGCCCTTTCCCTGAACTTCTATTGAGCAAAATAGTTTTCAAGTCTTTCCTAACACTGTCCCTAGCGCCTGCTAACATCTCTCCCTGCACTAAGTACACTGGAAAATGGCAGAATTCAAGATGGCTGAGACTATTTATTAGATGATTGGCTGCATGCATGGCATTGTGGGTGATCCCTCATTCCCCGAGTTCCTTGCTCCGTCTCCTAACATGTGCAACAGCCATTTTAGAAAAAAATTGATTTGTTACCACGAAGAGTGAGGAAATTTGAATTTGTTGCAAATAAATCTTGAAATTCGGATTTAATTTAACTTCGTCAGCTTTGATTTGCTCATCTCTAGTCACAAGGTTTTCATTTTGAGTCAACAGGCCTGGTAGTTATCAACAGCCCTATTAGAGACAGCAGGCTTACTTGCTATGCTGGTTTTGCATCCAATTCAATATGTGTTGTCAACTGTGCCCTGGAGTCTCCGAGTGTGCTGCAATATTGAAGATGGCTCCTTGCTGGTTGGTATAGGCCACAAATATTCTCCATGCAGTGCTCACCCTGCACAGAAGTAACACAGGCTGATTATTTAAGTGGACACAGTGTGGCTTACTATATGTTAAGTGGACACAGTGTGGGTTATTATATGTTAAGTGGACACTGTGTAGCTTATCATATGTTAAGTGGACACTGTGTGGCTTATTATATATTAGGTGGACACTCTGTATCTTATTATATGTTAAGTGGACACTGTGTGGCTTATTATATATTAAGTGGACACAGTGCGGCTTATTATATGTTAAGTGGACACTGTGTGGCTTATTATATATTAAGTTGACACAGTGTGGCTTATTATATGTTAAGTGGACACAGTGTGGCTTATTATATGTTAAGTGGACACTGTGTGGCTTATTACATGTTAAGTGGACACTGTGTGGCTTATTATATATTAAGTGGACACTCTGTATCTTATTATATGTTAAGTGGACACAGTGTGGCTTATTATATGTTAAGTGGACACAGTGTGGCTTATTATATGTTAAGTGGACACTGTGTAGCTTATTATATGTTAAGTGGACACTGTGTGGCTTATTATATATTAAGTTGACACTCTGTATCTTATTATATGTTAAGTGGACACTGTGTGGCTTGTTATATATTAAGTTGACACAGTGTGGCTTATTATATGTTAAGTGGACACAGTGTGGCTTATTATATGTTAAGTGGACACAGTGTGGCTTATTATATGTTAAGTGGACACTGTGTGGCTTATTACATGTTAAGTGGACACTGTGTGGCTTATTATATATTAAGTGGACACTCTGTATCTTATTATATGTTAAGTGGACACTGTGTGGCTTATTATATATTAAGTGGACACAGTGTGGCTTATTATAGTGGACACTGTGTGGCTTATTATATATTAAGTTGACACAGTGTGGCTTATTATATGTTAAGTGGACACAGTGTGGCTTATTATATGTTAAGTGGACACAGTGTGGCTTATTATATGTTAAGTGGACACAGTGTGGCTTATTATATGTTAAGTGGACACTGTGTAGCTTATTATATGTTAAGTGGACACTGTGTGGCTTATTATATATTAAGTGGACACTCTGTATCTTATTATATGTTAAGTGGACACTGTGTGGCTTATTATATATTAAGTGGACACAGTGTGGCTTATTATAGTGGACACTGTGTGGCTTATTATATATTAAGTTGACACAGTGTGGTTTATTATATGTTAAGTGGACACAGTGTGGCTTATTATATGTTAAGTGGACACAGTGTGGCTTATTATATGTTAAGTGGACACTGTGTGGCTTATTACATGTTAAGTGGACACTGTGTGGCTCATTATATATTAAGTGGACACTCTGTATCTTATTATATGTTAAGTGGACACAGTGTGGCTTATTATATGTTAAGTGGACACAGTGCGGCTTATTATATGTTAAGTGGACACAGTGTGGCTTATTATATGTTAAGTGGACACTGTGTGGCTTATATATTAAGTGGACACTGTGTGGCTTATATATTAAGTGGACACTCTGTATCTTATTACATGTTAAGTGGGCACTGTGTGGGTTATTATATATTAAGTGGACACTCTGTATCTTATTACATGTTAAGTGGACACTGTGTGGCTTATTTTATGTTAAATGGACACAGTATGGCTTATTATATGTTAAGTGAACCAATATACAGGAGAACAGTGTGGCTTGACATATTTAGGGGTTCAGTGGGGCTTGGCATATAATCAGGGGGCACAATGTGGCTTGACATATACAGTGTTCATGGGGCACAGTATGGTTTGAAAATTATTGAGGGGCACATTGTAGCTTGACATATTTAGGGGGTACAGTGTGACTTAATATATGTTCAGGGGGTACAAGGTGCATATATTCAAGATGGACAGAGTGGCTTATCATATATTCAGGGTCACAGACGGCTTATATATTCAGAGGACAGTTGTGGCAAATATATTTGTTCTGGGGGCACAAGCAGGCAACATTTTGTTCAAGGATACAGTGTGTCTGACTTTTTGTACAATGGATATAATGTGTAGCACTGTTACAGTATATTTAGGGGCGCGGTGAGTGGCGATATTATATTCCTGGGCATAGTGTTAGGATAGTGTTAGTGGAGATTCAAAGAAATGAAAGCAGTTAAAGAAGTTCTCTCATAAAATGTTTTATTCTCTGCCCTGTTAGAAAGGTATATGATGTAAATTACAGTGAAGGTAATATTTTTGCTGGTGACTGTATTTGTGCGGCATCTACTGCTCTTTGGTGCTCAGCTGTGTCATGTGACCAACGCCCTGACTCTCTAACTTACAGAGGTTCTTATGTAGTTTCTCTATTCAGTCCTATTGAGGCTGCTTTAGAAATAAATACAGAAACTGACTTCCTGCCCACACATAAGACACTGTGTCAGCTGTAGAATAAGTGTGTTGGTGACATGACACAGCTGAGGACCAGAAGAAAGTGGATAACGCACAAATACAGTCACTGGTAAAATGATTACCTTCAGTATAATGTACATCATGACCTTTATATGCAGGCTGACCTGTTTCATGTGCGCTTGGCAGCTGAAGACGTCTGTGTTGGCCCCATGTTCATATGTGCCCGCATTGCTGAGAAAAAGGATGTTTTAATATATGCAAATGAGCCTCTAGGAGCAACAGGGGTGTTTCTATTACACCTAGAGGCTCTGCTCTCTCTGAAACTGCTGTGCCCTCTGCACTTTAATTGACATGGCCAGGTGTGATGACGTTTTCAAAATTTGAATTTCTCTGTTTTTGAGATACTGACTAGGGATGAGCGAATCGACTTTGGATGAAACATCCGAAGTCAATTTGCATAAAACTTAATTCTAATACTGTATGGAGCAGGAGCTCCGTACAGTATTAGAATTTATTGGCCCTGATGAGCCGAAGTTATTGCTTCATAAATGAAGTTGTACTGTAAAAAAACATTTCCCGAACTCTGGTTTGGTTCCAAATGGTACCTTGGAAATGTTTTTTTACACTACAAATTAATTTATTAAGTTATTGCGCAAAGTCTCGCGAGACTTCGCAAAGCAATACCTTCGGCTCATCGGAGCCAATACATTCTAATACTGTACAGAGCACCTGCTCCGTATATTATTAGAACAAACTTTTATGTGAATTGACTTCGGATGTTTCACCAAAGTCGATTTCCTAAACTGACTTTTTCAACACCTAATGACCAAACCTTTTTTTTCCCTTTTTTCATCGGTGCCTTCCCAGACCTATTACATTTTTTTTTCAGTCTATGTAGAAGTATGAGGGCTTGTTTTTTTTGTAGTTCCATTTTGGGGAACACATAACTTACTCCTGCTCCGTACATTATCAGAACAAAGTTTTATGCGAATTGACTTTGGATGTTTCATCCAAAGTCGATTCGCTCATCCCTAATACTGACACCTGACAAAATAGTTCTTAATTAACATACACCATATGTCTGTTTTATGTCGGCTTCATTTTGTAAATGTTATTATTATAATTTTTTTTAGGTTAGAAGTCTTAGGGCTGTTTCACACAAGCGAGTCCATTGTGGGAATCACGCTCCGTGTGTGAGTGTGATCCTCCGCTCTGGACTTGCAGGAGCGCACGGCATTATCATGATTTATAATGCTATGTGCCGCTGCGTGACCTTATTTCTACAGAATCATACTGACAGCTTTCTGTCACTATGAATCTGTGGAAAAAAGGCCATGCAGAGACACATAGCATTATAAATCATGATAATGCCGTGCACTCCTGAAAGTCCAGAGTAGAGGATCACACTCACACATGGAGCGTGATTCCCGCAATGGACTCGCTCGTGTGAAACAGCCCTTAGAATTTTAGAAGCAATTTGTCAAATATTCAAGAGAATTTCCTAAACTGACTTTTTGAACACCTAATGACCAAACTTTTTTTTTTTTTTCATCGGCGCCTTCCAAGACCTATAAAATTTTTATTTTTCAGTCTATGTAGAAGTATGAGGGCTTGTTTTTTTGTAGTTTTTAATGGTTCCATTTTGGGGAACACATAACTTACTGATTAACTTTTATTAACTCTTTCTGGGAGGGACATGGGAAAAAAGCAATACTGCCACTGAGTTTTTATGTTATAAATTTTGCAGAATTATTTTTTGGGCATAAATAACATGACATGTTTATTCTCTGGGTCAGTATTATTAGAGCAATACAAAATACATATATATTATTTTTTCTTTTAAATTTTACTACTTTTGCTCAATAAAGCAGAATAATACACCAAAACCAAAAGTACCTCTGACACAGATTACCATTTAAATAAGCTTTATTGATAATTCAGTATTTGATAAATAATTACAAACCAGATTCCAAAAAAGTTGGGACACTATACAAATCGTGAATAAAAACTGAATGCAATGATGTGGAGGTGCCAACTTCTAATATTTTATTCAGAATAGAACATAAATCACGGAACAAAAGTTTAAACTGAGAAAATGTACCATTTTAAGGGAAAAATATGTTGAATCAGAATTTCATGGTGTCAACAAATCCCCAAAAAGTTGGGACAAGGCCATTTTCACCACTGTGTGGCATCTCCCCTTCTTCTTACAACACTCAACAGACGTCTGGGGACCGAGGAGACCAGTTTCTCAAGTTTAGAAATAGGAATGCTCTCCCATTCTTGTCTAATACAGGCCTCTAACCGTTCAATCGTCTTGGGCCTTTTTTGTTGCACCTTCCTCTTTATGATGCGCCAAATGTTCTCTATAGGTGAAAGATCTGGACTGCAGACTGGCCATTTCAGTACCCGTATCCTTCTCCTACGCAGCCATGATGTTGTGATTGATGCAGAATGTGGTCTGGCATTATCTTGTTGAAAAATGCAGGGTCTTCACTGAAAGAGATGACGTCTGGATGGGAGCATATGTTGTTCTAGAACCAGAATATATTTTTCTGCATTAATGGTGCCTTTCCAGACATGCAAGCTGCCCATGCAACCCCATACCATCAGAGATGCAGGCTTTTGAACTGAGCGTTGATAACAACTTGGGTTGTCCTTGTCCTCTTTGGTCCGGATGACATGGCGTCCCAGATTTCCCAAAAAACTTTGAATCGTGACTCGTCTGACCACAGAACAGTCTTCCATTTTGCCACACTCCATTTTAAATGATCCCTGGCCCAGTGAAAACTCCTGAGCTTGTGGATCTTGCTTAGAAATGGCTTCTTCTTTGCACTGTAGAGTTTCAGCTGGCAACGGCGGATGGCACGGTGGATTGTGTTCACTGACAATGGTTTCTGGAAGTATTCCTGAGCCCATTCTGTAGCATTCCTGTTTGTGATGCAGTGTCGTTTAAGGGCCCGGCGATCACGGGCATCCAGTATGGTTTTACGGCCTTGACCCTTACGCACAGAGATTGTTCCAGATTCTCTGAATCTTCGGATGATGTTATGCACAGTTGATGATGATAGATGCAAAGTCTTTGCAATTTTTCGCTGGGTAACATCTTTCTGATATTGCTCCACTATCTTTCTGCGCAACATTGTGGGAATAGGTGATCCTCTACCCATCTTGGCTTCTGAGAGACACTGCCACTCTGAGAAGCTCTTTTTATACCCAATCATGTTGCCAATTGACCTAATTAGTGTTAATTGGTCTTCCAGCTCTTCGTTATGCTCAAATTTACTTTTTCCAGCCTCTTATTGCTACTTGTCCCAACTTTTTTGGGATTTGTTGACACCGTAAAAATTTTAATCAACGTATTTTTCCTTTAAAATGATACATTTACTCGGATTAAACGTTTGATCTGTCATCTACGTTCTATTACAAATAAAATATTGACATTTGCCATCTCCACATCATTGCATTCCGTTTTTATTCACAATTTGTTTAGTGTCCCAACTTTTTTGGAATCCGGTTTGTAAAAAGTTGACACAAATATATCAGTTGGCAGTGATCAGATATCCAAGAGAGAATATAGGGGGGGTGCCACAATATCAGGTCATATTAAATCCACATTAAAAACATCAATAAAACAACTAGCCTAATGAAAAAGGAAAAGAGTAATAGTGACCATAAGAGGATGCCAAATGAGAATCTGATTAAATAACAGTAATATTTTAGAAAAACGCAAATGTGGATTACAGACCAATATGGCGGCTCCCTCCTCCCAATGCCGTTTCAACCTAAGATTTCTTCTGGGGATGTTTCAATAAAACTCTTCAGGTATTTTTGTATTGGAGAGAGAGAAAAACATAATGGAGTTAGTGGTGGCCAGTAGTGACTGAGGTCTCTTAGCCATTGACACGTTAGGCTCAATCAATCAACAATTTAGTCAAAAACAACTTGGGGCAAACATATTTTTGGGAAGTATAAGCTAATAGTCAAAATAAGATCAGAAAATGGAGATGAAAAGCAATGTAGTACAGGGTGCACAAACTATAACATTGAAAAAAAATCCAGGCCAAATGCAAAATAAACAAGAAGCTTTTCTATATCTATCTATTATGTGATATCAGCAAGGAACACAGATAATACCATCTATAATTAGCACCAGACAAAGTTCACAATCAGGTCTGATTCAGTAGAATCAGCTGTCCAAATTTGATTTGGTCCAAATAAATTCTGTTCAAATTGAAAGTTCCCCAATTGCACTGATAAATCATGTGTGAAACTCTCAGATCTTCTAGGACTGTATCCAATCCCTTTCAAACTCTTTAATGCCAAGACAGATATACTAATGTCAGAGTGATAGCAACATATACAGCTATGGTTAAATAGATGGTAGCCGGTGGTGACAAACAGTAACAGGAAAATTGATTTGCTTGTCTCTAGTATTTATTGCACAGAGCAACTGCATGTATTGCTATAGTGCCCTGGAGCAGAGGTACTTTGAAGTCTGGACATTTGCAAACATTTGCCAATTTCCCCTATGCAAAGTCATCAACTCCTTACTTTATTTCACTTTAAAGGGTTAACTTGCACTGACGTACTGTTTAATACTGTGTAACAGTATTTCATATACTGTTGATCCAGGGAGTTATTCAGATTGCATGATTGGAGTCGGGAAGGAATTTTTTCCCCCTTATGTGGGGAAAATTGGCTTCTACCTCAAATATTTTTTTTTTTGCCTTCCTCAGGATCAACCTGCAGGATAACAGGCCGAACTGGATGGACAAATGTCTTTTTTCGCCCTTATATACTATGTTACTATATGTATGTTGTCATATATACCCTGTTCATTTGTACAATGTCTGCACAGCACTGTGGATAGGGTTAATTAATACTGATAGACTTTTGGGACTTTCTAGTTACTAATAAGAAGGAAGTAATTTTCCAGAGCTACCATAAGGTTTAAAGAAGAGCATGTTTTGGATGGAAAACGCCAAATTTGTTTACCACCAATACCATACAGACTGACCTTTTGAATGTTTGGTTTAGCTCTGTTACTCTGTCTGAAAACTTGTTTTTGTCTGGAAAAACTGCTTTGTCATTGCCATTGAGTATCATTGAAGGGCTAATGCAAGTTTATGAGAAATGGGAGTTGTAACATTGTATTTGTCTGTGCTGAGTTTCTTCACTCCATCCCTCCCACTAGAAGGCTCAAGTTTAGCCATAAACTGAATATAAGGAGAGCAGTCAGATCCCCTAGTGTTCTGCAGTTAGGGAACAGTGCTTAGAAGAGGAGACTCTGCCAGACTATTGAGTGATCAGAAGACTCTGAGACAGGGATACTCTGCCAAAGACCTTGGATCACCAGCTTTTGGACAGGGTACCAGGCTTCTGAGAGAGAGGGATGGCTAGCTCAGACTTTTCCTCAGCATGAACTCTTCTGCCAGGGTGGAGACTGGAGAATGCCTTGCCTGTATTGTTTTGCACCTGAATTCCTCCAGTAAAGAACAGTGATAAGCGGCAGGGGCAATATTCGAATTAGCAATATTTTGCGAATATTTGGGCGAATATTCGTCATATATTGGCGAATTCGAGAATTCGTGATCTCGTCATTATTTTTTTGATTGCGAAAATTGGAAAATTTGCGATACGAAAATTTGCTATTAGCACTACTCCTATAGGCAACTTTCCTATTGGTTGTTAGGGATATTGCTAAGTGCTGATATTCGCGATAAATTTGCGATTAGAATATATAGCGATTCGAATATTCACGCTCAACACTAGTAAAGAAGCACACTGGTTTACTGCAGACCCTGACTCTCTGGACTTATTTCCCTTTGGGGTGCAACACAGCTTACTATCCCTACAGAAGGTACAGTTTTCTTTACAAAAACAAGAACTAGGGCTTGAGTGGCTAGGTTTTTGTGAAGCAAGGCATACTTTTGGTTGAAGTCATATCTTCCTTGCCATTTATTGTTTTGGGACATTTTTAATTTTAGTATAATTTTGACAATTTTGTATAATTTTGCTTACATTAGTATTTGTAGATTCTTTGATTTCAAACAGAAGTTTGTCTAATAATACTCCATGATTGCCACATCTAAAAATCCCCAGTGGTGGCCAAACGTTGTAGCTAGTAGATCCTAGAGTGAAATCACAAGTTCCCATTGTTAGGCTCTGGGGCATATGAAAGAGGATCATGCAAAAAATTATAGTGGGATTCTCCATTATATAAGACTCTACTCTGTCCAGTGGATAAGATGTTAGATGTCAAAACTTATAGACTTCTAGACTATATAGACTATAGAAGTCTACTGTAGGAAAACAGAACAGGAAAAAAATTACTGTATATTTTCAGACAATTCCTCCTTTGTCTTAAATCTGTGGTTTATTGTGAAATAATTACTCTAAAATGTAATTCAATAAATGCTTCTTAATATCAGATAAAAGCTGCATTTAAGATAGAGTGACAAAAATATTAAAAACTTCAATTTTCTCTTAGTATATTAGGATCACACAAATCTACAGACTGCTATTGTCATCCTAGAAATTTCATATGTCCTTACTGCTGTCACACTGCTGGAGAATGGGTGCAGATGAAAAGGGGAACATAGGAGGACAATTATTCTAATGCCATTAAAAGTTGCTGTAAATTTTCTCCCAAGATCACATCTAATCCTCTCCAGAATTTTACAGCTCCATAAAGAAGAGATTTGCAGTCACAGTCAACAAGCATGCTCGCTCCTTCCTAAATTAAACCCTTCCAGTCTGTGCCGGATGTCTACATAAAAAAGCTGTTTCAAGGGACTGGGCAGATGTGATCAGATGCTTACAACAACTGGAGTCTATGCTTTCTATCTTTGTTGCCACAGAGTAATACCAGGATGGGCTGAGTTAAACAAATGTCTCTAAGGCTTATGATAAATTGGTGAAAATAAGAACAGATAAACATAATTCAAAACTATATGACTTTTATACCCTACCCCGTGGAGAAATCTGTAATTTTTATTAAATATTAATATCAGTTTATGTCTGATATGGACAAGTGGACAATTTTCCCAGGGTGGACTCCAGGCCTGAGGTTACAGAGGTGCAGTCAGGAACAGAGCCAAAGGTTGTCACCAGGAGAGCAGACAGGATGCGACAGGATAATGGATGAGATGGAAGCAAAGTCAGGAATGGAGCCAACAGTCAGAGCAACTAGTAGAGCAACAGAACCAATAGCAATATCCAGGAATAAGGCAATCAGAAGTTAAAAAAGGGATTAGTAGTACAAGAACAAGAGCCAAGTAATGGTATAAATATCATTCCATAGGCAAGGCATGACAGATAGATTCTCTATTACATGGGTTGCCAGGCCACATCAGCAGGTGCTCCCACAATTCAACACTGTCAACAGTGGTGAGAAGGTGAGCCACAGTCAGAATCAGCAAAGCTGCCCACCAGGAGTAATCTCTGAAGATGGGTGGGGTGGGTAAGAATCATCATTGGTCCCCAAGTCTAGTGGGCTCCAGCATCTGCCCCGGTCTGTCCTATTTGGCAGTTAAACTCTCTACTGTCCCCCCCAAAAAAAATCACAGAAATTGATTAAAATGTATTATCACATAAAGCATGTATTTAATACTATTTGATGCAAATGTTCAGAATATGGAGTATTTCTAATATGAATCTTGGCCTATTGGCATATTCATTATTTTGCCTTGCCTAATCATCCCGAAAGAGGCAACCCTGATCAATGTCCTGACCTTTTTAAACCCCTGTTTAGACCCTAGCCAAGTGGAAAAATGAGCCTTGGCAACCTCAATAAGAAGGAAATGACTGATATTGCAACAGGAATATCCCCGATATGCGCCCGGAAAAAAGGTAGACCTCCCAGATTCCCAGAATAGTTGAGAAATCTGGAAATCATCCCCTAGCTGTGTGCTTCATCAGATACAGTCCGGGGTCAAATGATCCAGTAAGGGCGTTATAGGTTCAGTTTATAATGGAATATAATTGAATTCGTAAGACGGAATGCAAAACGAAAGCCTTTAAGAGGCATTCAGTTTTGATCCGTCATAGTAGAAGTCTATGGGCAAGCATAACGGATCCGTTGGGTTTCCGTTATGCTGGGTGGAAAGTCCTGTTGACACCCTAAGTGGGTGATGTAATGGGAGTGGGGCCTCAAGGACAGGAGTGTGCTTTATAAGAAGGGACTTGCCTTGAAAAACCATCTTCTCCAGAACACCGATGCCATGTATGAACTGCAAGTAGGATATAACCTGATACTGTAGCAATATTGGGACATTCCAGTGCATATGCTATAGGGTCTAATGATATGTATTCTGTAGATCCACACTCAAATTACAGTGCCTTGATCTGGAATTAATGGGAGATTGGAGGGAATGTACCATTCAATTTACACAACATGTCTACCACTTTGAAGGTGCAAAATATTTTTATTTTGACACAAACAAAAATTAAGACTGTGAAGAATAATTTAATGTGCATTCACCCCCTGCAAGTCAATATTTTGTAAAGCCACCATTAGCTGCTATTACAGCTGCTAGTCCCTCAGGGTGTGTCTCTCTTAGTTTAGCACATCTATACACTGGGATTATTGCCCATTCTTCCAGGCAAATTGGTCCAGATCATTCAAGTTAGATGGGTTGCATTCATCTACAATTCTCTACTATTTCCCTGTATGTACTGCCATCCATCCTTCCTTCAGTTCTGACCAGTTTTTCAGTCCCCATGAAAATAATCTCCACAACATGATGCGGCCACTACCATGCTTCAGTGCAGAAATTGTGTTTTTGGAGCAGACCACAAACATTTTTTTATGTTTTTCTTTAAGAGATGGCTTTTTCCTGGTCATGTTTCCTTTAAGTTCCACTTTGTGTTGTGCACAGCTTATAATGGTCCTATGAATAGATGCTTACATCTCCACTGTAGATCTTTGGAGCTCTTTCAGTGTTATTGTGGGTGACTTTGTTCAATGGTCTGTAAGTTTTGGTGGACATCTTTCTCCCATCCAGTTTGAAGTTGTGCTATATCCTTTTCATTTTGTTATAATTATTTAATGGTGCTCCATGAGAAGTTTAAAGCTTGAGATGCTTTGTTTATAACCCAAACCCTTATCTTTATTTCTTCACAACCTCATTTCTGGCCTGTTTGCGGGCTCCTTGGTCTTCATGTTGCTTAGCAGCATTGAAGACTTAGGGGGCTTTCAGAACAGGTGTATTTATCCTTATATCTTGTGGCAGTTCATGTGACACTCTGATTGCACACAGTGGACTTTAAGAATTTGAACTGTTATCAGGATCATTACATAGAATCTAAATTAAAATCCATTTAAATTCTAGGTTGTAAGGTAACAAAACAGAAAAATCAACAAGGGAGAATAGGTTAATGCTTTTGCAAGGCACTGGACTTTTACTAAGCACAAAGTAAGGGTATAGGTACTAGTGAGGCAAAACAAGCTGCTATGGAGCCTTTTGCAAGAGGCCTAGACATACTATTGCTGCAATTTCTCATTCAATTTGCGCAGAGAATCTCTTTGCACAATTCCTACTAACAAACATAAAGTGGCTGGACCACTAATAATATTCTGCATTTTTCAAACCAACACCTGGATCTCAATACTTTTGTAATTGAAAACTTAGTATAGCCACTGAGTTATTCAATAAAGTACTTCTGTATGCACCACCTGCTGTTATTTTCTTAATCTCTCTGTCCACCTCTATGATGTGGTCACACATGCTCAGTTCTGTCCTTTAACTGCCATAAGCCATATCTTCCATTAGAAGCTGTTACAGTTACAAGAAGAGAGCTGTAGCGGAAAAGATATACCCCCTGAGAAAAGAAACTCCCCTTGAGCTGCCAGCAATTGGAGCAATAAAAGAAGAGATCTCTGGATCCATGTGAGGTAAAGGACTGGTTTTAGCTTTGTTTGAAAGTGGTTGTCATTTACTATATGATGTCTGGGATAACCCCCCCTAGTGGTCAATCCACAAACAGGCCTCCCAACCACTTTCAGCACACCGACAGTCTAACTTGAGTCCGTACAGTCGATAGGCTGAAAGCGCAGGGATTGGACCGCCGATCGACCGCCAGTAAGAGTGTGAGCGACCAGACCGGAACCACACACAGGGTAGTTTAACTGCCACCACCTTGCAATTTATGGGAGCAAGGAACCCACTATCTGGATAACAGAACCGATTAGCTTTCTCTTCGGAGAGGCTAGGGTAAGTTTTTGCAGTGTTTGAAAACAGGCATATGGCTAGAGAAATGACTTGGAGGTCATTTATTATATATCTATATACAATACAAATTATCACGATGCACAGTAATTATTAACACAATAATCAAGGAAAGTATAGTCCAATAAACAAAAAGGGAGAAAAGAAAGAAAATCCTTAGTGTCATGGTCTTACCTTCTTGCTGTTCTCCTTCGTTTGACATGTGCTGGCGGCCATCTTGGTTTCTGGGTTTCTTGTAGCCTCCCACCCTGCGGCTTCTCCTTCCCACTGGGAGGAGCTGGATGCCTAGCTCATATATATAGGAGGTCTGTGGCTTCAGTTCCTTGCTTGGTCCTCCTGTGTTCACATGCTTCTAAGACTGCTGCTGCTTCTGGTTCCTGATCCTGGCTTCGTCTGACTACCCTGCTGGTTCCTGATCCAGGCTTCGTCTGACTACCCTGCTGGTTCCTGATCCAGGCTTCGTCTGACTACCCTTCTGGTTCCTGACCTCTGGCTTCGCAAGACCCTGCTTCGGTTTAGCCATCCGTTTGGACTTTTGCCTTACAGCTTGATTTTCAATAAAGCCTTCTTATTTCCACTTATCTCTTGTTGTACGTCTGGTTCATGGTTCCATGACATTAGGACCAAGCCATGAATTCTGACGGTACAGGGCCATCCTCGCTACCTACGCTGGTTGCCAGACTTGATCAGCAGGATCACCTGTTGGGTCGGTTCGCTGTGGCGTTGCAAACCCTGCTTGAACGCACGGCTCATTTAGCTTCCGTTGCTGATGGGTCGGTTGTCGCTCCTGGGCCCGCTCCTACTGCCGCTCTGGTTGTTGCGCCAGAGTCTACCCCGACACCTGTTGCTGCGCCTGCGGTGTTTCGAGGTATGACCGGTTCTGCCCCCCTTCCACAGCGCTTTGGGGGAGAGCCAACTCAGTGCCAAGGTTTCCTTAACCAGGTGGGCATTTATTTCGAGTTGCTGCCACATGCCTTTCCTACTGAGAGATCAAAGGTGGGCTTCTTGATCTCGCTGCTCTCGGACAAGGCCGAGACGGGAGTAGGCGCCCTTCTGTCTCAGCGTAGAACACCAGAGGGTCCTCTGCTTCCTTGTGGGTTTTACTCCCGGAAACTGTCTTCCGCGGAGTGCAACTATCAGATTGGTGACAGGGAGTTATTGGCCATCGTGCAGGCCCTTAAAGAATGGAGGCACTTGCTCGAGGGCTCGGTGGTTCCGGTTCTCATCCTGACGGACCACAAGAATCTGACCTACCTCTCTGAGGCCAAGAGATTGACACCACGTCAGGCCAGATGGGCTCTGTTCTTGTCACGTTTTAATTACGTGGTCTCCTACCTACCCGGTTCCAAGAACATCAGAGCGGATGCCTTATCACGGCAGTACTCCGAGCTGTCCGGGGAGGAGTCGATTCCGACTTCGGTCATACCTCCGAATCAGATCCTGGCTGCCATTCGCACCAGCCTGACCTCTCCCCTGGGTGAGCAGATTTTGGCGGCTCAATCTGGTGCTCCCTCTGGGAGACCCAACGGCAGATGTTTTGTGCCTGAGGAGTTGCGCACTCGGTTGTTGCGAACCTACCATAACTCCAAGGCCGCGGGGCATCCTGGAAAGAATCAGCTGTCCTGGGCTGTTTCACGTCTGTTCTGGTGGCCTTCTCTACGTTCCGACATCGCCGCATATGTAGCGGCATGCTCCGTTTGTGCCCAGAGTAAGTCCCCTCGGCACCGTCCGTTGGGCCTTTTGCAACCCATAGCCACCGGGGAGCGTCCATGGTCACACCTGGGGATGGATTTCACTGTGGACCTCCCTGCATCCCGAGGCCATACGGTCATTCTCATGATTGTGGATCGGTTTTCCAAAATGTGCCACTGTGTTCCTCTCAAGAAGTTACCCTCTGCACAAGAGTTGGCCACGATTTTTGCCAGGGAGGTCTTCCGGTTGCACGGTTTGCCCAAGGAGATTGTGTCGGATCGGGGGAGTCAGTTTGTGTCCAGGTTCTGGCGCTCCTTTTGCTCCCAGTTGGGGATTCATCTCTCTTTCTCCTCGGCCTACCACCCTCAGTCCAATGGGGCCGCAGAACAATCCAATCAGGCCTTGGAGCAATTCCTTCGTTGCTATGTCTCCGATCACCAAGACAATTGGGTTGACCTCCTGCCTTGGGCTGAGTTTGCCAGGAACACGGCGGTGAACTCTTCCTCTGGGACGTCTCCCTTCATGGCCAATTATGGGTTCCAACCTGCCGTGTTACCGGAGGTATTCTCTCCCCAGGATATTCCGGCTGTGGAGGATCACCTTTCCGTCCTACGTGCTTCTTGGGTACAGATCCAGAGGTCCCTTGAGGTCTCTGCGCAGCGCCAGAGACTCCAGGCTGATCGCAGACGAGCGCCCGCTCCTTCCTACCAGGTCGGAGACCGCGTATGGTTGTCCACCCGCAACCTCAACCTTCGAGTGCCCACTCCCAAGCTGGCGCCTCGCTTTGTTGGTCCCTTCCGAGTGCTTCGCAGGGTAAACCCGGTAGCCTATGCCCTTGCGCTTCCTCCTGGCATGCGGATCTCCAACGTGTTTCATGTCTCCCTGTTGAAGCCACTGGTGTGTAATCGTTTCACTTCCTCGGTTCCTCGGCCTCGTCCGGTCCAAGTGGGCAATCGTGAGGAGTATGAGGTGAGCAATATCCTGGACTCACGCCTGGTCCGCGGTCGGGTGCAGTTTTTGGTCCATTGGCGTGGTTATGGTCCAGAGGAGCGTTCCTGGGTTCCCTCCGCAGATGTCCATGCTCCTGCCTTGCTCCGAGCCTTCCACGCACGCTTCCCTCAGAAACCGTTCTTTACTCCACGGAGGAGGGGCCCTTGAGGGGGAGGTACTGTTATGGTCTTACCTTCTTGCTGTTCTCCTTCGTTTGACATGTGCTGGCGGCCATCTTGGTTTCTGGGTTTCTTGTAGCCTCCCACCCTGCGGCTTCTCCTTCCCACTGGGAGGAGCTGGATGCCTAGCTCATATATATAGGAGGTCTGTGGCTTCAGTTCCTTGCTTGGTCCTCCTGTGTTCACATGCTTCTAAGACTGCTGCTGCTTCTGGTTCCTGATCCTGGCTTCGTCTGACTACCCTGCTGGTTCCTGATCCAGGCTTCGTCTGACTACCCTGCTGGTTCCTGATCCAGGCTTCGTCTGACTACCCTTCTGGTTCCTGACCTCTGGCTTCGCAAGACCCTGCTTCGGTTTAGCCATCCGTTTGGACTTTTGCCTTACAGCTTGATTTTCAATAAAACCTTCTTATTTCCACTTATCTCTTGTTGTACGTCTGGTTCATGGTTCCATGACACTTAGTTTCCGCAGAAAAGATGTCCGTTGGTGAAATAGTCTGTTGCAGGGATAAAGTCCAAGAAGCCTTTGTCCAGTGTAATATGCCTACAGCCCACGGGTTCTCTGGCTGAGGTTCTGTTCAGGTGTTCTTAAAAGTGGAGAACTCCTTTAGCAGATTCTAGGTCTTTGTTATAAAGGGTCTTAGAATCAAGGCGGGGAATTGAGAGTCCGCCTGCTGGGCATGCTGTATTCCTGAGGTGAATGTCAGTTCTGAAATATGGCATGTGCCATATCGCGGGATGTCTCCGCTGTACACAAGTAACAAGCACATATTCACATTCCCCACAAAATATGGAGTTCAGGGATACCAAATATTACTATTATAACTGGTTCTTTGATGGGGTAACACCATAACTTTACCTGGGCACATCTTAGAGTTATGTTTGTCCTATGTAAACGTCCAGTGAATTCTGAGTGACACGATGATGTAATTTTTACGTCCGTAAGATGCATGGGCTCTCTTAAAAAGGTAAAAATCATATCTCAGATTCATGTTGCAATCTGGGAAACCTTGGTGCCGGCCTGTCTGCAGCAAGCTAGCTTACAGACCCTTATGGCAGCGACACCAAATGGCTCCCCCCAGGTGTAGTCTTCACTAGAGTTGAGCGAACACCTGGATGTTCGGGTTCGAGAAGTTCGGCCGAACATCCCGGAAATGTTCGGGTTCGGGATCCGAACCCGATCCGAACTTCGTCCCGAACCCGAACCCCATTGAAGTCAATGGGGACCCGAACTTTTCGGCACTAAAACGGCTGTAAAACAGCCCAGGAAAGGGCTAGAGGGCTGCAAAAGGCAGCAACATGTAGGTAAATCCCCTGCAAACAAATGTGGATAGGGAAATGAATTAAAATAAAAATTAAATAAATAAAAATTAACCAAAATCAATTGGAGAGAGGTTCCATAGCAGAGAATCTGGCTTCCCGTCACCCACCACTGGAACAGTCCATTCTCAGATATTTAGGCCCCGGCACCCAGGCAGAGGAGAGAGGTCCCGTAACAGACAATCTGGCTTCATGTCAGCAGAGAATCAGTCTGCATGTCATAGCAGAGAATGAGGCTTCACGTCACCCACCACTGCAACAGTCCATTGGCATATATTTAGGCCTAGCACACAGGCAGAGCAGAGAGGTCCCGTAACAGACAATCTGGCTTCATGTCAGCAGAGAATCAGTCTGCATGTCATAGCAGAGAATGAGGCTTCACGTCACCCACCACTGCAACAGTCCATTGGCATATATTTAGGCCTAGCACACAGGCAGAGCAGAGAGGTCCCGTAACAGACAATCTGGCTTCATGTCAGCAGAGAATCAGTCTGCATGTCATAGCAGAGAATGAGGCTTCACGTCACCCACCACTGCAACAGTCCATTGGCATATATTTAGGCCTAGCACACAGGCAGAGCAGAGAGGTCCCGTAACAGACAATCTGGCTTCATGTCAGCAGAGAATCAGTCTGCATGTCATAGCAGAGAATGAGGCTTCACGTCACCCACCACTGCAACAGTCCATTGGCATATATTTAGGCCTAGCACACAGGCAGAGCAGAGAGGTCCCGTAACAGACAATCTGGCTTCATGTCAGCAGAGAATCAGTCTGCATGTCATAGCAGAGAATGAGGCTTCACGTCACCCACCACTGCAACAGTCCATTTTCATAAATTTAGGCCCAGCACCCAGGCAGAGGAGAGAGGTCCCGTAACAGAGGATCTGGCTTCATGTCAGCAGAGAATCAGTCTGCATGTCATAGCAGAGAATCAGGCTTCACGTCAGCCACCACTGCAACAGTCCATTGTCATAAATTTAGGCCCAGCACCCAGGCAGAGGAGAGAGGTCCCGTAACAGACAATCTGGCTTCATGTCAGCAGAGAATTAGTCTGCATGTCATAGCAGAGAATGAGGCTTCACGTCAGCCACCACTGCAACAGTCCATTGGCATATATTTAGGCCTAGCACACAGGCAGAGAAGAGGTTCATTCAACTTTGGGTAGCCTCGCAATATAATGGTAAAATGAAAATAAAAATAGGATTGAATGAGGAAGTGCCCTGGAGTCCAATAATATATGGTTATGGGGAGGTAGTTAATGTCTAATCTGGACAAGGGACGGACAGGTCCTGTGGGATCCATGCCTGGTTCATTTTTATGAACGTCAGCTTGTCCACATTGGCTGTAGACAGGCGGCTGCGTTTGTCTGTAATGACGCCCCCTGCCGTGCTGAATACACGTTCAGACAAAACGCTGGCTGCCGGGCAGGCCAGCACCTCCAAGGCATAAAAGGCTAGCTCTGGCCACGTGGACAATTTAGAGACCCAGAAGTTGAATGGGGCCGAACCATCAGTCAGTACGTGGAGGGGTGTGCACACGTACTGTTCCACCATGTTAGTGAAATGTTGCCTCCTGCTAACACGTTGCGTATCAGGTGGTGGTGCAGTTAGCTGTGGCGTGTTGACAAAAGTTTTCCACATCTCTGCCATGCTAACCCTGCCCTCAGAGGAGCTGGCCGTGACACAGCTGCCTTGGCGACCTCTTGCTCCTCCTCTGCCTTGGCCTTGGGCTTCCACTTGTTCCCCTGTGACATTTGGGAATGCTCTCAGTAGCGCGTCTACCAACGTGCGCTTGTACTCGCGCATCTTCCTATCACGCTCCAGTGCAGGAAGTAAGGTGGGCACATTGTCTTTGTAGCGTGGATCCAGCAGGGTGGCAACCCAGTAGTCCGCACAGGTTAAAATGTGGGCAACTCTGCTGTCGTTGCGCAGGCACTGCAGCATGTAGTCGCTCATGTGTGCCAGGCTGCCCAGGGGTAAGGACAAGCTGTCCTCTGTGGGAGGCGTATCGTCATCGTCCTGCCTTTCCCCCCAGCCACGCACCAGTGATGGACCCGAGCTGCGTTGGGTGCCACCCCGCTGTGACCATGCTTCATCCTCATCCTCCTCCACCTCCTCCTCATCCTCGTCCTCCTCGTCCTCCAGTAGTGGGCCCTGGCTGGCCACATTTGTACCTGGCCTCTGCTGTTGCCAAAAACCTCCCTCTGAGTCACTTCGAAGAGACTGGCCTGAAAGTGCTAAAAATGACCCCTCTTCCTCCTCCTCCTCCTCCTGGGCCACCTCCTCTACCATCATCGCCCTAAGTGTTTTCTCAAGGAGACATAGAAGTGGTATTGTAACGCTGATAACGGTGTCATCGCCACTGGCCATGTTGGTGGAGTACTCGAAACAGCGCAACAGGGCACACAGGTCTCGCATGGAGGCCCAGTCATTGGTGGTGAAGTGGTGCTGTTCTGTAGTGCGACTGACCCGTGCGTGCTGCAGCTGAAACTCCACTATGGCCTGCTGCTGCTCGCACAGTCTGTCCAGCATGTGCAAGGTGGAGTTCCACCTGGTGGGCACGTCGCATATGAGGCGGTGAGCGGGAAGGCCGAAGTTACGCTGTAGCGCAGACAGGCGAGCAGCAGCAGGATGTGAACGCCGGAAGCGCGAACAGACGGCCCGCACTTTATGCAGCAGCTCTGACATGTCGGGGTAGTTGTGAATGAACTTCTGCACCACCAAATTCAGCACATGCGCCAAGCAAGGGATGTGTGTCAAATTGGCTAGTCCCAGAGCTGCAACGAGATTTCGCCCATTATCACACACCACCAGGCCGGGCTTGAGGCTCACCGGCAGCAACCACTCGTCGGTCTGTTGTTCAATACCCCGCCACAACTCCTGTGCGGTGTGGGGCCTGTCCCCCAAACATATGAGTTTCAGAATGGCCTGCTGACGTTTACCCCGGGCTGTGCTGAAGTTGGTGGTGAAGGTGTGTGGCTGACTGGATGAGCAGGTGGAAGAAGAGGAGGAGGAAGCCGAGAAGGAGGAGGTGGCAACAGGAGGCAAAGAGTGTTGCCCTGCGATCCTTGGCGGCGGAAGGACGTGCGCCAAACAGCTCTCCGCCTGGGGCCCAGCTGCCACTACATTTACCCAGTGTGCAGTTAGGGAGATATAGCGTCCCTGGCCGTGCTTACTGGTCCACGTATCTGTGGTTAGGTGGACCTTGCTACAGATGGCGTTGCGCAGTGCACACTTGATTTTATCGGATACTTGGTTGTGCAGGGAAGGCACGGCTCTCTTGGAGAAGTAGTGCCGGCTGGGAACAACATACTGTGGGACAGCAAGCGACATGAGCTGTTTGAAGCTGTCTGTGTCCACCAGCCTAAATGACAGCATTTCATAGGCCAGTAGTTTAGAAATGCTGGCATTCAGGGCCAGGGATCGAGGGTGGCTAGGTGGGAATTTACGCTTTCTATCAAATGTTTGTGAGATGGAGAGCTGAACGCTGGCGTGTGACATGGTTGAGACGCTTGGTGACGGAGGTGGTGGTGGTGGTGTTGGTGGTACATCCCCTGTTTGCTGGGCGGCAGGTGCCAACGTTCCTCCAGAGGCGGAGGAAGAGGCCGAGGCGGCAGCAGCAGAATAGGCCGAGGCGGCAGCAGCAGAAGAGGTAGCAGGGGGAGCCTGAGTGACTTCCTTGGTTTTAAGGTGTTTACTCCACTGCAGTTCATGCTTTGCATGCAGGTGCCTGGTCATGCAGGTTGTGCTCAGGTTCAGAACGTTAATGCCTCGCTTCAGGCTCTGATGGCACAGCGTGCAAACCACTCGGGTCTTGTCGTCAGCACATTGTTTGAAGAAGTGCCATGCCAGGGAACTCCTTGAAGCTGCCTTTGGGGTGCTCGGTCCCAGATGGCGGCGGTCAGTAGCAGGCGGAGTCTCTTGGCGGCGGGTGTTCTGCTTTTGCCCACTGCTCCCTCTTTTGCTACGCTGTTGGCTCGGTCTCACCACTGCCTCTTCCTCCGAACTGTGAAAGTCAGTGGCACGACCTTCATTCCATGTGGGGTCTAGGACCTCATCGTCCCCTGCATCGTCTTCCACCCAGTCTTGATCCCTGACCTCCTGTTCAGTCTGCACACTGCAGAAAGACGCAGCAGTTGGCACCTGTGTTTCGTCATCATCAGAGACATGCTGAGGTGGTATTCCCATGTCCTCATCATCAGGAAACATAAGTGGTTGTGCGTCAGTGCATTCTATGTCTTTCACCGCTGGGGAAGGGCTAGGTGGATGCCCTTGGGAAACCCTGCCAGCGGAGTCTTCAAACAGCATAAGAGACTGCTGCATAACTTGAGGCTGAGACAGTTTCCCTGGTATGCATGGGGGTGATGTGACAGACTGATGGGGTTGGTTTTCAGGCGCCATCTGTGCGCTTTCTGCAGAAGACTGGGTGGGAGATAATGTGAACGTGCTGGATACACTGTCGGCCACCCAATTGACTAATGCCTGTACCTGCTCAGGCCTTACCATCCTTAGAACGGCATTGGGCCCCACCATATATCGCTGTAAATTCTGGCGGCTACTGGGACCTGAGGTAGTTGGTACACTAGGACGTGTGGATGTGGCAGAACGGCCACGTCCTCTCCCAGCACCAGAGGGTCCACTAACACCACCACGACCATGTCCACGTCCGCGTCCCTTACTAGATGTTTTTCTCATTGTTATGGTTCACCACAACAACAAATATATTATTTGGCCCAATGTATTGTATTCAAATTCAGCGGAATATAAATTTGAGGCCTAGTATTTAGGCGCTGGGTGACCGGTATGGATTTAGTGACAGAATTAGACTTGGAAATGCACAGAAGCGTGTGTGTGAAGTTATTCTGAATGACCCTATGTGCACCTTGAATATTATATACCCTTTTAGGGATAGATTTCAAATAGCTCTGATATAGCAGGAACCACTAAATTATGAAATTGCTAAATTGGGAATTGTACTTCAACCCAGAACAAAAAATGTGCTTTGACGGACACTAAATAACTTTCCCAGCCACAACAGGACAGCGGTAACGAGAGATTTAGCGGGATATAAATTTGAGGCCTAGTATTTAGGCGCTGGGTGACCGGTATGGATTTAGTGACAGAATTAGACTTGGAAATGCACAGAAGCGTGTGTGTGAAGTTATTCTGAATGACCCTATGTGCACCTTGAATATTATATACCCTTTTAGGGATAGATTTCAAATAGCTCTGATATAGCAGGAACCACTAAATTCTGAAATTGCTAAATTGGGAATTGTACTTCAACCCAGAACAAAAAATGTGCTTTGACGGACACTAAATAACTTTCCCAGCCACAACAGGACAGCGGTAACGAGAGATTTAGCGGGATATAAATTTGAGGCCTAGTATTTAGGCGCTGGGTGACCGGTATGGATTTAGTGACAGAATTAGACTTGGAAATGCACAGAAGCGTGTGTGTGAAGTTATTCTGAATGACCCTATGTGCACCTTGAATATTATATACCCTTTTAGGGATAGATTTCAAATAGCTCTGATATAGCAGGAACCACTAAATTCTGAAATTGCTAAATTGGGAATTGTACTTCAACCCAGAACAAAAAATGTGCTTTGACGGACACTAAATAACTTTCCCAGCTACAACAGGACAGCGGTAACGAGAGATTTAGCGGGATATAAATTTGAGGCCTAGTATTTAGGCGCTGGGTGACCGGTATGGATTTAGTGACAGAATTAGACTTGGAAATGCACAGAAGCGTGTGTGTGAAGTTATTCTGAATGACCCTATGTGCACCTTGAATATTATATACCCTTTTAGGGATAGATTTCAAATAGCTCTGATATAGCAGGAACCACTAAATTATGAAATTGCTAAATTGGGAATTGTACTTCAACCCAGAACAAAAAATGTGCTTTGACGGACACTAAATAACTTTCCCAGCTACAACAGGACAGCGGTAACGAGAGATTTAGCGGGATATAAATTTGAGGCCTAGTATTTAGGCGCTGGGTGACCGGTATGGATTTAGTGACAGAATTAGACTTGGAAATGCACAGAAGCGTGTGTGTGAAGTTATTCTGAATGACCCTATGTGCACCTTGAATATTATATACCCTTTTAGGGATAGATTTCAAATAGCTCTGATATAGCAGGAACCACTAAATTATGAAATTGCTAAATTGGGAATTGTACTTCAACCCAGAACAAAAAATGTGCTTTGACGGACACTAAATAACTTTCCCAGCTACAACAGGACAGCGGTAACGAGAGATTTAGCGGGATATAAATTTGAGGCCTAGTATTTAGGCGCTGGGTGACCGGTATGGATTTAGTGACAGAATTAGACTTGGAAATGCACAGAAGCGTGTGTGTGAAGTTATTCTGAATGACCCTATGTGCACCTTGAATATTATATACCCTTTTAGGGATAGATTTCAAATAGCTCTGATATAGCAGGAACCACTAAATTATGAAATTGCTAAATTGGGAATTGTACTTCAACCCAGAACAAAAAATGTGCTTTGACGGACACTAAATAACTTTCCCAGCTACAACAGGACAGCGGTAACGAGAGATTTAGCGGGATATAAATTTGAGGCCTAGTATTTAGGCGCTGGGTGACCGGTATGGATTTAGTGACAGAATTAGACTTGGAAATGCACAGTAGCGTGTGTGTGAAGTTATTCTGAATGACCCTATGTGCACCTTGAATATTATATACCCTTTTAGGGATAGATTTCAAATAGCTCTGATATAGCAGGAACCACTAAATTATGAAATTGCTAAATTGGGAATTGTACTTCAACCCAGAACAAAAAATGTGCTTTGACGGACACTAAATAACTTTCCCAGCTACAACAGGACAGCGGTAACGAGAGATTTAGCGGGATATAAATTTGAGGCCTAGTATTTAGGCGCTGGGTGACCGGTATGGATTTAGTGACAGAATTAGACTTGGAAATGCACAGAAGCGTGTGTGTGAAGTTATTCTGAATGACCCTATGTGCACCTTGAATATTATATACCCTTTTAGGGATAGATTTCAAATAGCTCTGATATAGCAGGAACCACTAAATTATGAAATTGCTAAATTGGGAATTGTACTTCAACCCAGAACAAAAAATGTGCTTTGACGGACACTAAATAACTTTCCCAGCTACAACAGGACAGCGGTAACGAGAGATTTAGCGGGATATAAATTTGAGGCCTAGTATTTAGGCGCTGGGTGACCGGTATGGATTTAGTGACAGAATTAGACTTGGAAATGCACAGTAGCGTGTGTGTGAAGTTATTCTGAATGACCCTATGTGCACCTTGAATATTATATACCCTTTTAGGGATAGATTTCAAATAGCTCTGATATAGCAGGAACCACTAAATTATGAAATTGCTAAATTGGGAATTGTACTTCAACCCAGAACAAAAAATGTGCTTTGACGGACACTAAATAACTTTCCCAGCCACAACAGGACAGCGGTAACGAGAGATTTAGCGGGATATAAATTTGAGGCCTAGTATTTAGGCGCTGGGTGACCGGTATGGATTTAGTGACAGAATTAGACTGGGATATGGCCAAAAAATAACCACACTATTGCTGGTTAAATGCACTTGGTGACGGGCGCAGCTTGCCCCTGATGTAGTATATGGCCAAAAAATGAACAGACTATTGCTGGTTAAATGCACTTGGTGTCACAGCTTGACCAACCACACTACTGAGGGTTAAATGCACTTGGTGACGGGCGCAGCTTGCCCCTGATGTAGTATATGGCCAAAAAATGAACAGACTTTTGCTGGTTAAATGCACTTGGTGTGACAGCTTCACCCTGATGTAGGCTTTAGCCAAAAAACAACCACACCATTGAGGGTTAATTGCACTTGGTGACAGGCGCAGCTTGCCCCTGATTTTGTATATGGCCAAAAAATGAACAGACTATTGCTGGTTAAATGCACTTGGTGTGACAGCTTCACCCTGATGTAGGCTTTAGCCAAAAAACAACCACACCATTGAGGGTTAAATGCACTTGGTGACAGGCGCAGCTTGCCCCTGATTTAGTATATGGCCAAAAAATGAACAGACTATTGCTGGTTAAATGCACTTGGTGTGACAGCTTCACCCTGATGTAGGCTTTAGCCAAAAAACAACCACACCATTGAGGGTTAAATGCACTTGGTCGCAGCTTGGATGCACTTGGTCGCAGCACCGCACAAGACACAAAATGGCCGCCGATCACCCCATAAAAAAGTGACTGACAAACGGTCTGGGCAGCCTAAAAACAGTGAGTGAGCATTTGAGTATCAGCAGCTCAATGATGCACAGCTGCAGATCGATCGATTAATCAAGTGAAGTCCTTTGGAGGAGTTAATCTGCCTAATCTCGCCCTACTGTCGCATCCGCAACCTCTCCCTACGCTAATCAGAGCAGAGTGACGGGCGGCGCTATGTGACTCCAGCTTAAATAGAGGCTGGGTCACATGGTGCTCTGGCCAATCACAGCCATGCCAATAGTAGGCATGGCTGTGACGGCCTCTTGGGGCAAGTAGTATGACGCTTGTTGATTGGCTGCTTTGCAGCCTTTCAAAAAGCGCCAAGAAAGCGTCACAAAAGCGCCAAGAAAGCGACGAACACCGAACCCGAACCCGGACTTTTACGAAAATGTCCGGGTTCGGGTCCGTGTCACGGACACCCCAAAATTCGGTACGAACCCGAACTATACAGTTCGAGTTCGCTCATCCCTAGTCTTCACACCTAGCTGTGATATCTCTTCAGAAAGGGAAGTTCTTTTGTCAACCTGAGGAAGCCAGCTGTAATTGTGTTATCTGCTGGGCATCTATTGACTGACTTGAACAAAAGGACTATGTTGTTTTCTGGGTACACGGAAGGAGACGCTCTGAGTAATCAAATTGTAGGTTCTGGGGCCTAGGGAAATAATTACTGTTTAATAGACCTACTGCTCAATAAGGGAGACTAATATTGATAATATTGGGAGGACAGTTCAATATTCTCGCGGATCATCCGTGACAAGGATCATATACTACAGAAAAATGAATAGAGCACAGCTACAGATATTGATAACTGATGTATACCCACATTTTTTCACAGTAACAAGTATAATTATTCTTTTAGATATAGAACTTTAGTAGGACAATAGTATAGTTTAAGACAAAGAACTGAAAGACCACATTTTTACTGGAGCCCTCAACGCAGACATGAAAACATCCTAAATCAACCCTTAGCCCCTTCTACCCCGGATTTTTTTTTTTTAAGTTGCCAGAGCCATAACATTTTTATTTTTCTGCTCACATAGCCCTATTGTTTTTGTGGGACAAGTTGTACTTTCCAACAACACCACCACCGTTGTGGAATTGGAAAAAAATAACGCCACTTTGCCACTGTTTTACAGTTAGTTTTTTTTAGGGCATTCATTATGCGGTAAAACTGGCTTGGGATTTTCATTCTCCAGGTCAGTATGAATCCTGAGATAGCACATATTGTTTTCCTTGCGTTTTGATCATTTTTTGAACCCCCTATAACTTTTTTGTACTTATGTGTGCGGCGCTGTATGGGGGCTAATTATTTTATGCACTTTTCATTGATAATATTCTCAAGTGTGTGCAACCTTTTGATCAATTTTTATTTCATTTTTTGTAGGAAGAAAAGCCACCAAAAAATGGCAAATCGGTCATTTTGACCATTTTTTTTTTCATTTCGCCTTTTTCCGTATGGGATTAATACTTATTTTGATAGTATGTGCATTTTTGCACATGGCGATACCCATGATTTGTATTTTTTCTTTTTTTACTATTCTCATTTTCAGGAAAGGGGGATAATATGAATTTTTATATCTTTTAATTTTTTTATGTCTTTTTTTTTTTACACTTATTTTTATAGTTCCCATAGGGAACCATAACAAGTAATCATTTTTTGTCATAGACTTCAATGCACTAGCAAGCTTCCATAGGAAACACTGTGCAGCATACTCCTGTCATTCACTATGACAGGGGCTGCCACACGGGAAGAGCGTGCTTCTGGTATTTAGGGCACTCAGATGCCATGCTGAAGTTCTGAGAGGCTAAATGTACGCGATCGGCATTATTGTGTGGCGTTAGCCCCTGGGCCTGCTGTATGAATGAACAGGCACCCGTTTGCTATAGCGCCAGCTCTTTAAAGACCTGACATGTGATGTAATAGTACATCATATGTCGGTGAAGGGTTAAAGGGAACCTGTCAACAGGATTTTGTGTATAGAGCTGAGGACATGGGTTGCTAGATGGCCGCTAGCACATCCGCAATACCCAGTCCCCATAGCTCTCTGTGCTTTTATTCTGTAAAAAAAAACTATTTGATACATATGCAAATTAACATAAAAGAGTCATATCTTACTTGTGTGACCAGAGAAGAGTCATATTTTTAAGCTCTGACTCATCTTAGGTTAATTTGCATATGTATCAAATCGTTTTTTTTCCACAATAAAAGCACACAGAGTTATGGGGACTGGGTATTGCGGATGTGCTAGCGGATATCTAGCAACCCATGTCCTCAGCTCTATACAAAAAATCCAGGTGACAGGTTCCCTTTAAGATATAGACCCTAGTGACTAGTGGTTGGCTCCAAAGTCTGCTCTATATAGAGTTTATCCTCTGACCGAACTCTAGGGCCCAGAGGCAGAAATTAGATCCACCATAGAAAACTCCCGTTCTGAGCCTGATTCTTCTAGTCTAAAATTGTTAGAGTTTAATTTACTTTAAATAAATAAAAATCCCGATCTTATCTGTCTTTTTTTCTAACACGTTCAATACAATGTCCCGCTTTCCTTAGCCCTTGTCACATCTAATTAGATAACCAAAAAAAAAGTCACAAAATAGAAATTTGAATTCCATTTCAATGGAATATTTATTTTTTAAAGTTCTAGCGCATTCTCCCTTCCTGGAACTACTTGCCTTCCAGATATCAAGCCGCCATGAGGCACATTTACAGCTGTGAATATATCAGGCTTTGCAGCGAGTGAATTATAAGGCATAGCAGAGTGTGACACTAGCAGGTGTGTGGTACAATAGGAGTGGCAGCCACAAGGAGGGGGCTTGGGTTTAAATGCTGCTTAATGTTTTCCAACAGCTGCCAGTGTGTTTCAGATGTGCCACTGCTAAATAAATCAACCCATAATTCTGCTTTTACTGTCTTTCTCTGAGAAAATTAAACAAGCGCGGATACCATAAAACAGTTTATGTAGCTGTAGTCACAGCATTTGGAGTTTGGGGGGTAAAAGCAATCATATTTTCATCAGAATGGTTCTATGCGGTGGATCTGTATCGATATTACTTCCTGCACCATAAATGTGAGCAGTAACTGTGAAATAATGCCTTGGGTTGCACGGAGTTTAATGTTTCATCCCAGATATCCTAGAAACCTTTCCCTAGGTTCTTCTCTTGGCTCTTCGTATTGTTATTTTATGGTATCCTTCCCTGTTGAAACTATAAAGCTGAATTTCACAAAGACCTACGGCAGTCGTGAAATCTAATGAAACAAATCAAAATATGATGCAAAAGAGAGAAACTTTTCAAATGGTGTTGTTCATTGAGAGTTGTCGTTTTACCCTAAATACTTTGGGGCACATTTATTAAGACTCGTGTTTTAGATGCCGCTTTTAATAAGGCTGGTTTCACATGGGCATTGCGGGAAAAGGTGCGGGTGCGTTGTGGGAACATGCACGATTTTTCTGTGCAAGTGCAAAACATTGTAATGCTTGGTACCCAAACCGGGACTTCTTCACAGAAGTTCGGGTTTGGGTTAGGTGTTCTGTAGATTGTATTATTTTCCCTTATAACATGGTTATAAGGGAAAATAATAGCATTCTGAATACAGAATGCTTAGTATAATAGTGCTGGAGGGGTTAAAAAAAAATAAAATTATTTAACTCACCTTAATCCACTTGAACGCGTAGCCGGCATCTCTCCTGTCTCTTTCTTTGCTGATTGCAGTCAAAGGACCTGTGGTGACGTCACTCCGGTCATCACATGGTCCTTCACATGATCTTTTACCATGGTGATGGATCATGTGATGGATCATGTGATGACCGGAGTGACGTCACCACAGGTCCTTTGACTGCAATCAGCAGAGAAAGAGACAGGAGAGATGCCGGCTACGCGAGCAAGTGGATTAAGGTGAGTTAAATTATTATTATTTTTTTTAACCCCTCCAGCGCTATTGTACTATGCATTCTGTATTCAGAATGCTATTATTTTCCCTTATAACCATGTTATAAGGGAAAATAATAAAATGATCGGGTCTCCATCCCGATCGTCTCCGAGCAACCGTGCGTGAAAATCGCACCGCATCCGCACTTGCTTTTCACGCAGCCCCATTTACTTCTATGGGTCCTGTGTTGCATGGATTATCGCACCGCAACACACAATATAGAACATGCTGCGATTTTCACGCAATGGATAAGTGATGGGTGAAAACCACTCGTGTGCATAGTTCCATAGAAATGAATGGGTCCAGATTCAGTGCGGGTGCAATGCGTTCACATCACGCATTGCACCCGCGCGGAATACTCGCCCGTGTGAAAGGGACCTAAAACCCTAAGCTGACGGTGGCGCTGGCCTCTTCATAACTTTGGCGGATCATGCGCCAGTTCCAAATGTAAGGTGGCTTCCTCGCTGTCTTACATTTAGACCTTTTTCTATGCCAGCCCTGCCGGCCCGTACCCTTCCCCGCCCACGCCACTCCCACTTTTTTAAGATCTGGTCTGAGCAGGGAGAAGTCGCAGAATGAGCCACGATCTGCACCTGGGATATGCCTAATATATAGACGTATATCAGCTTAATAAATGACCCCCTTTATCTCAATTTTTCTGTTACAGACAGGGGTGTATACAGATCTCATAGGCCCCATAGCAAAACTTGGAATGGGCCCCACTGCGTAACCCAGTATCAGGTGTTGGTGCATCCAGTAATCATAGGCAACCTGGAATACAAAGCGATTCCCAGATTTCTAATACATTTTTGTTTGTTTTTATTAATTAGAAGAAAATGTAAATAGAAAAAATTGCATCAAAAAAGTCACTCTCACCCACTAATACGATGTCGGAAAAAGTGGAGCAGCTGCTTCACAAATATGGATCTGATGCCAAACACCAAATTTCTCAATATAATCATACCAGGCAACTGCCATAAATACACTGATGTCTCCGACTTCCCTTCACATAGTGCATTATAAAACAAGCTGTCTGCAGCCACCACTTAGGGGCTCAGTGGATATGAATTTACACAGTTACGATTGATTTTAATGGAAGCCGTAACTGAACTCTTTGCACTGAGCTCTCTTTACTGGCAACAGATGGAAAATCAACTTAATCTATGTCAGAAACAGAAGAATGTGTTCTGTGCTGGATCTTCAGAAGGCCCAATGACAGTCACGTGGTCAACATGCCACTGGTTACAGAGTTACTCTGCTTTTCTTCCGATACAGGTAAACTTGGCCACCACTAGGGGGAGCTTATTGCAAATAGATTTATAAAGCTTACGTTGAGCTTATTAACCCCTTACTACTTTTGCAAATCAAACATGTCATTTTATGTATTAAAGGGGTTCTGTCACTTCAACAAGTGACATTTATCATGTAGAGAAAGTTAATACAAGGCACTTACTAATGTTTTGTTATTATGGCTTGACAAAGCGCGATTGTTGTGCGAAACGGCTGTTGCCTTTCCTTCTGTGATGTGTGAACCGCACCCGCTATGTTTTTAACCGATTAAAGCTACGATTTGATGAAGATTTGGTGAGTGCCGCCCCTTTTTTTCTTTTTTCTTCTACCGACATTTGGCCATTCACTCAGGCAGAGCACCACTTGATTTTTTGCATGATTGCTGAGAGCAAGTCACCTGCACCGTACCACGTTTAGTAGTGCCGGCTGTGTTCTCTCCTTAGTATTGCGAATGGTTTGTTATTGTCCATATTGCTTCCTTCCCTGTCTAGATTTATTTTTCCATCACATCATACATTGTGTGTATGATGTGGCTCGCTGGGATCTCCTGCTATTTTTCTTATGATTACTGGTAGAATGACGCCCTTTCCGATCTCCATATTTATACCATTACCACTGTAAGTACACATTGAACACATGTAAGTAATCTTATTCGTATTAAATAAGCCGTATATGTTTATTTGGTGGGTGGTCTACACATTAGGTGGGTGGATTATGTATACACTTAAGGGTATTTAAACATTACCATATATGTTCACTTTAGCTTAACAAAGACTAGGATATAGTTGAAACGTTGCTGTTGTGTTTGATGCACCTTTTTGAATAAATTTCAAGATCTGGGAAAATGCTGCAGTCCCTTCTCCATTTTTATGCCTATGACCCTAAGCCGAGGTCTATAGCTGCGAGCACCATGATATAAATGGACTTACACCGAACTTGGTAAATGTGCTGCTGTTTTGTTCTAGTTGCCTCATACACTGCCCGTTTCCATGGTTACGACCACTCTGAAATCCAGCAGCGGTGGTCGTGCTTGCACACTAAAGGAAAAAGTGGCTGCCTCTCTGGTGGCCGAGACCGCGGGAGTGCACATAGGCTGTTTTAATTTTTTATTTTAATTACATGTAATTACAAAAATATATGTTATACATTTATGCATAAAAAAATCCAACATTTACAGAAAATTTGAATTTCTCTGCTTTTAAAACAGATGTTGATTCCTCGCAAAATAGTTATTAACATTCACCAGTCTACTTTATGTTGATATCATTTTGTATTTTTTGGGGGGATGTTAAAAGGGTTAGAATTTTGGAACCAATTTTTTACATTTTCAAGAAAATTTTAAAAATTGTCTTTTTTACGAACTAATTGAGGTCTAAAGTCACTTTAAGGTAGTTTCATAGTAGAAACCCATAAATGACCCCATTTTAGAAACTACACCCCTCAAATTATTCAGAATTGTTTGTTAAAACTTTGTTAAGCCTTTAAGGTGTTCCACAGAAATAAAAGCAAAATGGAGGAAAAATTCAAAAATGTCATTTTTGCCCAGATTTTCCATTTTAATCCATTTTATATGCAAAACAACCCCAATATGTATTACCCTGATTCTGCAGTTTACAGAAACACCCCATATGTGGATATAAATCTCTTAATGGGCACACGGCAGGGCGGAGAAAGAAAAGAGTGCAATATTGTTTTTGGAGGGCAGATTTTGCTGGAATGGTTTTCAGGTGCCATGTAATATTTGAAGAGACCCTGAGGTACCCCTAGAAAGGAAACCCCTAAAACATGACCACATTTTGGAACCCCTCAAGAAATTGATCGAAGGGTGAAGTGAATGTTTTGACCTAACAAGTGTTTCATAGAATTTTGAAACACTTGGCTGTGAAAATAAAAAATTACATTTAAATTCCAATAAAATGTTGTTTTAGCCCCAAATTTTTTATTTTACACAAGGGGTAAAAGGAGAAAATTAACTGCACAATTTGTTATACATTTATTCCCGAATACAGCAACACCCTATACGGTATGTGGTTGAAAACTGCTGTTTGGGGACTTGCCAGCGTTGAGAAAGGAAAGAATGGCATCAGGATTTTCTAACATGGAATTTACTGAAATAGTTTTTAGGGTTGATCGCTTTTTTATTTTTTGTTGACTGAGCTGTGTGGGAGCTTGTTTGTTGCGTGATGGGCTGTAGTTTTTTTAGGTTCCAATTGGGGTACAAATGACTTTTTGATCTCCTTTTATACCATTTTTTAGGAGGTGGGCAAAAATTGCAATTCTGTCAGTGTGTTTTATTTTTATTTTTTATGGGGTTCCTGATGCAGTATATATGATAATTTAATTATGTGGGTCGATATGGTTATGGTGATACCAAATGTATTTGTTTTTTTCATGTTTTACTACTTTTGCAGCATTTTTTTTAAATGAAAAAGTAATATTTTGCATCGCAATATACTAACATTCAAAACATTTTTATTTTTATGCCAACTTAGCTGTGTAAGGGCTTTTTTTGTGGGATTGGCTGAAGTACTTTCATACTTGTACTTATACTTTCATTTTTTAATCAATTATAAATAAGCGGATATGGGAAAAAGCTATTAATTTTTTCATTGAATTTTTTACATAAAAAAAAAAAATCTTTACACTTTTTTGTTATCAGGTCAAACTTGGTTCTTGACGATCCAGTGGGCCTGATGGCTGTATAGTACACTGCAATAGTCATCTATTGCGGTGTACAGTACTGTCAGTTACACTGACACACACACAACTGTGGCTTCAGTATATGGCAAGCCTGGAGGCCCTTTACATCAGTGATCAGTACTGCCTGCAGTCTGTAAGGTGTTAAACAGCCAACACTAATCTTGGGTGTTGAAGCAAAGTGTCAGCTCTATGTTACCCGCTACTGGTGGCTCAGTTCCAGAGCTGCTGCCATCTTCATACAGTAATGGCACACTGAGGGCCATGTGGGGGGCAGTAGGGGGCAAGATGGGGGCATTAGGGGCACAGTGGGAGTGTCAGGGGCACAAAGGGGGCATTGAGGACATACCTGCCTACAGTCTCTGATCTCCACAGTCACAAACTGTGGAAATCAGTGCCTGAAACCAGAACTATTGGGGCAACTATGCTCTGATTGGTTAGTCTGTACAGACTTACCAATTAAAGCGATCACTGACAAGGGATCACTCTGATTGGTCCCCTGCCGGCTGCTCCAGTGTCTCTGCTGTCCTTGACAGAGGAGACTCCGGGGCTGTGACACTTTATAGTGTCCCTGCCCCGGTTAGCAGTTCGGATGTAACTGTACGGCCAATTGCAGTAAGTTACATGTAATCTGGATGAACACTTACGTCCATTTTCGGCAAGGGGTTAAACTTTTCACTGGCAGAAAAAATAATAGGTGACACATCCAGCTCTATGTCTGCGGGAAGAAAAACTGAAGATTGCAGCTTTGAATAAGAAAGAGAGAATTCTGCCTTAGATTGAAAAATTATAAAATAAAATGAAATAAAATTAAAAGCAAATAAATAATGTAAAAGTTAAATTCGTAGCATCCCCTCCTTTTCAGGAAAGTGAGAATTTAGCACTTGCTCCATTTCTCCTGTACTTGTGGTCTGTTGTTTCATCCCAGCTTAGTTAAATCAATACATACTGAGGTCTTTCATGATAGACAGCTGCATCCTATGATCTCAGTCTGACCAGCAATTTAGAGCATCCTCTACTGCAGGGATCAGTAACCTCTGGCACGCCATCTTTTCAGAAACTACAACTTCCAGAATGCTTCATTCACTTCTAGGGGAGTTGAAATATCAGCCAAACATGTTTGCTTGCTGGAAGTTGTAGTTTCACAGCAGCTGGGGTGCCGATGGTTGCTGATCCCTGCTCTACTGTGTAGATAAGAGGTCACTCCTCACCTCTCTGGTTAACTTCTTGTGACAACTATCAAATCCCTCGTGGCCACTATACCTCCCCAAAATGCTCCTTTCTTTGTTTCTCTGCACTGAACCCTATGCATAGAGTACTGCTGAAAATATCATATATGAGGAGGTAGGAGAGCAGTAATAAATTTGCTCATTTAGTGATTAACTGCAGTCAGTGTTGGATTGAAGTTCTTGGGCCCACCAGAGAAAATGATTCTGAGGGCCCACCATCCATTTGTATAGGACCTTAAGGGCCCTGTTTAATTAGGGGTCCATTATTGTCAAAGCTTGGGCCCTCCGTAGGGTACTCTGGTGGGCAATTTTAACCCTGGCTGCAGTGCTATATACTCCCTGTCTACAAAATCTGTGTCATGCAGTTTCACACTGCTCTCCCCTACCTACTGTTTGTAAGAACTGGCATGGAGAAACCTATCACAAGCAGGAGGCAAGAGAAGCAAGCTGAAGCTGCATCACAAAGGAATATACAGAGAATCTAAAATGCGAGATAGGGGAAAGCAGTTCTATGTGACTGACCTTGCTGCCCCTAGAGAGCACTCCAAAAATCTAAAGGCCAGACATCAAATATAGGCTGTGTAAGGGGAACAATATCAGAGGGAAAGAAGGAGCTAAGTTCGCAGACAACCCATAAACAGAACACCAAATAAAACAAGTATACAAAGGGCATATGCAACGGACGGGTTTAGCGTCTGGGGTATCCCTTGCCCCATAGGAGGTTTCTATGAAATATGTCCCTCTTATAGAGCAAGTAAATGTGACGTCAACTGCGGTCAAGGCTCCCTTTGTAGATGGTTATGTTGGTACCCAGAGGTAGGATTGCCAGAGTGGTGCAGTGTGGCCTACAATCTCTGTAGATGTTATGTATACATGTCACAGTGTTCCTACCTAGATATCCGTATATCCCAGACGTGATGTGGTCCGAAGCAGTGCAAAAGGGGGTAGTTGAACTTAGATGACGAACAAGTGGAATAAATGGAGTCCAGATTTTGTAGTAACGTTGAACAGTTGCTTTTACTTGGGATAAATTGGTAATCAAACAGCTTCCAAACGATATCTTGGTCATCAGCAGGTATTGGCTTAACTTTGGCAGGCAAATACTTCTCTGCAACAATCTCAGCTGTGCTATGTGTTGTCTCTCTCAACTCTGCTATGCTTGGCTGTATAAATAGGAAACTCTTCCTCTTCTGCTGGAACTTAAGTTAGCTCTAATCTGTAGTCTGTCTATTACTATAGAATCCTAGGAACTTCTTTTCCTGGTGGTGAGTACTTCAAGCTTCGGCTCAGCTTGGCTGAAGGCAATGCAAGCCCAGGACGGGATACGCAACCATGTAGATATCACAGGAAGGGCCTGCAGGCTTAGCAGAGCAGACAGTGCTCTGCTAGCCGACACACAATCTCTCCCTAAGGCTACTTTCACACCTGCGTTAGGTGCGGATCTGTCTTGTATCTGCACAGACGGATCTGCACCTATAAATGCAAACGCTGGTATCCGTTTAGTACGGATCCATCTGCATAACTTAGTAAAAAAAATAATCAAAGTCTAAGTGTAAGTCAAACGGATCCGTCCAGACTTACATTAAAAGTCAATGGGGGACGGATCTGTTTACAATTGCATCATATTTGTGTCAATGTAAACGGATCCGTCCCCATTGACTTACATTGTAAGTCAGGATGGATCCGTTTGGCCCCGCACCGCCAGGCGGACACCAAAATGCTGCAAGCAGCGTTTTGGTGTCTGCCTCCAGAGCGGAATGGAGGCTGAATAGAGGCAAACTGATGCATTCTGAACGGATCCTTATCCATTCAGAATGCATTAGGGCTAAACTGATCCGTTTGGGGCCGCTTGGGAGAGCCTTAAAACGGATCTCACAGGCGGACCCAGAAATGGCAGTGTGAAGGTAGCCTAAGGAGGGTGGACTAGACACGACTTGTCCCCACGGAGGGGAAGGATAAACTGCTCACTAACTTACTAACCCCTCCCTCTCTAGAGAGGTCTGGAAGGGAACAAGGAGGTTCATCCCCAGGGAAGCTAATACTGCCAATGTTGCCACCATCTGCTGGTAGAACAGGCAATTACATAAGCATAACAGTTTCAAAAATTAATATGCACATAGGAGATGACAAGAGGAACATTAGATGTTATACATTAGCACATAAGAAACGGTAGCAAAGTGCCAAAAAGAAGTGGTAATAACACTTTGGGACATTACACATACACAACAGCCTCTACATTATCAATTAATAATGCAATTATTGTGATGCATTATATAAACACATAAAATAACTGAAGTGGTACTTAAATAAAATAGTCTAACGCTGTAGTAAAATTCCACATTATATTGCATTTCTGAGCTGTTCTGTCCTCTGAAGAGTCTTTCTTCAATGTACACATGAAGTGTGGGACACCAACTGTCTGGCCTAATTATTTGAAAGGGTTTTCAATTTTTGTGGGCCTTTTGTGGGTGGCCCTTCATAGGGAATCATACTTACCTGGTCTTTGCTGCTAGGTTCTGGCTCCATCTCATTCCCGCCACTGCTGCAGCACTCTGATCCCAGCATGTAAAGATCCAATTCAACGGCTGCTGAAGCCAATCACTGGCCACAGCGGTGATGCATGAGTTTAACTGACCTAAGGGAGCTATTTTACCACTGACTACAGTGGCCATCACTCTGGATGTTGACACCCGTGGACAGGAGTGTTGCAGCAGCAGCAGTGGAGCATAGAAGCCAGACCTAGAACCTAGCAGCGGGCAGCAGGTAAGTATGCTTCCCTTCATAGGTCTGCCCACCGGGGAGGGGTTCTGCCTGAAAGTCCCTAAAGACAGAAAACCCCTTTAAAGAGGTTTGCAATAATGCTAGTTATTTGGACCACAGGAGATACTTGAAATAACCAGCTTATTATAATAAAGAACTGCTGATTAGAAGGATTAACTCTAACTCACCTACTGTGTCCTTCTCTCATACCATGTAGATTGTAAGCTCTCATGGGCAGGGCCCTCTCTCCTTCTGTACCAGTCTGTAACTCGTCTTGTTCATGTTTAGTGCAATTGTCTGTATTATGTATGTAATACCCCTTTTCATATGTACAGCGCTATGGAATGAATGGTGCTTTAAAGGGAGTCTGTCACCACATTTCAGCATATTAGACCGATCAAATAGGGTTATATGATCCACCCAGAACAAAAAAAACGGTACCTTTGTTGTAGAAAACTGACTTTTCTTTTAGCCGAAAATGAACTTATAAGATTATGTTATGAGCCCTCTCAAGTGCCCAGGGCGGTCTCTCAATCCTCGGAGCCCCAGGCAGCACCTCCTAAACGATTCATAACCCCGCCCTCCGTGTGCCTCTGCCCGCCCGTTTACTCCCCTCCCCTGTCCTTTTCCACTGCGGCTGTGCGGTCCAAATCGTAGCGGGCGCATGCGCAGAAGGTATTGCGATGCCCTGACAGGAGCGGGCATCGCATTGCGCATGCGCCCGCTACGATTTGGACCGCACAGTCGCAGTGGAAAAGGACAGGGGAGGGGAGTAAACGGGCGGGCAGAGGCGCACGGAGGGCGGGGTTATGAGCCGTTTAGGAGGTGCTGCCTGGGGCTCCGAGGATTGAGAGACCGCCCTGGGCACTTGAGAGGGCTCATAACATAATCTTATAAGTTCATTTTCGGCTAAAAGAAAAGTCAGTTTTCTACAACAAAGGTACCGTTTTTTTTGTTCTGGGTGGATCATATAACCCTATTTGATCGGTCTAATATACTGAAATGTGGTGACAGACTCCTTTTAATAATAAATAATAATAATTCCTTTATTACCAATTTTTCTAACATGTCATGGTCATTTATTGACCTCTTGGGCTCATTGAAGAGTAGATTAGTAATAGAAGGAAGGGAGAATATTTTTTTCTCAGCCACACTGACCATCTCCCAACACTCCAATTCACTTCCTATCTATCCTGCATTAATCCTAAAAGGAAAATGTGCAGAATTATGATTAGTGTGCATCCTCAGGGGTTGGCATTCATCATGCGGGCATTCACTTTTAGTTACACCCAGGGGTGCACCATCAATGAGGCCAGGAGAGACCTCAGGCAGCACCAAGTAGGGGCAAGAGGGGGGCAGCGGAAGGGCCATGGGCAATGAACACTTTCATTGTGGCCAAGGGGTTAGCTTAAGAAATTGGGGGGGAGGCGGCGCCATTTCAAATTTCGCCTCAGGCAGCAGAAAGTCTAGGTGCATCGCTGGACACCATAGGGTGTTCCATGACCATTTAAACAAATTTGTAGGCCAGTTATGTGGACCACCTCACTGATGCATGGCAGTGCTTGCCCACATGACTGACACAGTATAAAACCGGTTGCTTGTATCCACCACTAGGGGGCACTCTGTGCATAGGAATTTATACCATTACCACTGATATCAATGAAAGCTGTACATAACATCTTTGCACTGAGCTACTGTATCCCTAGTGGTGGCTACCAGAAAATGTAGTAAATCTATGTCAGAAACAGGAGAATCAGATTCTCCCCCAGGGCCCCATAGAAGTCAAGTGGTCTGGCTCCCTGGTAGTTAACTCAATGATGTTAAATGGGTTATCCGACCCCTGAAATGCTCCCCCATATGCACAGGCCCCTCACACACAATGTAGTTACCTGGCTCCCCGGCACTCGAATCGCTTCTAAAGTCCGCACGCACGACCACCGCTGCATCTCCCTGACTAGCCTCCCTCGTGTCAACCACAATGCTAGGAAGACTCGTCCTTGTCACTGCCTGCCATCGACTGCCCCTTTTCATCCGCGCGACAGGGAGATGCAGCGGCAGCCGTGCGGGCTTCAGGGGAGACAGGTAAGTACATTGTGAGTGAGGGGCCCGGGCATGGGGGGGCGGCATTTCAGGGGTTGGATGACCCCTTTAAAAAAATAAATTTTAAAACAACCTATTATGAAATTCTGATATATCAGCCTACATGTCGAGATTCAAAATGGCTGCCTCTCTGTATAGGCAATGGATCCACAAGTATTAATTATTTCAAAGCATACATTTAGAATATGAACATAAGCAATGTTTCCTGTTGATTCGCCATGCATAGTAATGCGGCACCTCAAAACATTAAACTGCAAGCGAACTCAACTAAATAAATACAGAGATTAATTCAGCTCTCCAACACTTCTCAATGAACCACATCCCTTTATTCTCACTCTTATGCTCCTTTCTCCCTCCCTCTCTCCTTCACTCGCTGGGTTTTCTTTCTTTGGCTCTGTCTTTGCAACATTTCAAGGTTAAAAACGCGTTGGCCACACAATAGTGGATGTGTAAGATTAGCTAGTAAAAATATGTTAGGAGGAGAAAAGCTAAATGTATTAAGAACAAACAAAATATATAAAAAAGAAAGAAGTTAGAGTCTTTTCTTAAATCTGAGAACAGAAGCAAAACCTCCCTTGATCCTTTATCTCGCTGTAACCACATAAATAACTAAAGAAATATATATATTTTTGAATTCACAGAGGGCCTACATTTTATAAAGCTGTTTTTTTTTATTATTATTTTTCTTTGCCTTTCATCAGATTTCTCTTTTCTTTCTCTCTCTTTTTGTATTTCAAAGCTGGCAGTTCAGTAAATGAAGGAGACAGCATCATCTCTGTTCTTGGTAAAGGAATCAATGCTAATCCTATTTATGGAGACTTATCACCTCTGCCAGAAACTGCAGGGAAAAAAAAAATGGCAATGGAGGGAAGGAAAAAAAAATAAAAAATAAAACGGAGTTGTCAAAATCAGAGAAATAGGGCGTGAGCAAGGAGAGAGGAGGAAGGAAGAATTGGAATATAGGAAAAATACTAATTTGTATTATGAATACTCTGAATAGAGCCGAATTATTTACGAAAAAGGCATTTAGGAAAGTTGTCGCGGACCATGACAATATAATTCTCTGTTTAGAAATCAGTTGAGCAATATAATTTTTTTTAAGAATGTATCAAGATTTCTTAAGAGTTTATGCAAGGGGTGTTTCGATTATTTAGCCATGTAGTTGAGCTAAGCCTGGTTTTGCAGTGCACTGCGTTGGAGAGACTTTGCTGCATGAATATATTTACAGAGTAGTAAAAATACATAAGGAGCTCAAGTACAGCAAGAGATATTATAAAACAGACAACATAAGACTTGGCCTTAATCTCTTCAAAAATGACATATAATGTATAAAAAGTATAAACCATGCTCACCCCCAACCAGGAACCTGCCCAGATCTGCAGGGGGTCGTTTTTGAAAGCAGGCTGAGAGCAGGCATTATTTTTTTATTTTGCTGCCTTGTATCAGTGTAACAGCAGCTGCTTCCTTAAGGGCCGGCGCGCGTTACTTCCTGGACTTTATGGTTTAGGTCATGTGATCTCGCTGACCTATCCTAGCCCTCCTGCGCATATATAAGTGGCTCAGCCCTCTTCCCAGATGCCTCAGTGTCAATGTCTTTGTGTCCTGCTAAGGTTCCTGGTTTCCACCTGCCCTGACCTTTTGCCTGTCTGACTACACCTCTGCCTCATCCTTCGGTCTTGCACCTCTGGAACCTTTCTCAGGTACCTCCTGGTCCGCCTGGACGAGCTGTCTCATGTGCCTATCCTCCTCAAGAGGTAGCGACCTGGTGTTCCCCTCGGGAAAGTCTATCCCCACCATCAGGGGTACTGTGAAGATCCAGGGGTTCACTTAGACAACGACCTTAGAGGAGGTAGGCCACGTGGCACAGTGGGTTCAAATAAGTCCATCTCCACATACCCTCACATACTGGAGTATGTACTGAATGTATACTGTGGTGAGCACCCTGCTAAATACACTAGCCTACTGGAAATCTCCAAGTAAAATGGATACACTTAGTTAAATGGGTTGTCCGGGTTCAGAGCTGAACCCAGACATATCTCCATTTTCACCCAGTCAGCCCCCCTGATATGAGCATCAGAGCATTTCATGCTCCGATGCTCTCCTTTGCCTGCGCTGAATCGAGTAGGACAAGGGCCTTTTCTAGAGATCCGGTAACATACCGGGCTCTCCATGAGGAAAGCTAGGTGGAGGCTTCCACCTAAGGCCTCATGCACGTGGTCGTATTGCCGTGTGCACCCAGCATCACGGATGCGGACCCTTTCTCTTGAATAGGTCCGCAATCCGGGAGATGCAGTGCAGAACGGAAGCACTGATGACAAGCCCACAGAAGCACTACTGCTTCCGTGGTGTTTCTGCCCGTGCCTCTGCACCGCCAAAAACTAGAACATGTTCTATTTTTTTACAGTGCGGCCAGATTACGGACCTTTTCAGGTTGAATGGGTCTCTATTCTTCCCGATCGCTGCACGAATGTTGCCCGTGCATTGGGGACCTCAATTTACAGTCCACACAACGGCCATGTGCATGAGCCCTAAGAGTGAGCATGGTGACATCAGCGGCACTAATCGCAGGCTTTAGCGCTGCACTAGCCGGTAAAATGGCTAGGGCAGCGCTAAAGCCCGCCCTTCAGTACCTTTGATGTCAATATTAACAAACAGCCATTGCCCTGCACTAGGCACATCATAATTTATCAGTTTGGCCAAATATTTCTTTAAAGAGGTTTTCCTTAAGGCCACATTAACACGACCGTAGTGTTTTGCAGATCCGCAAAACAAAGATACCGGCCTATGTGCAATTTGCGGACTGCAGATGCAGCCGCTATCATAGAAAATGCTTATTCTCGTCCACAATTGTGGACATAAATAGGACGAGCTCAATTTTTTTGGGCTGGGTGCAGAACGGAACTACGCACACAGTGTGCTGTCCGCATCTTTTGTGGCCCCATTAATATAAATGAGCCCACACCCGTTCTGTAAAATTCTGGTATGGATGCGGACTCATTCATACGGTCAATTTCTCTGCTTTTAAAACAGATAGTGATACCTCATATAATAGTTATTACTTTACATTTCCTATATGTCTACTTCATGTTTGGATCATTTTGTGAATGCCATTTTATTTTTTAGGGATGTTAGAAAGCTTAGAGGTTTAGAAGCAAATCTTGAAATGTTTCTAAAAATTTCCAAAACCCACTTTTTAAGGACCATTTCAGGTCTGAAGTCACTTTGTGAGGCTTACATAATAGAAACCACCCACAAATTTCCCCATTTTAGAAACTCTATCCCTCAAGGTATTAAAAACTGATCATAATGCTGTATGGCCACATGGCAGGGCGCAGAAGGAAAGGAACGCCATATGGTTTTTGGAGGGCAGATTTCACTGGGATAATTTTAACTTGCCATGTCACATTTGAAGACCCCTGATGCACCCCTAAAAAAAGTGACCCCATTTTGGAAACTACGGGATAAGGTGGTAGTTTTGTTGGTACTATTTTAGGGTACAGATGATTTTTTGTTCCTCTATATTACACTTTTAGTGAGTCAAGGTAATAAAAAAAATAGCTGTTTTTATTTTTTGTTTTTTACAACGTTTATCTGACAGGTTAAATCATGAGCTATTTTTATAGAGCAGGTTGTTATGGACGCAACAATACCAAATATAACTAATATTTTTGGTTGTTTGTTTCAGTTTTACATAATAAAGCATTTTAAAAAAAAAATATTTTTGGTGTCTCCATATTCTGAAAACCATATTTATTTATATTTTTGGGCGACTGTCTGACTGTAGGGGCAGATCTTTTTTGGTATGAGATGACGGTTTGATTGGTACTATTTTAGGGTGCATATGACTTTTTGATCGCTTGCTCTTACACTTTTTGTGATGTAAGGTGACAAAAAAATTGCTTTTTTGACACTGTTTTATTTTATTTTTGAAGGTGTTCACCTGAGGGGTTAGATTATGTGATATTTTTATAGAGCAGGTCGTTACGCATGTGGCAATACCTGATATGTATACTTTTTAAAATTGATTTAAGTTTTACACAATACAAGCACTTTTTACACAAAATGTTTTAGTCTCCATATGCTGAGAGACATAGTTTTTTTTTTTTTTGGGGGGGGGGGGGGGGGGGCAATTGTCTTAAGTAGGGGCATATTTTTTGTGATGTAAGGTGACAAAAAAAATTGTTTTTTTTACACCGTTTTTTTTTTTATGGTGTTCACCTGAGGGGTTAGGTCATGTGATATTTTTATAGAGCAGGTAATTACATATTCTGGCAATACCTAATATGTATACCTAATATATATAACCCATCGGGCTGCATTCTCACACATCAGGTCCCCGCCAAAGCAGCACGGGGACCTGATGCGCTCCTTCACCCGCCACAAACCACTTCTATGTCGCGGTCAGCGCTGAACGTGGCATAGAAGGGGTTAATCTGCCGGCATCGTCGGCGGATACAGCAGGGGCCCGGATACCTGGGACTGCCGGACCGCTGCAGTGATCGGGCGGGCGCGGCAGAATGCGTTCTGGCACAGCATCCTTCACCGTACATGCACAGAATTTTGAATTAAGGGATTAAAGGGGTTTTCTGTTTTCCATCAACATCCTTTACAGTAATCATTTATGAAGGGAGCTGTAATTTTGTAATGTATTTTTTTTACCTTTATTTCTCCTATCTTCCATTCTGGGCTGTGGTCACATGACCATGTCCATAGGACTCTTTCTTATTTACTGTAATGTTATGTCCATGGGTATGTCCGTGATAGGGGGGTGACTATGTAAATAGCTGGTGGGAGGAGCTATAAACTAGTTGGGCAGTGTTATGGGAAGTGATAGTAGAGTGTCTATGTGACAAGCTGGATAGAAGGAGCTATAATCTAGCAGGGTATTGTTAGGGGCAGTGATGGAGCTGTGACAGAGAAAGGAGAAGTGCATCATGGGTTTGGTTGGATACAGAACAGAAAGTGCTACATATGGGATGGAAGCAACCAGAGGGATTTCTTTACATTGTGAAACCTGGGTCAGCAAAGCCCAAATTGAAAAAACCTTTAACATAGCAACATAGTATATACTGCCGAAAAAAGACATTTGTCCATCCAGTTCGGCCTGTTATCCTGCAAGTTGATCCAGAGGAAGTAAAAAAGAAAAACATGAGAGGTAGAAGCCAATTTTCCCCACTGAAGGGGAAAAAAATTCCTTCCCGACTCCAATCAGGCAATCAGAATAACTCCCTGGATCAACGACCCCTCTCTAGTAGCTATAGCCTGTAATACTATTACACTCCAGAAATACATCCAGGCCCCTCTTGAATTCCTTTATTGTACTCACCATCACCACCTCCTCAGGCAGAGAGTTCCATAGTCTCACTGCTCTTACCGTAAAGAATCCTCTTCCATGTTTGTGTACAAACCTTCTTTCCTCCAGACGCAGAGGATGTCCCCTTGTCACAGTCCTGGGGATAAACAGATAATGGGATAGATCTCTGTACTGACCCCTGATATATTTATACATAGTAATTAGATCTCCCCTCAGTTGTCTTTTTTCTAAAGTGAATAACCCTAATGTTGATAATCTTTCAGGGTACTGTAGTTGCCCCAGTCCAATTATTACATTAGTTGGCCCTCCTCTGGACCCTCTCCAGCTCTGCTATGTCTGCCTTGTTCACAGGAGCCCAGAACTGTACACAGTACTCCATGTGTGGTCTGACTAGTGATTTGTAAAGTGGTAGGACTATGTTCTTATCACAGGCATCTATTCCCCATCACGGGGGTGTCAATATTAGACTGGTGGAGATATGACTTTCACCCCATTCAACAGCCTATCAGCAGTTTGATGGATGTCATTCATCGTTTTCCTGACACATCTCTGTGATACAAGCAGAAAATGTGAATGGGAGCGAGCTGCAATGCCAGGCACAGTTGCTACTACAAGTATGGAGCAGTGTAAATAATGAAGGGGACACGACACTCAACAGATTGCAGCTGCCCCTTCAAACAGCTGATCAATGGGAAGTGACAAGAATTGGACCTTCACCAATCTTAAATTGATTTCATATCCTAAGGAATCAAATCAAAATAACATATTGTCCAATAAAAATTCTTCTGATTTGTCTGGCCTACAAATGGCACATACAAAAATAGTTTCAGACATTTTTTTAAATTTTTTATTACTGAACAGTCCTGCTTTTTGAAATGTCAACCCCAACCTGCAGTACCTGTTGAAAAAATGATACTCACCTGTTCCCCACTGCTCCATTCTGGCGGCTTCATCTGTTTTCCAGTATACATCCTGTAAACTTCTGGAATGATGGGTGTAAATACAGTAAAATACAGTAAAATGTATTATTGTATGTCTTATTATTATGTACTCACCTAGACCCATTCTCCCGATGAATGGAGCACATCCCGCTCTCCCCAGCTGTAGCGATGCAGTGAAGTAATTATCCTCAGCCCCTACGCCCTTCTTCTCCATCCAACAGGCAATGTCACTGCATCGTGTCTGCTGCAGAGAGCACGGCTGGGAATGTGGCCCTGGTCGTAATGGATGACAGACATCCATTGCGACCTTGGCCTTGCCTGGGCACATACACAGTAGTCATTATTACCGTGTGGGTGTACTGGCAGTAGGGAGGCCACTTTCACAACCCTAGAAATTACAAGGAAGAGGTATAAGGGGAGAAAACTACAACTCCCAGCATATCCAGGCTGATATGTGATATCAGAGGACATTACAGTGAGGCAGAATAAGAGCAGAGAACTACAATTCCCAGCACGTCCAGGCTGATATTATGTGATATCAGAGGACATTACAGGAAGGCAGAATAAGAGCAGAGAACTATAGTACTTTACATGCCGTGAAGTAGACAGTAGGAAGCATTGGTGCTTTCTAGATCAGATGGTGTTGAGCCCTTTTTCCTACTTACTGACAGGAGCCCACTACAGCTTTTGGAACCATGTTTTACTAGGGGTCCATTATTGTGTACAGCCCACCAGAGGATCTTCTGGTACTCTGGTGGGCCAGTCTGGAACGAGATATGAGGAGAGAACTACAACTCCCAGCACATACAGGCTATTATGGGATATCTGAGGACATTACAGGAGGTGGTATGAGAAGGGAACTATAAATCCCAGCATGTCCAGGCAATTATCATATATGAGAGGACATTACAGGGAGGAGACATAAGAGGTGACAACTACAACTCCCAGCATTTCCCTTGCACTTACATTGAATACATGCTTATTCACTTTCTTCTCCTCCACACAAAGCTGGGTCCCCTCATGTCACATGACATCATCATAGGTCCTCACCTGCCCTTTGCCTCTCCACAGCTGAGCTCCTCCCCCTCTGCACTGACCCCATGACAGTGATGTCATAACAGGTCCTTCAGGTCTTGAAGAGCACTCTTCCTACATATATGCCTCTGCGGGCCCCACATTAGTCACTACCACTGCTACCACAGTAATTCCACCCATCTCACCCCATTGATCCCCTTCTGCTGCTGTTATGCTGCTATGCCAGTACGTATTTCTATCCGCTTTCTGGTCCCCATACAGGATATTACTGGAAATACTCAAGATGCAGCGATGATGCACTTAGGGTATGACCACATGGTTATGCTTGCCAACGTTTCAGTTAGTAAAATCGGGGTATATAAACCTCGCTCCCAGGAACACCCCAACCTCGACTGGTAACCCCCACTTATGGGCGAGTTTGTGTTAGCCCCACCCATTGTCAGCCCGGAAAAAACTAATTTGCCGGGACTGTTTCTGTAAATCAGGGACAGTCCCGTTAAATTCAGAACAGGTGGCAAGTATGCATGGTCAGGTTTCTTGATGACATTTTGGAAGCCAAAATCAGGAGTGTACGCAAATTCTCCTGTTTCTTTATTTTAATACTCTCCTGGTATCAGCTTCCAAAACTGCACGCAAAAACCTGACTGTGTGACCGTACCCTTACATGTATTCCCTGTGGACTGGATACATATAGATCCCTTTTCCCTATATTCATCTACAGTCACACATATATATTGTAAAGTGTAATTGTGTGCAGGCACAACATCCCGAACCCTGCACAGAATATGGAGAAATGTGCCTGCAATCAGCATAAAGTACACCGGATGTGTATTTGTATACCTATCAGACAGTTTACAGCACTGCTCTGTCCCAGATTAATACTAAATGGTCCATGCTGGAAAATGCTATTTTTTTTGTTTTGTTATTTTTTTTCCCTAGAAGCGTCAGGATCCAGAAAGGACATACACGGCCCCCCTCTATGTTTATCAGGTTGAGGGCACTGTATTTTGATGTCAATAAGCAATTTTTCTAGCTCGTCTCCGGTCTGACCCTTTTAATCCATCAATATATTATTAGAGATAAAATTGCCGGAGACCCCTGCTGCACTAGCAAGATAAATGGCGCCTCTGAAGTCAGGCATTAAAGAGCAGATTAAGGCCTTGTGATGCTTCTTTCTCTGCTCTTCTGTCCAAGCTATCACACAGAGTGACAAGAAAGAAAAATAATGAACTCTGGCCGGGGGAAGACAGAAAAGGGGGGAAGGAAAAGAAAAAAATAACAGAGAGAGAGAAAGATTGTATTCAGTGCCTTCCCTTCTTTCCCCCTGACGCTGCCAGAATGACATTCGCTCTCTGCAAGAGCAGAGCTGTGACTCCTAGGCAGTAAGCATTCCTGTATAGGCACCTATATAGTCACATGCACACACCAGCCTGTGCACAGTTTCATGGACTATAATATATAATAGCAAAAACAAATACAATGCTACAGCAATCTGCAAACACAAATAATCAAGTAAATGAATCAGTGCCATGCTCACTATAGAAAATGTACTAATGCTAAGGCTACGTTATGAATGTGAAATTCTTAGCAAATACATTTTGTATAAAATTATTTGTGCCTGTCCGCCAGCGTCAAGGTGATCTCTTTAGGACAGGAACCAACACTAGATACTACCTCTGCTGGTGCTATACTGGTCTCCAGTAAATTCAGGGAATGCAGGTTCCACATGCATGCTGAGCCTACTCTGGATTTCACCTCTCCTGTATAAAGAAATGTAAGGCCTTTTCACACTTGCGTTGTGCCATTACGGTTTTGAGATCCAGCATAAAAAAATCTATGTCAGTCAATAGTGACAGATCAGTTTTTTTTTGTTAGCTAAAAAACCGGATCAGACACCCATTGACTTAGAATAATTTTCATAGTGGATACGGTTTGCCCAGTTTTAATTAAATACAACCTCGTCCAGCCAAAATGGATGCATCCGGACGTATTCAATAGCACGGATCCATTTAATTCCAGTTTTGAGATCCTCTGCTGGATCTCAAATCCGGAATGCCACAACGCAAGTGTGAAACAGGCCTAATTTATACACAGGGTACTGTGTCACATCAGATATTTATGGAACATGTAACATTACGTGCACATCACAGTAGGACCATAGCTAAATAAATATACATGATCTCTCATCAAGATTGTAAAACTCCTTAAAGGGAACCTGTCACCGGGATTTGGGGTATAGAGCTGAGGACATGGGTTGCTAGATGGCCGCTAGCACACCCGCAATACCCAGTCCCCATAGCTCTGTGTGCTTTTATTGTGTAAAAGAACCGATTTGATACATATGCAATGTAACCTGAGATGAGTCAGAGCTTAAAAATATGACTCTTCTCTGGTCACACAAGTAAGATATGACTCTTTTATGTTAATTTGCATATGTATCAAATTGTTTTTTTTACACAATAAAAGCACACAGAGCTATGGGGACTGGGTATTGCGGATGTGCTAGCGGCCATCTAGCAACCCATTTCCTCAGCTCTATACACAAAATCTCGGTGACAGGTTCCCATTAAAAGCAATGTCCAGCCAAGAACTGAAGACTCCAGTCTGGTCCAGTCTGTGCAGGTAAGACAGTGGTCCAGACTATATCAAAAGTACATAACGTGGGAATCAAGATCACACCTCCCCTGTGCCAGACTTTGAGTACCCCAAAAAATAAATGCAATCAGCTCACGGCCTTTGTCAGTTCTCGGTGCATGGATCCTTAGGAGAAGCAAATCCACTGTAGAAAGAAAGTAGCGGGTCCAGCACTCAGGTCTTGAATAAAACCATGAACATTTTATTTCAAATATTTTAAAAACGTCCAGCAGGACATCTCCCCACACCAGTCAACGCATGACATGAGTAAGAACTGAGTACAGTCTGAAATGTGTTGACTGCTTTATGCTATTTTGGACTCTTTTTTTTATATTTGAAATAATTTGGTTTTAATAAAATGGTTTTATTTAAAAAAATTGTGAGTATTTCATTATGTACAAAGCAGGACACGTGGTTATGGAACCCAGGCTGGAAAAGCAGCACACTAAGTTTGAATTCATTGGAATGACTGCATAGACCAGACCAGCATTATCTATCCCATGTGAGCAACAGATAATCTGATGAAAGAGACTTCTGTGGGTTAACAAGGTGAAGATATCAAAGAGTAGAGATGAGCAAATTTTTTGAGAATTGTTAGCGGTCCTATTCTCACAAATTGGTTGTCAGAATTTATTCAGGTCCAAATAAATTCAGCCAGAATCAAAAGTGCCCAAATTTCCCTGAAAAGTCATGTATGGCACTCTGAGGTCTCCTAGGATTGTATTTGACACCTTTCAAGCTAATGTCAAAGTAATAGCGACATATATGACTATGGGTAAACAGCTGGCAGTGGGTGGCAACAGCCTGTCTAATAGCACACTGCACTGTCGGATTTTTAACCACTTGCCAAATGCCCATTGAATATATAGGTCGAGACACTTTTAAAACATTGTTGCAGAGACCGCTGCTGCATGCTTATTGTCATTGACAGTAAGGCTCCTCTTACTGTGCATACATAGCGCTTCCTATTTTGTTCCCAGTGGTCATGTGATTGTTGCAGCTGGATGATTGCGGGAGCTGTTGGGTCTTAGCAGACCCAGATCAGCTGTGCAAAGAAATTGTGCAAGCTTGTACAACCTCTCTGAGGGTTGTATTCCTCCTGCACCTGGGGATGATATGTCAGCCTCACTTACAGGAGAAATTAGCAATAAAAAAGTAGTGTTAAATATGTCTTGTATGACCTATCCTATATTAATATATAAAAAGCCAACAACCCCTTTAAGCATCCAGGAATATAGGGGTGCATTTTTCCAGTTCTTTTGCAGGTACAAATGCTCATTTGCAGTGTACCACTGCCTCTGCAGAAGGATGCTGCAGAACTCCCCAGGGAGAGATTTATCAGACTGGTGCAAAGTAGAACTGGCTTAGTTGCTCATAGCAACCAATCAGATTCCATCTTTCACTTTTCCAAAGGAAATGTGAAAAATGAAAAGTTAACTCTGATTGGTTGCTATGGGCAACTAAGCCAGTTTTACTTTACACCAGTTTGATAAATCTTTCCCCAAATCTTTTACAGGTCCTCCATACCATGTGCCTTTCATAATATTGGTGTCTTGTGAGGCAGAGGGACCATTTTGTGTCTACGGGCACCAAGTATGCTGTGCAAATGCTTCCTCTGCACCCAGGGGCGTAGCTAAAAGCTCATGGGCCCTGGTGCAAGAGTTCAGCTTGGGCCCCCGTCCCTCAGTGCTTGTTGGCAAGGGGCAGGGGAGCACATAGCCTTCCTGCTGCTAGAGGCAAACATTGAAAGGGCACCCCTCATGCAAAATTCTTAACCTAACCCCTTCCCTTCAGCCAGAGGTGTAAATTGATCAGTAAGCACTTTCTATAATGCCAGTGTCTTATTTGGCACAAGGGTCTTTGGGCCCCCTCAGGCTCCTGGGCCCGGTAGCGACTGTTACCTCTGCACCCCCTATAGCTACGCCCCTGTCTGCACCCCTTATCACCATAATCTCCCTCTAACTTTCCCCATATACTGCGGAGCAGGCATGCTCAACCTGCAGCCCTCCAGCTGTTGCACAACTACAAATCCCAGCATGCCCGAACAGTCTACAGCTATCTGCCTACACCAGGGCATTGTGGTAATTGTAGTTTTACAACAGCTAGAGGGCCGCAGGTTGGGCATGTCTGCTGTAGCGTGTAAGCTGTGGTTGTTACCCGAAATGCAGGGTTCATCAGGAAGGGGCCATCTTTGATTAATTTCAATTACAATTCAACTATCCTCAATTGCAAATGATTACTACAGATAAGGGCAGGTTCTCATCAGCGTTAGCAATTCCATTATTGCTTTCTGTTATAACATAGTTATACTGAAGAATAACCGAATTGTAAGATGGAATTCAAAACGGAACCCCGTATTGATCCGTCATAATGGAGGTCTATGGGCAAGAATAACGGATCCGTCTTGTTTACTTTATGCAGAACAGAAAAAAAAAGTCCTGGATAACTGTTCGAGGAGTCCACAACAGTAACCACTTCCTAGGCTAATGACGCCATGTTCATCAGTCACATGGCCTATTTGCAGCTTAGTCCCATTCAAGTGAATAGGCTTGACTGCCATACCAAGCACAGCCATTATACAGTCGTGGCCAAAAGTTTTGAGAATACATAAATATTGGAAATTGGAAAAGTTGCTGCTTAAGTTTTTATAATAGCATTTTGCATATACTTCAGAATGTTATGAAGAGTGATCAGATGAATTGCATAGTCCTTCTTTGCCATGAAAATTAACGTAATCCCCCAAAAAAACCTTTCCACTGCATTTCATTGCTGTCATTAAAGGACCTGCTGAGATCATTTCAGTAATCGTCTTATTAACTCAGGTGACAATGTTGACGAGCACAGGGCTGGAGATCATTATGTCAGGCTGATTGGGTTAAAATGGCAGACTTGACCTGTAAAAAGGAGGGTGATGCTTGAAATCATTGTTCTTCCATTGTTAGCCATGGTGACCTGCAAAGAAACGCATGCAGCCATCATTGCGTTGCATAAAAATGGCTTCACAGGCAAGGATATTGTTGCTACTTTTCAGGGCGCCCAAGAAAGTCCAGCAAGCGCCAGGATCGTCTCCTAAAGAGGATTCAGCTGCGGGATCGGAGTGCCACCAGTGTAGAGCTTGCTCAGGAATGGCAGCAGGCAGGTGTGAGCGCATCTGCACGCACAGTGAGGCGAAGACTTTTGGAAGATGGCCTGGTTTCAAGAAGGGCAGCAAAGAAGCCACTTCTCTCCAAAAAAAACATCAGGGACAGATTGATCTTCTGCAGAAAATATGGTGAATGGACTGCTGAGGACTGGGGCAAAGTCATATTCTCAGATGAAGCCTCTTTCCGATTGTTTGGGGCATCAGGAAAAAGGCTTGTCCGGAGAAGGAAAGGTGAGCGCTACCATCAGTCCTGTGTCATGCCAACAGTAAAGCATCCTGAGACCATTCATGTTTGGGGTTGCTTCTCATCCAAGGGAGTGGGCTCACTCACAATTTTGCCCAAAAACACAGCCATGAATAAAGAATGGTACCAAAACACCTTCCAACAGCAACTTCTTCCAACAATCCAACAACAGTTTGGTGAAGAACAATGCATTTTCCAGCACGATGGAGCACCGTGCCATAAGGCAAAAGTGATAACTAAGTGGCTCGGGGACCAAAACGTTGACATTTTAGGTCCATGGCCTGGAAACTCCCCAGATCTTAATCCCATTGAGAACTTGTGGTCAATCCTCAAGAGGCGGGTGGACAAACAAAAACCCACAAATTCTGACAAACTCCAAGAAGTGATTATGAAAGAATGGGTTGCTATCAGTCAGGAATTGGCCCAGAAGTTGATTGAGAGCATGCCCAGTCGAATTGCAGAGGTCCTGAAAAAGAAGGGCCAACACTGCAAATACTGACTCTTTGCATAAATGTCATGTAATTGTCGATAAAAGCCTTTGAAACGTATGAAGTGCGTGTAATTATATTTCACTACATCACAGAAACAACTGAAACAAAGATCTAAAAGCAGTTTAGCAGCAAACTTTGCGAAAACTAATATTTGTGTCATTCTCAAAACTTTTGGCCACGACTGTACAATTTATGGCGCTGTGCTGTGTGAGCTGTAAGGAGGCCACGACATTCGCCTTAGCACCGTGGTCTTTCCAAACAGCTGATCAGCCAGAGTGGTGGATGTCGGACCCCAGCCGATCAGATAGTGATGATCTATCCTGTGGATATACCATCAATATAGGGCTCCTGGAAAACCCCTTTAAATGACTGGTGTTAGACAAGATACATATGAAACATGGTACGGACAATTTCAGCCACGTGAGGCTGAAACTGGTCTTCAATGGCAGAGCTCACATATTAAAATTTATTTTTTGGCACACTCACAAAACCATGTCAGATAAACATGTTATATCTGGAGGTAGCCTAATAGCTCTGTAAAGGGCACTGCTCAGCTCAAGGAATCATACATTTGGAGAGCAGGTACAGGTTCTCCATTAGGGCTGGTGATCTAAAATGTACAGTTGCCACCTGTCCATAACTTCCTGGATGGTTTTTATAGTGTCTGTAGGATGAACTGAAGAGTGGGAGATCTTTTATGAAGCCAAAGAAGGTTGTGCTGGTTATTATGACGGTAGGTACCTGTATCATCATCATTCCTGGTTGATAAACTGAAGTCCATAGCAGGGCTATTCCCTCAATGATGTCTATATGCCCCAGGACATATGGATGGCTTGTGTAGTCATGAGAGAATCCCTACTGACTTACATACAAGCTCCAAAATTCAAGTGCTTCACATGTAATATTATACAGTGAGATAAGTGACATTATTTACAAAGTATGAATTGTTAATTTCACATAGACTTTATTGAAGACCCAAGGACATCTAAATGAGAATAGGTCGTATGCATTTAAATATCCTGTGTCTCTCGTCAGGCCATGTACATAGTCTCACTTTTGTGCAAGGAACCCTATAATTTAATAACAGACTTCCTCTTTCCATGAATGTAAAACAGCCATGCGTGACCATTCTTTATGCAAGCTTATAAGTGAAATTATTAATCGCACGGAAAACGTACATAAGAACCCCTCTGATTCAATTTTGTGGTAATACTTATTTCACAGGAATCATCTGATTTAATTAGTTTTATAAGTGAGTAGCATAAAAATGTTATATTGTTATAGGCTAAGCGTGGTTATGGCCTGATCATGATAGTCATGGACTAACATGTTTTTACTCTTCACTGGATACATATTGAAATTGTATACTGTGCACACTGGCCCACATTTACTACTGTGATGCACCAAGACCTTTTCATAAGTTGTGCCAAAATTTGTTTATTAGGCACATCTGGGATGCAATATGGACCATGTAGTTTTAGAAAAATCCAATGTCCCTACTGGCCATTAGAGCATGAGTTAACTTAACAAAATTGTGCCATAATTCTGACACACAATTTTGTCGGAAAGTATGGCTAGTTTCATACAGATGGCAGAGCAATCTGTTCTCCAGATCCGGCCTAGTCAGATATTGCCACTCATTGACTTTAAAGGGAACCGGCGGGAATCCGGCCACTCCCAGGCATTTTGGCCGGTATTTGGCAGGACAAAAACTGATATTTGTCCGGTTGAATCCCAGTATAAAGACCGGAGAGTGGATGGATTCCTGCTGGATCCCATGATAGACTATACGGTCCAGTGGACATGAAACACTTTCTGGCTAGGCCAGATCCGGAGACCTCTGGCAAGTTGTTCCTCTGTCAGAAATAGTCTGCCAAATTACTCTGCTGCCTGTGTGAAAGGAGCCCCATATCAGGACATCAGATTAGGCTTTAAAATAAATAAATTAACTAACCTCTCTTGTATGCAGTCAGGACAGTGCAGCGCTGTTCCACGGAGGAAGACCAGGGAGCAGTAAGTACAGGCAGCACTAGCAACGATACAGTCACCGCTCCCTGCACCTACTGCATAGTAGTATACTAGCTAACTAGAATTCACTTTATAAAATGGAGTTTGTCTTATAGTGAAGAATATGGTATATAGAAAAACGCTGACATAGAAGTAACATTACATGAAGATGCAAATACTAGACATTACATAGTGGACCCCACCAAGGTAACCAAGGTAAGTGCTGTTTATCAAAGGGTCTATAGATCTCAGCCCCTTACACAAACTCCACCCTATGACCACCAAACTACCTTCCAATCTGCTGCCCAAGAGAATCTTGTCCATCTGCTCCTCCACCACCTCCTCCAGTTGTATCTCATTAATATATGGAGCAGGGGACTTAGGAGGTGAGATGAATTCAGTTTAAGATGCGTAGTCACCGGCTGGATACATGAGTACCTGAATCTCACAGTATTAATTACCACCGAGATCTCATAATGTGCCCAACCAGTGGCAGAGAGGAGGACTTAGACGGCCCCCTAGCCATCGGCCCACCAGGAAATTGTCCTGAGGTACCTGGAAATATGTAGAACTCTCTGTGCACTTCCTCCAGACACATCTCATTCCAAAATGGCCTGTTGTGGTCTACAGTACCACTAGAATCCTAGATGTATAAAAACATGTTATCCTTTTCGTCTAAAATTGGCCACAGGTAAGCTTATGCAAAGATCTCAACTGTTTAGGTAGCTAACCCTGGCACCATGGGTAAGTTTTAATACCTAACATATTTATTGGCATTGACCTAGCTTTTCTATGGAGTTTATTAAAGGGATTGTATGGCGGGTAAATAATAAAAAATTAAATAAAAAAAGGATCAAGATGGCTTAAAAAAATTTAGATTCACCTCGCCAATCCCTTGCCCCACCTGTAACGATGCTTCCCAGATCCCCAGCCGGGTCTCCACTTCCCTTCTTGACACCTGACCTGAGATGTGATTGCTCAGCCAATCATTGGGACCAACAGTGACCCACCACAACCAGTAACTGGGTAAGCCGTCACATTTCCAATTAGAGGCACCTGGAAATAGAGACTAGAGGAGGATCGGGTAAGAATGGGATCAGCGGAGGAAAAGCCATTCTGACACTGTGTAAAAATTGTTTGCTGTCCTGACAACCCCTTCAAGAACTAAAGTCATGCATTTCTACATTGTGCTAAAAGCTATATTTTAATACTAACTGCATTTAATATTTTCTAGTCTGCATGAAAGGGGTTAATGGGCTGTATTATATGCCGGCAGGGCCTTTCCCGTTGGCTGACAATATCGCCTTGTGAATATATTTTGCCAGCGCGGCCCATTAGTTCACGGACGAATGACACACAGCTGTTAGTGAAGTGACATTATCTGGTGGCACAAGACAAATTTCAGACAATATTTCACCTAGACTCGTAAAGTCGCTTTCTTACAAGCTCCTTGCTTGCATTTGAGTTACAGGCTTCAGACGCATCTGAGAGGAATAATTGTCATTTTAAACATATCACAGGTGGAACATTGAGCAACTGCCCTTTATCCTTTATAATTATTACCTTAAAGGGGACATGCAAGCAAAATATAATAGAAAACAAATGGTATTAGAAGATGCACAACATATCATTTTTTATATCTTTAGTAAAGATGAGCGAATCGATTCTAAAGAAATCAGATTCATTACGAATTTCACAAGAAATTGTCTGCCAAACAAATCGGACGAATCCCATAAAAGCAGCGCCTGGTGCTATTTTACTGTCAAAATTGGCTGGGAAAACAGGTGGGAGGAAGAACATGAAGGATCATACGACACTGAAAGGAAGTAGGGAGGACGGCAGTATGCAGGCAGCTCCTTCTGCTCAGAAGGAAGAAACCATTCTGTTTCTAGCTAGGCTTCTGAAATTTGTTAATAGGGACTCTATATGGACACTATAGGGAGAGTATTGGAGATATATTTGAGTAGATTTTATAGCTTTATCAGGGAAAGCTTAGCATAGAGAGTGAGTGAGGGAGTGGTCACATGTTTCTATATGAACAGCCAGCCTGCTTTTTTCCATTTTTATTTTATTTTTGTAAAAAAAGTTTTTACAGTTCATAGGTTTATTGCCATTAGTACATTCTGCAACAACACATAGGAATTGTCCCTTCTTTTTTTTCTAAAAAACTATTTGTAATTGAGCATTTCAATGCATTATACCTATATTATGGAATGCGTTATGTATAGTGTTGAGCGAACCCGAACTGCAAAGTTCGGGTCCGTACCGAACGAACTATGCGAGTTTGGGTACCTGGACCTGAAGCCGAACTTTGCCGCAACAGTTCGGGTTTGAATTTGGTGTTCGGGTATTTAATAAAGCTTGTTGAAAGGCTGCAGAACAGCCAATCAATCAGCTTTTAAGCTGTGGGCACTTAGAAGCCATCACAGCCATGCCTAGTAATGGCATGGCTGTGATTGGCCATTGCATCATGTGACCCAGCCTCTATACAAGCTGGATCACGTGTGGCACCGCCCATCAGCCCTGATTAGTGCAGGGACAGGAAGCAGGCAGCTGAAGTGAAGGAGAGTGTTAGGAATTTTATCTGGCTATTTATTCTGTGGGTGACCTATAGTGATTTTTTGTGGGTGCAACACAACAACTCTGCACCCCTGACACAGAAATATAATAATCAATCTGGCTGTTAATTCTGTGGGTGACCTATAGCGATTTCTGTGGGTGCAATGCATCATCTTTGTACCTCTGACACAAAAATATAATAGTTACTCTGTCTATAAGTTTGGTGGGTGACATATACCCATTTTTGGTGTGAGATACACGTACACTGCATACCTGACAGGGAAATTAATATAGTTAATCCGTTCTTTAGATCGGTGGGTCACATATACCCATTCTTGGTGTGAGGTACATCGGCACTGCATACATGCTGAGTAGAGAAGTATACCGGACGCACCCAGCCATTGTTATACTCCAGCGCACTTTCTCTTTGCGTTCTCTTTTCCATTTTCTAATGCTTTAGGACTTCCAAAATTTATTTTAAAAAAACAAAAACAAAAAAAACGGTGTTGGCTACCTCCTCCTCCTCCACCGCTGCTTCCACCTACACTGCCACGTCCACCGCCTCCTTAACCTCCTACTCCACTTTGATCTCCGCCTCCTAGTTCAAGATTATTATTATTATTTTTTTTCTATTCTATGTTATTTTAAGTCATTTCCCTATCGACATTTGTTTGCAGGGCAATTGTCCTGCTCCTACCTCAATTTTTCTTCCCTTTACTGCCCTCTAGCCCTTACTACGACTATTTTACAGCCATTTTAGTGCACTAAAGTTTGAGTCCCCATTGACTTCAATGGGGTTTGAGTTCGAGTTCCGGTCAAGTTTGGGTCCCGAATTCGGCAAACGCGAACATCCACGGGTCCACTAATCCCTAGTTATGTATTCATGAAGGATACCGTTCAGTGTTATAACAAAAGCAATAACACTATTATTATACCAGTGTTATTGTACTGCAAGATAATGCTGAATTATAACAAAAGCATTTTACTGTAATAATACAATTATTATACTCATGTTATTGAACGTGTTGTATCATCACAAGTTATTTTCTATCAGGTGAATGCCTAATTTCTGGGGCCTGTACTCCAGTGGCCTACAGTAAAATGTTTATCCAGTGACCGCCTAATGTACCTCCAGCCAGATCTTTACAAGTTATTTTCTGTCAGGTGGATGCCTATTGTTTGGGGCCTGTACTGGCCTACAGTAAAAAATGTATCCAGTGACCGCTTAATGTACCTCCAGCCACATAATCAAAAGTTATTTTCTCTCAGGTGAATGCCTAATTTTTGGGGCCTGTACTCCAGTGGCCTACAGTAAAATTTTTATTCAGTGACCGCCTAATCTACCTCCAGCCACATCATGACAAGTTCTTTTCTGTCAGGTGAATTCCAAATTTTTGGGGCCTGTACTTCCGTGGCCTAAAATAAAAATGTTCTAGGCTCCAGCAGTGCACATTTTTTAGAGTTTCCCTTTAAGAAGCATAAAAATGGCCCCTGATTAAAATACATATTTTTTGTGGGATTTTTTGCCAATGATACCCCTCTGGTATGTCACTGTCCATGTTGTGGGACTATTTGTGCACTTCTAGTAAGTATTTGGTGGTGGCAAATATGGCCTGAAGGTTTTTCAGGTTTGTCTGCCATGAAAACCACTGGGGACATTTGATCGCGAACGTGAGTTCGACAACCGTCCTGGGCCGATGTTCGTCTATCACTAATGGCTATGTGACCACAGCCCAGAAAAGGAGATAGGTGCAATAAAGGTAAAATAAATACATTTACAACATTACAGATGTCTTCTTAAATGATTATATTAAAGGATATTGCTGCAAACTGGGAAAACCCCTTTAAGTAACATGTTTACTTTATTAAATAATAACACATAACTCCAAAAACAATATGCCGGCCGCAGTAAGCCGCTGCGGGCACGATATTATAACCCAACTTCCAAGAGTCTCCAACCGAGAGATGAACCCGTGGGTTACCACATCTTAGTATTGACTCCGCAAATTTCATAAGTTCTGGCCTCACAACTCGCTAACGTCTTGAAGGTTAAAACTAACCTGAGAGACGGCCCCACACGGCCAGAACCCAGTCAATACCATTCTGAAAATCCATATTCAATATATAGAGGCTTATAGGGTTCAAACGGACGCCGTCCTGTCTTTTTAAGGAGGTACCACCACTCTCAATTATATGTCTAATGGAAAAACCACCTATGCGGCAGACAAACGCGGAGCCTGCCCATATTCAGTTTTTTACGGCACCTCTCCATGGTGAAATAGTTTTTAGCCACAGGCCAGGTAGATCTAGAAACTATTTCCGACTAAACCAGCGAACCACCATTAACTAAGGCTATATCGGTTTTTATGGTGTGTATAAATTGGACATTCTTCTGAGAGCCCGGGTCCTTCTTCCCGGCATGTACAATGATAATGAAGGGGGAAGGGCAAAGATTCCGTATGTGGGTTACTTCTGGGTAAATCTGGGACCAACCAAGTCCCCTGATGCCCCATCATATCACCTGTACTTGAGACAGAGGGAACCCTAAGTTGCGGTGGTAAGGCCTCACAGCTGTTCGCTTGCTGGCCTAGTACACGAAAGAACATCCCACGATCCACACCAGAAACAGCGGTGTTCCTAAATTACAAAAGGTTGGAACGAACATAGGATTTGTATCGGTTAGATTTCCAACCACCTAATTTTTTATTTTATTTTTTATTTATCTCTATTTTAGACAAACCTTATAGCCATAGTGGCAGCTCCTATCCGAAAAGAATGTGTAATGAAAAGGCATTTTTACAGCCCTGCCCGGGTACAACAGGCTGCCAGAATGTGGCGGAATTGATATAAGGAAAGAGCTGAGACGTCCCCGTGAATAAAAAGTGAGCCTTTTGTTGGGGGTCTGATACTTAGATATTGACAGAGGTTGTGAACAGGGCAGCAACTGCCTCCCATAGCATATAACGGTACAATACGGCCATTTCCCTGCTGATCCGTTTTGAATTTCGGCAGCCGAACAAGGGTGGAATCAGAAATTCATCATCTTTTTGTAAACCACTTTGTAAAGCGGTCCGTTGTTACAAATAGCCCCGAAAATCAAAAGGGTAAATGCAGAACGAAAAAGAAGTGTTTCGGAAGAATCAGCACACACACCAATTGGTCTGCATTTGTCTGTTTTTGTGCAGGAGGATTTTTTTCAGACCTAAACAATTTTCTTAACCAAGAAATTCGAATGTACTCCCTCGCATACCATTAACTGACACAGATAGGCTAGTGCGGGTAGAGTCTTAGCAGCTGCCACACTATAGGCTCCTTGAGACCACATGGCCTCCAATAGACTTAGAGTGGCTATGACTCTGCTATGATGATCCCGTATTCTCTGTTCCTTGTTTGCAACATTGAGCCATTGAAGCTAGGTACTGTAGTAGGATCGGAAGGTGGTAGGAGCTATGGATTGCTTTACAAGGTTCAACAATTCTTTGAAATGATATTCCATAAGCAGGGTGGCACTGCAGTCTGCAGAGCCATACTGCGAAACTTGGTCATCTGGAAGCGGGACGGAGAGTCTGATAAATCATTGCATACCCCGGGAACATGTTTTGCCTTAAACCACAGATTTTGCTCTAGGCAATGAAGGATAAAATGGCACAGTAGGACGATGACTGGGAGAGAGGATGAGGTAGACCTATTCAGGACGTATACCACGCTAATATTTTCTGTCTAGAATACTATGCGTCTTTTTCTCATCTCCTCTCCCCAAACCTCGACCGCTGCAACTATGGGATAGAGCTCCAGACATGTCAGATCATGGAGCAACGGTGACCCTTCCCACTACTGTGGCCATGCTGTAGCAAACCATTTACCCTGAAAGTAGCCCCCCATGCCTGTGCTGCCCGCTGCATCTGTAAAGAGTTCTAAATGGGTATTTGGGATCTCAGGCTCCTGCCAGCAAGAGGCACCAGTAAATTCTGACAGAAAGGAGTGCCAGACTGAAAGGTCCTTCTTGATAGATTTTGTAATCCTTATAAAATGGTGCGGCTGGTTTATGCCCTTAGTAGCGAGGTACAGCCTGCAACAAAATGCTCTGCCCATAGGAAGCACCCTGCTGGCAGTGGCAAATGTGAGATGCCCTAGTAGGGACTGAACCTGTCTAAGGGTATCCTTTTTGGAAGACAGGACTTGGGACAGGGACCTTTTAAGTTGGTCAATTTTTGTTGGGGTAAACGGAATACCATCCTATCTACATAGATTTCGATGCCTAAGAATGTAAGGACAGTTAGTGGACCCTCTGTTTTTATCTCAGCAATAGGGACCCCAAAATAATTGAGCATGTGACGGAAAGTGTTTAATAAATGTAACGTCACCTCCGTACCTGCTGGGCCTATAAAAAGGAAATCCTCTAAATAATGAGGTAAAGATGGATGTCCTAAGTCCTCAGAGACCACCCACTGTAAGAAAGAGCTAAATATTTCAAATTAGCAACAGAATATGGAACATCCCATTGGTAAGCTCATATCATAGTAGTAGTGTCCCTGGAAAAACAGCGTAGGAGGTGAAAGCATTCATGGTGAACCACCAAGGGACGGAAAGCTGACTCAGTGATGGGTTTTGCCATAATTTTTTTTTGACCAGCTTGCCTCAATACGATTAGAGCCCTATTGAAAGAAGCGTAACTAACTTTAGACTCAACTGATCGATTTCCAATTGCAATATTTTTTATTTTATTTTTGCAACCACCTCTGGATGAATTTTGGTTGAATTCACATTGTCAGCAAAAAATGGGTCGTCGCAGTAAGTGAAAAGGGTCCAAAACCCAGATGTAAAGCCATCATGCAGTATTCCCTAGTTTTGGGATAATGGGCGAGTCTCGGTTCCATCCTTAGGCTGTTCACTGGCGTCCTCCCTACGAGAGGGGGCAGAAGCCGCAGATTTTGCTGTGGCCAACTTTGTATTCTCAAAGCCTCGCACTGCTAGGTGTGATCCCCTGCAGTGGGAATATTCGTGTCTAAAGTGGGAGGAGGTGTAATATCTTGGGATTGGCTCTGTAGGCGATGCTCCGCTGTGTTCACTGGCCCTCTCTGGAAAGGTGTGCGATGCAGGATGACTAGGAATAATTACCAGAAGCCACAGGTTGACATCCTGACTATCCCAAATTAAATCATGTCATGCTACCATGACCTGCGGAACTGCTTGTCATATATCTAGCCCAACATGAACAACCGTCCACCTTGTAAGCCCCCGGATCATGTCAGGTAAGAAAACAGTGGGGGGGGGGGGGGGGCAATTCCAGGAAACACTCACAGAGGGTGCTGGCAAATTTAGAGAAGCCTTGAGCCAATTCCCCATTGTTTAGGGGATTAGCCTAGGCTTGTCTACCTCCTGGACGTTTAAATGGTTTATCCAGATTCTCTTTCCAGCAGGGATTAAAGAATAAACATCTACATACTGTTGGGGCCTAGATTTTTTGTTTTACTTCGTCAGCCAGGTACCAGCTCAGCAGCGACACCGAACAAGCAGGGGTCCTGGAAATAGCGGAAGACCGGCTCTCGCTGTCTACCACCTGCTCCAGCACCTGGGTAGCAAAAGAAGAGTTGGAATTACCGGAAGGGGTGAGGACGGGGGGGGTGATGTGCTGTACATTAGCTGGAGAGGCAGAAAACTTTTCCAATATAAATGCTTATCTAATGTTCGTGTGCCTCCACGCTGAGTCCCAATTGCACTCAACTAGTGGACACTCTGGACCGTTACCTACTTTTGGGCGAATACCGGCTGAACTGGAGTCATGATGTCTGTGATGTCCCCTGCCTTGGCCGAGAGATTCTTGGGAAGGCTCTGGCGAATGAGCAGAAGCCGCCATAAAGCGGTACGGTGAGCAGGTAATGCATTGTTACGGAAGCTGGACACTGGTGAGTAAAGACAAGGTTGAGGTCTAGGGGGATCTGGAGTGGCGGGAGCAGCGGTGCGACAGCGAGAGCTATCTGTGGTTGATCCTCTTGCTGATGATACAGGTGGAGGAATGGGGGTTATGAAGGTGTAGCCGCAAGGCTCACAGACTCAGGGGACATACTGTTAACAGTGCTGGGATGCACATGTGATGGGCTAACATGAGGATCAGTATACAGAGGGGACTAGTGACATGCGTGACAACTGTCAGCTCACTTCTGTCCTAGGATGGGACTTCCTATAGAAGAGGCTCTGTAAATTGCTGCTGCCTCAGGCCTATTGCTGGAAGTGCTGGGGTTAATGAGGACAGGCCTGTGCAGGAGGATGATTGCTGTGAGGAGCCGGCTCTGTCTACTGGGCTCTATAAGTTTCTGTAACTACTCCAAAATTCTCACCATCCCATGGGGACTGGTGGGGAACATACTAGACCTGATGTGGAGGGGGGGGGGGGCTTTGATGGGAGGATGATATTGTGAGGAGCAGGCTCTGTAAGTGTGAGGAATGTCAGCAACTACTCACCATCCCGTGAGGACTGGTTGGGGGGGATACTACACCTGATGTGGAGGGGAGGAGGAGAAGTGCTTCGGTATCTGCCTGTCCGGAGGCCATTTATCTAGCAGGCTTCTTGTCTCTTGACCTCTGAGTCCTGTGTACTGGGCGGGGCTCAGGCGTTGAGGTGAGCGAGAGCGTCTCGATCTGGCTGGTGACACAGGTGGTGGGGATGATGCAGGGAGTGCAGAGGGTCTCATGTCTTCATGATTCTTGTCACATTGAAAGACTGAAGCTGCAATGCACTTTGTGCTGAATAACTAACACTGAAGGTAGGAGCTAAACCCTCCCTCCCAAGGGGGGGGTGACCAATAAGGAGAGGGAAATCAAAACTTGGTTTTGACTGGAATATGTGACCAAGACATGACCCCTGCCTTGCTGGATGCTAGGACTAGTCATGACCTCCGTGGCCTCCATACAGAGGCTCCGAAAGTCACTTCCTCGTTGTCAACATCCTGTCAGCAAGTCACTGGCCACAGTGGAGACTGGCTCCCCTTACGTCATGAAAAATGGTGACATAATGCAAAGGGATCCAGTCTCTGCCGTGGCTGCTGCGATGTCAATCAGGAAGTTTTCAGTGAAGGAGCCCAGCAGAGCATCGCAGGCCTGGAGGAAATGGAGTGGGGAGCCAGCGCTGGGAAGTAAGTTGGCTTCTCTTTACAGGTCCTGAAAAGTGGGAAAGGGGAGGGTTTGCCAAAACTCCCCATTCTTGAACAACCCTTTTAAGTGTGCGTTCACACAACTGTATTTTCGGTCCATGTCACATCTACTTTTTTTGTGGCTTGCATGCGGACCCATTCATTTCTATGGGGCCACAAAAATCCAGACGTCATCCGTATGCTGTCCACATCTGTCCCGCCATGTTGCAAATGATAGAACATGTCCTATTCTTGTCTGTTTTTGACATGTGTACTATGTACTATGTGGATCCACAATTGGCATACCACAAAATGGAAACGGTTGTGTGAATACCTCTAACACTAATACTCAATAAAACATCAGTAATGTTATGTTTTAACAAAGATAATTTTAAAGGGGTTGTGCGGTGATTCATCTTCACTTGAATGGAGCGAGTACTTGTAATTACAATACTCCACGGCTCCACAGGAAGCGATAAGTAGTGTAATGACCAGGAAGCGGTGATCGCATGGAGAGTCACTACTCTTCAAACAGCTGATTGTCTGGGGTGCCGGGTGTCAATCGCTGAACAAGTCCCTTAACATTTATGTCGATTAATCCTATATGTGCAACATATAATTGTGTTCAATAGTGGATACTCTCATGTCTAGCAGATTACAAAAGTTATCCATTAGAGATGAGCAAATTAATTCTGAAATTAGGAACGAAAATATTTTGTAAAAATTCATATTCAATAGTGTCAGAATTTTGTGTCATTTGATTAGGGAGAATCGAGGATAGGAGAGCGAAAGAAAGAGAGACGCCTTTCCAAAATTGGGAAATTTTCATTTTTTTTCTTCTTAAAATTGGATTTTACGAATTTTGTTCCTCTCTATTTTTAACTAATAGTAAATTCACTGTGTAACGTGCACATGGTAGTGGATGTGCCCCGCACTAATCTTTTCTGGATGCCTACTGCACAATTTTTTCTTGCAGTAAACACATTGCAGCGGTAAATTTTGTTTGTAATGTTTCTCTTGCAGACAAAGATTCCGAAATTTCCTGGTAAGAGGAGCCGGGTAATGAAGCCACACTGAACAGGAGAGGAGCAGGCCATCACTTAGCTGTGGTTTTCAGATCTTTATAAATGATCTTCCAAGACTACAGCACAGATAAGCTAATGAATCATGATCTATATTAATTTAAGGCTGCTGATACGGGAAGATTAATTGAAACGCGCCGTTCTACACAAATGATGAAGTGGTAACAATTTAATAGGAGACAAGGAGAGTGCAGAAATTACACTTGAAGCTTCATGCATCATTACTATGGGTATTAATATTATCCACAGTAGCTCCAGCATTGATAATCATAATGAAAATCCATAACTACAGCACAGACATGATTAAATGAAACGCGCTGTACATTCCTGCTGAAAGTCAGAATAGCTCTATATTTCCACTCTTCCCACTTATGATTCTAGGGAAATAAAGGTGATTAAACTGCATGTCTTATAAACGCTGAGAAGCTTTTTTTTTGTACTACCAACACAAATTTTATTGATGTATAAATTACAAATTATTCTCATTTTTTAAACTTGCTTACTATTCTATTTTTCCAGTTCTCCTCCCCCTGCTGCAAAAAAGTCTATTAACATGAAGAGGATCTTTGAGATGATTCTGAATATTGATTTTGATTTTTTTTTTTTCAAAGTTCAGGTTGTTACAATTAAGGGTTATATTAGGTAAGTGGAACTTCCCATCTCATTATACCGTAACTTTAAATGGGTTTTTCCCAAGCATGGTAGATCAGCTAGATATGCCAATAAAGTGTGATTAGGAGGATCCAACCATTAAATGTACAGAGGGAGGGCAAATTCTATAGTAATGGATGGGATATACAGTCAGGTCCATAAATATTGGGACATCGACTCAATTCTAACAATCTTGGCTCTATACACCACCACAATGGATTGGAATTCAAACGAACAAGATGTGCTTTAACTGCAGACTGTCAGCTTAAATTTGAGGGTATTTACATCCAAATCAGGTGAACGGTGTAGGAATTACAAAAGTTTGTATATGTGCCTCCCACCTGTTAAGAGACCAAAAGTAATGGGACAATGGACTTTGCAGCTGTTCCATGGCCAGGTGTGTGTTATTCCCTCCTTATCCCAATTACAATGAGCAGATAAAAGGTCCAGAGCTCATTTCAAGTGTGCTATTTGCATTTGGAATCTGTTGCTGTTAACTCTCAAGATGAGATCCAAAGAGCTGTCACTATCAGTGAAGCAAGCCATCAGTAGGCTAAAAAAAAAAAAAAAAACATCAAAAAGATAGCAAAAATTTTAGGCATGGCCAAAACAACTGTTTGGAACATTCTTAAAAAGAAGGAACGCACCGGTGAGCTCAGCAACACCAAAAACCCGGAAGACCACGGAAAACAACTGTGGTAGATGACCGAAGAATCCTTTTACTGGTGAAGAAAACACCCTTCACAACAGTTGGCCAGATCAAGAATACTCTCCACGAGGTAGGTGTATGTGTGTCAAAGAGTGGGCATGTATGGCTGCCAATGGAACTGGTTCTCTGGTATTTATTGATGACGTGACTGCTGACAAAAGCAGCAGGATGAATTCTGAAGTGTTTCAGACAATATTATCTGCTCATATTCAGCCAAATGCTTCAGAACTCATTGGACGGCTCTTCACAGTGCAGAAGGACAATAGCCCAAAGCATACTGCAAAAGCAACCAAAGAGTTTTTTAAGGGAAAGAAGTGGAATGTTATGCAATGGCCAAGTCAATCACCTGACCTGAATCCGATTGAACATGCATTTTACTTGCTGAAGACAAAACTGAAGGGAAAATGCCCCAAGAACAAGCAGGAACTGAAGACAGTTGCAGTAGAGGCCTGGGAGAGCATCACCACAGATGAAACCCAGCGTCAGGTGATGTCTATGCTTTCCAGACTTCAGGCTGTAATTGATTGCAAAGTATTTGCAACCAAGTATTAAAAAGTGTAAGTTTGATATATGATTATTATTCTGTCCCATTACTTTTGGTCCCTTAACAAGTGGGAGGCACATATGCAAACTGTTGTAATTCCTACATCGTTCACCTGAGTTGGATGTAAATGCCCTCAAATCAAAGCTAACAGTCTATATATTATTTGTTTCATTTCAAATCCATTGTGATGGTGTATAGAGCCAAAAATTTAAAAATTGTGTTGATGTCCCAATATTTATGGACCTGGCTGTATAGAAACAACATAGTGTGTTAGAAATGTAAAAAAATATTTTTATGACATGTTTGTTGGACTGACAGGTGGAGGTTCAGCTAACAGTCCTGAGATGGACTGACTTACAATGTAAGGAACCTACCCTGGCTTGCTCAATTGGTTGCAGTTCTTAGAACAAGCTGACCATCAATATAAAGGAGTCCCACAGTCACTTTCCTTTGTAGTAGACTGGTCCTTTATTTGGACTGGTTAGGGATTTCTATAACTTTTATCTAATTGATACTTCCTAAAAAGTCAGTTTGGCGCTATCCTTCTGTGTTTATAGATTTAGGGGGTCATTTATAATATATTAGGTATATTTTTAAGAGTAAATTCCATCTCAACAGTTAGTTGCGCCGCAATCTGCAACTTCTCCCTGCTCAAGCCAGGTATAAAAAGTGGGCGTGGCATGGGCGGGGGAGGGGGCGGTCCATCTCATTTATCCTTTTCTATGCCTGTTTCAGGTGTAAAAAAAAGGTCTAAATGTAAGACAGCAAGGAAGCTGAAGTTATGTAGAGTGAATAGTTACCAGCGTGCAGGAATGGAGTGGGAGTTGCTGGTAAGTGTGAAACTTTCAATAGGTGATGCAGGCTAGGAGGCATAAGTAAAATGGGTATAATTACTGGAGAACCCATTTAATGTTTATGTGCACATTTGCCATTGACACTTGTATTAGGGTACTTTCACACTAGCGTTTTTCTTTTCCGGTAATGCGTTCCGTGCTATGGGCTCTATACCGAAAATTTTTTATCAGCTTTATCCTAATGAATTCTGAATGGAGAGCAGTTCAGTATTCATCAGGATGTCTTCAGTTCAGTCACTGTACGGTTTTTAGAATGAGAAAATACCGCAGCATTCTGTGGTATTTTCTCCGTCCAAAATTCCGGAACACTTGCCGGTATGCTGGATCCGGCATTATTTTACATTAAAATGCATTAATGCCGGATCCAGCCCTAAGTGTTCCGGAAAAACGGATGTGCAGACCTTTAAAAATTTGAAAAAGATAAAGACCGGATCCGTTTTTCCGGATGACAACCGGAGAGACGGAATCGGTATTGCAATACATTTATGAGACGGATCCGCATCCAGATCAATGGTATCCGTTTGCATACAGATTGCCGCATCCAGCAGGCAGTTGGACTGCCTGCCGGAATCCAGTGACGCTAGTGTGAAAGTACACTTAGTTATTAATATGGCTGCAAGTTTAGGTAATGCACAGGGTTTGTTTGCAGTCAGTAACCATGTAGCAGTAGCGTCATCAACCCGATCTACATAGGTCAGCAGCGGATCTGCATACACAAAATGATAGGAGGTATTTTAAGCAAATAAAGTTTTGGAGCAGAGGAAACATAGTTGCAAAAAAATTGTAAATACTGTAAATGCATGAGAAAATTCAGAAGTAATTTACTATAAGTACCAGACATTCTGAAACAAAAGAAATAAAGAGAAAATTTCCTAAACCCACTTTTTAAGGACCAGTTCAGGTCTGAAGTCACTTTGTGAGGCTTACATAATAGAAACCACCCAAAAATGACCCCGTTTTAGAAACTACACCCCTCAAGGTATACAATACTGATTTTACAAACTTTGTTAACCCTTAGGCCTCTTTCAGACGGGTGTTGCGGGAAAATGTGCGGGTGTGTTGCGGGAACACCCACGATTTTTCCGCGCGAGTGCAAAACATTGCAATACGTTTTGCACTCGCAGGAGAAAAATTGCGCATGTTTAGTACCCAAACCCGAACTTCTTCACAGAAGTTCGGGTCTGGGATCGGTGTTCTGTAGATTGTATTATTTTCCGTTATAAGGGAAAATAAGAGCATTCTGAATACAGAATGCATAGTTAAATAGCGCTGGAGGGGTTAAAAAAAAATAAAAAAATAATTTAACTCACCTTAGTCCACTTCATCACGTAGCCCGGCATCTCTTCTGTCTCCTTTGGTGAGCATTCATTGCAGGAACAGGACCTGTAGTGACGTCACTCCGGTCATCACATGATCCATCACATGATCCATCACCATGGTAAAAGATCATGTGGTGGAACATGTGATGACCGGAGTGACGTCACCACAGGTCCTGTTCAGCAAAGGAGACAGACGAGATGCCGGGCAACGCGATCAAGTGGACTAAGGTGAGTTTAATATTTTTATTTATTTTTTTAACCCCTCCAGCACTATTTTACTATGCATTCCATATTCAGAATGCTATTATTTTCCCTTATAACCATGATATAAGGGAAAATAATAATGATCGGGTCTCCATCCCGATCGTCTCCTAGCAACTGTGCGTGAAAATCGCACTGCATCCGCACTTGCTTGCGGATGCTTGCGATTTTCACGCAACCCCATTCATTTCTATGGGGCCTGCGTTACGTGAAAAACTAACAAAATAGAGCATGCTGCGATTTTCACGCAACGCATAAGTGATGCGTGAAAATCAACTCTCATGTGAACAGCCCTATAGAAATGAATGGGTCGGTATTCAGTGCGGGTGCAATGTGTTCAACTCATGCATCGCATCCGCGCGGAATACTCGCCCGTGTGAAAGGGTCCTTAAGGTGTTCCACAAGAATTAATGGAAAATAGAGATGACATTTCAAATGTAATCAGTTTTTCCAGTAACAAAGCAAGGGTTAACAGCCAAACAAAGCTCAATATTTATTATCCTGATTGTGTAGTTTACAGAAACACCCCATATGTGGTCGTAAACTGCTGTACCGGCACATCGCAGGGCAATAATTATATGCAATAACAGTAACAGTAATAAAGATATATCTAGTCAGACAGACTGACAGATATTAGATAGATAGATAGATAGATAGATAGATACAACATTTAAACCATGTATTAGTATTATCAAATGCCTTTGGAAATATGGGTATAAACATTAGCTAAAGAGAAAATGTGACAAAGAAACAGAGAGCAAGAGCAGGAGGAAGAGAACAAAAATAATATTATACATATAGATTTTTCCTTTTTTTGCATCTGTCATTTGGTTGCTATCTCACATGTGACTGCTTAATCCATCAGAATGCTGTGAAGATAATGTTTTGGGCAACATAACATGAGAGAGGAGACAGACTCCCAAGGACCAGTATCTTTATTGCTAGCAGGATAAACTGATTATGTCAACTATTTTCTGTCGCTGACAGCTTTTCTTATTAACCGATTTTATTTTTTAATCTTCTGGGGAAGAAATATGGTTTTTATGTCACAATAAAATGCTGGTCACATCTAATTCTGCCCTCAAACAAACAGATTTCTTTTAAAGCTTCTGCAGAAGAATTGAAAATAAGTTATAAACACAAAGGGGAGTTTTTTTGGGGGGTGATTTTGTATTAAAAATGTGTTCTATAGGGGGGCGTATAGAGGAAAATGAGAAAGAAGACAAGATTATCGGAAGTACTGTATGTTAGAGATACTTTTGTGCAGCGTACAGGATATACACAGAAATGGGTGCACAAAAGATGCTCGCTTATAGAGCTTCCCTGTTACCCAGACAATGCCGTTTTCTTCTTCCTAGGGCTTTCCTAGGTGGTTTCGCTCACTGAAAATCTGTCCTTGTAATTTCATGTCTACAATTGTGTCAAATAATTTGCAACGATGTCTGCAAACATACATTCCTGTGCCAAGATTGCATACTTGGCAAGAGCATGTCTTCTAAAGGGAACCTATTTTTGGTAAAGACCCATTTACATTGCAGTCCTCTAATATCATGAATCCCCTCCTGGCGATTTTACATTTTTGTGTTTTCATTTTTCACTCCCTTCCTTCTTGGAGTCATAACTTAATTTTTTTTGTTCCGTTCCCCTCAGCCGTATGAGGACTTGTTTTTTGTGAGACAAGTTGTACTTTCCAATGGCCTCATTTTATACTGCATATAATGTAGCAGAAAGCTGGAAATACAATTCCAAATGGGGTGGAATTGGAAAAAGAAAAATGCCATTCCAACAGTTTTAGGCTGGTTTCGCACGGGTGTTGCGGAAAAAGATGCGGGTGCGTTGCGGGAACATGCACGATTTTTCCGCGCAAATGCAAAACATTGTAATGCGTTTTGCACGCGCGTGAAAAAAAGCGGCATGTTTGGTACCCAAACCCGAACTTCTTCACAGAAGTTTGGGTTCGGTGATGTGTAGACTGTATTATTTTCCCTTATACCATGGTTATAAGGGAAAATAATAGCATTCTTAATACAGAATGCATAGTACAATAGCGCTGGAGGGGTTAAAAAAATAAATTAAAAATTTAACTCGCCTTAATCCACTTGTTCGCGCAGCCGGCATCTCATCTGTCTTCTTCTTTGAGGAATAGGACCTTTGATGACGTCACTGCGCTCATCACATGGTCCATCACATGATCCATTACCATGGTGATGGATCATGTGATGGACCATGTGATGAGCGCAGTGATGTCATCAAAGGTCCTTTTTCTGTGCACAGCAAAGATGAAGACAGAAGAGTAGCCGGGCTTCGCGAGCAAGTGGATTAAGGTGAGTTAAATTATAATTTTTTTTAAATTTAACCCCCTCCAGCCCTATTGTACTAAGCATTCTGTATTAAGAATGCTATTATTTTCCCTTATAACCATGTTATAAGGGAAAATAATAATGATCGGGTCCCCATCCCAATCGTCTCCTAGCAACCGTGCGTGAAAACGCACCGCCTCCACACTTGCTTGCGGATGATTGCGATTTTCACGCAGCCCCATTCACTTCTATGCGGCCTGTGTTGCGTGAAAAACGCAGAATATAGAACATGCTGCAATTTTCATGCAACGCACAAGTGATGCGTGAAAATCAACGCTCATCTGCACAGCCCGATAGAAAGGAATGGGTCCGGATTCAGTGCGGGTGCAATGCGTTCACCTCACGCATTGCACCCGCGCGGAAATCTTGCCCGTGTGAAAGGGGCCTTATAGGTTTTGTTTGTGCGGCTTCTCCTGTACGGTAAAAGTGACAGGTTTCCTTCATTCTCTGGCTCACTACAATTACAGCAATCCCAATTCCAGTTTTTCTTATGATTTAATCCTGGGGGAAAAAAATTAGATTTTTTTTCTTTGCATCTCCATAATTTGACCACCATAACTTTTTTATATTTATGTCTATGAGTTTGTATTAGGGCTGATTTGGTGGGGCGATATGTAGTTTTCAGTGCTACCATTTTGGAGTGTATAACGTTTTAATCAGTCTTTATTCAATTTTTTTTGGGGGGGGGGTGAAACAATCAGAAAATAGTGAATTGCATTTTTTTTTACACCGTACGGGGTTAATAAATTTTTGCGTGTTTTGGGACGCAGTGGTGCAAGTGATCTTTGTTTTTATTATTGCTTATTTTTATTATGGGAAAAAAGGGGTTGGTTACAATTTTTTTGTTTATTTTAAAAACTTTTTTTTTACACATATTTTAAGTCAAGCGATTGTTAGATGGCTTATCCCATAGACTGCAATGAATTATTACTGCAGCCTGTGAGAGTTGCACTATGTTCCTATGGAGCCACATGCAGACCTTCATATAAACTACTGTTGTGACATCTTTGGATCCTTTAGAGGAACTGAGGTTATCAAAAGGAATGGAAAGCTCTCCTGATCGCCATGTGGGGGAACTGATTGGGCTCTGGGAGTGCAGCGCTCCTGGGGAAATCCGCCACAAGTGACCATGGCATCTGAGGGGTTAAATGCCTACGACCAGAAGAAACCCCATGGCTATGGCGATTGCTGTGTTCTAGTATACCTTTATACTGTACCAGTGAAATGTTGTGGCAGTAAATATAGTTTTAGAAATGTGAAGTGGTCCAAAATCACCAGCCATATTTGCAGTATTATCACCAACCATAGATTGTGAGATGCAGCATGAGCTCTCACAGGTGGTCCAAAACGGATCGGTTTTTCCCTAATGCATTCTGAATGGAAAAAGATCCGCTCAGAATGCATCAGTTTGCCTCCGTTCTGTCTCCATTCCGCTCTGGAGGCGGACACCAAAACGCTGCCAAACGAGAAAACGGATCCGTCTGCCATTGACTTTCAATGTAGTTCATGACGGATCCGTCTTGGCCAGTGTCGGACTGGAACACCTAGGTCCCACCAGTAAAATATATTTTGGGGGCCCACCGTACAGATACATTGAAAAATAATAAATAATCTAACAAGTTTTTTATATGAACATAGGCTGGTTAAGGTGCTGTACATTGAATATATGTGTGTAGTGCAGTAAGTCTACTGTGTTATGTGCCACTTGTGTAGGGAGTGGGAGACTAGGGGCCCACCTGGGGATTCCCCTGTACCCCTGTGGGCCAGTCCGAGCCTGGTCTTGGCTATGTTACAGATAATACAAACTGATCCGTTCATGACAGATGCATGCGGTTGTATTATTGTAACAGATCCGTTTTTGCAGATCCATGACGGATCCGCCCAAAATTCGAGTGTGAAAGTAGCCTAAAAGTGTTGCTATTATATATATATATATATATATATATATATATAGTATATATAGTTCATAAAGAAGCATTGTCCATTGTGTCTATATGAACCAAATGATTGAGGCACCAGGGTCCGGATACAATTCCTACCTCTGCACCCCTAAAGTTTACACCACTATAAATATTAATTAAAGGAAAAAGTTAAGTATAGGAGTGTGGTATAAAAGGCCCTTTTATAACATGTCAGAACCCAAGGTTCTCAGCATATAGGGGCACATTTAATAAAGGCAGAATCTTAGATGCCGGTCTTCATATGCCCCTGCACTGGCAGCGGATCGCCGAAGTTATGTAAAGATGCAGCTTTCTTGCTGTCTTACATTTAGACCATTTTCTACATCTAAACTAGGCGTACAAAAAGTGACATATATCTGGTCATACATGACCTCCATAGTTTGTCTTTGCCAATAATAAGACCTCTGACCACCAGCCTGCAGAATTGTCCCTTTCTGCAGTTGCCTCGCCTCCTGGATATAACTTTGCATTCATAGGGCCATAAATGTCCCTTAGCCTCAAACTTTTATTTTATTCTATATGTTTGTGTAAATAGCTGGCCGTGGATTAAAGTTCACTTGTGGAGTGGAAAGATTAACGAAACAGCATTAGCAAAGAAGATTGAACTTGGTCTATATGTTTGGAAACTCATCATTTCAGGTCCAGGATTAGCAATATTTCATCTTCTCAATTCTAAAGAATTAGCAGAAATCAGAGTAATTTTTGCAGATTACAGCACTGGCAAGAGCTTTAAGTAAACAGTTTAGCTTTAGGTTATAACCTTAAATTGCTTGGTGTAGCAAAGTTGCTCTGTAAAAACGGTTTGGTTAAAGTGCAATTGTCATTTACGTGGAGAAGAGGTTGGAATTCTGAACCGAATGCAACTTATTAAAGCATTAAGGGCTTACAGATATTGATGACTGTGGATAGGTCATCAATATTAGATAGCTGGGGGTCCAACACCCATCACCCTCACCTTTACATCAGAAACTATACAATGTACGGAGCTAGAGACAGTCAGCTCTGTACACGGTGCAGTAGTCATGTAGCCATGCAAGAGATTGGGAGCTGAGCTTTAGTACACTGGCACCAAAAGTTACCCAGTATACAGAGCCTTCTGCTTCTCCTCCATACACTGCTCCACCACTGGCGCTATGACAGCCTGAAACAGCTGATCGGTGAGGTTGCCGGGTGTTGGCCCCCCAGCTATCTAATATTGATTACCTATCCTGAAGATAATTCAAGTATAAATGTATAATGTCACAGTGGCTCTCCTAACCCAGGCTTCTGGACTAAGGTGCACTATCCTTGGCGTACCCACCGCCAAATTACTACTTGGATAATTATATGTTAATGATGTGGAAGGCACTCTAATCTCTGGTGTGACATGGAAACATGGGCCAGTTTGATCAATATAAATTTGTATTTATTAAAAGACCCCAAAAAATTTAAACCAAGAGCAGACCGATTGTCTAATAAGAGATAGAGGCTGACTGAGGATACCGCCCCCAACCACGTGGGAAGCCAGGAGAGCGGAGTTTGAGCAGCCCAGCGGCCAGAACACAGTAAGCTGGTACCAGCAGAAGCAGGGCAATATTGGAAGTACTTCATATTGGCGCATTAATACGGAGTGGTAATGTACAACTACAACAATAAGCAATACTAACTGTGTATAATATATCAATCAGCCACAACATTACTATATCCTGACATTGGATAGATCTGGGAACTTTATAACCTCTAATAGATGATTTGTCCATTAACAATCCATCTAACGGTCAGCAATTCATATGATACCATCTAATCCACTAATATGGAATCTGTTATGTTGTGGTAATCATCTATAAGGAGGACGTTCCTACGGTGTGTTAATTCAAATGAAAAGAGAGCTCAAATTACCAAAAATATATAAATTTTATTGTCATATGTTAAAATAACAAAAAGGAGAAAAATAGATAAATACATAAGATGCTGTAAAGCAAGGTGATGAGGGCGGAGAAAAAGCAGAGCGCCACCCTGGGAGGAAAAGTACACACGGGAAGAAACATAAAGAAATCAAAGTACAGTCATGTCTAACATGGGAAAGAAGAATCCTGGGTACAGTGCCCAACCCATGGAATGAATATATAGATGGTAAAATGCAATATCAGGTAGAGCAAGGTCAGCTCCTGCATCCCCACTGGAAACAATTGCAGAAGTAAGTAACATAAAGGGCAAAGTGTAAATAGACACAAATGACCACACAACCAGCGGGGGGCAGGGGGGACCGGAGCTCACCTGAAAGAACCGTGTGCAAAGAGACCCAGGGTAGCGCTCTGCTTTTTCTCCGCCCTCATCACCTTGCTTTACGGCATCTTATGTATTTATCTATTTTTCTCCTTTTTGTTATTTTAACATATGACAATAAAATTTATATATTTTTGGTAATTTGAGCTCTCTTTTCATTTGTTTCTGCTATTTCACTCGGGAGCTTTTACCGAGTTATACTTTAGGTGTATCCCCTGTGGCTACCAAGGGTGGGCATTGTTCCTTACCCGCCCTGGGGATATCCTGGGTCATTTTTGTTTATCGGTGTGTTAATTCAGTACACCACCAATATGGGACTTGATATGCTGCCATAACCATTTATGAGGAGGCCATACAGTACATTTATTTATTTACTAACTCATTTTGATTAATTCATCAATAATTGTATTATTAATCTATTATTTGTTTTTGGAATTTGTTATGATTTTTATTTTTTATTTTTTTTACTATCATGTACATGGTATTAGATTTTGAGATGCGAAATGATATATTACTTATGAATTGATAGCGATTTAATCATGTTATATTAATACGTGTAGGAATCATGATATATTAAGGTTGGTACCTTGGTTTTAATTTTTTGGGGTCTATTAATAAATACAAATTTATATTGATTAAACTGATCTATGCTGAAAATAGATCATCAATATCTGTAGCCCGGAAAAGCTCTTAAAATGTTAGTTTAGTTCTTTTTTTTTTTTTTTTTTACAAACAGCACCACTTCTGTCCATGGGCTGTGTCTGGTATTGCAACTCAGTGCACTAGGACATGAAGCTAAACTACAATACCAGAAACCATCAGTGGACAACCGGCATCACCGGCAAACAATAGGATAACATACTGTAGCTCCATGTTTCAATAATAATAATATCTTATAATAATAAAATTTCCCTTTTCTGGGTATGAAATATTGAAGACCTATCCTTAGGACAGGTCAATAATACCTGACCACCACCCAGACTGGCCATATTGCTCTGACAAGCGCTGCAAGCCCTGCATGGTATACCAAGCACATTGCTGTACATAGATATTGCAGCTTAATCCCATTCATTTGAATGGAACTGAACTGTACAAAGGTCATATCTGATGGACATGACATCACAGGCCAAGAAAGAAGCCATAGCTTTGCAGCCCTTTCCAACAACTGAGTGGTGGTTGCTGGGAGCCGAACCCTCATTGATCAAATATTGATGAACTATCCTGAGGATAGATCATCTATATATAATTCCTGGAAAACTCCTTTACGTCCTAATACTACTGTATGTTCTTGTCTTTTTCACATACACCCTCTAGAAAGTCTCTCTTGATGCCACCTTAACTGTCGGCACATTGTCAGAGGCTTGAGTGCCAATACCATTCCATCCGCCTATTTGATCACACATCCTTTGTTACCATCTAGTATCATCCTTTGTTTTCATCTATGTATATTATTATCATGCATTATCACTATCTAAATGCCTGTGTAAGACCCCAGAGTGGTGTTACCACTTCTGCACCTTGCTACTATCTTTATTGGTCTAACCTCATGTCATCTTATGCATTTATTCCAGGTTCTCCACACTGTGCATTTATACTGTTATGTAACTGTCCATGTAGTGTGCCTGGTTCACCAGCAGATGGCAGCAAATATGACAGAGCTATAATTATAATCCCATTCCATTCTAATCCCCCCCTGGAAAGAAGTGGGCTAGTCCATTCCCTGCAGAGAGGGTGGGGTAGAAGTTCTAATTAGTTTTGCTTACCCCCAGCTAGGGGAAGGATGTGCAGAAGGACGTCTCTGCTGGATGTGCCCACACCAGCCAGAGCACCCTAAGCTTTAGAAAGCGTTAAGAGCCAGGAGGAAAGTTCCCTGGCATAACCTAGAGTCAGACTACAAAGTGAAGTGCAGCATACAGAAGAAGCTGAGTTATACAGCCAGCCTGTCAGTACAGCAGAGTCAGAGAGAAACAGATGTAGCAGAGTGGAGTTTGCCTGCCAGTTTCATGCTAAAGCCTGCTAGAACCAAAACAAAGCCTGTAAACCATTCTGGAGAACGTTTATGCAAAGTAAAGCTGCAATTGAACTTCATCTCAAGGTCTGGACTCAAGTTATTCTTTTATCCCTCAATTATTCCCCCTATTTATTGCTTCAGAGCCAAATCCTGGGGTCCAGCCGTATCCAGGTAAGAGCACCGTGACACACATAAAGAGACATTTTAGGCAGCACTATACCACTCGGCATTCCTACACCTGAGTCGTGTCATATAGAGGGCCCTAGGGGGTGGCGCCCATTCCACCTGCTACAAAGATTGCCAACATGTAGGTGATTTGACGTCTATAAGTAAATTATCTACAAAATAAATAAAAAAAACACACATTTCCTGCTCTTTCACATCCTGCAAATCTGTTGCACTAAGGCTCCTAAAAATTGACCCTGTCCATTTCTTCTAACTGATAATGTGAATAAGTAAGTCAATTGCTGTCACTCACTGCTGACAGCCCCTGAGCCCTACTGGCAAATGGCTAATTTAAAACCTTCAAGTAAGAAACTCAATCCAAAATCAATAAACCTGTTACACATAGTGCAATTACGTTGGGCAACTGCTGAAATTGGTGGATCCTTTGACATAAATTTGTTTTAGTTGCTGTGTCTTGTACTGTGACTGTTTTTGAAGCTTGTTACACATGGAAATCTGGTAAGTTCCCTCAAAAAGTACACTTAATGTGACCATTTTTATTAAAATGGCATATGTGGTATGATATATTTTATCACATTTCTCTTCCTTCATCTCAGTGTCACCAATAGTTTGGACTAAAACATGAGGCATATGTTTAATAAATTTTATATATTGTGCCATTCATCTTAGAAGTCTACTTTTTCAAGAAATGTCTAAAATAATTGCTCCCGCCTGGCCTCAGCAGAGGTCACACAGCATGCCTAAAAACTGTCCTATAGAAGTCGTTGCCAAAGTTCTTCAGTTCCGTACAGTTTAATTGTTTGTCAGCAGCATATCCCTATTTACACACGATAATGTGCTGCTGACAAACACAGATCTTGGGTCTTCCATGAAAAATGGGATCAGTGGGCCAACAAGCATTATTTAGATGTAGGTTGGTTATTGGGTGCAAAAAAAAGCTCCCATAGCCCCGAAAATGGCAGACAATGGTTGGAACCTCTGTTGCTAACTACGAAGAACATCAGAGCAGAGCTCACTGCTGCTTTAGAAAGTGAAATGCTGTGTACAGTCGTGGCCAAAAGTTTTGAGAATGACACAAATATTAGTTTTCACAAAGTTTGCTGCTAAACTGCTTTTAGATCTTTGTTTCAGTTGTTTCTGTGATGTAGTGAAATATAATTACACGTACTTTATATGTTTCAAAGGCTTTTATCGACAATTACATGACATTTATGCAAAGAGTCAGTATTTGCAGTGTTGGACCTTCTTTTTCAGGACCTCTGCAATTCGACTGGGCATGCTCTCAATCAACTTCTGGGCCAATTCCTGACTGATAGCAACCCTTTCTTTCATAATCACTTCTTGGAGTTTGTCAGAATTAGTGAGTTTTTGTTTGTCCACCCGCCTCTTGAGGATTGACCACAAGTTCTCAATGGGATTAAGATCTGGGGAGTTTTCAGGCCATGGACCCAAAATGTCAACGTTTTGGTCCCCGAGCCACTTAGTTATCACTTTTGCCTTATGGCACGGTGCTCCATCGTGCTGGAAAATGCATTGTTCTTCACCAAACTGTTGTTGGATTGTTGGAAGAAGTTGCTGTTGCAGGGTGTTTTGGTACCATTCTTTATTCATGGCTGTGTTTTTGGGCAAAATTGTGAGTGAGCCCACTCCCTTGGATGAGAAGCAACCCTACACATAATTGGTCTAAGGATGCTTTACTGTTGGCATGACACAGGACTGATGGTAGCGCTCACCTTTTCTTCTCCAGACAAGCCTTTTTCCTGAAAAAGAGGCTTCATCGGAGAATATGACTTTGCCCCAGTCCTCAGCAGTCCATTCACCATATTGTCTGCAGAAGATCAATCTGTCCCTGATGTTTTTTTTTGAGAGAAGTGGCTTCTTTGCTGCCCTTCATGACACCAGGCTATCTTCCAAAAGTCTACGCCTCACTGTGCGTGCAGATGCGCTCACACCTGCCTGCTGCCATTCCTGAGCAAGCTCTGCACTGGTGGCACTCCGATCCCGCAGCTGAATCCTCTTTAGGAGACGATCCTGGCGCTTGCTGGACTTTCTTGGACGCCCTGAAGCCTTCTTAACAAGAATTGAACCTCTTTCCTTGAAGTTCTTGATGATCCTATAAATTGTTGATTGAGGTGCAATCTTAGTAGCCACAATATCCTTGCCTGTGAAGCCATTTTTATGCAACGCAATGATGGCTGCACGCGTTTCTTTGCAGGTCACCATGGTTAACAATTGAAGAACAATGATTTCAAGCATCACCCTCCTTTTAACAGGTCGTCTGCCATTTTAACCCAATCAGCCTGACATAATAATCTCCAGCCTTGTGCTCGTCAACATTCTCACCTGAGTTAACAAGACGATTACTGAAATGATCTCAGCAGGTCCTTTAATGACAGCAATGAAGTGCAGTTTTTTTGGGGATTAAGTTAATTTTCATGGCAAAGAAGGACTATGCAATTCATCTGATCACTCTTCATAACATTCTGGAGTATATGCAAATTGCTATTATAAAAACTTAAGCAGCAACTTTTCCAATTTCCAATATTTATGTAATTCTCAAAACATTTGGCCACGACTGTAGATGAGTAGAGCTATACCTAAAAGGTTATAATTTCAATGAACCTTTTACATTAAATGATACGTAACATACAAGTAGTGTATATAGCTTGGTGACTGCTCTTTAAGAAGAACTGAAAAATACTGATGGGGGCCCACAGGAAACAATACTTCTCTGAGTGCTACTAACTCTTTGATCTAGCAATCAGTGACAATTACAATATATCTGGCTTCCAGCTGATCAGAAATTCAGATATGTCTCTATAAGGCTTCAGGTCAAGAATTTATTTTAAAAAAAAACCGGATGGTACTCTTTGTGATTACTGCATCCCCAATATGTACAAAATAACTATACCTTATAGTGTCAAATTCACAAAACCATGCCATATGGCACCAAAATAGTACTATATATTCACCAAATAATTTCCACATAGATGCAAAAATATAAATGCCGTATAAAGCTGCAACCACCATATGCAGCACCCCAGAATAAAGTTACTGCAAAAGGCTGATTATTATAATGTTATATTGATAAAGTAAAATGTTTTGATTTAATATGTTTGTGTATTTAGTAGCACTGTATGGATAGGTCAGGGTTGAACACCTTGGCTCATCCCTATTCAGCTTGGGAGAGGGAGCTCCAGTCTAGCTGTTCTACAAAGAGGACCTACATTGTGTGAGCTCCTCAGAGTTAGGCCTCATGCACACGGCCGTTGTTTGGGTCCGCATCCGAGCCGCCGTTTTGGCGGCTCGGATGCGGACCCATTCACTTCAATAGGGCCACAAAAGATGCGGACAGCACTCCGTGTGCTGTCCGCATCCGTTGCTCCATTTTGCGGCCCCGCAAAAAAAATATAACATGTCCTATTCTTGTCCGTAAAACAACCCTCATCATTGCTGCTATACATGTATTGCTATTAAGGAAGAACTGCACTGTGATATGCTGGGAGCTTTGCCTAGATACTGTTGGATGTACTACTACTCCTATTCTGCACTTTAGAGAAAGAGAGACTTATTTATTTGCTACAACTGACCTGGTCACTGACTCCATTACCAAACACTGTCCGTTACCCTTGTATCCACACTCCTGCCTTGCACCCTGCCAAAATAGTTAACACCAAGGGCACTCCAACTACCACCAGGCAGGAGCCCCAACACCAGGGTGTACCCCGAGGGAGGAATGGGTACATCCTCCTATCACTGCAGGACCCTAGTGAGAATTGCCACTGTGATCTGTGTGTATTGTCATTTTGGCCAGAGCCACTACCACTCCCATCCTCCACTCCCCCAAGTAAATACCAAATACAGTGCTCAAATCATTTCAACACATGCTTACTAAATAACAGCTCCATACATCAAATCATCTCAATTTTATTTTATCTTGATATAATAATTAGAGATGAGCGAATTTCAGGTTATGAAATTCGTTCACACTTCGTTACTGGTAAAAGGTGAATTGCATTATGGATTACGTTACCACGGACCATAACGCCAACTATGACGGAATGCATAATGGAGAGCCTTTAGAGGCAATCCATTGTTCATTCCGTCATAATAGAAGTCTATGGGCTGCAAAACGGATCCGTCCCGTTTCCGTTATGCAGGGGAGTCCGCTCGCTCATCTCTAATAATAATGTTATACAATTAATATTATTATTCTTTATGGTTGCAGGCCTGATGGTCGACACGGACTGGTTGCCTGTGTCTAAGGCAAGCTCTGGCTGGGGTCTAGTATGGATTATAAATCATACAAACCATACAAGTCTAAAAATCTGTATAAAGTATTTTTTCTAGAGCCTAATAAGTAGATACTGGGATAAAATTAATATTTATACCTAAACACATCTGCCTTTATTGTGTGCAACATCAGATTTACATATTATTGTCATAAGTAGAAACTGGAGTCTTCATAGTGCCCCTGTATAATCTGAACCTCATTCTCTGCTCCCTATACTACAGGTCTTGTCACCAGCCTTTGCATAGCTTATTACATGTACTATCTGACAGTGTGAGAATGAAGAATTGTGATCATTAGAAATCCAGACTCTTCGGTAAATCTCCTTCCTTTTGATCTGTGTCGTATAAAAAAAGAAATGGAAGGATTACCAGATGCCTTAGAATAATGAGAAGGAAAGGCTGTAAGCATTTGCCGCATGTATATCTGGATTATATGTAAATGTTGCCATTTATACTCCTTCATTGGCTAAGTCATTACTGTTCTGTTTATATGTTTGCACCTTTTCTATTACAATGGGCTAAATTTTAAAGAAGTGCAGCTTGTAGTTTGACAGATGTCCAGAAGTATTGCCACCAGGAGGCAGCAGTGGTGAATAGTGAGTAGTGTCAAGCCAGGACATCACCTTTGAGGGGCACTATTTTATTTGGTTGTGGGGCATAGGAGCAAATCTAAGAATCATACAGAACACAAGAGTAAGCTCCGCAAGACAGCAAAGACTTCTTACAATAGTATATATTAACAGGAAGAGATTATCATGGAAGGATGGAGAGCAGACATCTCATGCCTTAAAATCTACGGAGTTCTTTGTCACAATTCAGGTTTGTTAAGCAGGAAGCCAAATTTCCTTTAATGCTGCATTTGTAGGCATTCATGACATTCAGGAATTCATGAAAAATTTGAACGAATTACTTAATTGCAAAGTGCATCCTTTTTGTAAGCAGCTGGTACAATGACAGGGAGCTGCGATAGCGCTGCTTCCCATCATTGAACCCCTCACATGCCGCGCTCATACATGATTGCGGCATCTGAGTGTAAAAACGGTGTGAAATTAACATTAAACAAAATATTATATCAAACTTACAGCCTCCATTTGCTAGTGACGGGCCGGCTGCCGCCATCTTGCTTGAAGATCTGGAGCGAGATTACATCATACGTCACCACTAGACATGAACTAATTTTTCAAAAATTCGATTCGCCGGGTCATCGAATTTTTGGGTAAAAATGTCCCTGTCAAGGGCGCGGCTAGAGTAGCAAAGTGGGGAACAAACCTCATGTTATAGCCCACCATTCCCAGGAATGACTTTATTTGCCAAGTGGTGACAGTTTGGGGCCAATTCTGTATCGCCTCTATTTTGTTCACTTGGGGTTTGATGACTCAGTGCCCAATGACATACCCCAGGTACTTAGTCTCTTCTAACCCTATCACACATTTTTTTGCGTTAGCGGTTAGGCCAGTGTCACGGAAGGTGTACAGGAAATAAGACAATGCAACATGAATATATGACTCACTGGATCCAAACCTAAGGAACCAAAAGGGAGACCCCTGCATAAGACCTGGCACTTTCCCTGGCTGCTCAGCCTATGCAAAACTCCCAAAGGTGGATGGTTGCATATCCACGTACCTCGACCACCGGCTCCCTACACCAGACACGGAGGGAATCAGGGTCACCTGGGATCCAGCAAACAGAAAATAACAAATAAATGTACAGCACTTAACTTTGTAGCAGACTGGGAAATAGGATCAGCATGCACACACACTCCAGGAAGTAGTATAAGCCGCTCAGTAATGCATTATGGGGAGGAATTTAAAGGGATGCAATCAGTCCAACTACATGACAGCTGAGAGAGGCTAACGAGATGAGGAACTTAACACCACAACAAAGAAAACTCAAGGAGGAGGTTCTGAAAGGCTTCTGTCAGAGCTTCTCAGCTGTCTGGTTGTGACAGTACCCCTCCCTCTACGAGTGGACTCCGGACACTCAGAGCCCACCTTCTCAGGATGGGACCTATGGAAAGCCCTGATGAGACGAGAGGCCTTAATGTCCGTCCCTGGGACCCACATCCTCTCCTCAGGACCATAACCCTCCCAATGAACGAGGTACTGGAGAGAACCGCGGACAAGACGAGAATCCACAATCCTAGGAGGCAAAGGCGAGGGTACAATGGGTTGAACTTAAGGTTTTAATAAGGACTTATGAAAAACATTATGGATCTTCCAAGTCTGAGGAAGATCAAGACGGTAGGCAACAGGATTGATGACAGACAGGATTTTGTAAGGCCCAATAAACCTAGGACCCAACTTCCAGGAGGGAACCTTCAATTTGATATTCTTGGTCGACAACCACACCAAATCACCAACATTCAGGTCCGGACCAAGCACACGTCTCTTATCTGCCACACGCTTATATCTCTCACTCATGCTCTTTAGATTATCCTGAATCTTTTGCCAAATAGATGACAAAGACGAGGAGAATCTGTCCTCATCAGGTAAACCAGAAGACCCCTCTCCCGAGAAAGTCCCAAACTGCGGATGAAACCCATATGCACCAAAAAATGGTGACTTATCAGAGGACTCCTGACGACGGTTATTTAAAGCAAACTTAGCAAGGGACAAAAAAGAACACCAATCCTCCTGATTCTCCGCCACAAAACAGCGCAGATATGTCTCCAGATTCTGATTGACGCGCTCTGTCTGGCCATTCGACTGCGGGTGGAAAGCAGAAGAGAATGACAACCGAACCCCCAAGCGAGAACAGAAAGCCTTCCAGAATCTGGAAACAAACTGCGTGCCCCTATCAGAGACTATGTCTGAAGGAATACAGTGCAATTTGACAATGTGATCAATAAATGCCTGCGCCAGCGTCTTAGCATTGGGCAAAGCAGGAAAAGGGATGAAATGCACCATTTTGCTAAAACGATCCACCACCACCAGAATCACAGTCTTCCCCGAGGAACGAGGCAGGTCCGTTATGAAGTCCATGGACAGATGTGTCCAAGGACGGGAAGGAATGGGTAAGGGAAGGAGAGGACCTGATGGCCGTGAATGAGGCACTTTGGCACGAGCGCAAGTCTCGCAAGCTGCCACAAAACCCTCAACCGACTTACAAAGCGCAGGCCACCAGAATCTCCGAGCGATGAGATCCAGTGTGGCTCTTGCCCCCGGGTGCCCAGCAAGGACCGTATCGTGGTGTTCCTTAAAAATCTTGTGTCTTAAAGCGAGAGGCACAAACAACCTCCCAGGAGGACAAAGATCAGGAGCCTCTGACTGGGCTGCCTGCACCTCTGCCTCCAATTCAGGAAAAAGAGCAGAGACCACCACACCTTCAGCCAAAATGGGACCCGGGTCTTCAAAATTCCCGCCTCCCGGAAAACAACGTGACAGGGCATCTGCCTTCACATTCTTAACCCCAGGGCGGAACGTGACAACAAAATTAAACCTTGAAAAGAACATAGACCATCTGGCCTGTCTCGGGTTCAGACGCTTGGCTGACTCCAAGTAGGCCAGATTTTTATGGTCAGTAAACACGGTAATAGGGTGTCTGGCTCCCTCTAGCCACTGGCGCCATTCCTCAAAAGCCAACTTGATGGCCAACATTTCCCTATCTCCCACATCGTAATTTCTCTCTGCGGAGGAGAGTTTTTTCGAGAAAAAGGCACACGGTCGCCATTTGGCAGGAGAGGAACCCTGAGACAAGACCGCACCCACACCCACCTCAGAAGCATCAACCTCAACTATGAAGGGTAAAGAAATATCAGCTTGCACCAAGATGGGAGCGGAAGCAAAACTCTCCTTGATATTAAAAAAAGCCTTACGCGCCTCTACCGACCAAGAAGAAAAATCTACCCCCTTTTTGGTCATATCAGTGAGTGGTTTTACAATAGAGGAATAATTCAAAATAAACTTCCTGTAATAATTGGCAAAGCCCAAAAAACGCATCAGCGCCTTCTGATTCTCAGGAAGCTCCCACTCAAGCACAGCGTGGACCTTCTCGGGGTCCATGCGAAAACCAGAAGCGGAGAGAAGAAACCCCAGAAATTGAATTTCTGGAACCGCAAACACACATTTTTCCAGTTTCGCATATAATTTATTCTTCCGCAGGATGAGCAAGACCTGACGTAAATGTTCCTTATGAGTTTTGAAATCAGGAGAAAAAATCAAAATGTCATCCAAATACACTAATACAAATTTTCCCATCAAATGATAAAAAATGCTGTTCACGAAATGCTGAAAAACGGCTGGGGCATTCATCAAACCAAATTCTCAAAATGGCCCTCAGGGGTATTGAAGGCCGTCTTCCATTCATCTCCTTCTCTGAACCTGACCAGGTTGTATGCCCCTCTTAGATCTAATTTGGAAAAGACTTTAGCCCCTACAACCTGGTTAAACAGGTCCGGGATCAGAGGAAGCGGATAAGGGTCACGAATAGTGATACTGTTCAGCTCCCTGAAATCCAGACAAGGTCTTAAAGAACCATCTTTTTTCTTAACAAAGAAAAAACCAGCGGCAACAGGTGACTTTGAGGGTCGTATGTGTCCTTTTCTCAGACTCTCAGAGATATAAGCACGCATAGCGATCCTTTCAGGTTGGGAAAGATTGTATAAACGAGATTTAGGCAGCTTGGCGCCTGGGATGAGATTAATAGGGCAATCGTACTCCCTGTGCAGGGGCAAATCCTGAACTCCACTCTCAGAGAAGACATCCGAAAATTCAGAGAGAAAAGATGGTACAGTCTTAGTAGAAACCTCAGAAACAGATGTTGTGAGGCAATTCTCTCTGCAAAAGTCACTCCAACCATTTATTTGCCTCGCTTGCCAAACAATGGTGGGGTTATGTTTAGTGAGCCAGGGTAGCCCCAACACTAGAGGAGTAGGCAAACCGCTAAGGACGAAACATGACACATCCTCAACATGAGCATCACTCACAATTAAACGGATATTGTGAACTATGCCCTTTAATGATTTCTGAGAAAGTGGAGCGGAATCAATAGCAAAAACAGGAATATCCTTTCCCAAAGTGCACACCTGGAAACCATGAGTTATTGCAAATTGATTATCAATGAGATTGACAGCTGCTCCACTATCCACAAAAATCTCTCAAAAAATGCTCTTGCTCTCTAGCGCCACCCTAGCAGGCAGGAAAAAACGGGAACTACAAGCAAACAGAAAACCTTCAATTTCCGCCTCAACCCTGCCAATAGTAACAGACGGAACATTTTTAAAAGATTTTGTCCTCTTTGTTACTTTATTACTCCCAGAAAACTGCCTGAATCTCCTAGAGGGACAAACATTTGCCAAATGATTTATACCTCCACAACAAAAACAAACCCTCCCATGCGAGCTGAATCTTCTATTGTCAGAAGCAATCAACCCCAGCTGCATGGGCTCCTGCTCAGAAGGGGCTGACAGCGACTGAAACCCCTGCGCACAGAATGAGACCGCTGCACTGTCCTGGGACTGAGTATGACAGGAAGGAGACATCTCTCCTCTCTCTCTAAGACGCCTGTCAATACGAACGGCCTGAGACATAGCAGAGTCCAAGGAAATAGGCCTCTCATGAAAGGCAAATGCATCTTTCAATCCCTCTGAAAGACCATGGCAAAATTGACTTCGGAGTGCCGCATCATTCCAACCAGTATCAGCTGCCCATCTCCGAAATTCTGAGCAGTATATCTCTGCGGATTGTTTACCCTGGCATAATAGACGTAGTCTAGACTCAGCCAGAGCAATACGATCCGGATCATCATATATCTGACCCAGGGCTAAAAAGAATTCATCCACTGAACGAAGAGGCTGTGCCCCCTCCGGCAGCGAAAAGGCCCAGGACTGAGCGTTACCCCTGAGCAGTGATATAATGATCCCCACCCTCCGTTCCTCATCACCAGATGAATGGGGAAGAAGGCGAAAATGGAGTTTGCAAGCCTCTCTAAAACGCACAAAATTCTCACTACCCCCGGAGAACGTATCCGGGAGCGATATCTTAGGCTCAGAACAAACTCCATGAACGCAAGCTGAACCGGTCACTTGAAGCTGAGAAAAAGTCTTACGGAGATCAGCTACCTCCAATGAAAGACCCTGGAAGCGTTCAGCCAAAAGTGAAACCGGATCCATGCTTGAGACGGTTTTGGCGGCTTATAATGTCACGGAAGGTGTACAGGAAACAAGACAATGCAACATGAATATATGACTCACTGGATCCAAAGCTAAGGAACCAAAAGGGAGACCCCTGCATAAGACCTAGCACTTTCCCTGGCTGCTCAGCCTATGCAAAAATCCCAAAGGTGGATGGTTGCATATCCACGTACCTCGACTATATGACACCTGAACACCCTACAATAGTGAGGGGACACGACCACCGGCTCCCTACACCAGACACGGAGGGAGTCAGGGTCACCTGGGATCCAGCAAACAGAAAATAACAAATAAATGTACAGCACTTAACCTTGTAGCAGACTAGGAAATAGGATCAGCATGCACACACACTCCAGGAAGTAGTATAAGCCGCCCAGTAATGCATTATGGGGAGGAATTTAAAGGGATGCAATCAGTACAACTACATAACAGTTGAGAGAGGCTAACGAGATGAGGAACTGAACACCACAACAAAGAAAACTCAAGGAGGAGGTTCTGAAAGGCTTGTGTCAGAGCTTCTCAGCTGTCTGGTTGTGACAGCCAGCTTTCCGAAGGGAGTCCACTACAGCCTGCACTTTCGGTAGGTGACTTTCCCAGTCGGTACTGTGGATGACAATATCGTCCAGGTAAGCCAAAGCGTACCGACGATGTGGACGAAGCACAATGTCTATTAGTCGCTGAAATGTGGCGGGGGCGCCATGCAGACCAAAGACTAAGACCTTATATTGATACAGCCCCTCAGGCGTGATGAAGGCAGTTTTCTCTTTGGCAGTCTCCATTAAGGGCACCTGCCAGTACCCTTTCGTGAGGTCCAAAACAGAAAAATACCGGACTTGTCCTAACCTCTCGATGAGCTCATCCACCCAGGGCATGGGATACGCATCGAATTTGGAAACCTCGTTAAGTTTTCGAAAGTCGTTACAAAACCACAACGTCCCGTCCAGCTTGGGTATCAATACTATAGGACTGGCCCACTCACTTTTTGACTCCCCAGTGACATCTAGCTGCAACATTAGCTGTTCCTCCTCCGATATGGCTTGTCACCGTGCCTTGGGTACCTGGTATGGTTTTAATCAGACTTTTGCCTGAGGCTCAGTGACAATGTCATGCTGGATTATGGAAGTGCGTCCAGGGAGGTCTGAGAACACATCCATGTTCTGACTAATAAACTCCCTGGTCTCGTGAGGCTGTCAGCATTTTTTACTGTGGCAGCTTCCTCTTTTGCATCAGACAGAGGGGCCGGTACCTCTTCTCCTAGAAAACCCGGACGCGGGTTGTCTTCTGTACAAGTTTCCCTATCTTTCCACGGTTTGAGTAAATTCACATGGTAAACCTTCTCTGGATTTCGCCGCCCTGGCTGGTGTACCTTGTAGTTTACATCTCCAATTTTTTTGAGTACCTTGTAGAGCCCCTGTCACCTAGCCAGGAACTTACTGTCTACGGTCGACACCAGAACGAAAATCCGATCACCCAGGTTAAAGATTCAGACCCAAGCATGCCGATTATAGACCCGACTCTGGGCTTGCTAAGCTGCCTCCATATGCTTCCTAACAAGAGGCAACACTGTCTCTATCTGATCTTACATCTGGGTAACGTACTCAATGACACTTTTATGTGAAGTAGGTTGTTGCTCCCATGCCTGTTTGGCCACGTTCAAAAGATCGCGAGAACCCACGTTCGAAGGGCGAGAACCCAGTAGAGGCCTGGGGTACCTCTCGCACTGTGAACATAAGATAGGGCAGAAGGAGGTCCCAGTCCTTCCCATCTTTATACACTACCTTTTTAAACATATTTTTAAATGTCTGGTTAAACTGTTCTACCAGACTGTTTGCGGATGGTAATCGGACGTCTGTAGTTGTTTTATGTGCAGCAACTTGCAGAGTTCCCTCATCACCTCAGACATAAAAGGGTCCCTTGGTCGGTCAGAACCTCATTAGGTAGTCTTACTCGGGAAAACATCTCCATTAACTCCTTAGCTATGAGTTTGGCCGAGGTATGTCGCAGTGGTACCGCCTCTGGTTACCGAGTCTAGAATGACTAAGATGTGTTGATGCCCTCTGGCGGACTTCAGTACTGGGCCTATGAGGTCCATGGATATTCGGTCAAACGGTACTTCGATAATCGGGAAAGGTACTAGGGGACTACGGAAATGTGGCTGGGAGCTAGTTATCTGGCACGTCGGGCAAGACTTACAAAACTCTTCCACTTCTTTGAAAATGCTGGGTCAGTAAAACCACTGTAGAATACGATCCTGAGTTTTCTGCAGCCCCAGGTGACCCCCGAGAAAGTGTTGGTGGGCTAGATCTAACACAAGCTTTTAAGTAAGTAACACATTTTCCCAGGGGCGGGATAGGGTTGGGTCCCGACGTTGGGCGGTATCAAAATTATCCCCGGAGACATTGAGGTCTGCCAATTCAGGCAAGTCCTCCATGTCTCCCACCATCACACTTAGCGGGGTTGTCTCCCCCTCTTCCACCGAAGTGGCAGTCACCCCTACCACTGGCCCTTTGGTCTCAGGTTCCCAGGGTTCTGGTCTCCCCCCTGAGCCAGGCCACTCTGCTAGGGTTACCCCTGTCTCATGGGTATCAGTCACTCTCATAGCAGGCCACAATGCGGGGAATCCCGGGAAGTCTCTGCCTATTATAAGTTCGTAGTGTAGATTTTAGGCAACTGCCACTTCGTGAGTCCATCTGCCAGCCCCTGTAGTAAGAGACACCAGGGTGGCGGGAAAGTCTTTTAAGGCTCCATGAATGTACATGACCCCAACTTTACGGCCAGTATACTCCACTGACCATACCTGGGGAGCTCTTACCAGGGACACTAGAGTAGAGGACCCTGAGTTCAGCAGAGCCTCCGCTGGAGTGTCTCCTACCTCCACCTGGCACAGGTGGTTTAGAGTTTTTGAGGTACCTGCTGCACACAGCTTCCTGGCATATAGCGACTGTCGGTAGCCATACTTAGTATCCATAGGTTCCACCTGATGGGGACAGTCAACTCTTACATGGCCCAGCCCCTGACACTGCCAGCAGACTATCTGAGCCAGGTCCATAGAGTCCATGGTGGATTTGGTAGGTACAATTTGCCGGGTCTGGGATGGAGATTTACGGGGTTTGACTGCCCCCCCTCGTGGATGCTCGGGGTTGCTCCTGCTGTCTGCAAAGCCATCACGTGTTGTAGCAGCAATTGGTTAGTCTCCTGCTGCTGCTTATTAGCCTTGCATTGCTGTAGGTTTGCCTCTCGCTGCTGCAGATTAGCCTCCATGAGGGCCTTTACAACAGCCTCCATTTTGTCGTGGGGCACTGGTTGTAATACAGCTGGTTTAATGTATGACATACAACCGTGCCTGAAAAATGCAGCTTTACTGCTCTAGCCCGCATCCTCCACCAATTGTGGGGTTTCGCTCTGGTAGATGGTCGCAGTACAGAGGCAAAATACAAGTTCTTAACTCAAAACGTCAGTGTTTATTCACACTTGAGGCAATTGCACAAAACAGCACGTAACTTTGCAGTCTTGGTGGTAATTCGCACACAATGGAAAATTCTTATAACACAAGTCACCTTGCTGCCTATTTAAGGACAGCCAGGTGCTGCCAAAACCCGGACTGGCACTTAAACTCCGGTCCGGTATTTGACCTTACCTGGCTGAAAACCAGCCCAGCCGCACATGCTGGGAGGAAAATACCTGACTTGCCAGACACAACCCCTCACTGTGTCACAGGCCCTAATTTTTTTTAACTTTTATAGAACACAACAGGCTAATCACCAGATAAGTGCAACGCTGAACGGCGAATATATTTTTATTTCGCCAATAATACACGGCAAACTGGGCTTTAGAATATTTCACTGCACCGCAGAACGGCAATTAGGCCCTAATTTTTTTTCCTCTTTTACACAACACAAAAGGCTTTTCAACAGATAAGTGCAACACTGGACGGCACATTTATTTTTATTTCACTACTAATACACAGCAAACTGGGCTTTAGAATTTATCACTGCACCGCGGCACGGCAATTAGGCCCTAATTCTTTTCTACTTTTACACAACACAAAAGGCTTTGCAACAGATAAGTGCAATTCTGAACGGCGAATATATTTCGGCAGTAATACATGGCAAACTGGGCTTTAGAATATTTCACTGCACCTCAGAACAGCAATTGGGCCCTATTTTTTTCTACTTTTAAGTGCAACGATAAACAGCAAATATATATTTATTTTGCCACTAATACACGGCAAACTGGGCTTTAGAATATATCACTGCACCGCAGAACGGCAATCAGGCTCTAATTTTTTCTACTTTTACACAACACAAAAGGCTTTACAACGCTGAACGGTGAATATATTTTTATTTCACCACTAATACATGGCAAACTGGGCTTTAGAATACATCACTGCACCGCTGACCGGCAAATCTATTTTTCCTTTTTCCACTAATACAATCAAAAAAGGACTTTAAAACAGATAACTGCACTGCTGAGCGGCAAATATATTTTTCCTTTTTCCACTAATATACACAAAAAAGGACTTTAAAACAGATAACTGCCCTGCTCAGCAGCAAATATATTTTTACTTTTTCCACTAACACCTGCAAAAAAGGGCTTTAAAACAGATTACTGCACCGCTGAGCGGCAAAGATATTTTTCCTTTTTCCACTAATACCAGCAAAAAGGGCTTTAAAACAAATAACTGCACCGCTGAGCGGCAAATATATTTTACTTTTGCCACTAATACACGACAAAAAGGTCTGTCATTTTGGCACTTCACCACACAACGGCTAATAAGCCCTTTTTTCCCACTAATAAAGGCCAAAAAATTATTTAGAACATATAACTGCACCACACTAGGGGAAATAAAACATATAACTATTTCCTTGTAATAAACCCTGTTATTGCCTGTATCAATCAGCATTTGCACCCAAATAAGAACGGTTTGATGGAATACTGTATAACGGCAATTTGGATCCGCAGTCAGTGCTGCAAGGTGTAATAGGAATATTCCTATTACCCAGGCGGTCACCTCCCCGACTGAATCCTGTTCAACAGAAATGCTGTGGAATGATTCCTCCCTATCCTTTTCCTACACCTTGAATAATCTTTCCCTGCACTTGTAAATCGTTGATTTTTTTAAGCACAATTACGTTTTTTTCTATCACTGTCCCTAGCGCCTGCAGATGTCTCTCCCTGCACTAAGTACACTGGTAAATGGCAGAATCTAAGATTGCTACCGCTATTTATAGAGCTGTGACATCACAGGGCTGGCTACTGAATAGCTGCATGCATGGCATTATGGGTGATCCCGCCTTCTCAAAGTTCCTTTCTCCATGTCCAGCAGCTATTTTAGGAAAAAATGCGATTTGTTACCATGAAGCTCGAGGAAATTCGCTCATTCTCTAGTCTTGTCAGTTGTCTTCAATTTTTAACCAAGAAATAAATGTAGGACTCGACACGGTTGTGATACGGTTGGATCGTGGCCAGCTGTGGTGAAGAACCACACAGCCAATTTGGCTGCAGCTGCCTGATATTTTACTAATGAAGACCGCACTGTATAGGCAGTCTGAATTCTGAATGGCTGCATGGTTCTTGACCACAGCTGGCCGTACTGAACAGTAAAGACGCTGGGCTCACTGCTGCTGAACTCACTGCTCCCTCATATACAGTACATAATTATAAAAAAGAAAATGGCTGTACACCATTATACATACAAATAGAGCTAAGAAATGGGGATCATTCTAAATAAAAGTGTTACAATACCTACTATAAATGAGTCAATGGAAGCTCTTAGCGCACATATTTGATCAAACATGTGTCGGGCCCATCTACCAGGCGTCAAGGTGGCTTCCGCAGATGGGTCTCTACCACTAGTATACTGCCTCTCTTTGGACTTACCTAAGCCTACAATATTCAGGGCAGTGTAGGAACCAGCTACATAAGTACTCTGCTCAGAAGTCCCAGGTAGAGGGGCGTGTTCAGTCTAAAGGAGGCGCTACCCTCAATTAATACTACAAGAAAAGTTAGACTAGAACCTTCAAAATCTCAGGTGCATATCCATGAAGCAAACATGATTATAAAAAAAAAATGGCTGCACACCATTATACATACAAACAATAGAGCTGGGGATCATTGGGGATCATTCTAAATAAAAGTGGTATCAATGCCTACTATAAATGAGTCAATGGAAGCTCTGTACAGGTGCAATTCCATAAATTAGAATGTCATTGAAAAGTTAATTTATTTCAGTAATTTAATTAAAAAAGTAAATATATTATAAAGATTTTTACACATAGATTGATCTAATTAAACGTTTATTTTTATAATGTTGATGTCTATTGCTTACAACTAATGAAAAAACTTTAAAAAGTTAGTATCTGAGAATTGGAATATTATATAAGACCAATTAAAAAATATATTATTAATGCAGTGGCCTATTGAAAAGCATATACATATATGCATTTAATACTTGGTCAGGGCTCCTTTTTCATGATTTACTGCATCAATGTACAGTAGCAATGTGGCATGGAGGAGATCAGCCTGTCACACTGCTGAGGTGCTATGGAAGTCCAAGTTGGCCTTTTGCTTGTCTGCATTGTTGGGTCTGGTGTCTCTCATTTTCCTCTTCAGAATACCCCACAGATTCTCTATAAGCAAATTTGCTGGTTAATTAAATGAGGAATTTTGGCAGGGTAGGCCGGTGCCAAGTCTTGATAGAAAATGAAATAATCTCCATAAAGCTTGTCAGCAGAGAGAAGCATGAAGTACTCTAAAATCTCCTGGGAGACGGCTGGCTTTTTCGACAGTGCGCCAATACCAACAGATGACATGGCTCCTCAAACCATCACTGACTGTGGAAACTTCACACTAGACCTCAAGCAACTTGGATTGTATGCCTCTTCACTCTTCCTCCAGACTGGGACCTTGAGTTTCAAATGAAATGCTAAATTTACTTTCACCTGTGTGAGATGGGGAAACAACCCTCCTTGTCTGAACACTGTGTAGATAAAATTTAATTATCTGGACTGACATTCTGCTGTTTGGCCACAAGATGCCGCTGTTTCCTAAACACAGCTACAGACTGCATATATGTTACACAGAGCCTGGAGAGGAATAGAAAGAGAGCATCCATCTTAGAGGGAGCAGAGACTGAGGAACTGTGTGAGCAGAGGATCCGACGACATCCAGGTGTGGGAGCATACCTCAGTGACCAGAGCTGCAGCTAAATGAAGCTGATCATGTCCAAGACCCTGATCCTGACCAGAGGAACAAGGATTGCTTCCAGGAACGCTGATGAGAGCTGATGAGCAAAGCAACATACATTGCGGTCAATGTACTTGAGGCTATAATGAACTTGAGGCTATAATGGCATTTGAGAATATAGATTTAGTGGTTCAATGGGAGTAATGAATGGGATATAACAATACCAGGGTTCTCTCTATAGAGGGAAGACAGAGAAGGCAATAAGGGGGAGGGGTGGCCCTGTATGTGAAAGATAGCATTAAATCTAATTTGAAACAAGTTAGCGATACCAATTTAGAGTCAGTTTGGGTTACCTTGCAGCTTGATAATCATAAGGTAACTCGTGTAGTTGTGATATATAAACCACCTAGCCAAGTCAAAGAATTAGATGATCTACTAGTTAAGGAAATAGCTAAAATGACATTGAAGGGGGAAGCTATCATTATGGGAGACTTTAATCTTCCTGATCTAAACTGGAAAACCAAAATAGCTAGTTCTGCCAGGAGTACAGATATTCTAAATTCCCTACTGGGATTATCTCTACAGCAAGTAGTGGAGGAGCCAACCCGGAAGGAGGCCATTTTAGATTTAGTATTCACAAATGGGAATTTGATATCTGATATTACTGTAGGGGAAAGCTTGGGATCTAGTGATCACCAGTCAGTGTGGTTTACTGGGGTGAGATAGGGGGTTACTCCATTTGTCCGGCTCGCTTTATATGTATTGCACCGGGGAAAAATGTGAAGATATATTTGAGCACATGAGGATCTCTAGGAATGTTGAGGATGGGGGGATTCCCGGCATTAAAACAAAGGTTGTAACTTTTGTTTATTTAGAAGGCTATATATATCTGCTTACCAGGTTCCGGATCCTGCCATCCTCCTCAGCTAGAGTTCTCTATTTGAATTTTAAAATATTTACACAATTATGGATATTTCTATGCAATTATTCTCAATTATGTCCATAGACTAGATTTGACGGACTGATGGACTATAAATTATAAGCTATGTATTTTGGTTATTAATTTTGTATTAAAACAATAAAAATGTATATAAAAAAAAAAAGTACAGTGACTGAGTCACACCACGCAAAAACAAAAGTTTTAGATTTTAGAAAAACTGACTTTTCTAAAATTAGATTAGTGGTACACGAGTCCCTATCAGACTGGAACAGTTTCATTGGAGTCCAGGAGAAATGGGACTACTTAAAAGTGGCACTATTGAAGGCAACAGAAAATTGCATTAGGCTTGTCAGTAAAAGCAAAAAAAGGAAGAGACCACTGTGGTACTCAGCAGAAGTGGCCAAAATCATTAAAAACAAAAAGATAGCATTTAGGAATTATAAAAATAAAATAAAAATGAGGATGACAGACAAATTTATAAGATTAGGCAGAGAGAGGCCAAACAAGTTATAAGAGCTTCTAAAGCAAAGGCAGAAGAGAAATTAGCTCAGTCAGGGAAAAAAGGCGATAAGGCATTCTTCAGATACATAAATGAAAAAAGGAAACTAAAACAAGGAATTACCAAATTAAAAACTAAAGAAGGAAAGTATATGGAAGAAGATAAAGAACTAGCTGACTGCCTCAATAAATACTTCTGTTCAGTTTTTACAAAGGAAAATGAAGGAGAAGGACCTCAGTTAGGAAAGAAGACTAATGAATCTTTTGACGCATGTGTCTTTACAGAGGAAGTCACAGGGGCCTGATGGGATACACCCAAAGCTATTAAAAGAGCTCAGCGGTGAACTAGCAAAACCATTAACAGATTTATTTAACCAATCACTGGCAACAGGAGTCGTCCCAGAAGATTGGAAATTAGCAAATGTTGTGCCCATTCACAAGAAAGGTAGTAAGGAGGAATCGGGCAACTATAGGCCAGTAAGCCTGACATCAATAGTGGGGAAATTAATGGAAACCATACTTAAGGAGAGGATTGTGGACCATCTAAAATCCCATGGATTGAAAGATGAAAAACAGCATGGGTTTACTTCAGGGAGATCATGTCAAACTAATCTTATTGATTTTTTTGATTGGGTGACTAAAATAATAGATGGAGGAGGTGCAGTAGACATCGCTTATCTAGACTTTAGTAAGGCTTTTGATACTGTCCCACATAGAAGGCTTATCAATAAAGTGCAGTCATTGGGCTTGGACTCCCATATTGTTGAATGGATTAGGCAGTGGCTGAGGGACAGACAACAGAGGGTTGTAGTCAATGGAGTATATTCAGACCAAGGTCTTGTTACCAGTGGGGTACCTCAGGGATCTGTTCTGGGACCCATATTGTTTAATATCTTTATCAGCGAAATTGCAGAAGGCCTCAATGGTAAGGTGTGTCTTTTTGCTGATGATACAAAGATTTGTAACAGGGTTGATGTTCCTGGAGGAATACACCAAATGGAAAAGGACTTAGGAAAACTAGAGGAATGGTCAAAAATCTGGCAACTAAAATTTAATGTTGATAAGTGCAAGATAATGCACCTGGGACGTAAAAGCCCAAGAGCAGAATATAAAATCAGTGATACAGTCCTAACCTCAGTATCTGAGGAAAGGGATTTAGGGATCATTATTTCAGAAGACTTAAAAGGTAGGCAGACAATGTCACAGAGCAGCAGGAAATGCTAGCAGGATGCTTGGGTGTATAGCAAGAGGAATTACCAGTAGAAAGAGGGAGGTGCTCATGCCGCTCTACAGAGCACTAGTGAGACCTCATTTGGAGTATTGTGCTCAGTACTGGAGACCATATCTCCAGAAGGATATTGATACTTTGGAGAGAGTTCAGAGAAGAGCTACTAAACTGGTACATAGATTGCAGGATAAAACTTACCAGGAAAGATTAAAGGAACTTAACATGTATAGCTTGGAAGAAAGACAAGACAGAGGGGATATGATAGAAACTTTTAAAAACATGAAGGGAATCAACAAGGTAAAAGAGGAAAGAATATTTAAAAGAAGAAAAACTGCAACAAGAGGACATAGTTTTAAATTAGAGGGGCAAAGGTTTAAAAGTAATATCAGGAAGTATTACTTTACTGAGAGAGTAGTGGATGCATGGAATATCCTTCCTGCAGAAGTGGTAGCTGCAAATACAGTGAAGGAGTTTAAGCATGCATGGGATAGGCATAAGGCCATCCTTCATATAAGATAGGGCCAGGGGCTATCCATAGTATTTAGTATATTGGGCAGACTAGATGGGCCAAATGGTTCTTATCTGCCGACACATTCTATGTTTCTATGTTTCTATGTAAACTGGAAAACCAAAATAGCTAGTTCTGCCAGGAGTACAGATATTCTAAATTCCCTACTGGGATTATCTCTACAGCAAGTAGTTGAGGAGCCAACCCGGAAGGAGGCCATTTTAGATTTAGTATTCACGAATGGGAATTTGGTATCTGATATTACTGTAGGGGAAAGCTTGGGATCTAGTGATCACCAGTCAGTGTGATTTACTATAAGTACAGTGACTGAGTCACATCACACAAAAACTAAAGTTTTAGATTTTAGAAAAATGGACTTTTCTAAAATTGGATTAGTGGTATACGAGTCCCTATCAGATTGGAACAGTTTCAATGGAGTCCAGGAGAAATGGGACTACTTAAAAGTGGCACTATTGAAGGCAACAGAAAATTGCATTAGGCTTGTCAGTAAAAGCAAAAAAAGGAAGAGACCACTGTGGTACTCAGCAGAAGTGGCCAAAATCATTAAAAACAAAAAGATAGCATTTAGGAATTATAAAAAAAAAAACGAGGATGAAAGGCAAATTTATAAGATTAGGCAGAGCAGGCCAAACAAGTTATAAGAGCTTCTAAAGCACAGGCAGAAGATAAATTAGCTCAGTTAGTGGAAAAAGGCAATAAGACATTCTTCAGATACATAAATGAAAAAAGGAAACTAAAACAAGGAAGTACAAAATTAAAAACAAAAGAAGGAAGGTATATGGAAGAAGATAAAGAACTAGCTGACTGCCTCAATGAATACTTCTGTTCAGTTTTTACAAAGGAAAATGAAGGGAAAGGATCTCAGTTAGGAAAGAAGACTAATGAATCTTTTGATGCATGTGTCTTTACAGAGGAAGATGTTCTAAGTCAGCTGTCTAAAATTAATACAAATAATTCACAGGGGGCCTAATGGGATACACCCAAAGCTATTAAAAGAGCTCAGCTGCGAACTAGCAAAACCATTAACAGATTTATTTAACAATCACTGGCAACAGGAGTCATCCCAGAAGATTGGAAATTGGCAAATGGTGTGCCCATCAACAAGAAAGGTAGTAGGGAGGAATCGGGCAACTATAGGCCAGTAAGCCTGACATCAATAGTGGGAAATTAATGGAAACAATAAGGAGAGGATTGTGGAACATCTAAAATCCCATGGATTGAAAGATAAAAAACAGCATGGGTTTACTTCAGGGAGATCATGTCAAACTAATCTTATAGATTTTTTTGATTGGGTGACTAAAATAATAGATGGCGGAGGTGCAGTAGACATCGCTTATCTGGACTTTAGTAAGGCTTTTGATACTGTCCCACATAGAAGGCTTATTAGGAAAAAGCAGTCTTTGTGCGTGGACTCCCATATTGTTGAATGGATTAGGCAGTGGCTGAGGGACAGACAACAGAGGTTTGTAGTCAATGGAGTATATTCAGACCATGGTCTTGTTACCAGTGGGGTACCTCAGGGATCTGTTCTGGGACCCATATTGTTTAATATCTTTATCAGCAAAATTGCAGAAGGCCTTGATGGTAAGGTGTGTCTTTTTGCTGATGACACAAAGATTTGTAACAGGGTTGATGTTCCTGGAGGGATACACCATATGGAAAAGGATTTAGGAAAACTAGAGGACTGGTCAAAAATCTGGCAACTAAAATTTAATGTTGATAAGTGCAAGATAATGCACCTGGGGCGTAAAAACCCAAGAGCAGAATATAAAATCAGTGATACAGTCCTAACCTCAGTATCTGAGGAAAGGGATTTAGGGGTCATTATTTCAGAAGACTTAAAGGTAGGCAGACAATGTCATAGAGCAGCAGGAAATGCTAGCAGAATGCTTGGGTGTATAGGGAGAGGCATTACCAGTAGAAAGAGGTAGGCGTTCATGCCGCTCTACAGAGCACTAGTGAGACCTCATTTGGAGTATTGTGCGCAGTACTGGAGACCATATCTCCAGAAGGATATTGATACTTTGGAGAGAGTTCAGAGAAGAGCTACTAAACTGGTACATGGATTGCAGGATAAAACTTACCAGGAAAGATTAAAGGACCTTAACATGTATAGCTTGGAAGAAAGACGAGACAGATAGAAACTAAAACTTACCAGGAAAGATTAAAGGACCTTAACATGTATAGCTTGGAAGAAAGACGAGACAGATAGAAACTTTTAAATACATAAAGGGAATCAACAAGGTAAAAGAGGAGAGAATATTGTCGGGTGGTAATAATTCAATTAAGAATTATTAATTATGGTCATAAAAATAATTAACCATAAAAAAATAAAATTTTAAATTTGTCATAAATTCTTAAAATCATGACCTGGTTAATTGTAGACAACCTAATTGATACAATTCACATCTGAGTCTGACTATTTCCTCAGATAAATAAGTTCTTTTTGACGTGAGATGACGTTAATGATAAAACATGTAGTTCTACATTACACAATAATACAAAGGTATTATAAAAATATGCAGATTTATTGGTTACAAAATTATAAACATATATAAGTAAATAAACACAATGAAACATGCAAATGAATGTATATAGCGTTAATATAAAGCATTACAAGCTTAACAATACATGTGAGTGGAAATAACTTGTCACATTATAACAAAGCTATTATTAGGTTAGGATATCAAAGTAGGAACATAAGTTATATATATTACCCCTCTGTTCAGAGAAAATCTCATGATATCAGGACGGGCATGTCTAATCCTAGACATCAATATAGAATGCTAAATACATTCCTCCCCCCTCTAACCAACTACACATCACATGACTTCAGGCATGGGCAAATCCATTCAAGGATATAGCTTAGAAGAGATACCTGTATCCTTCCGCCCCATCCTGGACTATTTTCACACATATGACTTTGGTAAGACTATTAAGACAAATAACAGGGATCTAGGATCATTGCTAGATCATATCTTAAATGGGAAGGACTTGAAATATGTCTTTCCTGTGGGAATCCATCAATTAGCTTGGCGAAGAATGTTCTATCAATATATATATATATATGAGCAATTATTTAATGCTTTGCTAGATTATGAGTCTAGATTCTTCTGCAGGTAGAATGAAGTCTCACAATATCCTAAGACTACATCTCAATATGGAGATGATCAATTAATTAATGTATTTATTCGCCAATCTAGATGGTATAATTTCACCCACACTATCAAACTAGTCTTAATAAAATGAAATATTATTTTCTGTGTCTCTTACCAAGTCCTACTAGAAATCTCACTTCTGCTCCTAGGAAAGCTGGGTGGTCCATCATAGCGCATCTAACCATGGCTTTCATCCTGATAGACACCTCTAGAGAGCTCAACTCGTCTCCTTCTCCTCCTTTTCTTGTGTGTGTCCTCCTTTTCTTGTGTGTGTCTTATGATCACAAACTTATCAGTTAGACACACCTTCCTAATTTGGAAGTTTCCAATCATAGTCGGATGGGCGTGACTATTGATAAGAAATGACATCATAACCTTACCCAGAATGCACTTTTGCTACTGTTGTAATGTCACCTACTCATACCTAGGTGGCACTGCTGTGTAAGCTATTTGCATCATAGTATAAAGGGTTAACTTCTGTAAGTCTGAATAAAGGTATAATATACATTTTGACCTTAAAAGCTTTAATTCAAAGCCATAGGGATTTATTCTGACACGTGTAGCAATTAGAGACAGACCTCTAGGCGTCTCTCTGAATGTTTCTCACACTGTTTATTTGTACATCATAAATAACTTGAATCTCCTTGTTTTTTCACAGAGATATCAGTACCTCCTCTTGTCACACCAAAGAGGTGAATAATTGTTACAAAACACACATCTTCACAGACACTCTTTTAGAGACAAAGATTCTCCTAATGAGAAATATATATAATATACTGGATACATGTTGTCTTCATCACATATAACAGTATAATATATATTATATGTTCTACTGATTGTCTTATGCTAAGGATTAAGGCTTGTTAAATGAATACATGAATATTATATATTATGCTTCATTGATAAATGCCTAATTGTATAGTTAATTATCACCAGCTGCATAGAGCTTATCTTTAACTCCCGTCATAAATTTATAAGTAGACAAGGAGGCCTCTTCTCAGACTGGTACATTCATGAGAAGAATAACACTAAAGAGCAGAAACCTTTGTATGACCTTACCTTGGCCTACTCAAGACATACACAATTGTAACTATAATCGAGCATGGCTCTTAAAGGCAATGCACATTCATCTTGACTAAAATAAATTGGATATCAATGCATTTACCTATGAAAAGGCACAACAATATTTAAAAGAAGAAAAACTGCCACAAGAGGACATAGTTTTAAATTAGAGGGGCAAAGGTTTAAAAGTAATATCAGGAAGTATTACTTTACTGAGAGAGTAGTGGATGCATGGGATAGCCTTCCTGCAGAAGTGGTAGCTGCAAATACAGTGAAGGAGTTTAAGCATGCATGGGATAGGCATAAGGCCATCCTTCATATAAGATAGGGCCAAGGGCTATTCATAGTATTAAGTATATTGGGCAGACAAATGGTTCTTATCTGCCGACACATTCTATGTTACTATGTTTACCGCATGCTTGTTGAGAGGCATTTGTTCATGCTTGTTGGAGAGTCACCAGCGGATGCAGAGCAGACCTGGGTCAGTAAGATCATGCACGCACCTAATTACAGTGTTGGCACCTAGAGACTGAGACCAGGCCTGTAGTTAGTTAGTTAGGGTCTCTGTTTGTGTCAGGCCACAAGTGTTGCTACTGCTCATTGGACTCCATAACTTAAAGTGACATTTCACATTGGAGAACTGATAAACTTCACACAAACTCAAGCCAGGCTGGCGTTTTGCTCAGGAGGAATAGTCAGGCATCTGCTACAATACCAGTTATGGGAGGGGAAATACTGTATAGCACTGTAAGATTGCAAAGCTGTTGTGCTGCACCGCAGGCTAGCCCTCACCACACACCCAAACAATTGTTCTTGTTTTTTTTTAGAGTGATAACAGGTAAGGTGTGGCAGTTTAGTTATGCCCGCCATCAGGTAAATTACCGCATTTTCCTCCTGCATCCATCAGAGGGAGCTGTGCTGTGCAGCACAATGGTCTCAGCCTTTGGGCTGGGTGTATGTAAATTTATTGTATGTTCCCAGCATTTGGGGTTGGGTTCATTACCACGTTTAATTAACATTCTGTTTTGGCAAAAGCTGGTAATGGAGTTGTTTTCCTTGTTTGTGACTTCGCTGTATCCTGGAGAGCCTAGTCCTTTTTCTCATTAGCCCAAGTAAGACGCTTCTGATGTTGTCTCTGGGTCATGAGTGACTTGACTCAAGGAATGTCACAGTTGTAGCTCAAGTCTTTGATACGTCTGTGTATGCTGGCTCTTGAAGCACTGACTTCAGCCGCAGTCTACTCCTTGTGACTCTCCCCAGTGAATGGCTTTCTCTTGACAGTCAAGGCTTCAGTTATCCCTGTTGCTTGTGCACCTTTTTCTACCACATGTTTTTCTCCCACTCAACTTTCCATGAACATACTTGGATACAGCGCTTTGTGAACAACCAGCTTTTTTAACTATGGCCTTTTGTGACTTACCCTCCTTGTGGAAGGTGTCAATGACTGTCTTCTGGTCAACTGTCAATTCAACAGTCTTCCCCATTATTGTGTAGCCTACTGAACCAGATTGAGGGACAATTTAAAGGCTTAGGAAACCTTTGCAGCTGTTTTGTGTTGGTTAGCTGATTAGAGTTTAACACCATGAGTCTACAATATTGAACTTTTTCATAATTTTCCGATTTTCTGAGATACTGACTTTTGGATTTTCATTAGTTGTAAGCCATAATCATCATAAAAAAATAAAATAAATGCTTGAACTAGATCACTCTGTGTGTAATGAATCTTTATAATATATGAGTTTCACTTTTTGAATTGAATTACTGAACTAAATTAACTATTCCATAATATTCTAATTTGTTGAGATGCACCTGTAAGTAAAAAAACTGAAAATATGTAATCTATATACAGAAGGATCATGGAAGGATGAGGTAGCATCAGTTCAGCAGAAGAGAGCCCAGCGTCTTCACAGCTCAACTACTGTGCTTTGAATATGGAAATTCTATGCAGTGATGGGAAAAAAACTTTTTGCTCCCTTTTGCGGCATACTCTGTTTTTGGGGGTTCTCTTGTTTAGTGTTGTTTGGGGTGGTCTTGGTGATGATTGACCAATGATGAGGTACAAGGCAGGGTACCCTGAACGGTGGAAGCAGTGATGAGGCAGATTTAACAGTAGAACAGTTCCTTACTGGCAGATAAAGTTCCAATACATAACAGATCAGACTTTTCATGGACAGGCAGATTTTCCACAGTTTTGCAATTTCACAGATCTTTTTGTTCTTACTTCAGAAAGGGTGGTTAACAGGCCAAGTTCTTACTTTGAAGCAAGCTTCCTCACCATGCACTTAAGCACCCAGAAATAGGGGTTCAACACTAGTGATGAGTGGCAGAGGTCATATTCGAATTCACGATATTTCGCGAATACTTTGTAGAATATTCAGCGAATATTCGCAAATTCGAATATTCGTTATATTCTACGATTTTTTTTACTCGGAAAATCGACAAGGTAATTATCGCGTAAGATGCTAATTTTTCTCGCTAATTTTTCAATTGCCGAGCAAAAACATGATTCCTCCCTGCTTCTTGCTTGTGGGCCAAAGAGTCATAGCACTATATTGAATATATTAGTTTTTTCGAATATTCGTAATATTCTAAAATAAGAATATATAGCAATGCAGTGAATATTTGGAAAAAAACGAATGTAGAGAAATTTAGCTAATATAGTGCTATAATCTTTTTTTTTTAATAGTTGTAATTTTTTCCAATCTGAACTTCTGAACTTTTAGACAAAGAAGATTATAGCGCTATTTTAACTAAATTGCTCTATATAAGTTTTTTTTTCGAATGTTTGCTATATTGCTATATATTCTTGTTTTAGAATATTACGAAATATTCGAAAAAACTAAAATATTTGATATAGTGCTACAGATGTACCATGGTTAGCACTCCCGCTGTTAACTCAAATTCCTTAACTAATTTCATTATCTTGAGACAAAAGCCATTGAAAAGCAATAGAAGGTGTTTGCTTAGATTAGATAACCAACTAACCATGCTACATCTGTATATATTTGTTTTTTAGAATATTCATAATTTTTCACATTTAAAGTCATGATTCCTCCCTGCTTCTTGCTTGTCGGTCAATGAGTCATTGGCCCACAAACAAGAAGCAGGGAGGAATCATGTTTTTACTCGGCAATTGAAAAATTAGCGATAAAAATTAGCATTACGAAAATTCGCAATAAAAAAACTAGAATATTCAAAATTACGAATATATATACCTATATTCGCGATAAAAATTTTCAATTCGAATATTCGTGATCAACACTATTTAACACTTCACACCCTTTACCTTCACTATGCAACCATGGGTTTGTCCCTCTCTATGACAACCTGAGAAGGTCTGTTCCGTTCTCAGGTGCTGTACTCACAGTAAATGATTCCACAGAATCCTCAGTGGGATGTGGCTTTAGTAGATCCACAGTCTGCGTATAAAGTGTTCAGCACCAGTAGCCTTTCATCTCCTGGCCTCCATCTTTCTCTGAGATTCCCCTTTCCATGTGCCACCCAATTTTTTCTTGTGTGAAGGGGATGTGACACTCCATGAGTAGGGATGAGCGAACTCGAACTGTATAGTTCGGGTTCGTACCGAATTTTGGGGTGTCCGTGACACGGACCCGAACCCGGACATTTTCGTAAAAGTCCGGGTTCGGGTTCGGTGTTCGTCGCTTTCTTGGCGCTTTTGTGACGCTTTCTTGGCGCTTTTTGAAAGGCTGCAAAGCAGCCAATCAACAAGCGTCATACTACTTGCCCCAAGAGGCCATCACAGCCATGCCTACTATTGGCATGGCTGTGATTGGCCAGAGCACCATGTGACTCAGCCTCTATTTAAGCTGGAGTCACATAGCGCCGCCCGTCACTCTGCTCTGATTAGCGTAGGGAGAGGTTGCGGCTGCGACAGTAGGGCGAGATTAGGCAGATTAACTCCTCCAAAGGACTTGATTAACTGATCGATCTGCAGCTGTGGATCATTGAGCTGCTGATCCTCAATTGCTCACTGTTTTTAGGCTGCACAGACCGTTTGTCAGTCTCATTTTTCTGGGGTGATCGGCGGCCATTTTGTGTCTTGTGGTGCGCCAGCACAAGCTGCGACCAAGTGCATTTAACCCTCAATGGTGTGGTTGTTTTTTGGCTAAAGCCTACATCAGGGTGAAGCTGTCACACCAAGTGCATTTAACCAGCAATAGTCTGTTCATTTTTTGGCCATATACAAAATCAGGGGCAAGCTGCGCCTGTCACCAAGTGCATTTAACCCTCAATGGTGTGGTTGTTTTTTGGCTAAAGCCTACATCAGGGTGAAGCTGTCACACCAAGTGCATTTAACCAGCAATAGTCTGTTCATTTTTTGGCCATATACAAAATCAGGGGCAAGCTGCGCCTGTCACCAAGTGCATTTAACCCTCAATGGTGTGGTTGTTTTTTGGCTAAAGCCTACATCAGGGTGAAGCTGTCACACCAAGTGCATTTAACCAGCAATAGTCTGTTCATTTTTTGGCCATATACAAAATCAGGGGCAAGCTGCGCCTGTCACCAAGTGCATTTAACCCTCAATGGTGTGGTTGTTTTTTGGCTAAAGCCTACATCAGGGTGAAGCTGTCACACCAAGTGCATTTAACCAGCAATAGTCTGTTTATTTTTTGGCCATATCCCAGTCTAATTCTGTCACTAAATCCATACCGGTCACCCAGCGCCTAAATACTAGGCCTCAAATTTATATCCAGCTAAATCTGTCCCTAGTGCTGTAGCTGGGCGAGTTATTTAGTGTCCGTTCAAGCACATTTCTTGTTCTGGGTTGAAATACAATTCCCAATTTAGCAATTTCATAATTTAGTGGTTCCTGCTATATCAGAGCTATTTGAAATCTATCCCAAAAAGGGTATATAATATTGAAGGTGCACATTGGGTCATTCAGAATAACTTCACACACACCCGCTACTGTGTATTTCCAAGTCTAATTCTGTCACTAAACCCATACCTGTCACCCAGTGCCTAAATACTAGGCCTCAAATTTAAATCCCTCTAAATCTCTCGTTACCGCTGTACTGTTGTTGCTGGGCAAGATATTTAGTGTCCGTCAAAGCACATTTTTTGTTCTGGGTTGAAGTACAATTCCCAATTTAGCAATTTCATAATTTAGTGGTTCCTGCTATATCAGAGCTATTTGGAATCTATCCCTAAAAGGGTATATAATATTGAAGGTGCACATTGGGTCATTCAGAATAACTTCACACACACCCGCTACTGTGTATTTCCAAGTCTAATTCTGTCACTAAACCCATACCTGTCACCCAGCGCCTAAATACTAGGCCTCAAATTTAAATCCCTCTAAATCTCTCGTTACCGCTGTACTGTTGTTGCTGGGCAAGATATTTAGTGTCCGTCAAAGCACATTTTTTGTTCTGGGTTGAAGTACAATTCCCAATTTAGCAATTTCATAATTTAGTGGTTCCTGCTATATCAGAGCTATTTGGAATCTATCCCTAAAAGGGTATATAATATTGAAGGTGCACATTGGGTCATTCAGAATAACTTCACACACACCCGCTACTGTGTATTTCCAAGTCTAATTCTGTCACTAAACCCATACCTGTCACCCAGCGCCTAAATACTAGGCCTCAAATTTAAATCCCTCTAAATCTCTCGTTACCGCTGTACTGTTGTTGCTGGGCAAGATATTTAGTGTCCGTCAAAGCACATTTTTTGTTCTGGGTTGAAGTACAATTCCCAATTTAGCAATTTCATAATTTAGTGGTTTCTGCTATATCAGAGCTATTTGAAATCTATCCCTAAAAGGGTATATAATATTGAAGGTGCACATAGGGTCATTCAGAATAACTTCACACACACGCTTCTGTGCATTTCCAAGTCTAATTCTGTCACTAAATCCATACCGGTGACCCAGCGCCTAAATACTAGGCCTCAAATTTAAATCCCTCTAAATCTCTCGTTACCCACCGCTGTACTGTTGTTGCTGGGCAAGATATTTAGTGTCCGTCAAAGCACATTTTTTGTTCTGGGTTGAAGTACAATTCCCAATTTAGCAATTTCATAATTTAGTGGTTTCTGCTATATCAGAGCTATTTGAAATCTATCCCTAAAAGGGTATATAATATTGAAGGTGCACATAGGGTCATTCAGAATAACTTCACACACACGCTTCTGTGCATTTCCAAGTCTAATTCTGTCACTAAATCCATACCGGTGACCCAGCGCCTAAATACTAGGCCTCAAATTTAAATCCCTCTAAATCTCTCGTTACCCACCGCTGTACTGTTGTTGCTGGGCAAGATATTTAGTGTCCGTCAAAGCACATTTTTTGTTCTGGGTTGAAGTACAATTCCCAATTTAGCAATTTCATAATTTAGTGGTTTCTGCTATATCAGAGCTATTTGAAATCTATCCCTAAAAGGGTATATAATATTGAAGGTGCACATAGGGTCATTCAGAATAACTTCACACACACGCTTCTGTGCATTTCCAAGTCTAATTCTGTCACTAAATCCATACCGGTGACCCAGCGCCTAAATACTAGGCCTCAAATTTAAATCCCTCTAAATCTCTCGTTACCCACCGCTGTACTGTTGTTGCTGGGCAAGATATTTAGTGTCCGTCAAAGCACATTTTTTGTTCTGGGTTGAAGTACAATTCCCAATTTAGCAATTTCATAATTTAGTGGTTTCTGCTATATCAGAGCTATTTGAAATCTATCCCTAAAAGGGTATATAATATTGAAGGTGCACATAGGGTCATTCAGAATAACTTCACACACACGCTTCTGTGCATTTCCAAGTCTAATTCTGTCACTAAATCCATACCGGTGACCCAGCGCCTAAATACTAGGCCTCAAATTTAAATCCCTCTAAATCTCTCGTTACCCACCGCTGTACTGTTGTTGCTGGGCAAGATATTTAGTGTCCGTCAAAGCACATTTTTTGTTCTGGGTTGAAGTACAATTCCCAATTTAGCAATTTCATAATTTAGTGGTTTCTGCTATATCAGAGCTATTTGAAATCTATCCCTAAAAGGGTATATAATATTGAAGGTGCACATAGGGTCATTCAGAATAACTTCACACACACGCTTCTGTGCATTTCCAAGTCTAATTCTGTCACTAAATCCATACCGGTGACCCAGCGCCTAAATACTAGGCCTCAAATTTAAATCCCTCTAAATCTCTCGTTACCCACCGCTGTACTGTTGTTGCTGGGCAAGATATTTAGTGTCCGTCAAAGCACATTTTTTGTTCTGGGTTGAAGTACAATTCCCAATTTAGCAATTTCATAATTTAGTGGTTTCTGCTATATCAGAGCTATTTGAAATCTATCCCTAAAAGGGTATATAATATTGAAGGTGCACATAGGGTCATTCAGAATAACTTCACACACACGCTTCTGTGCATTTCCAAGTCTAATTCTGTCACTAAACCCATACCTGTCACCCAGCGCCTAAATACTAGGCCTCAAATTTAAATCCCTCTAAATCTCTCGTTACCGCTGTCCTGTTGTAGCTGGGAAAGTTATTTAGTGTCCGTCAAAGCACATTTTTTGTTCTGGGTTGAAGTACAATTCCCAATTTAGCAATTTCATAATTTAGTGGTTCCTGCTATATCAGAGCTATTTGAAATCTATCCCAAAAAGGGTATATAATATTGAAGGTGCACATTGGGTCATTCAGAATAACTTCACACACACCCGCTACTGTGTATTTCCAAGTCTAATTCTGTCACTAAACCCATACCTGTCACCCAGCGCCTAAATACTAGGCCTCAAATTTAAATCCCTCTAAATCTCTCGTTACCGCTGTCCTGTTGTAGCTGGGAAAGTTATTTAGTGCCCGTCAAAGCACATTTTTTGTTCTGGGTTGAAGTACAATTCCCAATTTAGCAATTTCATAATTTAGTGGTTCCTGCTATATCAGAGCTATTTGAAATCTATCCCAAAAAGGGTATATAATATTCAAGGTGCACATTGGGTCATTCAGAATAACTTCACACACACGCTTCTGTGCATTTCCAAGTCTAATTCTGTCACTAAATCCATACCGGTCACCCAGCGCCTAAATACTAGGCCTCAAATTTATATCCCGCTGAATTTGAATACAATACATTGGGCCAAATAATATATTTGTTGTTGTGGTGAACCATAACAATGAGAAAAACATCTAGTAAGGGACGCGGACGTGGACATGGTCGTGGTGGTGTTAGTGGACCCTCTGGTGCTGGGAGAGGACGTGGCCGTTCTGCCACATCCACACGTCCTAGTGTACCAACTACCTCAGGTCCCAGTAGCCGCCAGAATTTACAGCGATATATGGTGGGGCCCAATGCCGTTCTAAGGATGGTAAGGCCTGAGCAGGTACAGGCATTAGTCAATTGGGTGGCCGACAGTGGATCCAGCACGTTCACATTATCTCCCACCCAGTCTTCTGCAGAAAGCGCACAGATGGCGCCTGAAAACCAACCCCATCAGTCTGTCACATCACCCCCATGCATACCAGGGAAACTGTCTCAGCCTCAAGTTATGCAGCAGTCTCTTATGCTGTTTGAAGACTCCGCTGGCAGGGTTTCCCAAGGGCATCCACCTAGCCCTTCCCCAGCGGTGAAAGACATAGAATGCACTGACGCACAACCACTTATGTTTCCTGATGATGAGGACATGGGAATACCACCTCAGCATGTCTCTGATGATGACGAAACACAGGTGCCAACTGCTGCGTCTTTCTGCAGTGTGCAGACTGAACAGGAGGTCAGGGATCAAGACTGGGTGGAAGACGATGCAGGGGACGATGAGGTCCTAGACCCCACATGGAATGAAGGTCGTGCCACTGACTTTCACAGTTCGGAGGAAGAGGCAGTGGTGAGACCGAGCCAACAGCGTAGCAAAAGAGGGAGCAGTGGGCAAAAGCAGAACACCCGCCGCCAAGAGACTCCGCCTGCTACTGACCGCCGCCATCTGGGACCGAGCACCCCAAAGGCAGCTTCAAGGAGTTCCCTGGCATGGCACTTCTTCAAACAATGTGCTGACGACAAGACCCGAGTGGTTTGCACGCTGTGCCATCAGAGCCTGAAGCGAGGCATTAACGTTCTGAACCTGAGCACAACCTGCATGACCAGGCACCTGCATGCAAAGCATGAACTGCAGTGGAGTAAACACCTTAAAACCAAGGAAGTCACTCAGGCTCCCCCTGCTACCTCTTCTGCTGCTGCCGCCTCGGCCTATTCTGCTGCTGCCGCCTCGGCCTCTTCCTCCGCCTCTGGAGGAACGTTGGCACCTGCCGCCCAGCAAACAGGGGATGTACCACCAACACCACCACCACCACCTCCGTCACCAAGCGTCTCAACCATGTCACACGCCAGCGTTCAGCTCTCCATCTCACAAACATTTGATAGAAAGCGTAAATTCCCACCTAGCCACCCTCGATCCCTGGCCCTGAATGCCAGCATTTCTAAACTACTGGCCTATGAAATGCTGTCATTTAGGCTGGTGGACACAGACAGCTTCAAACAGCTCATGTCGCTTGCTGTCCCACAGTATGTTGTTCCCAGCCGGCACTACTTCTCCAAGAGAGCCGTGCCTTCCCTGCACAACCAAGTATCCGATAAAATCAAGTGTGCACTGCGCAACGCCATCTGTAGCAAGGTCCACATAACCACAGATACGTGGACCAGTAAGCACGGCCAGGGACGCTATATCTCCCTAACTGCACACTGGGTAAATGTAGTGGCAGCTGGGCCCCAGGCGGAGAGCTGTTTGGCGCACGTCCTGCCGCCGCCAAGGATCGCAGGGCAACATTCTTTGCCTCCTGTTGCCACCTCCTCCTTCTCGGCTTCCTCCTCCTCTTCTTCCACCTGCTCATCCAGTCAGCCACACACCTTCACCACCAACTTCAGCACAGCCCGGGGTAAACGTCAGCAGGCCATTCTGAAACTCATATGTTTGGGGGACAGGCCCCACACCGCACAGGAGTTGTGGCGGGGTATTGAACAACAGACCGACGAGTGGTTGCTGCCGGTGAGCCTCAAGCCCGGCCTGGTGGTGTGTGATAATGGGCGAAATCTCGTTGCAGCTCTGGGACTAGCCAATTTGACGCACATCCCTTGCTTGGCGCATGTGCTGAATTTGGTGGTGCAGAAGTTCATTCACAACTACCCCGACATGTCAGAGCTGCTGCATAAAGTGCGGGCCGTCTGTTCGCGCTTCCGGCGTTCACATCCTGCCGCTGCTCGCCTGTCTGCGCTACAGCGTAACTTCGGCCTTCCCGCTCACCGCCTCATATGCGACGTGCCCACCAGGTGGAACTCCACCTTGCACATGCTGGACAGACTGTGCGAGCAGCAGCAGGCCATAGTGGAGTTTCAGCTGCAGCACGCACGGGTCAGTCGCACTACAGAACAGCACCACTTCACCACCAATGACTGGGCCTCCATGCGAGACCTGTGTGCCCTGTTGCGCTGTTTCGAGTACTCCACCAACATGGCCAGTGGCGATGACACCGTTATCAGCGTTACAATACCACTTCTATGTCTCCTTGAGAAAACACTTAGGGCGATGATGGAACAGGAGGTGGCCCAGGAGGAGGAGGAGGAGGATGAGGAAGAGGGGTCATTTTTAGCACTTTCAGGCCAGTCTCTTCGAAGTGACTCAGAGGGAGGTTTTTTGCAACAGCAGAGGCCAGGTACAAATGTGGCCAGCCAGGGCCCACTACTGGAGGACGAGGAGGACGAGGATGAGGAGGAGGTGGAGGAGGATGAGGATGAAGCATGGTCACAGCGGGGTGGCACCCAACGCAGCTCGGGTCCATCACTGGTGCGTGGCTGGGGGGAAAGGCAGGACGATGACGATACGCCTCCCACAGAGGACAGCTTGTCCTTACCCCTGGGCAGCCTGGCACACATGAGCGACTACATGCTGCAGTGCCTGCGCAACGACAGCAGAGTTGCCCACATTTTAACCTGTGCGGACTACTGGGTTGCCACCCTGCTGGATCCACGCTACAAAGACAATGTGCCCACCTTACTTCCTGCACTGGAGCGTGATAGGAAGATGCGCGAGTACAAGCGCACGTTGGTAGACGCGCTACTGAGAGCATTCCCAAATGTCACAGGGGAACAAGTGGAAGCCCAAGGCCAAGGCAGAGGAGGAGCAAGAGGTCGCCAAGGCAGCTGTGTCACGGCCAGCTCCTCTGAGGGCAGGGTTAGCATGGCAGAGATGTGGAAAACTTTTGTCAACACGCCACAGCTAACTGCACCACCACCTGATACGCAACGTGTTAGCAGGAGGCAACATTTCACTAACATGGTGGAACAGTACGTGTGCACACCCCTCCACGTACTGACTGATGGTTCGGCCCCATTCAACTTCTGGGTCTCTAAATTGTCCACGTGGCCAGAGCTAGCCTTTTATGCCTTGGAGGTGCTGGCCTGCCCGGCAGCCAGCGTTTTGTCTGAACGTGTATTCAGCACGGCAGGGGGCGTCATTACAGACAAACGCAGCCGCCTGTCTACAGCCAATGTGGACAAGCTGACGTTCATAAAAATGAACCAGGCATGGATCCCACAGGACCTGTCCGTCCCTTGTCCAGATTAGACATTAACTACCTCCCCATAACCATATATTATTGGACTCCAGGGCACTTCCTCATTCAATCCTATTTTTATTTTCATTTTACCATTATATTGCGATGCTACCCAAAGTTGAATGAACCTCTCCTCTGCCTGTGTGCTAGGCCTAAATATATGCCAATGGACTGTTGCAGTGGTGGCTGACATGAAGCCTGATTCTCTGCTATGACATGCAGACTAATTCTCTGCTGACATGAAGCCAGATTGTCTGTTACGGGACCTCTCTCCTCTGCCTGGGTGCTGGGCCTAAATTTATGACAATGGACTGTTGCAGTGGTGGCTGACGTGAAGCCTGATTCTCTGCTATGACATGCAGACTGATTCTCTGCTGACATGAAGCCAGATCCTCTGTTACGGGACCTCTCTCCTCTGCCTGGGTGCTGGGCCTAAATTTATGACAATGGACTGTTGCAGTGGTGGCTGACGTGAAGCCTGATTCTCTGCTATGACATGCAGACTGATTCTCTGCTGACATGAAGCCAGATCCTCTGTTACGGGACCTCTCTCCTCTGCCTGGGTGCTGGGCCTGAATATATGCCAATGGACTGTTGCAGTGGTGGGTGACGTGAAGCCTCATTCTCTGCTATGACATGCAGACTAATTCTCTGCTGACATGAAGCCAGATTGTCTGTTACGGGACCTCTCTCCTCTGCCTGTGTGTGTGCTGGGCCTAAATATATGCCAATGGACTGTTGCAGTGGTGGCTGACGTGAAGCCTCATTCTCTGCTATGACATGCAGACTGATTCTCTGCTGACATGAAGCCAGATCCTCTGTTACGGGACCTCTCTCCTCTGCCTGGGTGCTGGGCCTAAATTTATGACAATGGACTGTTGCAGTGGTGGCTGACGTGAAGCCTGATTCTCTGCTATGACATGCAGACTGATTCTCTGCTGTCATGAAGCCAGATTGTCTGTTACGGGACCTTTCTCCTCTACCTGGGTTCTGGGCCTAAATTTATGAAAATTGACTCTTACAGTGGTGGGTGACGTGAAGCCTGATTCTCTGCTATGATATGAAGACTGATTCTCTGCTGACATGAAGCCAGATTGTCTGTTACGGGACCTTTCTCCTCTGCCTGGGTTCTGGGCCTAAATTTATGAAAATTGACTCTTACAGTGGTGGGTGACGTGAAGCCTGATTCTCTGCTATGATATGAAGACTGATTCTCTGCTGACATGAAGCCAGATTGTCTGTTACGGGACCTTTCTCCTCTGCCTGGGTTCTGGGCCTAAATTTATGAAAATTGACTCTTACAGTGGTGGGTGACGTGAAGCCTGATTCTCTGCTATGATATGAAGACTGATTCTCTGCTGACATGAAGCCAGATTGTCTGTTACGGGACCTTTCTCCTCTGCCTGGGTTCTGGGCCTAAATTTATGAAAATTGACTCTTACAGTGGTGGGTGACGTGAAGCCTGATTCTCTGCTATGATATGAAGACTGATTCTCTGCTGACATGAAGCCAGATTGTCTGTTACGGGACCTTTCTCCTCTGCCTGGGTTCTGGGCCTAAATTTATGAAAATTGACTCTTACAGTGGTGGGTGACGTGAAGCCTGATTCTCTGCTATGATATGAAGACTGATTCTCTGCTGACATGAAGCCAGATTCTCTGTTACGGGACCTCTCTCCTCTGCCTGGGTGCTGGGCCTAAATTTATGACAATGGACTGTTGCAGTGGTGGCTGACGTGAAGCCTGATTCTCTGCTATGACATGCAGACTGATTCTCTGCTGACATGAAGCCAGATTCTCTGTTACGGGACCTCTCTCCTCTGCCTGTGTGTGTGCTGGGCCTAAATATATGCCAATGGACTGTTGCAGTGGTGGCTGACGTGAAGCCTCATTCTCTGCTATGACATGCAGACTAATTCTCTGCTGACATGAAGACAGATTCTCTGTTACGGGACCTCTCTCCTCTGCCTGGGTGCCGGGGCCTAAATATCTGAGAATGGACTGTTCCAGTGGTGGGTGACGGGAAGCCAGATTCTCTGCTATGGAACCTCTCTCCAATTGATTTTGGTTAATTTTTATTTATTTAATTTTTATTTTAATTCATTTCCCTATCCACATTTGTTTGCAGGGGATTTACCTACATGTTGCTGCCTTTTGCAGCCCTCTAGCTCTTTCCTGGGCTGTTTTACAGCCTTTTTAGTGCCGAAAAGTTCGGGTCCCCATTGACTTCAATGGGGTTCGGGTTCGGGACGAAGTTCGGATCGGGTTCGGATCCCGAACCCGAACATTTCCGGGATGTTCGGCCGAACTTCTCGAACCCGAACATCCAGGTGTTCGCTCAACTCTATCCATGAGCACTTATGCCTCTTCCTAGGCCTGTGACATCACATTTATTAGTCACATCGCCTTGGATTATCTCAGTCCGTTGCAAGTAAATGGGGCTGAGCTGCAATTCCAAGCACAACCGCTATCAGATGGACAGTGCTGTACTTGGTAAGCAGCGAGGTGTATGCAGTGCTCACTGGAGCAGCAAGGTCTTCTCAAATGGCACCAGGAGTCGAATCTCCGCCAATCTCATCTTGATAACCTATCCTGGGGATAGGTAATCAATAATTAAATCCAGGAAAACCCCTTTAACTTATGTTATCTGAGGTGTTAGATAGGACTGCATGTACCAGCTACTATACTATCTGTACTCAGAGAGCAATTGCTGTGTTATCTGTGGTGTTACATAGTACTGCATGGAACATCTACTACATTATCTGTACTCAGAGAGCTATCACTGTGTTATCTGTGGGGTTACATAGGACTGCAGGTAAAATATACTAAATGATCTGTATTAAGAGACTTATCATGGTGTTACATGCGAGTAGGAGTTCATACATAGGAATACAAATAATGTAGCAGATATCACCTGCAGTCCTATGTAACATCACAGATAACACAGTGATAGCTCTCTGAGAACTGATAATGTAGTAGATGGTACCTGCACTCCTATGTAACACCTAAGATAGCACAGTGGTAACTCACTGGATACATATAATGTATGAAAATGTCTCCTGCAGTCCTATATAACACCACAAATAACACAGTAATAACTATGTGAGAACAGATAATACACTAGACTAGATGTTAACTGCAGTCCTTTGTAACACCACAGATAAAAAAACTCTCTGAGTACATATAATGTAGTGGATGCTACTTGCAGCCTGCGCCGATGTGGCCTTCTCCTTCTTGCTGCACTGCACCTCTTACCTCATTATGAGAACATTTATGTTATTTTATAATTTTTTTTTTTTAATTTATTTAATTTGAATTTTAAGTTATATCTCTAAATCCACCCATTGCTAACTATACAGTCCCAATCCTGCCCAGTCTCCTTTGTGCCCCCACACAGTAGTTTTGCCCCTTTTAAGGCCCCATTTTAAAATACAATTCTCCCTTAGTCTCCCCACCCAGTACTAATGCTTCTTAGTGCCCATTCACAGTAGTGAAGCTCCCTTACTTTCCCCACATAGTATTAATGCTCCCTTTGTGCGCTTACAGAGTAGTTAAGTGTCCCCTCACAGAAAGAATGCCCTGTAAGTGTCCCCACACCGTAGGTATGTCCCTCAGTGCCTCACACAGTAGTTATGCCCCCTCAGTGCCTCACACAGTAGTTATGCCCCCAGTGCCCCCTCACAGAGTAGTTATGCTCCCTTACTGCGCCACATAGTAGTTATGCCCCCTAATGACACTTTCAGAATAGGATGTTCCCTTAGTGTCCCCAGACAATAGTTATGCCTTAGTGTCCCCTCACACTTAGTACCCTTAGTGTCCCCAGACAATAGTTATGCCTTAGTGTCCCCTCACACTTAGTGCCCTGTTAGCTGCCAGTTCACATTAGTTACGCCTCTTAGTGTTATCCTTAGTACCCCCTTCACAGTAGAATGTCAGCTTAGTGCCCCTTTACAGTAGTTATGCCTTAGTGCCCCATCACAGTAGTTATGCCTTAGTGCCCTATCACAGTAGTTATGCTTTAGTGCCCCATCACAGTAGTTATGCCTTAGTGTCCCATCACAGTAGTTATGCCTTAGTGCCCCCTTACAGTAAGAATGTCTTGTTACTGCTCCCACATCTATGCTCCCTGAGTGCTCCCCTCACAATAGTGTTGCCAACATAGTGCCCCTCACAATAGTGATGTCCCTATAGTGTCCCTTTACAATAGTGCTGTTATCTTAGTGCCCATTTACAATAGTGCTGTCCTTTTACTGCCCCTTCACAATATTACTGTCTCCTTAGTGTCCTTTACAATAGTGTTGCCTCCTTCGTTTTTAAAAAGTAAAAATGTAATACCTAGTCCCGTTTCCTCAATGAATGGAGCAAATCATTTGCAGGTTTTTCTCTCTGCTGCTCAGCCCATCGGTAACATCACTGTGTCTTGCCTAAATGCTGGGCAGAGCGCAGGCCGGGGAATGGTGGAGCAGGAAGCTGATGGCTTTATGATTCACTATTGCAGTTAACTGTATCTGCATCCTCAGGAACCATGGGATATCAGTCAGGACCTCGGACTGTCCCACTGGATCTGGTTCAAATGTGAGGTATATACAGGGAGTGCAGAATTATTAGGCAAGTTGTATTTTTGAGGATTAATTTTATTATTGAACAACAACCATGTTCTCAATGAACCCCAAAAACTCATTAATATCAAAGCTGAATATTTTTGGAAGTAGTTTTTAGTTTGTTTTTAGTTTTAGCTATTTTAGGGGGATATCTGTGTGTGCAGGTGACTATTACTGTGCATAATTATTAGGCAACTTAACAAAAAACTAATATATACCCATTTCAATTATTTATTTTTACCAGTGAAACCAATATAACATCTCAACATTCACAAATATACATTTCTGACATTAAAAAACAAAACAAAAACAAATCAGTGACCAATATAGCCACCTTTCTTTGCAAGGACACTCAAAAGCCTGCCATCCATGGATTCTGTCAGTGTTTTGATCTGTTCACCATCAACATTGCGTGCAGCAGCAACCACAGCCTCCCAGACACTGTTCAGAGAGGTGTACTGTTTTCCCTCCTTGTAAATCTCACATTTGATGATGGACCACAGGTTCTCAATGGGGTTCAGATCAGATGAACAAGGAGGCCATATCATTAGTTTTTCTTCTTTTATACCCTTTCTTGCCAGCCACACTGTGGAGTACTTGGACGCGTGTGATGGAGCATTGTCCTGCATGAAAATCATGTTTTTCTTGAAGGATGCAGACTTCTTCCTGTACCACTGCTTGAAGAAGGTGTCTTCCAGAAACTGGCAGTAGGACTGGGAGTTGAGCTTGACTCCATCCTCAACCCGAAAAGGCCCCACAAGCTCATCTTTGATGATACCAGCCCAAACCAGTACTCCACCTCCACCTTGCTGGTGTCTGAGTCGGACTGGAGCTCTCTGCCCTTTACCAATCCAGCCACGGGCCCATCCATCTGGCCCATCAAGACTCACTCTCATTTCATCAGTCCATAAAACCTTAGAAAAATCAGTCTTGAGATATTTCTTGGCCCAGTCTTGACATTTCAGCTTGTGTGTCTTGTTCAGTGGTGGTCGTCTTTCAGCCTTTCTTACCTTGGCCATGTCTCTGAGTATTGCACACCTTGTGCTTTTGGGCACTCCAGTGATGTTGCAGCTCTGAAATATGGCCAAACTGGTGGCAAGTGGCATCTTGGCAGCTGCACGCTTGACTTTTCTCAGTTCATGGGCAGTTATTTTGCGCCTTGGTTTTTCCACACGCTTCTTGCGACCCTGTTGACTATTTTGAATGAAATGCTTGATTGTTCGATGATCACGCTTCAGAAGCTTTGCAATTTTAAGAGTGCTGCATCCCTCTGCAAGATATCTCACTATTTTTGACTTTTCTGAGCCTGTCAAGTCCTTCTTTTGACCCATTTTGCCAAAGGAAAGGAAGTTGCCTAATAATTATGTACACCTGATATAGGGTGTTGATGTCATTAGACCACACCCCTTCTCATTACAGAGATGCACATCACCTAATATGCTTAATTGGTAGTAGGCTTTCAAGCCTATACAGCTTGGAGTAAGACAACATGCATAAAGAGGATGATGTGGTCAAAATACTCATTTGCCTAATAATTCTGCACTCCCTGTATATATACTCTATTCAAAATGCCCCCTATGTCGGTGATGTTTTGCTAAAACTTTTTAAAGTATTGGGGTTGGATAAGTCTCACAGACTTACATGTTGTCCAGCCTACGAGGAACAGTTTTGAGTTTTTTTTTTCTGGATTCCTTGTTCTTATTTTCTTTATCCATTTTATATGACATACAGGTAAAGCAACACAAAATTATGTTTGACAGGTAGGTTCATATAAAGCTTTTCTTAGTCACAGAAATAGTTAATAAAGAAATAAATAAAGTTAATTATGAATGATTTAGGCTGTCTAATAAACGAATTCCTAATTGCAGGCAATCTGGTAAATATGTCTCTCTTATAGATAAACTGAATGCAAAGGTATCTTATCAACTGAACAGCCAGTTATTGAGATTTACCTACTTAATAGACCCTATTTTTCTTGCTAATTGGATGTGAGAATGAACGCAGTAAGAAATGAATGGTCTTAATTGTGCCCTCACACAGATGGTGCATTCTGGGCTGGTTCCTGGCATTTGCTAGATGAAGGCAAGGCCACATGGAACCATCAATCTGCAGGGTGCAAAACATTTATCAGAAATGGAGAGGAGAATACTGTATACTAAAGAGATATTTGTTTATGCAGCCATTACTTTCATTACTAGGTATTTACAAGGAACTAAAGCTTTAGAATATTGTACAAGACAGTGGCACAGGATTTCAAAATGTAGAAGAAATTGAGTGTGGTCTCCTCGGTCCATAGTGTTTCACATAGTAAAGGCCTTTTACTGGATCCAACTACAGGTTAAGTTTTTTTGAACCTCTCTATTGGTCTGAATACATTTCTGTTTCTATACTTTAAGGTCTGGTCCAGCTTTTTATACTGTATGTTTTTAAATTCCCCCCTTCTCCCTATTGGTGCTGTGCAGTCAAGCATACTTACCTGCTCACCTCTGCATGGTTTTGACTCCTTCAGTCCACTGATCTCCTTGTTCTGGTCCCTGCATGTAAACTTACGGTATGAACTGGATTGATGTGCACTGCTTTAGCCAGTGACTGGCCTCAATGGCATGTGACCCAGTGATGTGCCACTTGAAGAACACATCACCGCTGCGGTCAGTCATTTACTGCATGTGACCCAATGTCCATTCTGTATGATGGGACCGGAGAGCAGCAAAGAAACCAGCAGACCAAAGAAGTCACAAACAAGCAGTGGTTGCTCCACAGATCTGAAGGGAAGGGGGAGAATACAAAAACTTATAAAAAAAGCTCAACATCCTCTTTAAACTTACACTACTTATACTGTATATCAGAAATGTGGTTGATCTGGTTCTGGCATTTGGTTACTTGCATTGTGACCATAATACCATCTTGGACCAATGTTTTTTGGGGGACGGCATGTTTGATGCATTGTGTAGGGCAGTGTTCCTCAACTCTAGGCCTCAGGGCTCACCTGCCAGCCATGTTTTCAGGATTTTCTTAGTATCAAGCAGGTAATATAATTAGTGTTAATGCATCAGGACTTCCCACAGGTATTCATTCTTTGGGATATACTCAAATCATCACTGGTAGGTGGGCCCTGAGAACTGGAGTTGGGGAACCCTGGTGTAGGGGATGTGCATTGAACCACTGAGGAGCCAGTGCAGAGAATGGGAGTGGTACTGACACTCAGGGGCGTAGCTAAAGGCTCATGGGCCCTGTTGCAAGAGTTCAGCTTTGGCCCCCCTTCCCTCAAACCTTCATGCTGCATGAGGCAAACATTGAAACTGCACCCCCCCTCCTCCAAACCAAATTCTTTACCTAACCCCTTCTGTCCAGCCAGAGGTGTAACTTGCATACACTTTCTATAATACCAGTGTCTTCTTATGTGGCACAAGGGTCTTTGGGCCCCTCAGGCTCCTGGGCCCGGTAGAAACTGCTACCTCTGCACCCCATATAGCTATGCCCCTGCTGACACTGATGAGGTGTTGTGTTACGGTGTACTCTCTCAGGCTGTTTCCCCAGGGGATAGGTGCAGTGGAAAGGTGGTTTGAAGAATGAGGCCAGAAATCGCCTCTTTTTACTCAGTACAAAATATAACTTGCGGTACATCCAGTAGCAGCAGATTCATAGTGCAATTTCTGGTAGCAGTTGAGGAGGTATAGTGAAAGGTTGGATGACTATATATTGGCACTTGTGAGTATAGGTGTTCACTACTACCAAGAGGGGAGGAACAGGATGGTTAGCCCTGTTCCTGCCAACCATAACCTACTCTTGCTGGTACACATATGAAAAATACATAATACTGTAGATGAGGTCACATATTATGCTATCCCTTAGATATGGGCTAATACTATGCTCCATGACCTCCATCTGATGCAGTAGAGATGTGTGGGCAACTCACTACAAGACAGATTTACTGATAACATGTGTGCAGTGGGGACATAAAGTATTTCCTGCTCTTTGCATTGATTGGTCCTCTTCCAAGTCCAAAATGAACTTCCAAATCTCTGTCCGGCTTACTGAGATGGCCGCACATGCTCAGTTTCCTCCTTCAACTGCCTCCTGAGCTCCAGCAGAATGGACACGACCCTAAGCTGCAGCATAAAAGACGCTTCCCTTGATCTGTGCACTTGACATAAATCTAGCAGAGCAGTTGGAGCTTACTTTAATCATGGGATAACCCCTTTAACCCTTTCACTACTGAGCCAGTTTTCATCTTAAATCCCAGGCCAATTTTTGAAAATCTGACATGCGTCATTTTATGTGGTAATAAGTTTGGAACACTTTTACTTATCCAAGCCATTCTGAGATTGTTTTCTCGTGACACATTGTACTTCATGATAGCGGTGAATTTGAGTCTATATAATTTACCTTTATTTATAAAATAATCCAACATTTTTTATTTTTTTATTTTTATTTACATTTCTCAACTTTTAAGACAGATAGTAATACCTAATAAAATAGTTATCAATCAACAGTCCCCATATGTCTGCTTTATGTTGGCATAATTTTGTAAATGTCATTTTATTTTTTTAGGATGTTAAAAGGCTTCGAAGCAATTTTAAAAATTTTCACAAAAATTTCCCAAACCATTTTTTTAAGCACCAATTCAGTTATAAAGTGATTTTGATGGGATTACGTAATGGAGACCACCCATTAATGACCCAATTTTAGAAACTACACCCCTCAAATTATTCAAAACTGATGCTACAAACTTTGTTAACCCTTGAGGTGTTCCACAAGAATTAAGGTAAAATGAAGGTAAAATTTAACTTTTTGGGTAGATTTTTTATGTTAATCAATTTATTTCTTGCAACACAGCAAGGGTTAACAGCAAAAGAAACTTCAATATGCATTACTCTGATTCGGCAGTTTACATAAATACTCCATATGTGGTGGTAAACTGCTCTATGGGCACGTGCCAGTGGTCAGAAGGAAAGCAGCGCCATATGGATTTTGGAGGCAGATTTTGCTAGAATGGTTTTAGGCACCATTTTGTATTTGAAGAAACCCTAATGTACCCCTACAATGGAAACCCTCAAAATGTGACACCATTTTGGAAACTACATCCCTTAACACTATATTAGGGGGTACTGAGCACTTTGACCCCTAAGTGTTTTAAGGAATTTGGAAAGTTTCATTTCTTCCAATAAAATGTTGCTTTAGCCCCAATTTTTTTCATTTTCACAAGGGGTAACAGGAGAAAAGCACCCAATAATTTGTTACCCATTTTCTCCTGAATACATAAACACCCCATGTGTGGTGGAGAAACTGTTGTGGGGGCTCATGGCAGAATTCAGAACAGAAGGAGCGCCATATGGCTTTTGCAGTGCATATTTTGCTGGATTGGTTTACGGTTGCCATTGGTTTTCATTTTTTGAGTAATTGTTTTATATGGAGGCTCATTTTTTGCGGGATGAGGTGACATTTTGATTGGTACCATTTTGGGGTACATGAGACTTTTTGATCGCTTGGTATTACACTTTTTGTGAGGCAAAGTGACAAAAAATGGCTGTTTTGGCATAGTTTTTTTAATAGTTTTTTTTTTACAGCATTCACCTGAGGGGCCATCTCATGTGATATTTTTATAGAGCAGGTTGTTTCGGATGCGGCAATACCCAATTTGCCTATTATTTTTTATTTTTGTTAGGTTTTACACAGTGAAAGCCTTTTTGAACAGAATAAAATCTTGTTTTTGTGTTGCCATTTTTTGAGAGCCATTTATTTTTATTTTTGGGCGATTGTCTTAGCTAGGGGCTCTTTTTTGTGTGATGTGAGATGACAGTTTGATTGGTACCATTTTAGTGTACATAAGACCTTTTGATCGCTTGATATTACACTTTTTGTGAGGCAAGGTGTCCAGAAAATGACTTTTTTGGCACGGTTTTTATTTTCATTTTTTGCGGCGTTTACCTGACGGGGTGGATCATGTGATATTTTTATAGAACGGGTCGATATGGACATGACAATAGCTAATATGTCCACTTTTCCTCTTTTTACCTTTATTTTTTACAAAAATTTTTAACTTAATTTTGGGAAAAGGACGCCTTTTTTTTTACTTGAAACTTTAAATTTTTTTGTAAAACTTTATTTATTTTTTTACTTTTATTTTTTTTCCCACTCTGGGACTTCAACTTTTGGGGGTCTAATCCCCTGTACAATGCATTTAATTACTTCTGTATTGTAATGCATTGGCAGTAAGTGTATTTCCACTGTAATACACTTACAGCTTCCTGCCTGTGAGATCCAGGGGGCTGGATCTCACAAGCATACAGGGAAGGTAGCCACGATGCCTAAAGAAGGCATCGGCATGCCATCCAAGCTATCGGGTCACTGTAACAGCAGCACGGGGAACCGACGGGTGCTCCCTCCCTGCACGGACATCACACGTGCCGCTGTCAGAGCTGACCGCTGCACATCTAAGGTTAAGGCGCCAGCATCAGTGTTTTCACTGAAGCCAGCACATACAGCAGGGGTCCGGCTATCAGTCACTGCCGGACAGCTGCAGCTAATCTGGTCTTTGTTGAAATTCTGTGCCATTTTCTATATTTCATAATGTATGGTCCCTTATTTACCAAGTCTTTTGTGGTGCTCATAAAATGGCTACTGATGGAGGGTCACACGACCAGGTAAATCACTCAGCCTCCTCCATTCTAACACTGCGCCAGCAGTAAACTGCCAACAGTGCAAGTGTAGTGTAGGGATTTGCTCTGGTAGGCAGGGTAAGTGGACGCAATACAGAGGCAAGACCACGGTTGAAAAAAAAAAAATCCAGTGTTTATTCACATAGAGAAGGCAGAAAAGAAAAACAATGCTTTACAGGGTCCTGGTGTTAGTTCCCACAGCAAGAGTTCACAAAATAACATAAATCACCTGGCAGACCACAGCAGGCTTTAGGGCACCTGACTCCCAGCAGGTGGCTCTCATGTAGCTCTCAGCCTTGCAGTATGGCGGATCTCCTCAGCTCCCAAAAACACAGAGCTTCCACATCTCCACTATCACTTGGAGGATCGTACCACACCCAGCTGAGCTGCTGGCTGGGTTTTTAAACCCAGCCCAAAACCTGGCCAGGACATGGGGAACAGCCACCGACCCTGCTCTTTGGCTGCTCCCAATAAGAACTGGTCAAGATTGGCTTTACAGTGACACTAAGTAAAACAGTGTCAGCGAGCACTAGCTGCCGCTGACACACAAAATTATCGGTTCTTATCTCACCGAGACCAATGACGTACCTTCCGTCAATGACGGACCCTTGCGTCTTCCTACAGTAGATAGTTGAAGCAGTGTACTTGAATAGAGAAGACATCACACAGAGGTGGTTTGTCTTGTCACATGACTCTCCATTAGCAGCCATTGTATGGTCAGGACAGGACTTACCTATGGACAGCACAAAAGACTTGGCAAGCCAGGGGCATACCTTTATAACATATAGAAAATAGTACAGAATTCCTACAAAGGCTTTATTAGTAGATGCCATATAGTTGTCTTACAAATTGGTCAACAGTAACAAAGAGTGACTCATTCCTTTAAACTGTAGTACAGTATTAAATCCTTTGGAGAAGTCCAGATATACGACATCCATTTATTCGCCGCGGTCAAGTTTAGAGCTTACCTCCTCATAGAAACTGATTCAATTAGTTTGACATGACCAATCCCTCATGATGCCATGCTGATATGGCGTTATTTGCTTATTTTCATTGAGGCACTCCAAGATAGCATCTCTTAGAAAACCTTTGAACAGTTTACCCACAACAGATGTTAAACTTATCGGCCTATAGTTTCTGGGCTCTGTTTTTGGACCCTTTTTGAATATTGGCACCATATTTGCTAAGCGCCAATCCTGAGGAACACTCCCTGTTAATATAGAGTCCAATCGGACATTTTGGTGAATCTGACATTTAATTTTTTTTTCTGTTATGCTGTTCACCATAAATACTTTTATATAGTGTAATGAAAAGACCACTTCTACTGTACCATAGACTGAAATGGTTTACCATGGCAGTCTATGGTAAAATCAGTGCATTCCTATTAGGTCCTGTCACATCCTTTAGAACCCTCCACCTAGCATAGCAACTGGATTGCTCTCGCGATCTTGTTGCAGTGGAGCCATTCAGTCACTGGGAATACCGCTTTCCCTGTAAATGACTGCTCAAATGCCATGGTTACAATTGGTCCTAATTTGAGTTGTCTATGTTGCCTGCTCATCTCCTGGGTGGGCGCCATCTTTGAAGACCTGACATCTACCGTGTATGTATAGCAGATGTTGGGGAGGGGTTAATATTCAAATCCTAGAAAACCTCTTTTAGCTTTAAAGCTGCCTGTACACCTTGTCACCATGTTAGCTGAATACTCATTTGACTGCCAGTTGTTCATCCCAACTCCTCAATAGACATGCATGCTCAGATTTGCCAAGTGGGCATATGTTCTCATTAGGGTGAAGGGCGTAAGAGGTGTCTGGCAGCAGTTTCTTTCCTTCGTGAATAAAAGGACCAGAGGTTGTAATTCAACATGCCCAATCCATCTTTCCGCCATCATTACCTATTGGGGCAGAGTTGTCACACGACCCCATTATTATAGGATCGCCGTGCGGCTCCTCTCCCCAAACAGTTGTCTCAGACGACAGCTACTCAGACGGCTACTCGTGGATCGATGAAATTTACTGTATGGTCAAAAAAAATTGCTTTCGTTTTGGAAAAAATATATTAAACCATAGCTATCTGAGAGGTTCTATCTACTGTACCGTAGTATAATCAGAATATGTATCACTGGCTTTGAAGTGCAGAAATGCATATTTCCATACGTTACTACAGCTTCAAGCTATTATACATCCACCGCATTTTTATCACTTTAATTACAACACACATAGTGCATCCAATTGACCATTACATTCTAGTATCAGTGGGCAAAACCCATGCGCTACAGAGATAATAAATACTGCAAAAATAATAAGGCATAATAGGCCCAGTGTCAGACAAGTGATGGTATGCTCAAACCGTTCACAACAAAATGAGAGGCACTTAGATATTATACGACGGTTACACAGCCACTTAACCCGCTGAATAAAAATAAAAAATTACATATTCCATAAGTTTTCCCTTAATTAATCTGGTGAGGGATTATACACCACAAATACTCATTCCCTACTTATTAAATATCACTGTTCATCCTCTACTCCATTTTGCCCGAGGACAGAAAGAAGAATTTAAATGTAAATTTTTGTGTTGAAATTGTATTCTTCTATGCATTACAACAATCTAATACTTTATTTTGACATGATCTACTTGAGGGCAAAATAGGTTCTGCATTTTAATTCAGAGCGGTTTTGTGTGAGGCGTAAGGGAGCTGAGGTCTGGCTGTGTTTTTGAGAGGTGTTATTATACTGGCTAGGAATTGCTAGCATTTATCACAAGTGCTCCAAGAACAAACCTGGTGCTTTCACTCAATATCTATTCCAAAGATACTAATGCAAATCGACTAAAACACCCTGCAGGTAGTATCTGGAGCCTGCTCCATGCCGCTCACTCGAGAGCCGCCAGGTACAAGAAATTGTCAGATGCCACTACCTTATATGATTAGAGGGGAACAAAGTTTTTTTTATTAGGATATTGTGCATTTTTTAAGTGTTGCTTTGGTGCTACTGTAATTGATCATTTTAATCATTGATTTAATTGATCATCAGTACAATGATACGACCTTATGCACATGACTGTATCAGTTTTGCGGTCAACGAATCGCGGGTCCATGTTGCATTTGCAGTTTTTGTGGACCCATTGACTTCAATAGGTCCGCGATCCACATTTTGCGGATACTTATGGAACATGTTCTGTCTTTTTGTGGAAAGGACATAAGCATGTTTAAAGCATCCATATGTCCGTTCCGCAAAAAAAATAGACAATGTCCACAAAATGCGAACCACGGACCCATTTCAATTTCTAATAGGTCCCCAAATAAAAAGAGATTGGCACATGGATCATATCCGTATTTTGTGGATTGGTGATTTGTGGCCTGCAAAACGGATATGGTTGTGTGCATGAAGCCTAAACTTACAGAGCCCACAGTAGCTTTTCTTGAGACTCCATTTTCATTTGCGGCAAAATGTTTGCTCAAAGTTTGGTCAATTTAGCTCTTTTTAAACATACCACGTTAGTCTATATTTTTTTTATTACACCACCCCCTATAAGATTTTTTACTTTTTAAAAAGTCTCAGTTGATAAATCTGGCACAATCTTATTAACATAGTCAACCATGCCCATATTTCCACCCACTTTTCAAAAGAGGGTTGTGAAATCACAAAAAAGTTACCAATTTTTATGCAAAATTGGCATGCACCAAAATTTGCACCTTTTTCCAAGAGAATTCTGGCACAGATGGAGTGATAAATTCGTTGACAGAGAAAATAGAATTTGGGATGGCAATTTGTAGACCTGGAGGTTCTACAAATTGTTTATTGTATTATGCATATGTATTATGTATTTTACTGTTTGCGTCTGACTGTAGCTTCCAGTGAGGAATGGATGGCAAAGGTTGGTAGGAACAGGGTTAATTACCCTTTTCCTTCCCTCTTAGTAGGAGTGGGCTACTCCCTTTTCCTGCCAAGAGGGGGAGTTGCTGACTAGAGACAGAGAGTAGAGGAATCAACCTGCTAAGCTCCTGCTCCTGTTGTTAAATTCTCCAAAAAGAACTACTTCAATTGTCCTCAAGTGAAGCCTTGAGATTGCAGACAGTAGAGTGAACTGCTACATCAGCAACTACAGACATTGCTCTAAGGCGAGTGACTGCAGCCAAGCCATCCATCACCAAGTAACCACTAGCCCAGTATCACCTATTTGCAGGACTGCAGCCATCCACCCTGCCTCCAGATTCCTTGCTGGTTCCAGAAAATAATTGCATTCAAGGGAAATATGTCATCAAACTGTCCTAAATGGAGTTGAATTGGAAAAAAATGTATTCCGCCAAAGTTTTATGGGTTTTGTTTTATGTCATCCCCTATGTGGTAAAACTAACACATTAGCTTCATTCTCCAGGTCAGTACATTTACAACAATATCACATTTATATAGTTTTTCTTGTATTTTAATACATAAAAAAATTCTAAACGTTAGAAAAACGTAATGTTTTCTTAGCATCCCCATATTCTTATGACCATAACTTAGTTATGTCTACAGAGCTGTGTGAGGGCTTATTTTTTGCAATCTCTAGTTGTTTTTTATACCATTTTGAACTGTTTGACATTTTGATCACTTCTTATTTAAATTTTTGGTGAGGTGAAGTGAGAAAAAAACGGTGATCCGGCCATTTTGTTTTTTTTTTGCTTTACAGTGTTCACCGTACAGGATAAATACATTTATATTTTAATAGTTTGGTTGTTTTGGGATATTGTGGTGCAAATCAACTTTTTTTTTTATTGTTCATTTATTTTTATTTTTGTTATGAGGAAAGGAAGTGATTTGAATTTTTATAATTTTATTTCCATATTTTTTATTGAGAATTGAACATCACAGTTTATCACAATGTCATAAATTGTAATTGTACATCAAGATGGAAATAGTACAACCCGAAGGGCGTATATAATATGACCTTACAATACAGTAGATTATTGCTATAAGAAAACAATAACAATAAAGTAACAAATTAGTGCTACACCATGCACAAAGGAGAGGTACAATTTTATATTTTTATATTTTTTTATGTTTATTAATTATCACCACTGCAAACTATGGGAAATTCAATACATTCCCATGGAGACCTATTGCTGTGGTAGCCTCAAGCCCTTTTAATGAACGCTTTACCCAATCTTAGCATGGGGGACCCATTACATCTAAGCAGTTAAATGTCTTTGACTGATGTTATCACCGATCACAGACATTAGCTCCAGGTGTCTGCTGTGTAAAACGGGGGCCATCTTTACAAACCTGACGTGCACCACCCGTACATGAATGGCTCATGTTGGGAGGGGGATAATGTAGGTTTATCGGCTCCCAAAGCAAAGTAAGCAAACAGTCATGTAGGATTTGTGCCCCAAAACACAACCATACATTTCATTTTAAAATCCAGTCCTATCCTGAGAAATGCTTCTATTAATGTTTATGCAAATAAGGTTATCGCTGATTAGTGTGCCATCTCTCCACATTAATTCCACCCAGCGCCTCCCCCTCTTGTTTGATTGATAGTCTCTGAGATTTCATGGAAGGTAGTGATGATGCCCATGCAGTGTAGAGCGGTTGCTCAGCTCTAATCCCCTGCTCTAAAGCTCAGGACTCACAGAACCATTGATAAAGGCTGTTAAAACATCTTAAATGCTACATTCAATAGTAACCACAGCATCCAAGTGGTTTAGAGGAAGGGGACTCCCTCTGTCTCTCATTGGCACCCTGAGAATAAGATGCAGGGTTTCAATATCTTTGCATAGCAGCTTGGGGCCTAATGAAGGTCCCATGTGTGCCTTCAATGAATGCCTAGCAGGCTACAATTCTCTGGCACAGCTGGCCGATGTTTGTGAGTATAGCACTGACAGTGTAATACACGGTACTGCATAACCAGTACAGAGTATTATATAAAAAGATAAAAAGATCATCTGTTAAAGTCCCTTTATGGGACTAGTAAATAGTAAAAAAAAATTGAAAATGTTTTATTAAAAAATAAACATGTTTCTAGTGAAAAGTTTTTAAAGAAAAAATTGTAAAAAGATCCCACAATACCCATACGGTGAATACCGTAAAAATTTCAGAATTTATTTTCTTTAAAAAAGTGTTCTTATCGTGCAAAAGTAGTAAAATGTAAAAACAAAACTATAAGTATTTGGTATTGCTGTAATCGTACTGCTGTTATTTATGCCGGAAAATGAATGTCGCAAAATTTATAATGTAAAAACCGTGTGGCAGTATTACTATTTTGTTCCATCTCCCAAAAACAGTTAAGGCCTCTTTCACACTTGCGTTGTCCGGATCCGGCGTGTACTCCACTTGCCGGAATTACACGCCGGATCCGGAAAAACGCAAGTGTACTAAAAGCATTTGAAGATGTCTTCAAAATGCTTTCAGTGTTACTATGGCAGCCAGGACGCTATTAAAGTCCTGGTTGCCATAGTAGGAGCGGAGGAGCGGTATACTTATAGTCCGCGCGGCTCCCGGGGCGCTCCAGAGTGACGTCAGAGCACCCCATGCGCATGGATGACGTGCCATGTGATCCATGCGCTTGGGGCGCCCTGACGTCACTCTGGAGCGCCCCGGGAGCCGCACGGACGGTAAGTATACATCTCCCCCGCTCCCCGCTACACTTTACCATGGCTGCCAGGACTTTAGCGTCCCGGCAGCCTTGGTAACCACTCTAAAAAAGCTAAACGTCGTATCCGGCAATGCGCCTAAACGACGTTTAGCTTAAGGCCGGATCCGGATTAATGCCTTTCAATGGGCATTCATTCCGGATCCGGCCTTGCGGCAAGTCTTCAGGATTTTTGGCCGGAGCAAAAAGCGCAGCATGCTGCGGTATTTTCTCCGGTCAAAAAGCGTTCCGGTCCTGAACTGAAGACATCCTGATGCATCCTGAACGGATTTCACTCCATTCAGAATGCATTAGGATTCTTCCGGCATAGAGCCCCGACGACGGAACTCTATGCCGGAAGACAAAAACGCAGGTGTGAAAGAGCCCTAATGAAAGTTAATCAGTAAGCTATATGTACCTCAAAATGATGCCCGTAAAAACTACAACTTGATCTCCAAAAAACAAGTTCTCATCTGGCGTATCAACAGAAAAATAAAAAAGTTATAGTTCTTGGACAGTGACATTGGGGTTAAGTAATACCTAATGAAATAAATATAAATAAAAAATTTACACTTTTGAATGCTGCGGCCCATTAATTGGAGCACTGAATTAAAGGGAACCGGTCACCTGGATTTTGTGTATAGAGCTGGGGACATGGGCTGCTAGATTGCCGCTAGCACATCCGCAATATACAGTCCCCATAGCTCTGTGAGCTTTTATTGTGTCAATTAATTTTTTTATAGATATGTAAATTAACCTTAGATGAGTCCTGTCTCCTTCATGCTTCAGAGATAAGTCCAGCGTTCTCTGACTCGGAGCGTAACCACGCCCACTGTGAAGGAGCCCAGCACCATGCATCCTCCGAATTTCCTCCTTGCTCCCTGATATTACAAAGCTAGAGCACCATAATCTCACAATGTGCGAGCTAGCGCATGCGCAATGTCGGCATAGTGTTCCTTCCCTGTGCTGGCATTAGCCTCAGGGAACGAACTGCGCATGCACTAGCTCATGCATCGCCAGATTATGGTGCTCTAGCTTTGTGACGTCGGGGAGCAAGGAGGAGATCCGGAGGATGCGGTGCGGTGCTGGGCTCCTTCACAGTGGGCATGGTTGGGCTCAGAGTCAGAGAACGCTGGACTCATCTCAGGGACAGGACTCATCTAAGGTTAATTTACATATCTATAAAATCCTTTTTTTGACACAATAAAAGCACACAGAGCTATAGGGACTGGATATTGCGGATGTGCTAGCAGCAATCTAGCAGCCCATGTCCTCAGCGCTATACCCAAAATCCAGGTGACAGGTTCCCTTTAAAGGGGTTCTCTGGGATTTTCATACAGATGATCTATTGCGTAGGCAAAGCTCTGTCTCATTCATGCTGCAATTCCAAGCACAGCCGCCATGCCATAGTAGGCACTGTGCTTGGTAAGCTGTGAGGAGGCCTTGGCGCCCACCAGAGTCCCGGAAAACATGCAGCTTCCTCGAAACAACAGATAGGTGGGGTTAACAGGAGTCAGACCTCAGCAATCTCATGTTGATGACCTGTCCTGAGAATAGGCCTTCAATATCAAAATCCCAGGGAGCCCCTTTATTGTTACAGTTAAGTTCACATATGTGATACAGCTTTCATTAAAACACGATACAGGATCTGTGGTACAAAAGGGACCAAAGACATGTCTGACTTAGGGCTCATGCACCCATTCATTTCAATGGGTCCGCAAAAAAACTGAAGTTACTCTGTGTGCATTCTGTTCTGGAAAAAATAGAATATGTCCTATTATTGCCCGTATAACAGACAAGTATAGTACTGTTCCATTAAGGGACATCTGTTCCGTTCCACAAAATACGGAATGCACACAGACATTTTTTTGTTGATCCGTGTTTTGCGGACCACAAAATACATAGTCGTGTGCATGAGCCCTTATAATAAGGTTTGTTGGGCTTCTGTCACAGTCTTTTGATGGCAAGAATAGCAGTGCATGTATTACATGATCAGCCATGACCATGTAATAGTGCCATGTAATAAAAAAATTGTTGAAAACCTATAAATTAGTTTTACATGTCTATTGTTTCAATTAATTGCAAAATAATTGAAAGTGCTTATAAACAGCATTATAGAATCTCCAAAGAACAGAGACAGGGTCCAAATAATACTGCATACTCCATTCCGGTATAAATGTTCCATAAAATTTGCAGCTAAAAGTGCCATACAATACTAAATTCAGCACTATACAGTGTAAAAATATTAGTGTTTTATGCTGCACCACACAGTGACATAATAATAGAGTGATAACATCACCAACGTGTCAATATTACTGTGCCATACAGAATAGTACTGCCATAAAGTGCCTACACATACCAAATAACATACCGTATAGTCACTAAAAATTATTATATGTCATAATTGTGCCACACACAGCACTAAAGAGCAATGCTATAGTGTATACAGTAAAAGTACCTGCCATGTAAGTGCCCATAATAACTATATCAAAAGACCCATAATCAGCTTAGTAATATGTTTTCAGGAGAAAAATGCATTAGTAAATCAGAAATTTCAGAAGCGCTGCTCATGAGCACTATTGTAATGAGCAACTAAGTGTGCTGTTAAATGTCCTGTCTTAACATGGGTTAATATGGAATGTTTTATGTCTTTATCAAATATGGAAGTTTGGAATAATAATAACACCACAAGGCACTTTAGAAATATAGTATCACAGAGCGCGGTATCACAAAAGATACAGTACGCACGCGTTTCAGGCTATTTGCTGAGAGATGCAGATATTGGGCGCTGACTGGGTAAGATAACTTCTCTATTTTTCAATCTGCAACATTATATATGGTAGATGAGATATGAATGTTACTGAGAGTAAGCGCTTGGCATCTCTGCTCCCTGGTAACTATTTTATATTACATAAAAATGTCATGGTTATCTGACTTTGCCCCGCTATGCACACAATAAAAACATTCAAGGAAAAGCTGTATCCACGATGTAGGCTTTATATTATGTGCACAGGATTGATTAACCCAGATAAATAACAATTATAGTACAGCTGATAATTGAATAAAAACCACAAGTAAAAGTAGTCAAATGTGCAAGGGCTTTACTGGGAAACTCCAGCATTGAAGACACTTGTGTTGATGTTATATTGCAAATTAATATTTTATAATATAATCACCCCTGCCCAGAGAACTGCCCTGCCCTGCTTCTCCATGTACAGTACATGCTTTCATAATATTATGACTAGGGTTGAGCGAACTCGAACTAAAGTTCGGGTTCGTACCGAACTTTAGGCTTTTTGGACCCCGAACCCGAACATTTCAGTAAAAGTTCGGATTCGGTGTTCTGCGATTTCTTAGCGCTTTTTGAAAGGCTGCAGAGCAGCCAATCAATAAGCGTTTAACTGTCTGACCTAATAAGCCATCACAGCTATGCCTACTAATGGCATGGCTGTGATTGGCCAGTGCAGCATGTGACCCAGCCTCTATATAAGCTGGAGTCACACAGCGCCGCACGTCACTCTGCTCTGATCAGTGTAGGGAGAGGATGCTGCTGCTGTGAGGGAGAGAATAGGACAGAATCAGTGATCAGAACTCCAATTGAACTCAGCGATCTACATAGATATAGTTGTGTGGGCACACAATCACAATCTTTTTACCCTGCCCTGAGCCCAGTGCCAGAGAAAACTAACTTTTATCTGTCTGTTAGTTAAGTGGGCGGTGGTGGCCATTTTATGCAAGCTCAGTGCACCAGCACTGCATCTGTGCATTAAAATCCAAGCTTGAAATACTGCAATAAACATCTGGTGCCTTTGCAGGATTAGTCAGTGTGCAATTTAAGCTAGAAATACAGCTATAATTTTATATTTTAAAAAAACCCTTTTTGGGCAAAATACACTATTTTACAGCCCTTGCTGCATCTGCACGTGTGAAATTCAAGCGTTTTATACAGCTTTCATATTCTGTTAGTAAAATACTTAATATTGCAGCCTTTTGCTGCATATGTCATTGAGAGATACACACTTTAGATACTGTAGTTCTAGTCTGTTATTTGAAAAACAGCCATTTTCGGCCAAAAACTTTAATTGCGGCCTAGTCTGGATCTGTACGTGGGAGATACACCCTTTACATACTGTGGTTCTATTTAGTTATTTGAAAAACAACCATTTTGGGCAAAAAACTTAAATTGCGGCCTAGTCTGGATCTGTACGTATGAGATACACCCTTTACATACTGTGGTTCTATTCTATTATTTTAAAAACACCCTTTTGGGCAAAAAAATTAAATTGCGGCCTAGTCTGGATCTGTAGGTGTGAGATATACACTTTAGATACTGTGGTTATATTCTTCTATTAATAAAACAGCCATTTTGGGGGAAAAACTTTAATTGCGGCCTAGTCTGCATCTATACGTGTGAGATACAACCTTTACATACTGTCGTTCTATTCTACTATTAATTAAACACCCTTTTAGGGCAAGATCCTAAATTTGAGAAATATGAGGAGAGCATCAAATAAGGGACGTGGCCCCGGTCGTGGTGCTGCTGGTGGAGCTCCTGTTGCAGGGAGAGGACGTGGTCGATCTGTGCCAGCTACACGCACAAGTAAAACCCCTTCCTCAGGTGCGAGTAGGCGACAGAACCTGCAGCGGTATTTGGTCGGGCCTAATGCGGCTCTACGAATGGTGAGGCCAGAACAAGTACAGGCGATAGTAGATTGGGTTGCTGACAGTGCCTCCAGTTCCTTCACATTGTCTCCCACCCAGTCTCCTACTGAAAGATCAGAATTGGCACCTGCAGCCGATGTCTATCAGTCTTTCACCTCACCCCCTTGCAAATCAGCCAAGCAGTCTGAGCCCCAAGTCATGCAGCAGTCTTTTCTGCTTTTTGATGACTCTGTTAGCAGGGCTTCCCAGGGACATCCACCTATCCCTGCCCTAGAAGTGGAAGAGATGCCCAACCACTTATGTTTCAAGATGAGTGCATGGGAGGACCATCGCAGCACGTTTCGAATGATGACAAAACATAGGTGCCAACTGCTGGGGCTTTCGAAAGTGTGCAGACCGACAAGGAAGGCAGGGGTGAAGACTGGGTGGAAGATGATGTGGAGGACGATGAGGTCCTCGACCCCACATGGAATCAAGGTCATGCGAGTGACCTATGTAGTTCGGAGGAAGAGGCGGTGATCCCACAGAGCCACCAACCAGCACAGCAGAAGAGGAAGCAGGTTGCAAAAACAGAGCGGCCAGCCCCTAGACAGTACGCCTGCTACTGCCCACTGCAGCAAGGGACCGAGCACACCAAAGCCAGCTCCAAGGAGTTCCCTGGCGTGGCAGTTCTTCAGACAATGTGCTGACGACAAGACATGAGTGGTTTGCACACTGTGCAATCAGAGCCTGAAGCGAGGCATAAACGTTCTCAACCTGAGCACAACCTGCATGACCTGGCATTTAAGTGCAAAGCACGAGCTGCAGTGGAGTAGACACCTCAAAAACCAAGAAAGGTCTCTGGCTCCTCCTGCTTCCTCTTTTGCTGCAGTCTCGGCCTCTTCATCCTCCTCTGGATTGACAGTGCCACCCCGCAAAAAGAGGATCTGCCAGCAACACCACCACCTGGGTCACCAAGCATCTCCACAATTTCCCACCGGAGCGTTCAGCTCTCCATCTCCCAAACACTGGAGCTGAAGAGAAAGTACCCCCCTACCCACCCGCGATCCCTGGCCCTGAATGCCAGCATTCCTAAATTACTGGCCTTTGAAATGCTGTCATTCCGTCTGGTGGACGAAAGGCCTTATGGCGGTGGCTATCCCACAGTATGTTGTGACAGCCACCACTACTTTTCCAGGAGAGCCATCCCTTCCCTGCACAATCTTTGGTAAGGTGCACCTCACTACGGATACATGGACCAGGGTCAATGCCGAGGGGGGTCCTGTGACGCCCCATATCGGCGATCGCTGCAAACCGCAGGTCAATTCAGACCTGCGGTTTGCAGCGCTTTATATAGTTTCTGATCCCTGCGATCCCTGACAGCAGGGAGAAGAAACTTAAAAATGGCTGAAGTACGAACCGCGGTATGGAAAGGGTTAAGTCAGGGAGCTCCCTCTCTCTGCTATCGGGGGGCTGTTGTGCCTTTGCAGCCCCCAGATGGATGGGGGGACAGAGGGAGGGAGCTCCCCTCCTTCCCCTTCCCCGTCTGCTCAGTTGTGACAGACGGGGAAGGTTCCCAAGGCAACAGGATGCCTTCTCAGGCGTCCTGCTGTCTATGGTGCTGAACAGATCTATGCTAAAAGCATAGATCTGTTCAGTGTAAGTAAAATACAGTACAGTACAATATATATTGTACTGTACTGTATTATACAGACATCAGACCCACTGGATCTTCAAAAACCAAGTGGGTCTGGGTCCCAAAAATGTAAAAAAAAGTGAAAAAATATATAAAGATAATAAAAACACATTTATCACTGAATAAAAAAATTAAAAATACACTACACATATTAGGTATCGCCGCGTTCGTAACGACTTGATCTATAAAACAGTCATGTTACTTTCCCCGCACGGAGAACGCCATAAAAATAAAAAAATAAAAACTATCAGGAAATTGAAATTTTGCCCACCTTACTTCCCAAAAAAGGTAATAAAAGTGATCAAAAGAGTCGCATGTACGCTGAAATAGTACCAATCAAACCGTTACCTCATCCCACAAAAAATGAGCCCTTACATGAGACAATGGCCCCGCTCTATAATAATATCACATGAGCTAACCCCTCAGATGAACACCGTAAAAAATAAAAAATAAAAACTGTGCTAAATAAACAATTTTTTGTCACCTTACATCACAAAAAGTGTAATAGCAAGCGATCAAAAAGTCATATGCACCCCAAAATAGCGCCAATCAAACCATCATCTCATCCCACAAAAATCATACCCTACCCAAGATAATGGCCCAAAAACTGAAAAAACGATGGCTCTTAGACTATGGAAACACTAAAACATGATTTTTTTTGTTTCAAAAATGAAATCATTGTGTAAGGCTACTTTCACACTAGCGTTCGGGTGTCCGCTTGTGAGCTCCGTTTGAAGGCTCTCACAAGCGGCCCCGAACGCATCCGTCCAGCCCTAATGCATTCTGAGTGGACGTGGATCCGCTCAGAATGCATCAGTCTGGCAGCGTTCAGCCTCCGCTCCGCTTAGCAGGCGGACACCTGAGCGCTGCAAGCAGCGTTCGGGTGTCCGCCTGGCCATGCGGAAGCAGGCGGATCCGTCCAGACTTACAATGTAAGTCAATGGGGACGAATTCGTTTGAATATGACACACTATGGCTCAATTTTCAAACGAATCCGTCCCCCATTGACTTTCAATGTAAAGTCTGGACGGATCCGTCTGAAGCTACTTTCACACTTAGAAATTTTTTAACAATATAATGCAGACGGATCCGTTCTGAACGGAGCCACCGTCTGCATTATATGAGCGGATCCGTCTCAGACGGATCCGCTCTGAATGCAAGTGTGAAAGTAGTCTAAAACGTACATAAATAAAAAAAAAAGTATACATATTAGGTACCGCTGCGTCCGTATCGACCGGCTCTATAAAAATATCAGATGACCTAACCCCTCAGGTAAACACCGTAAAAAAATAAAAATAAAAACGGTGTAAAAAAAAGGCATTTTTTATCATCTTATGTCACAAAAAGTGTAATAGCAAGTAATCAAAAAGTCATATGCACCCCAAAATAGTGCCAATAAAACCGTCATCTCATCCCACAAAAAATGAGACCCTAAAACATATTTTTTTTGTTTAAAAAATGAAATCATTGTGTAAAACTTACATAAATAAAAAAATTGTATACATATTAGGCATCGCCGCGTCCGTGACAACCTTCTCTATAAAAATACCACATGATCTAACCTGTCAGATGAATGTTGTAATTAACAAAACAAAAAAAGTGCCAAAAAAGCTATTTCTTGTTACCTTGCCTCACAAAAAGTGTAATATAGAGCAACCAAAAATCATATGTACCCTAAACTAGTAACAACAAAACTTCCACCCTATCCCGTAGTTTCTAAAATGGGGTCACTTTTTTGGAGTTTCTACTCTAGGGGTGCATCAGGAGGGCTTTAAATGGGACATGGTGTCCAAAAAAACTGTCTAGCAAGTATCTGCCTTTCAAAAACCGTATGGCATTCCTTTCCTTCTGCGCCTTGCCGTGTGCCCATACAGCGGTTTACAACCATATATGCGGTGTTTCTGTAAACTACACAATCAGGGCCATAAATAATGAGTTTTGTTTGGCTGTTAACCCTTGCTTTGTAACTGGAAAAAAAATATTAAAATGGAAAATATGCCAAAAAGTAAAATTTTTAAATCGTATCTGTATTTTCCATTAATTCTTGTGGAACGCCTAAAGGGTTAACAAAATTTGTAAAATCAGTTTTGAATACCTTGAGGGCTGTAGTTTCTAGAATGGTGTCATTTTTGGGTGGTTTCTTTTATATAAGCCTCACAAAGTGACTTCAGACCTGAACTGGTCCCTAAAAATTGGGTTTTTGAAAAGTTCAGAACAATTTCAAGATTTGTAAAATCCCCAAAATATAAAATATCATTCTCAAACTACTCTATATAGTGTACTGTACTGTGTTATACAGACATCAAACCCACTAGATCTTCAAGAAGCAAGTGGGTCTGGGTAAAAAAAAAAGTTAAAAAAAGTTAAAATAAAAAAACACATTTATCAATGATTAAAAATGAAAAAAAAAAAATTCCTAAACATGTTTGATATCACCATGTCCATAACGACCTGATCTATAAAACGGTCATGTTACTTTCCCCGCACGGTGAACGCCATAAAAAAAAAAAAATATGATGAAATTGACATTTTGCCCAACTTACTTCCCAAAAAAGGTAATAAAAGTGATCAAAAAAGTCATATGTACGCCAAAATAGTTCCTGCAAAAAATGAGCCCCTACGTGAGACAATGGCCCAAAAAAATAAAAAAAACTATGGCTCTTAGACTATGGAGACACTAAAACATGATTTTTTTTGTTTAAAAAATGATATTATTGTGTAAAACTTACATAAATAAAACAAAGTATACATATTAGGTATTGATGCGTCTGTAATAACTTGCTCTATAAAAATATCACATGATATAACCCCTCAGGTGCATACCGTAAAAAAAAAACTGTAAAAAAAGGCATTTTTTGTCACCTTACATCACAAAAAGTATAATAGCAAGCGATAAAAAAGTCACACGCACCCCAAAATAGATCCAATCAAATCGTCATCTCATCCCGCAAAAATCATACCCTACCAAAGATTATCGCCCAAAAACTGAAAAAACTATGGCTCTCAGACTATGGAAACACTAAAACATGATTTTTTTTTCTTTCAAAAATGAAATCATTGTGTAAAACTTACATAAATAAAAAAAATAGTATACATATTAGGTATCGCCGCGTCCATGGCGACCTTCTCTATAAAAATAACAGATGATCTAACCTGTCAGATGAATTTTGTAAATAACAACAAAAGAAAACGGTGCCAAAACATTACTATTTCTTGTTACCTTGCCTCACAAAAAGTGTAATATAGAGCAACCAAAAATCATATGTACCCTAAACTAGTACCAAAAAACTGCCACCCTATCCTGTAGTTTCTAAAATGGGGTCACTTTTTTGGATTTTCTACTCTAAGGGTGCATCTGAGGGGCTTAAAATGGGACATAGTGTCAAAAATCCAGTCCAGCAAAACTGCCTTCCAAAAACCGTATGGCATTCCTTTCCTTCTGCGCCCTGCTGTGTGCCCGTACAGCGGTTTACGACCACATATGGGGTGTTTCTGTAAACTACAGAATCAGAGCCATAAATATTGAGTTTTGTATAACTGCTAACACTTGCTTTGTAACTGGAAAAAAAAATATTCAAATGGAAAATCTGCAAAAAAATTGAAATTTTTTAATTGTATATCTATATTCCATGAATTCTTGTGGAACACCTAAAGGGTTAACAAAGTTTGCAAAACCAGTTTTGAATACCTTGAGGGGTGTAGTTTTTAAAATGGGGTCACTTTTTTGGATTTTCTACTCTAAGGGTGCATCTGGGGGGCTTCAAATGGGACATAGTGTCAAAAATCCAGTCCAGCAAAACTGCCTTCCAAAAACCGTATGGCATTCCTTTCCTTCTGCGCCCTGCCGTGTGCCCGTACAGCGGTTTACGACCACATATGGGGTGTTTCTGTAAACTACAGAATCAAAGCCATAAATATTGAGTTTTGTTTGGCTGTTAACCCTTGCTTTGTAACTGGAAAAAAAATATTAAAATGGAAAATCTGCCAAAAAAGTAAACTTTTTAAATTGTATCTCTATTTTCTATTTTCTATCTCAATTCTTGTGGAACACCTAAAATGTTAACAACGTTTTTAAAAAACTGTTTTGAATACCTTAAGGGGTGTAGTTTCTAGAATGGGGTCATTTTTTGGGGGGGTTTCTATTATGTAAGCCTCACAAAGTGACTTCAGACCAGAACTGGTCCTTAAAAAGTTGGTTTTTGAAAATTGGAAATTTCAAGATTTGCTTCTAAACTTCCAAGCCTTGTAACGTCCCCCAGAAATAAAATGTCATTCCCAAAATGATCCTAACATGAAGTAGACATATGGGGAATGTAAAGTAATAACTATTTTTGCAGGTATTACTATGTATTATAGAAGTAGAGAAATTGAAACTTGGAAATTTGGAAATTTTTACAAACTTTTGGATTTTTTTTATTTTTTATAAACAAAAATGATTTTTTTTACTCCATTTTACTAGTGTCATGAAGTACAATATGTGATGAAAAAAAAATCTCAGAAAGGCCTAGATTTGTCAAAGCGTTTTAAAGTTATCACCACTTAAATTGACACTGGTCAGATTTGCAAAAAATGGCCTGGTCCTTAAGGTGAAATATGGCTGTGTCTTTAAGGGGTTAAGAACTATTGTGTGTGGCAGCAATATCTATTTTTAGCACATCCTGCGCTAAATAGCAAGCAATAGTTGGGCCATTATTTGCGCTACATTTCCTGTGTAACGTGTGCGCATCCCAAAAAATATCTGTGACATCCAATGTACTTTTTCTATAGACGGTGTCTGCTGCGGACAGTGACATTACCTGGGATACATCTCCTGTGTAACATTTCCACAGCCCAAATACCTGTGACATTCCTTGTAATTTTTTATTAGCCGCTGGTGACATCATCGACATTATTTGCGGTATTTCTCCTGTGTAACATTTCCACATCCCAAATACCTGTGACATTCCCTGTAAATTTATAGTAGCCGCTGCTGACATCAGCGACATTATCTGCGGTATTTGTCCTGTGTAACGTTTCCATATCCAAAATACCTGTGACATTCCCTGTAATTTTTTATTAGCCGTTGGTGACAGCATTGACATTATGACTAACACACATCTTCAACTTAGTGGTTCAGCGGTTTCTCAAAACCTACCCCATCTGCCTGAGTTACTATTGAAGCTACTATTGACTCATTGGCCCACAAGCAAGAAGCTGGGAGGAATCATGTGTTCAGATAGAAAAAATGACAAATATTCTTAAAAACAAATATATAGCAATATATTCTATAGTGCTATATATTCGTTTTTGACCCACTCCTGTATTGAGCACGTAATATTCACATATAACGCGATTTTCACGTAAAAAAAAAAAAGAACGTAGAATATAACGAATATACAAATTTGCAAATATATGACGAATATTCTACAAAATATTTGCGAAATATCACGAATTCGAACATGACCCCTGCTGCTCATCACTAGTCACCATCCCACTTCTGTGTCTACTCAAACGCTCGCTGCTCACAAGTAAGGACAACGCTTTGCATGTGGAAGAGGTGGAAATGGGGGAAGACATTACACAGGGTGATAGCCAGACCACCCTCAGTTTGTCTTCTCAGCGCAAATTGGATGATAATGATCAGGAGGAGGAGCAGGAGACGGTTGCCTTCACTACAGAGGGTAGTACCCATGGAAGTTTAATTCCATCTGTTCAGCGTGGATGGTAGAAGAGGAGGAAGAGGATGAGGAGATTAAGAGTCATCCTCCTAAAGACGACAGCGAAGTCTTGCCTGTTGGGACTCTGGAACACATGGCTGACTTTATGTTAGGCTGCCTTTCTCATGACCCACGCTTTTTACGCATTTTGGACAACACTGATTACTGGTTGTTCACCCTGCATAATAACGGATAAGCGCATATGCCTGTCAACTGAAAATGCTGACAGGTTCACTCCTATAAAAAATGATTAACCAAAAAGGATATATAGATACCCTCTAAACAATATGAAATAATATACCAATGGAAAATGTAATGAAATCATACACAATTTTATTTTAATCACATAAATACTCACGATTGACAAAACACAAGATTAAAAACACAATTAAAAAAAGCACTGGGGCTGGTGGTGCATGATTGGCGGGTCAGAGAATAAAATGCAAGTGCGATCAGCAGAAGAGATTTTATTAATCAATAGTGATGTAGTCACTGGTTTGATCTATGTAAAAAAAAAGAAAAAAGGTATGTTCTATATACCAAAACAGTGTATACCACTGGCGCTACTATGTGGCACACAGAATGCATATGATGCAGTGCAATATAAGAGAAACTAAAAGCTAGAAGAGACTAGTATCAGTCACCAGCAATCAGTGATGTGTGCACAGAGGAAAACCAAGGAAAGCAATATTGCAATGTGTACTGACCACAATCCAGACCAAAATAAAAATGAATAAGGCCTGGATTGCCCCTGACTGCTCTACTCCACCAGAGGAAAGCGACTGAACATAAAGGCACTTTAAATGTGTTTTTATAATGTACTGAATACATTATTCCCATGCACCCCTTCCACCACAAAAAAGGGTATATGGTTCAATCTTCCTTTTCTCATCCCCCTCCTCTTCCATCATATCAACATGCTTATTAGTCTGCCCTTGCTCCTAATGTTGTAGAGGGTCAGCTCACCTGCAGGCCCTCTCATATATAATGTTTTAGAGGGTCAGGTCACCAGCATGCCCTCACCTACAATCTTTTAGAGGGCCAGCTCACCTGCACGCCATCACATGTAATGTTTAAGAGGGTCAGCTCACCAGCAGGCCTTCGCATATAATGTTTTTGAGGGTCAGCTCACCAGCAGGCCCTCAAACATAATGTTTTATAGGGTCAGCTCACCAGCAGACCCTCGCCCATAATTTTTGTTAATGGTTAGCTAAGCATCAGGCACTCGCCCATAATTTTTTCAATGGTAAGCTCAGCAGCAGGCCCTCGCCCATAATTTTTGTTAATGGTTAGCTAAGCAGCAGGCACTCGCTCATAATTTTTTCAATGGTAAGCTCAGCAGCAGTCACTCGCCCATAACTTTTTAGATGCTCAGATCAGCAGCAGGCACTCGCCACTAATGTTTTAGAGAGTCAGCTCTGCAGCAGACCCTGACCCCGAATGTTTTAGATGGTCAGCTCAGCAGCAGACCCTTGCCTGTAATGTTTTAGAAGGTCACCAGCACCGAGGCTATGAACAGTAAGCAGCAGTAGGGTGACCTGCATGACCCTGTAAATCTCAGCGTTCTGGGAGCTGCTTCGCAGCCATTACAGCGCCGATTTGTATGCACACCAGCACGCTGCGCCTCAACCTAGAGGTGGTCACCAGCTACTGCTGCTTAATGTTCATAGCCTCGGTCTAATATCGAAGTCAGAGGCTTTTGGCTGTGTAATTTATGGTGCATGATGCTCCTGGTGAAATGCATGTTTAATGCATGGAAACGCGTTGAGCATTTACCACCAAGGAAAGTGTCAGGGTAATCTTTGCTCTAGATACATCAATTGGAGCCAAGGGTGTTGCCTTGCCATAGTCCTGTACCTGTACTATGTTAGTGCAGTGAATGTCTGCACGCCGACATTTACTGTTAGGAGTGATACCTGGTGTCCGAACGGTGCCAGATATCCACCTAGATAGTACTTTCACCCAGGTCACATATACAGGACCCTGTGGTGTTCTGAGCCCCCTAAGTGTTGGTAGGTTTAGTTTGTGGGATCTACCTTGTGCTCCATGTTGGCTTTTTTGCCATCCATGTGGTTGGTATAAGGGTGGTCCCACAAATTAGTGTAAGTTTAGTTGCTGCGTTCCGCAGTGACTGGTAGATACCCCTATTTTTTAACAAGATAATTTTATAAAGCATTTGTTATTTTGTTTTAGCGTCCTATCCCCACATACATTTGTTTGAAACACTTGTAGGGTCAATAGTACAGATGAGCGAATCAAAGTCGACAGAGTGGAATTCGATCCAAGTTTCAGGAAAAATTCTATTTGAACCAAAAATTGTCTGTTGCACATGTAAGGACATGAAGCAAAGAGTTCTGGGAATGAGGGATCACCCACAATGCCATGCATGCAGCCAATCAGCAGCCAGCCCCTGTGATGTCATAGCCCTATAAATAGCCTCAGCCATCTTGGATTCAGCCATTTTCCAGTGTACTTAGTGCAGGGAAAGGTGTGACAGGTGCTAGGGACAGTGCTAGGAAAGACTTTATTGTGCTGAAAAAATGATTTAGAAGGTAATTTAAATATTATTCATAATGTAGGGAGGCATTATCTACATTATAAAAAAAACAAAAAAAAACAAGATCCAATAGGGGAGAATACAGCCTGGGTAATAGGAGCGATTCTATTACACCTTGCTGCACTAACTGGGGATCAAAATAGCACTAAATGATAGCTCAGTAATTTCAGCAAACCTTGCTTGTTATTGGGTTGCAAGTGCTGTGTGATACAGCCATTTACAGGGCGTATTAATAGGAAATAAACATACGTCCTATTAGCCTTTCTGCAGTGAATTTAGATTGTTATTTCTTTTGGGTGTATAATTAGGAAAAAAATACGTCTTAATTGCCGTTCTGCAGTGAAGTTACATTGTACTACAGCTATTTACTGGGTGTATTAATAGGAAATATACGTACGTCCTATTAGCCGTTATGCGCTAAATTTAGATTGTTATATATTTTCTTTGTGGGTGTATTAATAGAAAAAAAATATGTCTTAATTGCCGTTCTGCGGTGGTTAGATACTACTACAGCCATTTAAGGTGTGTATTAATAGGAAATATACGTACGTCCTATTAGCCGTTCTGCGGTCAATTTAGATTGTTACACTTTTTTTTGGGGTGCATTAATAGAAAAAAAATATACATCTTAATTGGTGTTTTGCAGTGAAGTTACATTGTACTACAGCCATTTACTGGGTGTACTAATAAGAAATATACGTACATCCTATTAGCCGTTCTGTGGTGAATTTAGATTGTTATATTTTTTTTGTGGGTGTATTAATAGAAAAAAAATATGTCTTAATTGCCGCTCTGCGGTGAAGTTACAGCCATTTACGGGTGTATTAATAGAAAATATACGTACATCCTATTATCCATTATGTGGTGAATTTACATAGGTATACATTTTTTGGGGGGTGAATTAATAGGAAAAAAATCCATCTTAATTGCCGTTCTGTGGTGAAGTTACATTGCACTACAGCCATTTACAGGGTGTATTAATAGGAAATATACGTACGTCCTATTAGCCGTTCTGCTGTGAATTTAGACTGTTATACATTTTTTGAGGGTTATATTTATAGGAATAAAATACGTCTTAATTGCCGTTTTTTAGACTGGTATACACTTTTTGGGGGTTGTATTAATAGGAATAAAATACGTCTTAATTGCCGTTCTGCGGTGAAGTTCTATTGTACTACAGCCATTAACGGGGTGTGCTCCTGCTTCTCGTCCTCCTACTCCCCTTCAGTCATTTCGATCACTGTTGCCAAGAGATAACAGTGTGTGTGCACTCATATGTATTAATAGGAAATATACTTACGTCCTATTAGCCGTTCTGCGGTGAATTTAGATTGCTATACATTTAATTGGGGGGTGTATTAATAGGGAAAAGTCTTAATTGCTGTTCTGCTGTGAAGTTACATTATACTAAAGCCTTTTTTGGGGTGTATTATTTTAATTTTATTCTTTTATTATACAGTATGTCAGACAGACAAGTGACAGGCCCTTTAAAGAGAATGTTTCTGTCGCAGGCAGAAGTAGCAGCAGAAGAAGGGGGAGTGGCAGCAGGAGTTGCAGCAAGAGGACTGAGCTCTCTATCTTATCTAGCAATTGTGTCTTGACCAGCAACTCAGTGGGTGCTAGAATGGTTGACTCTGTCTTCGAGTTCGTCACAAGTGACATCAAACACCCCCAACCAAGAGTCACTAGGTTCCTCTGACACGACACTTAGTTAGCATGGCCCGGCAGAAGGCCCTTTGCCCCCAACTGTTCTCAACCTGCCTCTGTCATTTTCTGTTTCCTCAGCGTGAGAAGTATTATATGCCATAGGCTTGGCTCCACTTTTCAGCAAGGGCGAGCTACTAGAGGACAGTCAGAAGCTACTTCCCAGCCAAGATCTGGAGGAGACATCCGCCCGCTTCCTCCGGTAGGCAGGCAAGTAGTGATGAGAGTCGCATGGGAGCTGGTATTGCAAGCGGTCAGGCTCCTGGCCCTGAGACTGTTGAGGGCGACATCAGTGATGTGCAGACAGTAGTGGATGATGATAATGTAGCCGATCATACTTGGGAACCGGGTAGAAAAGGGGCTTCATCATCATCAAGAGAATAGGGTGGCAGCTTGCACATGAGGCAGAGGCTGAGTCAGCAAAGTGGTAGCGTGGGCATGAGTCAGCAAGGTGGCAGCAGTGGGAGGTCGGGAGCCAAGCATGCCTGGCGTAGACCACCCGCTTCGCAGGAGCCTACCTGCCCAAAAAGTAGTGGTGTAGAGGTTCACGGAGGCAGCGGTAGCAGGCAGTCAGTACGGAGTGTTGGGGGGAAGATGTCATACTCAGCGGTCTGGCAATATTTTGTTATGCTGCCGGAGGAAGTGATCATGGCCATTTGCCGAATTTGTTTGCAGAAGATGAAGCATGGCCAGGGTGCCAATGTGCCAGGGTGCCAATATAGTATCACCATAAAGTGGCCTGGGAGAACCGTGGCTCTGATGTGGTGGTCCATCCTGCCGCAGCAACCGCTACATCACCAGTGGCACGCACCTGATTTCATGCAGCCAATGCTCCACCACCTCAGCCGAAGGGAGCTGTATGTTCTTACCATCATCTACTGGTCCTGATGCTTCTGCTCCTGCTCCTTGTCCTCCTACTCCTCATCAGTCATTTCGTCAGCAATCGATCGCCAAAACGATTGCCAAGAGACAACAGTGTGTGTGCACTCATCCAATGGCGCAGAAGCTGAAAGTGCTCCTGGACAAGTTGCTGGTTCTATAGTCTCTCCCTTTCCAAGTGGTCCACCTTTCAGAGAACTGATGGCTTGTGCTGAGCCAAGGAGGAAAGTCCCAAGCCGTCATTGTTTTGCGAAAAAGGCAGTACCAGCCCTGAACAATATGTAGAACAAAAGGTGGGCCAGTCCTTGAGCCTGTCGGTGTCTGCCAAAGTTCACAGCAATACTGACATGTGGAGCTATAACTACAGTCAAGGACAATATATGTCCTTTATGGCTCACTGGGTAAATGTAGTTCCTGCCCAGCCACACCAACAACTTGCCAGGTGACGCCGCTTCCGCCTCCACAATCTCATGCCGTTGGTTCTGCGACAATGTCCGCCTCTGCCTCCTCATCATCCACCATATCCTCAGCCTCCACTGCAGGGGCAAATCACATCCAGGATATTACATGTGCAGGGCATGGCGGTGTCACGCTTTTCTGCGCCTAGTTTGCCTAGACGAACGGAGTCACACAGGGGAGGAACTGCTCCACATCCTTTATTAAGAAATCGAATCCTGGCTTTCTCCTCGACAACTTAATATTGAAACCATGGTGACCGACAACGGGAAGAACATGGTGTCGGTGCTGCGTCAAGGAGGGCCTGCGCCATGCACCCTGCATGGCGCACTTGTTCAACCTGGTTGTAAAGTGGTTCCTGAAGTCTTCACTCCATCTGCAAGACATCCTGAAAATGGCCAGGAAACTTTGCATGCACTTCAGCCACTCGTACACCACAGACCACACCCTCCTTGAGCTGCAAAGGCAGAACGGCGTCCCCCAATATAGGCTGATATGCGACGTTTCCACCCATTAGAATTTTACCCTCCATATTTTGGACCGATTATATAAACAAAGAAAGGCTATAAACGATTTCTTGATGATACAGGCGGACAGAGGTACTCCCCTGTGTAACTTCGATGTTAGCCATTGGCAGCTCATGCGTGACACCTGCCATTTGCTCGGGCCCTTTGAGGAGGCCAATTTATTTGTCAGTCGCCAGGACTACGGGATGAACAACGTCATTCCACTGATTCATGTCCTGGAATAGATATTGGTAAATCTGGCTGGCCAGGGGACAGGAGACGTGGCAACTACATCTCGCGGCCACATGAGCCCTGTGGGGCTGAACTAAAGGAGGAGCAGGACATTCGAGCACAAGCAATGCGTAGAGAAATAGGTGGTTTTTCTATACAGGTGACAGGAGAGGAGGAGCAGGAGAAGCAGGAGCAGCAAGAGGAGCTACAAGTGTCTAACACTTTAAAAAAAAAAAAAAAAAAATTCTCCCTCTCTCTCCCCGCAAAATTCACTTGAATCCAAACATCAAAAAATCAGATTTAGATGCAACTCAAAATATTTACAAAATTTCTGTTGTGATTCACTGTTTTAGTCACTGATTTGTGAAGCCTCTACAGAGGTATATGGGAAAGATTTGCCCCTTTTCTGCGTTATAGCTGCAACTGGTTTTGGCTCACTGATGGAAATCATTAACCGAAAAACTGAATGTGTGAATAAGACATAGATAAGCAATAAGACAGCAAAAATTCAGCTTACAGTTTATTTGCAATGACAGTATTTCATTTTTTTTTCTTCCAAATGGAACGTAGCACTCTCCAATAGCTACTACCTGTTCGATTCACATACTGTACCTGAGATGTGGATTCTCTAAGCTAAAACCTGTTTGGTGCTCCCTAGACTGGGGTGCACGGTAAAAAGTATCCCCCTAACCTTCACAACAAGGTGTGTACTTTGCAGTAGGAAGATACTCACATGGATTATTGGCAGTAGAAATTAGGCAGCAGTAGTGTTGTCCGAACAGAACCAAAGGTTATCACTAGGAGAGCAAGCCAGATATGCAACATGTTTAGAAATGGAGCTATGGGTCAGAACTGGGAATAGAACAACAACTACCAAGCTACCAATCTGGAAATTTGAAGGACACAGCAAAAGTATAGCCAAGAAAAAGGCTGAGGTCAGACTCAGGATAACAAATACATAAGCAGGAGCTAGCTACCAGACAGGTAATCCAGTGAACCAGGCTGGAGTGTAATCATGAACAAGGCTGAGATCAAGATCAAAATCAGAAACACATGAACAGGAGCCAGGACAGGATGAGCCTATTCAGCAGGTATCCATTGAAGACTGATTGCTCTTATAAGAAGCCTGGCATCAACAACAGGCATTGGGCTGCTTGCCAAGATGCTAGATGAGTAGATGCATAATTATTTACTTATTAATTCATTAGTGTGAATATGTTCTGTAATATACTATATTTTACTCTTCATATCCATGCAGGAGGGTAGCTATACTGCAGAGGCTGCAGACGGTACAGTCACTTCTTGGTCCTGGTGTCAGAAGGTGAAAAAGACTCTTCTCTAACAGGACAATGAAATTAAAAAAATACATTCACATGCTTTTCCTGCCCCAAAATACATCTAAACCAATAAAAATGGCAGATATTTTTATAGCCATTTTTCATTGATTTACATATATTTTGGGCTATTGGGTGCATATTGCTGTTCACAGTGAAAGCAATGGGTGAGGACCCACTGTGTTAGTTGAACAGATTTGGCTTGGGGCTACTTTCAAGTGTATTATCTAAGTGGCCCCCTTTTATTAACCCTTTATCCCCTACACAGAGAACTGGACTTCATTGCATGGGTACCACCATTACCTCTTGGAGTCTTGGAGTAGTCTCTTTTCAAGTGACTGCTGGCCCACAAGGGTCAAGCGACGCTGGTTAGGGATAGGCTGAGGCAGAGCATGCAGAGTGTGTACAATCTAGTAAACAGTCTGACATCAAGGTGGGCAGATCCAGGTCAGTACTGAGATCAGGCATGCAAAGGGTCAAAATACAGGAAAAAGGCAGGAGTCAGTATACAAGAAAACAAAGGTAAAGAGCACACCTTTAAAGGAACTAGTGAACTGAATCCTATTGCTCAGGCATCCTCCCACAGGGAAAGGTGCCTTATATACCCCAGGATGACCAGCTTTTGGCTGGGGAAGATTAGGGCGTGCACACTCTGGACCTTTAAAAGCAGGAAAGAACTCACTTCCTACAGGAAGCAAAAGGTAGTGATGGCAAGAAGCAGGCAGACGCTTGCATGAGGAGCCAAGAAGCTACTCTGGTGGTCAGGCTTTGCCGGGAAGGAAGTGTGGTTCCAATCCGTTGGAAGATTGGAGCGATGGTTGGTGAGCTGAGTGATCATTTGATTACAAGACTGGTCCATGGGGATCCATTCTGTACAACATGTGAAATTTGATGTCCCATCCCAAGCCTAGAGCAGCTAAAAATGTCTACAACATCTGAAGGTCTTTGCACGACATTGGGCTATGAGCCAGATGTCCAGCTACAGTTGTTCCATTGACCTCACGCCGATGCACTGAAAGGCTATTATGGTGCACAACAAGAGGGCAATGCAGGCTGGAATGGAGGTCTATCCTCTTCAGGGATGAGTCTTGTTTTTATCTCAGATGCAATGATAGACTTTTCTGGAGACTACATGGACACATGAACACATCCGAGACACCATTGGTCAAAAATTATAAAGGGTCATGCAATACATTAGTACTAGAATCTAGAGTTCAAAGTTTCTCTTTTATTAACCCATACCAGGTATGCAGTCACAAGCAATATTTCGAACCGTAGTAATAGTCAAGCCTTTATCAAGCTTAAAAGTGGATCTAACAAAATAAATTTAAATGCACCTCCACCAATTGCAAAGAACATACAGTATCATTATCCAATCATTTGTATGCCCCACTTCATCTGAGGTACGTCATATATTTATCTCAAGATTGCATCTTAATTATTATAAATAATCTTCTTATATGAATCCATCACAATATCATTAACCATAAATCCATGATACATGTATATTCATAAAATATTAACTCTTACAATGTCGGCTGGACTCTGCATGAATGGAACTTTATGGCGCAGGCTCCAAAAGCATAATATCCATTAGCCCTATACAACTAAGGGAGGAATGACCCAACTGCTTACAAGTGCATATGTGCTCCCTATTTGTTTTTTTTTGTCACACTTCCATGGCATGACAACCAGCAACACTCATCCTAGTTTACAGTATTAAATGCACCAAATCCTATGTATTGCAGCAATTGGTTAATCCTAAACAACATGCATGCACCAAGCCCAGGCTGAGACTTAATTTCAAAGTTCTTATTCCATATGTATTAATCCTAGTAATCCTCCAGACGTTGACGAGGGCATTAATGAATATATCAAAACCATAATCATTATCTGAATAATCTTCTATTATGCTCATAATAAACCTGTTTGGCTTGATAGGCATCATTATGGTCCCAGGCATCACAACCCACCAAGCTGCTTCACCGACACCTGTAAGGAAGTCAGTGCCTGCAGCCAATGTAGTCGCACCACTACACGTAGCAAATACGGTGTGCTGATGTCCTCAAGCGATCCCCTCATTTAACTCAATGAGCAATACATTTGCAAAATTCTGTTTCTCTAGCAATATAATGCCCTATCTATTGTCAATCCAAGAGGAGTGCATAAGTACATATTAGCAACAAAACAAATGATGATATATATATAAGGACTCCTTGGATAAAAAAGTGAAAAAATGTGATATTTATTCAACACATGTTGATACAGGCAACGTTTCAGCTCTCTCACAGAGCTATTATCAAGCCAAGTGGCCAGTTGCTCCCAGTTGCAACCAGTGCAATAAATATATAAAACTATAATACATGATAAATATAAAAAATAGAGTATATGATACATGTATAATAATAAATAAATGCATGATTATACATATACAATAGTCAATCCAAATAAACCATGATAAAAAACAATAAAATAAAATAACATAAATGACATGATTATTTGAAGTGAATCATGATGCAAACTCAATGAATATATGAAATTACATATATTACATAAAAAATGGTCAATTATAAAACCAATCAATAAATGGTAAATATGTGTTGTGAAGAAATGTGATAGTGAAACAGAAAAAGGTGTGTGTATAATGAAAAATACATGAGTAAACAGTGGAAATAAAAATTAAAAGAAAAGAAAATGGTGAAAGTGAAGTGAAATAGCCACAAAAAAAGTCTCCCAGGCACAATTACATAACACAGTGTGCTATAATGGGTTAAAAGGTGAGCCCCAATCAATAATCGTCCAATATATCCTGCTCCTGAATCCCTCCTGGAATCACCAAAGGATAAGGCCACACAGGCAGGGGAAAAAAAAAGGAGGAGTGAGCTAGGAAATATATAAGAAAACAAATGTGAGTATACATGTAGTATATTAAAAGAACACAAAAACAAGGACTCACAACATGCAACCACAATAAATAAAATACATAATGTTAAAATGTTGTGACTGCATGGTACTCAGAGAAAAGGAGCAAAGCTCAGAACATCATTAAGACCCCTCGGTTGCAAAGGATCTAGGGTCCAGATCCAACTGGTCTCACGTTGTGCCAATATTTTCATTACATTCCCTCCCCGTATTCCCAAATCAATACGATCAATACCACGTACTCTCAATAGGGAAGGATTACCATCATGGTATGTTTTGAAATGTTTTGGAATCAGCTTTAAATTGACCAGGTCATCATCATCCCTGGCTCTCACTATATCCCGAACATGTTCCCTGACTCTCACTTTTAGTTCCCTAGTAGTACTAGGGAGGCCAATGTCGATTTTTTTATATGGACAAGGTCGCATAGTAAACCACAGCTCTTGTGGTAAAAGATATACTGTGTGATCCGATAAAATGTTAGTAATTCAACCCAGACGAAAACCTATCGGACAGCACACATTTACCATTTATTGATTGTTTTTATAATTGACAATTTTTTATGTAATATATGTAATTTAATCTATTCTTTGAGTTTGCATTATGATTCACTTCAATTAATCATGTCACTAAAGTTGTTTTATTTTATTGTCTAATCATGCATTTATTTATTATTATACATGTATCATATACTTTTTTTTCTTCTATTTATCATGTATTATATTTTTATATATTTATTGCACAATTATGTATTTACTATAGATGTGTTTGCCTTTTGGGTGTTTTAAAGGCTGTTTTATTGTATTTCCTGCCCCGTCCCTATTGATATATACACATATATTCATATATTATGTGTTATGGGCCTTCCTGTGGGAGCGGTCGACTGGCTGTGATGCAGGTGGGCACGTGATAGGCCATCACGTGTCTTACGTGTCACGTGGGCGGGACCAGGTGCGCGGGCCATCGGGTGTTTGCGCGGGACCCCGTCGACTACCAGGATGACGATGTCACGGATGTTGTAGGGGAGAACACCAAAAGACAACAAGAAGGAAGGGAAAAGACACTAGGCTTCACCGCTAGGGAAGGAAAAGGGTCACCACCTATAAAACCCTGCTCCTGGCCCTAACTCCTATCCATATGTGCACTTCTCGATGGTAGAGATGCCCATACACAGGAACCTACAAAACCCTGGTGGCCCTCAGATGCCCTAATAGTAATGACAGGGCAGAGACAACCCGCTCCTTCCCTGGTGAAGGAACCAGCGTCTCGCTGAGGCCTAGTAAACAACAAAGGTGGGGGGGAATACAAAACACAACAAGCAGAACACTTAACTTCTGAGGCTGATGGATGATGGACGAACAGGACTTCACCACGAACCACACTCCAGCTCTTCCAAAAACCAAATTAAGCTTTCCAGAGCAAAAAGTGATGGGTAAAGTCAGACTAAATAGGGGGAGGTGAAGGTCACATGATCCACACCTGAACAGGGGGGTGTGGACATACCAGCAACACACAGACAAAGTGAAACCAAAAGAGGCTGTCAGATAACTAATGTGCAGATATTCTTTCAGACCTTCTCAAACCTGTCACTGGCGTGACAGACGATGCACAGGTTGCGCGATTGTATGCACTTTCTGCATGATTGCAGTATTACATACAGGTGAGCTGGGCATTTTAAAATGAGCACATTTACAAGGAGAGCCGCACCCCCAGAGGAAGGCATTGCCGAAACGTGCGTCGGGTACGTGGCTCTCCTGAGGTGGTTATACCTATTTTGATGGGTATGTGACATTATTGTGATTTTGTGTATGAGGTTTAAGCATTTAGCGGTGTATTTGCACACATACTTAGCATATATATATATATATATATCACTTGACTTGAAAAAGGTCCTGTGAGAGGACCGAAACGTTGTCTGACATGTGTGAATAAATTACACTTTTTTTACTTGAAGGAGTGCTGCGGACTTTCTTTTTCTCTTCTACAGGGAGTGCAGAATTATTAGGCAAATGAGTATTTTGACCACATCATCCTCTTTATGCATGTTGTCTTACTGCAAGCTGTATAGGCTCGAAAGCCTACTACCAATTAAGCATATTAGGTGATGTGCATATCTGTAATGAGAAGGGGTGTGGTCTAATGACATCAACACCCTATATCAGGTGTGCATAATTATTAGGCAACTTCCTTTCCTTTGGCAAAATTGGTCAAAAGAAGGACTTGACAGGCTCAGAAAAGTCAAAAATAGTGAGATATCTTGCAGAGGGATGCAGCACTCTTAAAATTGCAAAGCTTCTGAAGCGTGATCATCGAACAATCAAGCGTTTCATTCAAAATAGTCAACAGGGTCGCAAGAAGCGTGTGGAAAAACCAAGGCGCAAAATAACTGCCCATGAACTGAGAAAAGTCAAGCGTGCAGCTGCCAAGATGCCACTTGCCACCAGTTTGGCCATATTTCAGAGCTGCAACATCACTGGAGTGCCCAAAAGCACAAGGTGTGCAATACTCAGAGACATGGCCAAGGTAAGAAAGGCTGAAAGACGACCACCACTGAACAAGACACACAAGCTGAAACGTCAAGACTGGGCCAAGAAATATCTCAAGACTGATTTTTCTAAGGTTTTATGGACTGATGAAATGAGAGTGAGTCTTGATGGGCCAGATGGATGGGCCCGTGGCTGGATTGGTAAAGGGCAGAGAGCTCCAGTCCGACTCAGACGCCAGCAAGGTGGAGGTGGAGTACTGGTTTGGGCTGGTATCATCAAAGATGAGCTTGTGGGGCCTTTTTCGGGTTGAGGATGGAGTCAAGCTCAACTCCCAGTCCTACTGCCAGTTTCTGGAAGATACCTTCTTCAAGCAGTGGTACAGGAAGAAGTCTGCATCCTTCAAGAAAAACATGATTTTCATGCAGGACAATGCTCCATCACACGCATCCAAGTACTCCACAGCGTGGCTGGCAAGAAAGGGTATAAAAGAAGAAAATCTAATGACATGGCCTCCTTGTTCACCTGATCTGAACCCCATTGAGAACCTGTGGTCCATCATCAAATGTGAGATTTACAAGGAGGGAAAACAGTACACCTCTCTGAACAGTGTCTGGGAGGCTGTGGTTGCTGCTGCACGCAATGTTGATGGTGAACAGATCAAAACACTGACAGAATCCATGGATGGCAGGCTTTTGAGTGTCCTTGCAAAGAAAGGTGGCTATATTGGTCACTGATTTGTTTTTGTTTTGTTTTTGAATGTCAGAAATGTATATTTGTGAATGTTGAGATGTTAAATTGGTTTCACTGGTAAAAATAAATAATTAAAATGGGTATATATTTGTTTTTTGTTAAGTTGCCTAATAATAATGCACAGTAATAGTCAACTGCACACACAGATATCCCCCTAAAATAGCTAAAACTAAAACAAACTAAAAACTACTTCCAAAAATATTCAGCTTTGATATTAATGAGTTTTTTGGGTTCATTGAGAACATGGTTGTTGTTCAATAATAAAATTAATCCTCAAAAATACAACTTGCCTAATAATTCTGCACTCCCTGTATATATATATATATATATATATATATATATATATATCTTTTAATCTAGGCTCTTTATATGTGTGTTCCCCAGCATACATGTTTGGAAGATTTAGGTAGTTCCATGTATGTCACTGGCGTATTGCTGTCTGACATGGAGACACAACTTCATTAGAGGTAATGCACTTGCACTTTAATACTGCTGGGTTTCACACATATATATACACACACGTGTAATTGGGCCAGCCTATATGATTTTTGTTTTTGTCTTTGTTTTTTCTTCCACATGTATGCTCTGTAATACCCCCTCAGGTGTAGTCCACTTTCTTATCTGATGTATCACGTTTTCTTTTTATTTATGTAATTTGTATTTAAATAAAGTATATATTTTTTATGTAAAATCTGTTTAGTCTCAGTTCATTTAGGTATAGGTGTATTTATGTATACTTATTTTTATTTTAGGGTCTTACTTTATCATAGTGCCTGAATACACTGTTAGTAGGTGTTATGGAACCATGAACCAGACGTACAACAAGAGATAAGTGGAAAATAAGAAGGTTTTATTGAAGAGCAAGCCGTAAGCAAAGTCCGAACGGATGGCTAAACCGAAGCAGGGTCTTGCGGAGACAGAGGTCAGGAACCAGAAGGGTAGTCAGACGAAGCCAGGAACAGGAACCAACGGGGTAGTCAGACGAAGCCGGAATCAGGAACCAACGGGGTAGTCAGACGAAGCCGGAATCAGGAACCAACGGGGTAGTCAGACGAGGCCAGGATCAGGAACCAGAAGCAGCAGCAGTCTTGGAAGCATGTGAACACAGGAGGACCAAGCAAGGAACTGAAGCCACAGACCTCCTATATATATGAGCTGGGCATCCAGCTCCTCCCAGTGGGAAGGAGGAGCCGCAGGGTGGGAGGCTACAAGAAAACCCAGAAACCAAGATGGCCGCCAGCACATGTCAAACGAAGGGAACAGCAAGGAGGTAAGACCATGACAGTACCTCCCCCTCAAGGGCCCCTCCTCCGCGGAGTAAGGAACGGTTTCTGAGGGAAGCGTGCGTGGAAGGCTCGGAGCAAAGCAGGAGCATGGACATCTGCGGAGGGAACCCAGGAACGCTCCTATGGACCATAACCACGCCAATGGACCAAAAACTGCACCCGGCCGCGGACCAGGCGTGAGTCCAGGATATTGCTCACCTCATACTCCTCACGATTGCCCACTTGGACCGGACGAGGCCGAGGAATCGAGGAAGTGAAACGATTACACACCAGTGGTTTCAACAGGGAGACATGAAACACGTTGGAGATCCGCATGCCAGGAGGAAGCGCAAGGGCATAGGCTACCGGGTTTACCCTGCGAAGCACTCGGAAGGGACCAACAAAGCGAGGCGCCAGCTTGGGAGTGGGCACTCGAAGGTTGAGGTTGCGGGTGGACAACCATACGCGGTCTCCGACCTGGTAGGAAGGAGCGGGCGCTCGTCTGCGATCAGCCTGGAGTTTCTGGCGCTGCGCAGAGACCTCAAGGGACCTCTGGATCTGTACCCAAGAAGCACGTAGGACGGAAAGGTGATCCTCCACAGCCGGAATATCCTGGGGAGAGAATACCTCCGGTAACACGGCAGGTTGGAACCCATAATTGGCCATGAAGGGAGACGTCCCAGAGGAAGAGTTCACCGCCGTGTTCCTGGCAAACTCAGCCCAAGGCAGGAGGTCAACCCAATTGTCTTGGTGATCGGAGACATAGCAACGAAGGAATTGCTCCAAGGCCTGATTGGATCGTTCTGCGGCCCCATTGGACTGAGGGTGGTAGGCCGAGGAGAAAGAGAGATGAATCCCCAACTGGGAGCAAAAGGCGCGCCAGAACCTGGACACAAGCTGACTCCCCCGATCCGACACAATCTCCTTGGGCAAACCGTGCAACCGGAAGACCTCCCTGGCAAAAATCGAGGCCAACTCTTGTGCAGAGGGTAACTTCTTGAGAGGAACACAGTGGCACATTTTGGAAAACCGATCCACAATCATGAGAATGACCGTATGGCCTCGGGATGCAGGGAGGTCCACAATGAAATCCATCCCCAGGTGTGACCATGGACGCTCCCCGGTGGCTATGGGTTGCAAAAGGCCCAACGGAAGGTGCCGAGGGGACTTACTCTGGGCACAAACGGAGCATGCCGCTACATATGCGGCGATGTCGGAACGTAGAGAAGGCCACCAGAACAGACGTGAAACCGCCCAGGACAGCTGATTCTTTCCAGGGTGCCCCGCGGCCTTGGAGTTATGGTAGGTTCGCAACAACCGAGTGCGCAACTCCTCAGGCACAAAACATCTGCCGTTGGGTCTCCCAGAGGGAGCACCAGATTGAGCCGCCAAAATCTGCTCACCCAGAGGAGAAGTCAGGCTGGTGCGAATAGCGGCCAGGATCTGATTCGGGGGTATGACCGTAGTCGGAATCGACTCCTCCCCGGACAGCTCGGAGTACTGCCGTGATAAGGCATCCGCTCTGATGTTCTTGGAGCCGGGTAGGTAGGAGACCACGTAATTAAAACGTGACAAGAACAGAGCCCATCTGGCCTGACGTGGTGTCAATCTCTTGGCCTCAGAGAGGTAGGTCAGATTCTTGTGGTCCGTCAGGATGAGAACCGGAACCACCGAGCCCTCGAGCAAGTGCCTCCATTCTTTAAGGGCCTGCACGATGGCCAATAACTCCCTGTCACCAATCTGATAGTTGCACTCCGCGGAAGACAGTTTCCGGGAGTAAAACCCACAAGGAAGCAGAGGACCCTCTGGTGTTCTACGCTGAGACAGGAGGGCGCCTACTCCCGTCTCAGACGCGTCCACCTCGAGGACAAAAGGCAACCCAGGGTTGGGATGCGACAGAATCGGAGCCGACACAAAGGCGGACTTTAGAGCCTCAAAAGCTCGGATGGCCTCGAGCGGCCAGACCTGAGGATTACTGCCCTTCCTGGTCAGATCCGTGAGAGGCTTGGCTAGCATGGAAAAGTCCCTGATGAACTTCCGATAATAATTGGCGAAGCCCAAAAAGCGCTGCAGGGCACGAAGCCCACTGGGCTGGGGCCACTGTAAGACAGCCGAAACCTTCTCAGGATCCATGGAGAACCCCTCAGCGGAAATGATGTAACCTAAGAAGGTTACCTGGGATCGGTGAAATTCGCATTTCTCAAGCTTACCGAACAGCTTGTTCTCTCGTAAGCGTTGCAACACTCGTCTGACATCCAGAATGTGGGCCTCCATGGATGCAGAATATACCAAGATGTCATCCAAATAGACCACCACACACTGCTGCAACAGGTCACGGAAAACATCGTTGATGAATTCCTGGAAGACTGCGGGCGCATTGCACAACCCAAAGGGCATAACCAAGGATTCATAATGACCGGTCCTGGTGTTAAACGCGGTCTTCCACTCATCGCCCGCCTTGATCCTTACCAGGTTATATGCCGCCCTCAGGTCGAGTTTGGTAAAGACCGTGGCCCCTTTGAGGCGATCGAACAGCTCGGAAATCAAGGGTATCGGGTAAGCGTTCTTGATCGTGATGCGATTGAGACCCCTGTAATCGATGCAAGGCCTCAACTCGCCGCCCTTCTTTTTCACAAAGAAAAATCCAGCCCCTGCCGGGGACGAGGATTTGCGAATGTGTCCGCGTGAAAGCGCCTCCCTCACGTACTCCTCCATGGCCTCATTCTCCGCTACCGACAGTGGATAGACTTTGCCACGAGGAGGAACGGCACCGGATTGTAACTCTATGGCACAATCGTATGGGCGGTGCGGAGGTAGGGCAACCGCACGCACCTTATCGAATACATCCCGGTACTCTTCGTATTCAGGAGGCAACAGAGAGTCCGAGGAAGTACACAGCAACTTGACAGGCCCATGGATGCAACTAGCCCCACACTGTGGTGACCACGAGAGGATCTCGACCGATCTCCAATCGAAAGTCGGATTATGCTTCTGGAGCCAGGGGTACCCCAAGACCACCGAGTAGTGTGGAGACGAAATAACCTGGAGACAGACCGACTCTCTGTGAACGGCACCAATGGCTATCCCCACTGGAAGGGTCTCATGAGTCACGTGTGGCGGCAGAAGGGGTCTGCCGTCTATCGCCTCAAGAGCCAGTGGGGAACCTCGAGGCTGCAGAGGAATGGAATTGGCGGCAACGAACACTCTATCAATGAACAAACCACCAGCACCAGAGTCCACCAACGCCTGGGTCGTCACCGAGCCCCCGACCCAGGAGAGGACAACCGTGATCAGTGGTTTGTCAACACGGGAAACCGGGGACGAGGAGACTCCACCCAAGATCTGCCCCCGACAGGACCTCAGGTGCGAGCGTTCTCCCGGACGGTTCGGACATGCCAACCGAAAATGCCCACCGAGACCACAGTACATGCATCGGCCCTCGCGTCTCCGGAGTACCCTCTCCCCCTCAGACAGGCGAGCAAACCCCCGCTGCATGGGTTCACCCCCAGACAAGTCATCCCCAGGAGGCGTGGGAGGAGAGGGAGGCACGGATGGGACAGCAAACGTAGGCGCCAATCTGTTAGGAGGCCTCCGCAGGCTCTCCTTAAAGGAAGGTCTCTCCCTGAGTCTGGTGTCAATCAAAATCAGGAAAGAAATAAGAGACTCGAGCTCCACTGGTAGGTCCTTAGCTGCAACCTCATCCTTCAAGGCATCCGAGAGACCATGAGAGAAAGCAGCGACCAGAGCCTCATTATTCCAGCCCACCTCTGCTGCCAGGGTACGAAACTCAATGGCGTATTCAGCTACGGATCGTGAACCCTGTCTGATGGACATAAGGAGCTTCGCAGCAGAGGCAGCACGAGCCGGCACATCGAATACCTTCCGAAGAGAAGCAACAAAACCGGAAAACTCGGCAACCACCGGATTGTTGTTCTCCCATAAAGGGCTGGCCCAGGCCAAGGCCTTGTCCGAGAGCAGCGAGATCAAGAAGCCCACCCTTGATCTCTCAGTAGGAAAGGCATGTGGCAGCAACTCGAAGTAAATGCCCACCTGGTTAAGGAAACCTCGGCACTGAGTTGGCTCTCCCCCAAAGCGCTGTGGAAGGGGGGCAGAACCGGTCATACCCTGAAACACCACAGGCGCAGCAACAGGTGTCAGGGTAGACTCTGGCGCAACAACCGGAGCGGCAGTAGGAGCGGGCCCAGGAGCGACAACCGACCCATCGGCAACGGAAGCTAAATGAGCCGTGCGTTCAAGCAGGGTTTGCAACGCCACAGCGAACCGACCCAACAGGTGATCCTGCTGATCAAGTCTGGCAACCAGCGTAGGTAGCGAGGGTGGCCCTGTACCGTCAGAATTCATGGCTTGGTCCTAATGTTATGGAACCATGAACCAGACGTACAACAAGAGATAAGTGGAAAATAAGAAGGTTTTATTGAAGAGCAAGCCGTAAGCAAAGTCCGAACGGATGGCTAAACCGAAGCAGGGTCTTGCGGAGACAGAGGTCAGGAACCAGAAGGGTAGTCAGACGAAGCCAGGAACAGGAACCAACGGGGTAGTCAGACGAAGCCGGAATCAGGAACCAACGGGGTAGTCAGACGAAGCCGGAATCAGGAACCAACGGGGTAGTCAGACGAGGCCAGGATCAGGAACCAGAAGCAGCAGCAGTCTTGGAAGCATGTGAACACAGGAGGACCAAGCAAGGAACTGAAGCCACAGACCTCCTATATATATGAGCTGGGCATCCAGCTCCTCCCAGTGGGAAGGAGGAGCCGCAGGGTGGGAGGCTACAAGAAAACCCAGAAACCAAGATGGCCGCCAGCACATGTCAAACGAAGGGAACAGCAAGGAGGTAAGACCATGACAGTAGGCCTACGTGTACTTTGTGATTTGTAACCTGTGCATATTAATCATTATAAACTCATAATAGGGAGAGACTTCCCGGGCTTCCTGGCACTGTGACCTGTTATGAGAGTGACTGATACCCATACCCAGGGATAACCCTAGCAGAGTGTCCCGGCTCAGGGATGAGACCAGAACCCTGGAAACCTGAGAATGAACGGCCAGCGGTAGGGTTGACCGCCACTTCAGTGGAAGAGGGGGAGACAACCCCACTAAGTGTGATGGTTGGAGGCGTGGAGGACTTGCTGCCGGGTCCTGAATTGGCAGACCTCAATGTCTCCGGGGAAAATTTTGGTACCGCCCAACAACAGGACCAAACCCTATTCCACGCCTGGGAAAATGTGTTAATAGTAGATGGTGAACCACAACAACCTGGGGCATAGTCAGTGTTTCCCTGTTTTGTCTTTCATCAGGATATGTTGTATCGGGTAAACCAACTACAGGGTGAACCTATTGAACAGTTGGTGGTCCCCAAGGCTTATCGCAAGCTTGTGTTAGATCTAGCGCATTCTCGGGAGTCACCTGGGGCTGCAGAAAACTCAGGATCGTAATCTACAGTGGTTTTACTGGCCCAGCATATTCAAAGAAGTGGAAGAGTTTTGCAAGTCTTGCCCGACCTGCCAGATAACTAGCCCCCAGCCACATTTCCATAGACCCCTAGTAACTCTCCCAATTATGGAAGTACTGTTTGACCGAATATCTATGGACCTCATAGGCCCAGTACCGAAGTCCGCCAGAGGGCATCAACACATATCGGCCAAACTCATACAGTAGCTAAGGAGTTAATGGAGATGTTTTCCCGAGTAGGACTACCTAAAGAGGTTCCGACCGACCAAGAAACCCCTTTTATGTCAAAGGTGATTAGGGAACTCTGTAAGTTGCTGCACATAAAACAATTATGGTCGTCTGTTTACCATCCGCAAACGGACGGTCTGGTAGAACGGTTTAACCAAACATTAAAAAATATGCAGAAAAAGGTAGTGTCTAAAGATGGGAAGAACTGGGATCTCCTTCTGCCCTATCTCATGTTCGCAGTGTGAGAGGTAACCCAGGCCTCTACTGGGTTCTCGCCCTTCGAACTGCTATATGGCAGACACCCTCGCTGTCTCTTGGACGTGGCCAAAGAGGCATGGGAACAACAACCCACTCCACATAAAAGTGTCATTGAGTACGTTACCCAGATGCAAGATCGGATAGAGACAGTGTTACTTTTTGTTAGGGAGCATATGGAGGCAGCTTAGCGAGCCCAGAGTCGGGTCTATAATCGGCAGGCTAGGGTCCGAATCTTTAACCCGGGTGATCGGGCTTTGGTTCTGGAGCCGATTGTGGACAGTAAGTTCCTGGCTTGGTGGCAGGTGCCCTTCGAGGTACTCGAGAAAATTGAAGATGTAAACTTCAAAGTACACCAGGGCATCGAAAGCCAGAGCAGGTTTACCGTGTGAATTTACTCAAACCGTGGAAAGATAGGGAAACCTGTACAGAAGGCAACCCATGGCTGGGTTTTCCAGGAGAAGAGGTACCGACCCTTCTGTCTGATGAAAGAGAGGCGGCTGCCACAGTAAACATTGCTGACAGCCTCTCCTCTAAACAGACTCAGGAGGCCAGGGAGTTCATTAGTCGGAACACGAATGTATTCTCGGACTTCCTTGGACGCACTTCCATAATCCAGCATGACATTGTCACTGAGCCTCAGGCAAAAGTCCGATTAAAACGACACCGGGTGCCCGAGGCTCGGCGACAAGCCATATCGGAGGATGTGCAGCTAATGTTGTAGCTAGACGTCATTGAGGAGTCAAAAAGTGAGTGAGCCAGTCCTAAAGTATTGATACCCAAGCCGGACGGGATATTGCGGTTTTGTAACAACTTTCGAAAGCTTAACGAAATTTCCAAATTCGATGCGTATCCCATGCCCTGGGTGGATGACCTCATCAAGAGGTTAGGAAAAGCCCAGTATTTTTCTGTTTTGGACCTCACGAACGGGAAATGGCAGGTGCCCTTAATGGAGGCTGACATAGAGAAAACTGCCTTAATCACGCCTGAGGGGCTGTATCGATATAAGGCCTTACCCTTTGGTCTGCATAGCGCTGCCCGCCACTTTTCAGCGACTAATGGACATTGTGCTTCGTCCACATCGTCGGTACGCTTCCGCCTACCTGGACGATATTGTCATCCACAGTACCAACTGGTAAAGTCATCTACCCAAAGTGCATGCTGTAGTGGACTCCCTTTGGAAAGCTGGCCTAACTGCTAACTACTGATGAGCAGCAGGGGCAATATTCGAATTTGTGATATTTCGCAAATATTTGGGAGAATATTCGCCATATATTTGCGAATTTGAGAATTCGTTATCTCCAGTCATTATTGTCTTTATTGCAGAAATCGGCAATTAAAAAATTAAAAAAAAAAATTCGCAATCAACACCACTCCTAAAGTCAAAGATATTGCAGACCTTCTCATTGGCCCACAAGCTAGAAGCAGGGAGGGATCATTAATGCTGATTAAAAAAAAAATCTTATTCGCAAATTCTCATAGTGCCGATATTGGCGATAAAAATTCGTGATCAAAACTACTGCTAACCCAAATACTTGTGCGATAGGGTTAGAAAAGACTAAGTACCTGGGATATGTCATTGGGCGCGGACTCATCAAACCTCAAATGAACAAAATAGAGGCAATATGTAATTGTCACCACTAGGCAAATCAAGTAATTCCTGGGAATGGTGGGCTATTACATAAGGTTTGTTCCCCACTTTGCTAATCTAGCCGCACCCTTGACAGGTCTCTTGAAGGGACACAAGTCAATGATGGTTCGCTGGGATGATCGGGCGGAAGAGGTTTTCTCCAGTTTCAAGTCAACCCTGTGCAGGTCCCCAGTTTTGGTGATGCCCGACTTCAAAGGGGAGTTTATAGTACAGACCGAATCCTCCGAAGTAGGCCTTGGTGCTGTGCTGTGCTGTCTCAGGAAGTCAACAGGGAGGAGCATCCCTTTGTCTTCCTGATCGTAAGCTCACCCCAGCCGAGACCCGGTATAGTATATATTATTTATTGGGGAGAAAATTCTGCATGGTGACTGACCACTCCCCTCTCAAGTGGATTAGCCAGGCCAAGGACATAAATGCCTGGGTCATCCGATGGTTTCTCTCCCGACAACATTTTTAATTTTCGGTGGAACACG